>NC_133655.1:235991898-236630046 GCF_009905375.1 Apium graveolens
TCAATGATTGTGGATGATGCTGAAAAGGAAAGACAATTTCAGCAACATTACAAAGTTTAATTGATAACATTTCCTTGGATGCTGACACTTTTACTCATCATGTGTCACCTATCAATTGTTGGCTACTCAGGGCAATGAGGAGGCAGAGAAGACTTTAAATCTAGTACATACTTCAGAATCTCTACAAAGGGATAAATTACTGTCAATTTGATGCCTTCTACAGCTGGTGAGCCATCTGAAGAATTTGGAGTAAATTCTAATAATGATGACTCTGTTTTATTTGATGGAAGCAGGAACTTAGGGGGAGATGAAGGCCCAAGTTCTATTTCAGATTTACCTGAATGGGCATTGACAAAGGAGTCTACACCAGGACAATTCAATGTATCCTTAGTCAAACAAATCATGTCTATCCAAAAGGCCATTCAGAACACCTCAAATGCTGGTACCATGGCTATTCTTCAAGCCCACCTAGATTCTCTACATCTCATGAAGCTATAGCAATTAAGCAGAATCTGAGTATGGATGAACTCAAGAAGGACAAAGCTGACTTGAAGTTCTACAATTCTGAGAAGCTGGATTCAATCATGCCCTATGGTACCATGCAGGACCTGTTACTGAGACTGAGAAGAGAATCGGATGCTGAAAAGAAGCTGGCCAAACTGGAGGACAGAGTTCAAGTTATTGAAAACTATGTGGTCACCATTCTTCAAATCAACAGTCTCAGACCAGTCTTCTAATATAACTGGCTAAAGCACAAGGATTGACTTCTCTCCTTGATGATAATAAAAAGGGGGAGAATAAGGTGGAAGGGGGAGGGGAGCCATCTACAAACATTCAAATATCCAAAGTGCTAGTTCCTACATCACTACTTCTCCAACACTTCAAATCAAAGGAAAGCTTGATGGAATTGATCTAATCCAGCTAGCAGCAGCTGAGATGAAGGTGAAAGAGCAAAGGAGAAAAATTGATGATAGGATGCAACAGGTGTTTGGCTCTACAACTACAAAATCATTATCTGTGAAATATAGCACAAAAGTTGAGCAAATCATAATGGAGCACAAGCCAGTAAGGAGGAATAAGGTTGGAGAAACTTCTTTCAAGAACCTGAAGCCCATGGTACTCAAGCCATCTACTAGATTCAACAAGGACTCTACAAAGAACCCTCGAAACTTTGTTCAACTAAAAGAAGTGGATTTTCCTCTTCCAAAGCCTGATGAAGACAAAGTTTTGGGTGGTAACATCATAAAGCACAAAGAGACCAAGGATGTAGTGGAAAGAATGAACATGGCTATCATCTATAGAGAGGGAAAGAGTATCTGTGTGATGCAAGGACATCCCAAATTCTCAATAGCCAAGAGGGAAGAAACCATGAGGTTAAAGGAAGAAGCTAAAAAGATGAAGGCTGACAAAAGAGCACAAGCAAAGCTTGAAAAATAGCTAAAGTCAAGTCAGACTGAAG
Organism: Apium graveolens; assembly: GCF_009905375.1. Lineage (NCBI taxonomy): Eukaryota > Viridiplantae > Streptophyta > Magnoliopsida > Apiales > Apiaceae > Apium > Apium graveolens. Next base: position 235,993,358 of record NC_133655.1, read on the forward strand.
AAAAGAAGAAGATTGAAGACAAGAGTGAAGAAGACAAGATTGAAAGCAGAAATGTGGATATGGGGAATGTGGTTGGTGAGAGTGTGGAGGAAAGAAGGGAGGAAAGAAAGGAATGGCAGAAAGGGAACAGAAAGAAGGCCAATGCAAAAAGGAAAGTGGAGATGACACTGTGGAAACCCAATCAAAATCTAAACCACTACCTTCCATTCCTGAACCTTTTGTTGCTGATCCCAGTATAAATGTCCATGGTGAACCAATCATCCCTAAAGAGGAACCTATTGATTGGGACACCATCAACTTGCCTACCTTCCTAACTACCTCTCCACCACCAAAGATACTGAAAAGAAAATCCAAATCAACACCTCCCCTAACCTCAAGTAAATTCACTCAGAAACATAAACCTAAGCCTAAGCCACAAGCCTCAAAGGATGATTATGTTCACATTTGTGACATAAAAGAGTATACAGATATTGAACTCTATCTGGATGAGCTAGAGGAAGTAAGGGGAATAAGTGCCTACAAACAGCTCCAGAAAGGCTAGTGTTCAAGTATAAAGAAAGTGAGGAAAGGACTTGGCCTCTTCAAAGAATTCTAAATGAGGGCTATTCTACCTTGGTTAGTATAAAACTCGTGTATTTTTTTTATATTTGGAAGTGTAATAAAAGTTTAAGTAAATAAATAAAAGATGTGTATTGATTTTGGCAACAGTTACTGATTGTTAATTAATTAATTATGATATGTTGATATGTGGGATTGGAATTATGTGATTTTATTTTGCTTGCAAAAGTGATTTTATGGTAATTTTAATTCCATAAATATTTGGGTTGTCTTTAAAATTGGTTTTCTAATTTTATAATTTTAATAATTATTTTTAGGACTTTATAAAATTTAGAAATCAATATTTCGTTAATTATTCATTTTTTTAAATAATTTTCTGAGAGTGTTAAATGCTAAAATCCATATTTAATTATGGGAATCTTTAAAAATTATGAAATTTATATCTTATTAAGTTCGTATTTATCGGAGAATTTTTTAAATTATTTTGGGAATTTTCGGGCATTGCTTCACCCGCGCGTCGTTTCATTGTTTGTTAAAGAACGGGTATAAAGTGCGCTTTCGAAATTGTTTTTTTTTAAATTTTGAAAATTATGTTTTAATTAGTTCGGAATATTTGGGATCCTTTTGAATTAGTTGGAATTTATTTCGATGTGTTTTTAATATTATTTGGTTCGTTAAAAATATTTATGTCGGGATATAAATTGGGTCTCGGGGATTCAGAATTCTGAATTAATAATAAAACAACACGTATCCTGTTTAACACGACACGTGTTGGCTGCTGTGTTTTTCTGTTGTGCCACTTCAGTCTCTCACAGTCTCAATCTCTCATATCTCTCATCTTTGTTTCTCTCTCACTCCATCTCTCTCATCTCTCTCGTTATCTCTCTTCACTTTCTCTTCTCGTTTCTTGTTTTCTCCGTGTTTCGGCTGCTCTGTTCTGTCGCCGTTTCTGTTTTCCGGCCGTTTTCGGTGAGCCGCCGCATGATATCCTTGCTTGGCTGGTTCGATTGTATCATTGCCTCTTTAATTGCATATGTATATATATATACATATATATGTGTGTGTGTAATTTGTGATGTGTGTGTATCGAGTGTTGTGTGTGTGTGCCAGTGTTTGTGTGTGTGGGTTGTGGCGGCGCGTGGCCGCGTGTGTGCGATGCTGTGTGTGAGTTTGTGGGCTGGCTCCTTGCTGGGCTTGACCTGTTACAGTTGGGCCTGTTGCAGTTGGGCCTGGCTGTTGTTATTGGGCCTCTAGCAGTGAGGCTAGTGGGTGTTGTTGGATTGTTTTGTTGGGCCTCTTGTTGGGCATGTCGTGTGGTAGATTGGTTGTTGTAAATTGATTTTGATTTTTTTTATTTAATTTTTCTGCAGGGAAATAAATGAATATAATTTGTGAAATAAAAGAATTTCGTGATGAGAAAATAATATTAATCGGTATGATTTATTTGGGAACCCGTAATATATCGGGCGCCAATAAATTGTGCCGCCGTTGACGATGAACTTCGGTGAGTCAACGGTGGACGGTGATGACGATGTTCTGAGTCCTAAATTCTATAAATAAATAAAATAAAATAATTATGTAAAATATGTTTGGATTTGAATAATTATTTTTATTGGTGTTGGGTTGTACAGAATAATATTGTGGATGGTTGAGAATTGTTGACGTTGACTATAATCGACGGGTAGTCTTATAAATAAAGAAGTTGCTGCCAAAATTTTCTAAAAATATATTTGTAATCGTACATAATTATGTGCTATGTGTTACCCTATTTACGTTCGAGAAATATGATTATGTGTATAATATTAATACGAGTCGGGTTGTTGGATTTGGGTTATTAGGATTTGAGGATATCAAGCATGTCGGTATAACTAATTAGGGTATTCTGTAATTGTAGATCCCAGTTGAGTTGTTCCAGGATCAAAGTCAGCGTGAAAGCTATTAGGGTTTGTAAAGCGTTGCAAGGCAAGTACCCCTGACCATTCTTTTATGGTTCAGTACATATGAATAACTAAATGTTTTATTCTCATAATGGAACAGAAACGTTTTAAGTTACGTATCCCCTGTAGTTATAAATCACTGTTTTTAAATTGTTTTGGGGAGAAGTAACTTCGCAAGGTACCTATCTCGAATGAAATGATTTGCGAACTGGATTTTATAGGTGTGCTGGTTAAATAAATGATTTTGAAAATAAGATAGGTACAAGTGTTTTGAAAACTGGATAAAACGGTCAGATATGGGATACATTGGGGCCAGAGTAGGCCTATTGAGGTGGCGTAAGAGGCTAATTCGGTTGCGCGCATTATAAAACCGATTAGTCCAGCAGGTCAGAGACCTAGCTAGTCTCTGAGTTCCGGAACAGGTTAATGGAATGGCAGTTAGAGCCGTCTGGTGTTGATAGCCTGATCAGCTGTCTTCACATATCCGCTATGTATCTGATTGGGATTTGTGAATTATACGAAAGTATGATTGATTGATACAACGGTTTTATAAAATGGTTAGCATGCTAAAATTGGACTCTGGTATTACGCAGCACACTACAATGTTGTTTTCATAAAGCATGCTAATTAGCGATATCCAGTTACTTTGATTATCATTATGAAATGTTGATGTCATGATTACAGTTCTGTTCCCATTATTGTTACATTACTGTTTTAATCTGTTATTCATATTTGGTACTGCTGAGCGATTATGCTCACCCTTGCAAACTGTTATCTATATTTCGCAGATGCCTAGAAGATCAGTCAGACCACCCCGTGTTCCCGCCCCTACTGGACCTAGCTCTTCTGAGGTAGTTTGTATCAAACCATGAGGTCTGAAGAGTTGCTGAATAAAGTTAGTGTGTCTTAGATAGTGAATAACGAGTTTGTAATATTGAGAACTTGGATTATACTTGAACCTGGATCGGATCTTGGTTTGGGGTCAAGTTAGTATATTTTAATAATAATTCTGTTGTTTATATTTTTGGTAATTGTGTTTAGTGACGTCAACTCCTAACCCCGGGGTTGAGGCCGTCACAGTTGGTATCAGAGCTACAGGTTCAAGTCCCTGATTCAGGTTAGGTATTGTGTCAAGTAGGTGATAACGTGAGTCTTTAAGTGTGAGTCGGCAACTCATATAGAGGAGCAAACTTTTAGAGTCAGTCGAGGGTTCCGACGGCGTTACCCTGGCATCTATTAAATGTTTTGATAGAATTGCCTTGACCTGGTTGTGTCTTGTCTCTATATTATTATATTGGCAGTGGCCTATTGCGATTTTGAGTTCTCCATCTCGGGCTTCTGATTCGGATAGCTCAGATTCAGATAAAGCCCTTGATGCTGTTGCTGAGGAGACCCATATGCCTCCTCCACCAGTCCTTTCTTTTGTGCCTCGAGATATCCCTGGATCTGGTCCTCGTCCCCGTTGGGTACGTAGGTCTGTGTCTGCTGTCAGGGATTTCCCTCCCGGCTGCGGTCCCAGTTCTTCCATGATGAGAGCTCCGGCACCCCCTGTGGCCCCTAGCCGTATTTCTTCACCGATCCCTTATCATGTGCATAGGGCGGTGAATACTTCCTTTATCAGAGATCAGAGCCCAGAGTTTGCTGCCCAGTTGGACCAGGTACCTATTGCACCATTTCAGGGTATTTCTGCCCCTTCCCCTGAGGTGCGAGCCCGTGTGAGAGCATTGACCCAGATGGCTGTAGAGAGGGCTAGATATGTTGACCGTTTCATTAGCTCAGAGTTCAGAGCGGTGCAGTATCAGGATCTAGTGAACTGGCTAGTGTTTGAGCTAGGTTCCATTGGTGGCAGTGGTAGAGACTAGATAGAGTTGCAGTAGAGGGATACAGAGCTCAGAGTGACTTCTAGGAGTTCTGTAGTTGTTTACTTTGTATATGTACATTATGTTGTAATAGTTTGTAGTAGGCGAGGCTGTTATGACAGCCAATTTTGGCGTGTATTCGGATGGTTCTTTGTATTTGGATTTTCAGTTGTACTAGTTGGATTCTGTTGGTTACTTAGTTCAGCTGCTTTATATTATCGTTCAGTTTTTTTATATCGTGTGTTGCTATTATTGTTGTTATTATGATTGTTGTTTCTGTTGCTGGCATTTTTAGATTATAATCATTCACTCAGGACGAATCCAATTATAATGGGGGATGAGAATATTGTCTTAGTGGCAACGCTCTCCTGATGCATAAAATATAAACTGCTGGAGCAATCCATTCTCTTATATATGACTATTATGTTTCAGGAGATGCCACCAAAGAAAAATTCTCAGCCCAATAACGGATCTGCTGGGGATCCTTCCATGAGTAATTTGATGAACTTGTTGCATCAGCAGACTGTACAGCTGGCCCAACAACAACAACAATTCCAACAACAGCAGCAACAATTGCAACAACAACAACAACAACAGCTCATACAGCAACAACAACAGCAAATCCAACAGCAGCAACTACAAATCCAACAGCAGCATGAGATGAGAGGGGCAAATCAAGATGTTAGTTTTAAGTCTTTTCAAGCAGTGAAGCCCCCAGAGTTTAAAGGAGAGGTAGATCCTGTTGCTGCCAGGATATGGTTAAAGGAAATGGAAAAGGCGTTTGCGCTCACTAAGGTAAGTGAGGATTTAAAGACTGATTATGCTAGTTATTTTCTGAGGAATGATTCGAATTATTGGTGGGAATCTACGCGAGCCCTAGAAGGAGAAGGTCCAGTTCCCTGGGCCAGATTCACAGAGTTGTTCTTAGAAAAGTATTTTCCAGCCTGTCTCCAAAGTCAAATGGAGATGGAATTTTTGGAGCTGAAACAAGGAAATAGGAGTGTTACGGAATATGAAGCGTAAACTTACGGAGTTGGCCCGTATAGCACCGGAATATTTGAGTTCGGAAGCCCAACGAGCGAAGCGGTTTCAACAAGGGTTGAAGCCAGATATAAGGAGTGGAGTTGTAGCCTTACAACTCAAGACATATACCTCGGTAGTTCAGGCTGCCCCGGTGATAGAGAGTGATCAGAAGTTAGCTGCAAAAGAGCAGGGTGAAAAGAAAAGGAAATTTGAAAGTAGACCTGCAAAGTCAGAATCAGGAATAGCAAGTCGAAGGTGTCAGCGTTGGTTTGGTAGGAATAAGAATAAAAAGTTTAAAGGGCAGAACTTTCCCCAAGTTAAGCCCGGTACAACATCAGTTAACTCTGCCCCGACGAGGATGAGTAAGCCAGTAGTTGATTGTAAGACGTGTGGGAAAAAGTACAGTGGTCAGTGCCGAGAGAATGTTAATTGTTTTAAGTGTGGACAGAAAGGTCACTATTCCACGGAGTGTAAGTCTGAGATTCAAGGAGTTACTTGTTTTAGTTGCTGCAAAGTGGGACACATAGCTAGGAATTGCAAGTCAGTGACTCAGGGTAATGTTGGAAAGAGTGTGTCCCAAGGACCAGCAACCAGTACTGCGAGAGCTAGGACTTTTAAGATGACCCAGAAGTCTCCAGTTCATGACTCTGATGTGGTGGCAGGTACGCTTATTCTTAATTCCGTACCTGTTAACGTTTTGTTTGATTCGGGAGCGTCCAAATCTTTCATATCTGTGAATTGTGTGAATAAAATGCAATTGATGCTAGAAGACTTAGATGACCCCTTAACTATAGAAGTGGCTAATAAAGATAAAGTACCTGTAAAACACTTTTGTCCTAGTTGTTCCCTAGAGATTTCGGGGTATATGTTCCCTGTTGACTTAATACCCTTCAAGTTGGGAGACTTTGATGTTATTTTAGGTATGGATTGGTTGTCTCGATATAGGGCAAATATTGATTGTAAGAAAAAGAGAGATGTTATGTACACCCCAGATAATAGAAGGATCAGTTACCAAGGGCAGAGGCAAGACATAAAGTTTCTCTCAGTGATGCAAGCAAGAAGATTGTTGAGACAAGGATGTGAAGCGTACTTGGCTCATGTAGTGGATACGAAGAAAGAGACCCCTATTTTGGATGACATCCCTGTAGTAAGAGAATTCCCTGATGTTTTTCTAGAAGAATTACCAGGATTGCCATCTGATTGTGAGATAGAGTTTTCCATTGATTTGATACCTGGAGCTGAACCAGTTTCTAAGGCTCCATATAGAATGGCCCCGATGGAAATGAAAGAATTGGCTAAGCAACTTCAGGAATTATTGGATAAAGGAGTTATTCGACCCGGTGTTTCCCCGTGGGGTGCTCCAGTGTTATTTGTGAAGAAAAAGGATGGAAGCATAAGATTGTGCATTGATTATAGAGAGTTGAACAAGTTGACGATAAAGAATAAGTATCCCTTGCTATGAATCGATGATTTATTTGGTCAGATTAAAGGTGCATGTTACTTCTCAAAGATTGATTTAAGATCTGGCTACCACCAACTGAAGATAAGGCCGAAAGATATCCCCAAAACTGCATTTCGAACAAGGTATGACCATTATGAGTTTCTAGTGATGTCATTTAGATTGACGAATGCGCCATCAGCTTTCATGGATTTGATGAATAGGGTATACAAGGAGTATCTGGATAAGTTTATTATTGTATTTATTGATAACATCCTCATATACTCGAAGAATCCAGAAGATCACGCGGTGCATCTGCAGATTGCCCTTCAAAAGTTAAGAGAAAAGCAATTGTATGCCAAGTTTTCTAAGTGTGAGTTTTGGCTGACGGAAGTACAGTTCCTTGGTCACGTAATAAGTAAAGAAGGTATCAAAGTAGACCCGGTAAATATTGAAGCCGTATCAAAATGGGAGCAACCGAAGACACCAACGGAAATAATGAGTTTTCTTGGATTAGCAGGATATTATCGAAGGTTTGTGAAAGATTTCTCGAAGATTGCATCCCTACTAACCAAGTTGACCAGAAAGAATGAAAAGTTTGTTTGGACGGAAAAGTGTGAAGAAAGTTTTCAAGAATTAAAACAAAGACTAGTGACGGCTCCAGTGTTAGCATTGCCAGATGTGACGGGAAACTTTGTAATTTACAGTGATGCTTCTTTGAAAGGATTGGGTTGTGTGTTAATGCAGCATGACAAAGTAATTGTGTATGCCTCCAGACAGCTAAAGCCTCACGAGCAGAAATATCCAGTTCATGACCTTGAATTGGCGGCTATAGTATTTGCTTTAAAGTTATGGCATCACTACTTGTATGGAGAGAAATGCGATATTTACACCGATCATAAAAGCCTGAAGTATATATTCACGCAGAAAGATATGAACATGAGACAGAGAAGGTGGTTGGAGTTGATTAAGGACTATGATTGTTCAATTAATTATCACCCAGGTAAAGCCAATGTAGTGGCTGATGCCTTAAGTAGAAAGGAAAGGCTGAATATGATTAAGATTGTGAAAGAATTGGCACGAGACTTAGAAAGAATGGAAATTGAAGTTCGAGGATCTAACGAAAGTCAAGAGCAACTATATGAAGTTATCTTCCAGCCGGCCTTGATGGAAAAGATTAGAAGATGTCAAGAAGGAGTTATGGAACAAGAGTCGGATACTTTGACAGGAGAAGAGTTGTGTACTCAAAAAGATAGTCAAGGTTTGTATAGGTTTTCGTCCAGAGTTTGGATTCCTAATGTAACAGAGTTGAAGAACGAAGTATTACAGGAAGCACATAACTCTAGGTTTTCTATCCACCCTGGTAGTACCAAGATGTACCAGGATTTGAAGAGAAATTTTTGGTGGCCAGGAATGAAGAAAGATATTGCCAATTGGGTAAGTAAATGTCACGTATGTCAGAAGGTGAAAGCAGAGCATCAACGATCGAGTGGATTGTTACAACCTTTGGAGATTCCCCAATAGAAATGGGAAGACATTGCTATGGATTTTGTAGTGGGTTTACCAAAGACGAGAGCGAATCATGATGCTATTTGGGTAATCATTGATAGATTAACTAAGTCGGCGCATTTTCTTCCGATTAATGAAAGGTATTCATTAGAAAGGTTAGTTAAGTTATACCTGGATGAGATAGTTACTAAACATGGAGTTTCTGTTTCTATAGTGTCGGATCGAGACCCGAGATTTAATTCCAGGTTCTGGACTAAATTCCAAGAGTGCCTAGGAACAAAATTGAACATGAGCACCGCCTATCATCCTCAGACGGATGGCCAAAGTGAGAGAACGATTCAGACCATAGAGGATATCTTGAGAGTCTGTGTTCTAGATTTTAAGGGTAATTGGGATGAGCATCTACCTTTGATTGAGTTCTCGTATAATAACAGCTACCATGCCAGTATAGGGATGCCACCTTACGAAGCTTTGTATGGACGAAAGTGTAGATCACCGTTATATTGGGATGAGATAGGAGAAAAGAAAGTGTTAGGCCCTGAGTTGGTTCAGTAGACTAGAGATGCTATAGTGTTGATTCGGAAAAGATTGGAAGCAGCTCAGGATAGACAAAGAAAATACGCAGATTTGCATAGGATAGACATGGACTTTGAGATAGGAGCTTTGGTGTTACTAAAAGTATCGCATTGGAAAGGGTTAGTACGATTTGGTCAGAAGGGTAAACTTAGCCCTAGATTTATAGGACCCTTTGAGGTTTTAAAGAGAGTGGGAAATGTCGCTTATGAGATAGCGTTACCACCGCAGTGGCAGCACATTCATAATGTGTTCCACGTATCTATGTTGAAGCCTTATGTCCCTAATTCGAATCAAATTATAGAATATGAACTGATTGAGCTTCAACCAGATTTGTCCTATGTAGAACAACCGGTTCAGATCCTAGACCGTAAGGAACGAGTCCTTAGAAATAAATCAATTCCAATAGTAAAAGTTTTGTGGAGAAATCCTCGAGTAGAAGAGTCTACTTGGGAATTAGAGTCAGACATGCTTGATAAATATCCTCATTTGTTTAGATGAGTCAGATTCTGGGGACAGAATCTTTTTAAGGGGGAAGAAATATAACGACTCGTGTATTTTTTATTTTTATTTTTATATTTGGAAGTGTAATAAAAGTTTAAGTAAATAAATAAAAGATGTGTATTGATTTTGGCAGCAGTTACTGATTGTTAATTAATTAATTATGATATGTTGATATGTGGGATTGGAATTATGTGATTTTATTTTGCTTGCAAAAGTGATTTTATGGTAATTTTAATTCCATAAATATTTGGGTTGTCTTTAAAATTGGTTTTCTAATTTTATAATTTTAATAATTATTTTTAGGACTTTATAAAATTTAGAAATCAATATTTCGTTAATTATTCATTTTTTTAAATGATTTTCTGAGAGTGTTAAATGCTAAAATCCATATTTAATTATGGGAATCTTTAAAAATTATGAAATTTATATCTTATTAAGTTCGTATTTATCGGAGAATTTTTTAAATTATTTTGGGAATTTTCGGGCATTGCTTCACCCGCGCGTCGTTTCATTGTTTGTTAAAGAACAGGTATAAAGTGCGCTTTCGAAATTGTTTTTTTTTAAATTTTGAAAATTATGTTTTAATTAGTTCGGAATATTTCGGATCATTTTGAATTAGTTGGAATTTATTTCGATGTGTTTTTAATATTATTTGGTTCGTTAAAAATATTTATGTCGGGATATAAATTGGGTCCCGGGGATTCAGAATTCTGAATTAATAATAAAACAACACGTATCCTGTTTAACAGGACACGTGTTGGCTGCTGTGTTTTTCTGTTGTGCCACTTCAGTCTCTCACAGTCTCAATCTCTCATCTCTCTCATCTTTATTTCTCTCTCACTCCATCTCTCTCATCTCTCTCGTTATCTCTCGTTATCTCTCTTCACTCTCTCTTCTCGTTTCTTGTTTTCTCCGTGTTTCGGCTGCTCTGTTCTGTCGCCGTTTCTGTTTTCCGGCCGTTTTCGGTGAGCCGCCGCTTGAATTCCTTGCTTGGCTGGTTCGATTGTATTATTGCCTCTGTAATTGCATATGTATATATATACATATATATATGTGTGTGTGTAATTTGTGATGTGTGTGTATCGAGTGTTGTGTGTGTGTGCCAGTGTTTGTGTGTGTGGGTTGTGGCGGCGCGTGGCCGCGTGTGTGCGATGCTGTGTGTGAGTTTGTGGGTTGGCTCCTTGCTGGGCTTGACCTGTTGCAGTTGGGCCTGTTGCAGTTGGGCCTGGCTGTTGTTATTGGGCCTCTAGCAGTGAGGCTAGTGGGTGTTGTTGGATTGTTTTGTTGGACCTCTTGGTTGGGCCTGTCGTGTGGCAGATTGGTTGTTGTAAATTGATTTTGATTTTTTTTATTTAATTTTTCTGCAGGGAAATAAATGAGTATCATTTGTGAAATAAAAGAATTTCGTGACGAGAAAATAATATTAATCGGTATGATTTATTTGGGAACCCGTAATATATCGGGCGCCAATAAATTGTGTCGCCGTTGACGATGAACTTCGGTGAGTCAACGGTGGACGGTGATGACGATGTTCTGAGTCCTAAATTCTATAAATAAATAAAATAAAATAATTATGTAAAATATGTTTGGATTTGAATAATTAATTTTTATTGGTGTTGGGTTGTACAGAATAATATTGTGGATGGTTGAGAATTGTTGACGCCGACTATAATCGACGGGTAGTCTTATAAATAAAGAAGTTGTTGCCAAAATTTTCTAAAAATATATTTGTAATCGTACATAATTATGTGCTATGTGTTACCCTATTTACGTTCGAGAAATATGATTATGTGTATAATATTAATACGAGTCGGGTTGTTGGATTTGGGTTATTAGGATTTGAGGATATCAAGCATGTCGGTATAACTAATTAGGGTATTCTGTAATTGTAGATCCCAGTTGAGTTGTTCCAGGATCAAAGTCAGCGTGAAAGCTATTAGGGTTTGTAAAGCGTTGCAAGGCAAGTACCCCTGACCATTCTTTTATGGTTTAGTACGTATGAATAACTAAATGTTTTATTCTCATAATGGAACAGAAACGTTCTAAGTTACGTATCCCCTGTAGTTATAAATCACTGTTTTTAAATTGCTTTGGGGAGAAGTAACTTCGCAAGGTACCTATCTCGAATGAAATGATTTGCGAACTGGATTTTATAGGTGTGCTGGTTAAATAAATGATTTTGAAAATGAGATAGGTACAAGTGTTTTGAAAACTGGATAAAACGGTCAGATATGGGATATATTGAGGCCAGAGTAGGCCTATTGAGGTGGCGTAAGAGGCTAATTCGATTGCGCGCATTATAAAACCGATTAGTCCAGCAGGTCAGAGACCTAGCTAGTCTCTGAGTTTCGGAACAGGTAAATGGGATGGCAGTTAGAGCCGTCTGGTGTTGATAGCCTGATCAGCTGTCTTCACATATCCGCTATGTATCTGATTGGGATTTGTGAATTATACGAAAGTATGATTGATTGATACAACGGTTTTATAAAATGGTTAGCATGCTAAAATTGGACTCTGGTATTACGCAGCACACTACAATGTTGTTTTCACAAAGCATGCTAATTAGCGGTATCGAGTTACTTTGATTATCATTATGAAATGTTGATGTCATGATTACAGTTCTGTTCCCATTATTGTTACATTACTGTTTTAATCTGTTATTCATATTTAGTACTGCTGAGCGATTATACTCACCCTTGCAAACTGTTATCTATATTTCGCAGATGTCTAGAAGAACAGTCAGACCGACCCGTGTTCCCGCCCCTACTGGACCTGACTCCTCTGAGGTAGTTTGTATCAGACCATGAGATCTGAAGAGTTGCTGAATAAAGTTAGTGTGTCTTAGATAGTGAATAACGAGTTTGTAATATTGAGAACCTGGATTATACTTGAACCTGGATCGGATCTTGGTTTGGGGTCAAGTTAGTATATTTTAATAATAATTCTGTTGTTTATATTTTTGGTAATTGTGTTTAGTGACGTCAACTCCTGACCCCGAGGTTGAGGCCGTCACAGTACTAGAGATAGGATCGTTTGGATCCATACTAGTAATGGTCAGTACACAATGAAATCAGTGTACTTCCAATGGTGCAAGTCTCAAAATACTGGTGAGGAAATTTCAAATTCAGTGGGGTGGAAAAGATTGTGAAAATTGCTAATTTCGCATAAGATTCGAGTTTTTCTTTGGAGACTCTGTCGAAACACGATTCTTGTGAGAAATAGACTTCAAGGGAAGGGGGTGCCGGTCACTATTAGTTGTCCTATGTGTGTAGGCGAAGTAGAACACTTAAGACATCTCTTCTTTGAATGTAGTTTCGCTAAAGAGTGTTGGCAATTGGTGGGGCTGAATTTTGAGATGCAGGAGATGGAGTACGTCTCACATTGGCTGCTTTTAACCTAGCTTCTGGTTCATCTAAGTATCTAATCACGGTGTCGGCTATTCTCTAGGGGATTTGGTATACTCGCAATAAGTGCATCTTTGAAAACAAAAATATGCCACCAGCTATAGCTAAGTCCTGGAGTATGAAACAGATTGATGATTGGCAGCTAGCTAACAGAGCTTCCTCCTCGAGTACTCATGTAGATGGAGAAACCAAAGAAAGAACCGATTGCAAGTGGAAGAGGGCAGTTGAGGGTGCGTTCAAAATCAATGTTGATGTTTCAGTTGTGGGGGGTTAGAACTCGTTTGTAGTGGGCATGATCCTTAGAGATCACCATGGTCAGTTCATCGCAGGGAAGACGAAGAGGTTTGCAGGCTCTGTTTCAGTAACGGAAGCTGAGTCAACAGGTATTTTAGAAGCTTTATTGTGGTCTCATGAAGTGGTAGAAGGCACTGTCACGATCGAAAGCGATTCGCTGCTTAGTGTTAATGCAGTTAATCAAAATCAAAGTAGCCTTCTAGAGCTGGGTGATCTAGTGCAGTAGTGTGGAGAGTTATTATGGAGTAATCGTAGATTATCTCTTAGTCATGTTAAAAAGCAAGCGAACAAGGTAGCTCATAGTCTAGTTAGATTTCCTTGTGAGCTTAATGGCTTTATTGTTTTTTCTTCTCCTCCATCCTTATTGTTGGAGACCTTTTGTCGGATGATTTGATGATTTAATGAAGTTCCTTTTGATAAAAAAAAAACTGAATACAAAGTTTTGAAATATAGCTCACTACTTACATAAAGTATTATAAATTGACCATTGTTAATTTAGCGCACAGATTAGTAATTTTATCCTCAACATTACTGTATATACTAATTACTTATTTACAAAACCCAAAATATCCAGGAGCCGGAAGCCGCAATAAATGCTCGTTGAATACGCATTACTCGTATGCGTATTTTGAATACGAGCATAGTCTTTATTTTTTAATTTTAGTGAAGAATACGAATTTCAGAAATAGGAATATAAGGCATGTTGTATTTAAATAATTTTTTTAGGTACATAGGACTCGCATGTACTCCATGCATAGCCTTTACAAATATATGCATGTACATCATGCGTAATTACCAGATATTTTTTTATTGAACTTATCGATAATATGTATTTTTAAATAGTTGAATCTCAAAATGAGTTATTCAAGATATATTTTCGAGAAAGAGAGTAAATTTTATATTTTCAAGAAAAAAATAATTTGAAAAAAGGAGGATAGCATGTAAAAGTAAGAAATGAAATAGTGATTTAAGAAATTATTATGAATTATTAGAACAATTTGTTTTTTCTCATATATTCCTAAAATTTTAATTTAAGTTTCGAATAATTAACATGTAGACTTGCTCTGAATACACTGAACCTGGCTGGGTATAAGTTACAAATGGGGGTTGGGGGGATTAGCGAACCTATGACCACCATAGGCCATAGCTTTGAATCTAATGTACACTCCTACAAATTATTTGAGCTTTTGTTTCAAGCAACTAAGCAAGTGATTGGCTCGTTAATAACTTGACACTTAGTATGAGACATCTTTATTCCCTTTGCTCTCCTCAGAGCGCAATGTCTGGATTAACTTAAGTTAACCAAGGAGCGTTTTAAATTTTTGTTCCTCAGCCTGGACGCAATACTTGCTGCAAATTCATTCCTTATTAATTGTTTCATGCAAAATCATTGCATTCTTCCAACTTCGAACCCATTGTTACCTAATTTTGGTTCTCAAATTTATTAGAAGAAATATTAAATATTATCATATAAATTTAGTAATGCATTTTAAAATGATTATGATGTATATTCTAAAAAGAGAAGATTGCTTTAATGAGCAATAATGGTTATAATGTTTTAAAATTGAAAAATTTAAATATTTTATGTATTAAATAATTTGAAAATAATATAAATATTTGTTGAACTTATTTTTTATTTCACTGGTTCGAAGATTAACTTCGGATTTCAATTTTTAATAAATCTTAGGCTTGTTGGAATAAAAACAAAGTAATAAGGTGTAAAAGTGTTGTTTTAAACGTACTTAAAGCTAATAAAAGGTTTTGAACATTCATACAAACTTTTCAACAATTTACCCCTGTCTCGTCTTTTCCTGGGGTTACTGTTTTGGTCATTTGATGGTTCCATATTCCATTTACTTTAAATTGCTCGACAAAGAATTCCCTTCAAGTTTCTTTCTTCCGGGCATACGGTCAAAATTAGATCTCTTTGGTAAAATTTTAGTTTTTTAAAAATTAAATACCTTATAAAATTATTCAGTTATTTTAGATTTCTTATAAAATTTGTATATATATCTATATATTTATAGATATATATATACACTAAATGTGAGAATTTTTAACTGTCTACTTACCTATCTATAATGCACTGATTCTGTTTTTGTAAAAGTTTTGTTAAAAGTTTGTGAAATGTTTACAATAAAAAAAATCCGCTTAAAAATAAAACTATTTTTTGAGAAATGGATATTAAAAAACATGAAGTAGTGATGGTTTGGACTGGGGTGTAATTTATTAGCAAAGAAAAAGAAAATAAACAAAATTAAAGACACCATAACATGAGAATAAGAGACAAAATTACTAATGAGAAGTTTTAACAGCTACTGCATTTTCCATTTTCCAATCCTTTTATCTACCTATATTTGTCTAGTTTATTTTTTGTTAATCAGATTATATTTGATAGTTTGAAATTTTTACTGTTAATTTTAATATTTTAATAAATACTTTGCTTAGTCGTGAAAAAATGAAATAAACTAAAATATATATTTTGATTAGTGTCCATATGTCCATGTTTGTCAGACTTATATTATTATTAGTAAAAACAATTTCTTTTCTGTCGGAGTGTTCAACTTAACTTTGTTGTAAATGTCCAAACAACAAAAACAGCCATATATTTTGTGAACCAATTCTTTTTTACCATTGAAAGTAGAAATTTGTCAATCTTCAAAAGAGAAGAAACAAGTAGGTTAATTATTCATTTCATCTAACCTCGAAAAGCGTGTTGTAATAAGCAACTCAAGAAAACAACTTGTTTGCCCCCCTCTCTTTTTCTTAGCTTCTGTTTCTGTGTATATCAGTTCATGGATGACACAAAAGATAGTAAGATTCTATAACATATTAATAACTACGTGGAAATCTAATCCTCTAAACTGTTGAATCATTTAGCCATACTTCCATTTCAATATCTCTTACATATTTAGACAGATCACAAACGCAACCTCCCTCTATATAAACTCCAACATTTGTTCAGTTGTTTCACATCCCTCATTACTCAAACAAAAGACATATATTATGATCATTATGGCTAAAACCTCAGCATTATCCTTCTTTCTAATTTGCTTTGTTCTTTTCTTATGTTTCCGGACCGGAGAATCTCGAGGTCCGTTTGCTTGTGATCCAAGCAATGCATTGACCAAGAGTTTGCCATTT
This sequence comes from Apium graveolens, assembly GCF_009905375.1. Taxonomy (NCBI): domain Eukaryota; kingdom Viridiplantae; phylum Streptophyta; class Magnoliopsida; order Apiales; family Apiaceae; genus Apium; species Apium graveolens. Next base: position 236,009,601 of record NC_133655.1, read on the forward strand.
TGTACTGTGTCACTTCACATACGTGACAGGGTTAGGGACTTGATTGGACGGTTAACGTTACAAGAAAAGATTGGTTTGCTAGTGAACAATGCAGCTCCGGTGCCTAGGTTGGGGATTTTAGGCTACGAGTGGTGGTCCGAGGCGTTGCATGGAGTGTCTAATGTTGGCCCTGGTACAAAATTTGGCGGTGAATTCCCTGGCGCCACCAGCTTTCCTCAAGTCATCACCACCGCAGCTTCCTTCAACGACTCGTTGTGGGAACGAATCGGACAGGTACTTTTAACTTATAAGTCACAAGTGTTATATATCCTCATATATGTACAAAAGTGTATTACTGTTTTCAAAGTCACAAGATCACTTCATAATTTGGACTTATTTGGTACTGAAATTATGGTCAGAAGGCTAACCTATAGTGTGTCGTGATGGAAAAATATGCTGGTAATTAAATAAACGTGACAGAGTACTAGAAGTATTTGCATGTGAGTTACATTTTTTTACTACTATTACAGAAAGTCGAAAAAATTACAGTACCAGAACTTTCATATTGTGGCTTATTTTAGGTATAGAAGGTTGTCCAAGTCATGGTTGGAAACCGTAACAGTCATGAATTTATGAAACTAATCAAAATCGTGAGCAGAAAATATCAATCTCTGCTTGATGTATAGGTCTGATCAGTTGCGTGTAGTTAACTTCTGTTAGAATTTCAATTCTATGATACGGGTCCTTTTAAAAGCAGTTGGTTAGCCTTTTCTGATAATTGGCCATTTGGCCCACTCAATATAATTGATTGCACGTTTCGAGAATTACAAGAAATTATTATTACCATACAACTGTGCAATTAATTAAATTGGATATGGACTTGGATAACAACAACAGGTGGTGTCTGATGAAGGCAGAGCAATGTACAATGGAGGAAAGGCTGGTTTAACGTTCTGGAGCCCGAATGTGAACATATTCAGAGATCCTAGATGGGGAAGGGGACAAGAGACGCCTGGTGAAGACCCTGTCCTGGCAGCTCGATATGGCGCTAGATATGTCAAAGGGCTTCAGAGTGCACGAGGGAACCGATTGAAGGTTGCTGCCTGTTGTAAACATTACACTGCCTACGATCTTGACAATTGGAATCATGTTGATCGCTTCCATTTCAATGCTCAGGTAATACGGTTTTCTTGATGTGCGTGTTATTAGTAATTGTTAAATATCAGGGACTAGTTAATTAAGATATGGATTTTGGCAGGTTAGTAAGCAAGATTTAGAGGACACATATAATGTACCCTTTAAGGCTTGTGTCCAAGAAGGGAAAGTTGCAAGTGTCATGTGTTCATATAATCAAGTTAATGGCATCCCTACTTGTGCTGACCCTAATCTCTTGAAAAATACTATTCGTGGTCAATGGCGCCTTGACGGGTGAGAATCACATATATGTGCTCATTTAAATGTGTTATTCCTAATAATCATGATCATTAAAGGATTGAAAATTGATGTTTATATGTGCTAAATGCAGGTATATTGTGTCTGATTGCGACTCGGTTGGAGTTCTTTATGAGCAACAACATTTTACGGCCACGCCAGAAGATGCAGCTGCTGCCACAATTAAAGCAGGTACCATAATATTTATCAGTAATGGATAGTAAATTTCACACTTTTGGTACATCTACGAGCAGGATAAACCGAGAAAGCCTAAACGTGTCTGTTTTGCAGGTTTGGATTTGGATTGTGGACCTTACTTAGCAGTCTTCACAGAAGGGGCCATAAAGCAAGGAAAGCTTACTGAAGCAGATGTTAACACCGCTCTGCTCAACACTCTCACTGTACAAATGCGTTTGGGAATGTTTGATGGTCCTAGGCAACCCTATGCTAACTTGGGGCCGCGTGACGTATGCACCCCAGACCATCAACAACTTGCTCTTGAGGCTGCGCGTCAAGGAATTGTTCTACTTAAAAATCAAAAAACATCACCACCTCTGTCCACAAGATTACACCCTACTGTTGCAGTCATTGGACCGAATTCAGATGTCACTGTTACTATGATAGGCAACTATGCTGGTATTTACGAATGTCTCATTTTGTATACTGATTAAATGCTATCGAGTTGCCACTCATAACTCTTTTTCTTTTTCAGGAGTTGCATGTGATTATACCACTCCAGTACAAGGTATAGCGCGATATGTTCACACAATTCATGAGGCAGGATGTAGCGACGTTGCTTGCAAATCTAATCAGCAGTTTGGGGCTGCTGAGGAAGCTGCTCGACGAGCGGATGCAACAGTTCTAGTAATGGGACTTGATCAATCAGTTGAAGCAGAGGCCAGAGACAGAGCTAGTTTATTATTACCTGGGCATCAACAAGAGCTCATTTCTAGAGTTTCATTGGCTTCTAAAGGCCCTACTATCTTAGTCTTGATGTCCGGTGGACCAGTTGACATTGATTTTGCCAAGGCAGATCCTCGAATTTCTGCTATCATATGGGCTGGTTATCCTGGTCAAGAAGGTGGGACTGCAATTGCTGATGTTCTGTTTGGTATGATCAATCCAGGTAAAACTAATACTCACAGGGCCCTTAGCCTAATACTCGCAGACAAAACAATTAATTCTATTTAAGCCCGAGACCACCAATATTTCATTTTCTGATGAGTACAACTTGTTGCAGGAGGAAAACTACCGATGACATGGTACCCAGAAAGCTACCTTGCAAAGGTGCCAATGACAAGCATGGACATGAGAGCCAATCCGTCAAAAGAATACCCAGGCAGAACATACAGATTTTACAAAGGCCCGGTTATCTATCCATTCGGGCATGGCTTAAGTTACACTACATTTGTGCACAAGTTAGCCAATAGCCCTGCAACCGCAATTTCTGTACCATTTGCAGCTAACAAAATAATGAAAAACACAACTATGCTAACTAGTGGAATAAAAGTTATACACACAAACTGCAATGCCCTTGCCTTAGGCATACACATTGATGTCCACAACACCGGGACAATGGATGGAACACATACAGTCCTTGCATTTGCAACTCCTCCAGCCGGAAAATGGACCAAGGACAAACAACTAGTTGGATTTGAGAAAGTCCATGTGGTGGCCGGAGCTCGAGAAAGGGTTAAAATGCATATTGATGTGTGCAAACATCTTAGTGTAGCTGACGAATTCGGAGTTCGAAGAATTCCTATAGGAGACCATACTCTTCATGTTGGTGATCTTAAGCATTCAGTTTCTCTTCAGCTTGCTTTCTAGAGTATCAAACATGAGTTGTTTTTTAAGGATTGAAAGAAAATTGTTAAGCCCAGTGGCTAGTGCTACAATTGGCACTTGTGTTAGTTTAATGATGCACGCATAACAGTCCGGCAAATGTACCGGAATCAGGTTTTTATGTCATAATTTACACATATATACACGAATGACTCACTAGTTATTCTAAATTTTGGTGTTGGTGTGTTCTATTGCATGATTTTATCCCACTGCTTAATTTGAACGAGTTTAATGTAATTTTCGTCATAAACTTGAAACAAAAGACTAATTCAAGATAAAAATGTTAAGAGTTGGATATACACTTAAATTTCTGGGAATCAATAAAAAATGTGAAGAGAATATTTAAGTTTAACTAAGGCTTCTAGAAAACCAAAAGGGGAAAACACATTGGTTTATTGTACTTTTTCAATGTCTCTCTTGCAATTGAGTTTGTAATATAACGAATGAGTCAATACTCCGGCCTGCTCATAGAAATTTACCATCATCCCAGTTTTAAAATTTTAATTTTTTATACTAAATTATATATATAGACGTGTAACACGTTGCTATTAATAATTGTTAGTAATAATTATGTAGCGAGTAGGTACCGATATTTACCATACATATGTAGACACGCACGTATGTGAGAGTATATAAAAATAACTCTGCCTTTACTGGATCATCCAATTATCTCATCTTTATATCGCTCTCGCCCCCCCCCCCTGCCTTTTATACATTTTTACATGGGAATATAGCCTCTTTGCCTGCTACAAGCCTACAAATTATATCATATCATATCACTTTGCTTGCTGCCCTCTTCCTCCATTTCTAAGGTAACGCCATATTCTCTCTCTCTCTCTCTCCCTCTCTCTCTCTCCCTCCCTAGCTCTCTCTCTCTCTCTCGATCGATCAGAGAGACATTAGAGCATTGTCTTTATGTTTATTATTCTAGGATCTCTTGTAACATGTATATAGACATAGGCTTATAATAAAACCTGCATGTTCTATCGGTGTCATAATAACTCATTCTTGACTGTCAGCGTTTCCTCTGTGTTAGTACAAAAATAAAAATTTATAAACAACAAGACAACGCATTGTCTATAAATATATTTGTATATGTATTGCAGAAAAGAAGAGATCGATGGCAACTGCTTGCAACGGAAACAACGGAGAATGCAATATTGCTACTCAGGACACCGAGGTACGTACCGGTGGCACTCATTGGATCACATTACTGTTATTCCGTTAGTATCAGAAGAACAAATAAGATGACAAAATCACATTAATATAATTTATGTAATCAACACTGTCGATTACTAAAAATATTACGAATTCGTTGATATCAACCTACTCATCCTTGTTCTAAATACTATAAACAAGAAACTAGATAAATTTTTTAAGCGAAAATTACATATTCAATTCTTGTCATTTTTACATGAAAATGTGAAATATCTCCAAAAATGTGGAATCGGCGAGTCTTTATTCAAGTAGAGGTTAATCCAAATTCAATCTAACCAACAATTCTTCTAATAGTATCTCACTAGCTAGCTATGTTTAACGAACAGGAAAAATGTCCGCGTACATTCATATTCATATGCACTCAAAATTTTTAGGCTGTACAGCATATCAGTCTTTGTATAGATTGAACAAAAAGATAACCAAATTGTTACGAGGAAGGCAGTAAATGTAGCTAACAGTGTCAAAGATGAGTTGGTCCCTCTCCTAAGAAATCACTATCCTAGTCTATTATAGTAGCTAGTGAAGTGGTCCATTAAATCCAAGGCTCTCAAATAATCAAAACAAATGAATATAAACCACCCAACACTTATATTGTTATATTCCGTACACAAGGGGTTGTTAAGTTTAAGATGATTGTCGGCAAAGGCCAATTACTGAACTACTACATAAAATCATTTTAAGCTCTAAATAGTTACTAACAACTTTGATTAAAATTGAATTTCATATAATTTTAAATTAATAATATCCTACGTCTCAACTGATGTTAATTTTTATACTAACAATCGATAATTAATATCCATTGTTTTTTTTTACATATTGAAAAAGTCTCCTATAATATAATTGTCGGAAATTTTAACCGTATATCTCGTATTTTAATCATGATTATAGGTTTAACTTTCATTTAATAATTTTTTTTGTAAATACTTTATAATTTTGTTGATAGTTGTCATAAATTGTAATGTCGTTTTAATAATGTGTATGACCAGAATTCCGAATTGTTGAGTTAAAATAACCACCACCATGGTTGGTCAATATCTACTGAAGGAGTTGGTCAGGTGCATTTTTATTTCCAGCTTATAATGACCTGATCTTCAAATCTTACCTAACCGATTAATTCATTTTAGACGCATGCGTTTTGATCGTATTCCAAATTGTCGAAATTAAAAATATGGAATCATTCCGCTAAAAATAAAGTATCACTAAAAATCAGATTAATTATAAAAGAAAACTTGTAACAAAAATATGAACATAAGAATCGATTAAAAACAATGAAAATTTTCCATTCTTTTACACCAACTGCAACAATTTTGACATAAAAATTATCGCAATTGGGCTGATTTTTTATAATGTATACAGAGTGGATAGTTTTAACTGTGACTAAAATTTCAAATTGTCACAATTTCATGTTTTTTTTTTAATTGCAGGCAAGCTCCGGAAATAGATACGGAGGAATTGCGCCAAAGAGAAAGCCTTTGATCTCCAAGGCAAGTGATACTTCATTACTTCTTAGTATATGATCTCTTTAACGCTACGGTCCTGGAGATTTGTAGGCCCAGTGTAAGCATATTATACGGTCCTGGAATATGAATATAAGGAAATATATGCTTATTATATGACTTTCCTTCACAAAAAAATTAAATTTTATATACGCGTATATGCATATGCATATATACTCATGAAATTGACAGTGATCCTGCTCCTCCGTCTCCCTGTGTAGTCAGTTAAAAAAACAAATAAACCAACATATCTTAATCGACATTTTGGTAATAAAATATACAGGATCATGAACGGGCCTTCTTTGATTCAGCAGATTGGGCTTTATGCAAGGTACAGTACATGGCCCATATCTATAATACACTCCTTTTCTTTTCTTTTTCTCAAAAATTTATTAATACACTAGTGAAATTTTGGTTTATTTATGCATTTAAGTTATTTTTTTCTTAATTTAAGCAGCAAGGTGTCGGATTGACCCCAAAAACAATGGAAACCTTACAGCCAAAATTGCAGGTAATAAAATTTGTAAGACTATGACTAAAAAGGACAAGCATCTGGAAATATTTATATCAGTTATAATATAAAATTTATCGAAAAAAAAAATAATGTATGCAGAGGACTCCACACCAACAACTCCCACCCAGGAGACCAGCATGTACATCTGGAACCGGAAGAGAAAATACTGTGAGCTCTGCTTACCCAGAGTTTGCAAAAAACATACTCCTAAACCCAGAGTTTGCAAAATACATACTCCTGTCTTATTTAATCATTTTATTTTAACTTATATCTCTGTGAAATTTGCAGGCCGAATAATATCTACATTTGCACTGTTCAAATGGTCTGTTTCCAATTTACCTTGCAGTGAGGTGCTTGTTAATACGTTCATCTGTCTCAAATATGTTCATTTCATCGAACATTTTGATCCACTATCTTGATTTGTACATGAAATTTTACGAAAATGTAACACACTGTCTAGTGTGAAAAAATTAGTAATTCTATCTGATTCAGTGAGATTTGAATGCATACGAACTCAAAAGTTTCTTGAGTGTAAACTCAAGCTCACCATTAAAGTGATGGTACCAGCGAGAAAATTCAATTTTACGATGATACCATGGAGAATATCTACATGGAGAATATCCCTAACTAATAAGCTCTTTTTACCAAACCGCACTAACTGTACGTGAAAAATAAAGAGCCTTAGACTTGTAGACTATAAAGTACTTCCAAAAGTAGAACTTTATTACATAGAATTAGAAAGCCATATGAGGCCACTATATAAAGGGGAATCTATAAGTCATCCTTATCAATTTAATTAAACTTTTCAATAAAAACAATATTTTATGCATCGACTTTAGTCATGCCTTAAACTAGATCTGCCATTCTCTCGCCAGTCACCATCCTTAATCTCTTTCACTTTTCATATAAAGCCTGCTTCTACGACTATTCTATTACATTAAAGTTGCTTATTCAAATCCTAGGCATTCCCTGTTTCACATGCTAAAATGCATATGATACTTGTTGCGAGTAACAGCCATCTGGTCTCCTGTCTTAAGTATGGCGAATCCTTTTAACAAGTCTAATCACTGTATGCCCGATAAGTTTTGCTTCTGAGTTAGCTAGCACCTCCGGTGTCCTATACCTCTACCTCTGTAAAACATGGTAATTAGAACAACCATCAGAGAAACCCCCACAAATCTTGGATCTTCCGAGGGTTTAGGTTTGATCCTAGAAGTTTCAACGCTATCCTTTCAAAAAAGTACATTTTCATCATGTTTCAAAAAAATTCTAAAGCTAGTTTCAATAAAGGATTTTATAAATAAATGACAAGTAAAAGCACATAGTGCAGCCTACAAGTTTAATCCACTTTCCACTTTATATAACAAAAAGTTATTCAAGAACATACAAAACTAGAAATAAGTTAAGTTGATGGCTTGATAGAGCCAATCATAGCCATGAATCAATAAACCTAAAATATATATATATCAAAAATAAAATAGGGTAGAAAATTATGCCAACTATATTAGTCTTGCTATAACTTAACTAGGTTAAAAATATAGTTAAATAAATGCAATATAAGTATGGCTCTATAAGCAAGCTGGGTAATGGTCACCATCAAAAGAAAATATAAATTATATACACATCAACAAACTTTAAAATAAAATTATAACATAAATATTTTGTATTCAACTCTCCTTGTGTTCTCTCACATACTGTTCTGTAATTAACTATATTAAAAAAGGAAAGTTCAAAATACACAACAATCTTAAGAATCAAACAGATAAATAAAACCGTAGGTACTAATTACAAGGGTTGTTACATACTCCCTCCTTTTAAAGGATTCCAGCTTCGAAATCAAACTTCTATAGTAAGTTGGTGTATGACAAATTCCAACTTAACTCACCTTTAGCTCTTCGGCAGTTGAGCTTTCTAAATTTTAAAACAAAGAGGTCAATTTTATATATTGTGTCCATTTATTGTAAGAACGAAAATCCCTAGTGCATCTAAAAAGAATTTACGAAACCAAAATAATTAGCATGCATTTGAACCCAGCTTATGGTTAGCCACATACTTCTCCACATACAAATATCAGTATTCATCTCCTATACACATGTATTAGAGGTCACATTTGACAAAGTGCAGCGCTCGGACTTTGTATAAGCAACTATACACCTAAACTTCATTGTTATTTCAAAATGGTCAATACACAACCTTGTCGAAACCAAGAATGGCATCTATCAAAACGGTCCTCAAAAGAACTTTCCTTCATATTCATGTAAACCAGAACCACTACTTCTGCAGTCCCTTGAAGGGCCCTCAAAGTGTTCTCCTTCTATTACTGAAATTTCAAGTGGTTTCGCTCACCTTTTACAGATGAAACCTTTACAATCATTCTTGTTAAAAGAACCGCTAATGCTTTCATGACTAAAACATCTGAGGGAAAATCTTTGTATTATAGTATTAGAACTGGAAGACCTTTACCTTGTGTATATTAGTGATGTAAATCTGTAGCATCGTGTGAAATCTCTCCCTTATGCTGAAATACGACATATAGTATTGAGTTTAGCATTACACCTGCACATGACACTTACAAACATGACTAACTTATCTAGCGTAATTGCACTTACGTACTCTTACAAACTGAATACTCAAAGTTTCCTCTCATCCTCTTCTATGAAGGAACTTTAAGTTTTTCTCCTAAACCAACCAAGTTATAGTCCTAGGCGCACTAATACAACAAAAGCAGTCCAACATTAAGAAAAGTATCGAAGAGAAAAAAACCTCATCAACAAATATCATCACTAACTTGATAGGAGTTCCTAAGGCGTAAAGCCGATTCTTCACAACATACTCAACATACAGATCGTAGATATACTTAAAAGGTTCTCTAAGATCTCCAGCTCTAGGATGAGTGACAAGGATGATCTGGACAGAGATCATGATAGTAATTATACATATAGCCATAATAAATTTCATTTAGGAAAACAATTTGACATATAAATTCCTTAGTTTAGGATATTGAAGTAAATGCACCGTCATTAAAGCATGTAATATATTGAGTACTGACCTTCATCCCAGATGGACTCTCCATAAAACTTAGTTTGTATGTATTTGTACGGAAACTGTGAAATGAACATCCTTGCCCAGGTAACAGTGGCACTCCGAGATTTCCTTTCTCAACACTATCTATCACAAAGAGAATCCAAGAAAAAGGCTTAGAACGCTTGATAATACTATTTGATTCATATAAAATGATTTTCCATTCTATTGAAATTTCGCAGGTGGTTTAAAAACTTTTATATGAGCAGAGGAGAATAGTTAAATTCCCATAACACTTCAAGATTTCACTAACAAATATCACTCAAATGAGATCATTTCAGTGGCAGATAATGCAATATATTAAACTGGAATACGTACGTGCCAACTAAATGTCTGAGAGTATTCTCCATCCGAACCAGATAAACCCATTTTAATTAAATCAGCTGTACGACTCGGAATTTCATAACAATTTAACTTACCATCACGGCTTATATACAGCAATCCTAAATTCAATAACGGAAGTATAAGTAACATATTAAGCTGGAAACACATTATATGAACTGGAAGCAAGCATTCAATCATTACAATAGTACAAAACAAAAGAGAGAATCAATCAGGTAGCACTATAACAATCTCTCTCCCCCCCTCCCGCTCTCTCTCTCTCTCTCTCTCCCTCCCTCCCTCCCTCCCTCTCTGGTGTTCAAGATTTCAAATAAATAAAGAGGGATGAAACATACCTAGTAGGATCCACTTTGGTAGTAAGAGATTTAAGAGAGAAAAGGAGACCGAACATAAGCTTGTGATCTTGGTCTTAATCAAGAGTGCGAAGTGGACGATTCCATTCCCGGTAGAGCAAACAAATGCCGTTACGATTGAATACGTATATCATGTGCACGTTATTTCCTAGCGCCGTCGCAACCGGCGGAGATGGACTCATCTCAGAGCTTCCAAAGAATTGCATCTCTTCCGTGAATGCAACTGTTAATCAAATCAATTCAGATAGTCGAGGGACCTGCTAATTATATCGTAAATACTCCGTCTCTTTCAATTATTTATATCATATAAAGTATATTTGTGCAACTTTTTTTTACAATTTTATTTTTCTTAATAAAAATTAAAATATTCAACTTTATTCAGAAAAAAGAAAATTATAAAAATAAGTTACATAACTATACTTTTATGTACCTTAAAATGCGTGTCAGACACTTACTCAGAAATATAAACAATTGGAAGGGAGAAGGGAGTAAATAGTAAGCTTTAATTTTAACATTTTCATTTCAAAATCAAGTAATTTTTTTAATTATTTGAACATCAATTTTTTTGTATAACTATTTACAATATTCAGAAATATCTTTAATTTTTCGTATAACTATTTACTATATCCAGAAATATCCTTGGTTAACAAATATACGAGTTTCGCAGCCGAAATCAAGATCTGCATCGGTGATTTTCGCCGGTGAAAGTCGTCGGAATTTGGTGATTCTGATGAATCGGGGGCTTTGATCGCAATTGTGTTTGGTGGTGGCATATAAAACTCTCGATTCCAATACCCACATACCTCCTTTTATAGAAGATCAAACTCACCCTACGTAGTTCTTGGAGAACATGAAACCTAGATGAACTTAATTTCTTATTTCGCGGCTCAATAGTGTCACGGATGGTGTGTGAAACCCTTAATGAGCTCTGTTTAAATGAAGGCGGAAACGACATCGTCTAGTAGAAGGATTCAGAACATCACGTGATGGCTTTTAAGTCGTAGTTATATTATTTTATTTTTTATCCATTAAGTAGGTGGGTACTGTTGGCTATATGTATGAGTATCACTTTATGCGTAACTTAAGAAATAAAATATTAATTTTTTCTTTTCTCTCCTCTCATCTCATATTTTCTTCCTCAAGTTATTTACCTATTGTCAAACTTAACCTAAAAATTTACAAAATTTAAGTCACAATTGTGACAATTGGCATTAGAGCCATGACTGGGCCTCCTTTAACAAAACACGAAAAGGATCTCAAAACCATGGATACATACATGGAGTAATTGAAAGCACTAACTAAACAACAAAATGTTGCAGGCAAGCTCGTTGAAAGCAAGGTCCGAGAGAGATGAGTTATCAAACCAGCTCTTAAATCTCATGGAGGTGGTGAAGGTCTATTCTACTCTCTAACAACCGGTCCTGTAAAATAAGGTACCAGTTAATACCGAAAGTATGCATCTAATTCATGCTACACTTCTGCCATTGTTACACCCGTTGCACACACACCCATCAAATTTGGTGAAAATGCTTTCAACAATTTAGGCCCAGATACTACTAACCCAATAATAAATTTAAAACCACCATATACCAGGAAAGCCCAAAACAAAGATACCCCAATACCTTGTTCAACCATACCCATTACAAATCCTATCATCCCACCCCCAAAATTTAACCAGCAAGGATCGTTGTTTCCAAACCCCCTGGGGTGGAACCCATATACGGATACCTAATCCCACCGATCGACATTTCAACCCCACTACAAGTTTCCAAAGATGGATTTTCCTAAATTTGATGGAAAAAATGCTAGAAATTGGTTGAGTAAGGCAGATAAGTTCTTCATGTTAAACCCTAATATAGATAGCCACACCAAGGTGATTTATGTTGCACTCTACCTCGAGAATGAGGATGACCATTGGTACCAAACTGTTCAAGCTGGGCATTATGGGTTAACTTGGGAGTTGTTTGCAGAATAATTATTACGGAGATTCTCTACAAGCAACCAGAAGAATATGATTGGCAAGTTCAACAAATTGGTTTAAAAAGGGAGTGTAGATACCATATCTCACAATTTGAGGAATTACGAGGGTTCATGATGATTTGGCACTCCCTGCATACCGACGAATTCTACCTGGACAGCTTCTTAAGTGGCTTAAGAGCCGATATTCAGCATGCCCTATACATCTACAAACCTACCACCCTACAAGACGCAATTAACAAGTCCAGAGAGCAAGAGATATTTATTAAAATGCTGGATAAGCAGGTTAAGTCAACTCATAAATGGACTACTAACAGCAAAAGCCATTATGAGCAAAACCAATACAAACCTTGGCCACCCAGCTTTCACAATCACCTTTACTTACTGCCAGGACAAAACGATCCCCATATACCAAAACCACAACCCACCTCTAATTCTACCAGTAAATTTCCTCCGGTTAAGAGATTAACCCCTACTGAGATGGCCAAACGGAGATAACGGGGACTATGCTACAACTGTGATGAGATTTATGCACCAAGACATACATTGTTAGGCCATAATTATTTTTAATGATTGGGGAAGAGGAGGACAACAGTGAAACAGAAGAATCGAACTCTGAAAATGCAATGAATACCACCGAGATTGAAGACTGTGATGTTTCAATACATGCCATGCAGGGAACACAAAGGGTACATACCTTAAAAATGGAAGGGTTGATCAAACAAAAAAGAGTGCATATGTTTGTCGATATAGGTTCCACCTATAATTTTGTCTCTATGTCTATGGTAAAGAGCTTGGGTATGAAACTTTCTACCTGCGACTCCCTTAAGGTTTTACTTGCAGATGGTTCTAAAGCCAAATGCAACCACATGGTCAACAGATTAAAGTGGCGAATGGCAGACTTTGAGTTTGCTTCAAACTTCTACGCAATTCCGTTGGGTGGTTATGATGCAATTTTGGGAGTGCAATGGCTGCAGCAGGTCAGCCCGGTTAGCTTTGATTTTAATAAACAAGATATTATAATTTAAAAGGGGAGCGAAAGGGTTATCATGGTCCCGACCAGTTAGTAACGAACAATGTTCTATGTAGACTTAGAAAAAAATCAAATGACAAACACAAGTCTGCAAGCTTGTTTCCTTGTACAGTTGACAGCGTTAGAAGACATTCCAGTAGAGTCTTGTACAATACCTCCATCGTTGCAAACAGTGCTTGACAAATATCCCGAGGTTTTCAGCATCCCTAAATAGTTACCTCCCATCAGGAAACATGACCACAAAATCCCCATTATGGATGGCTGCGAACCAATCAATATCAATCCCTATAAATGTTCTTATCTCCAACGTACTGAGATTGAAAAAATGGTGAGAGAAATGTTGGACAACGTATCTTACGACATAGTCAATCCCCCTATTCTTCACATGTTCTTCTAGTCAAGAAAAAAGGACAACAGTTGGCGATTTTGTATAGACTATCGCGTCTTAAATGTGATAACGGTGAAGAATTGATTTCATGTCCCACTTATTGATGAAATGATGGATTAATTACACGGGAGCACAGTATTCAGTAAGCTCGATCTGCGTAGTGGGTATCACTAAATTCGAGTTCAAGACCAAGACATCCATAAAACGGCCTTCAAAACGCAGCTGGGGCATTATGAATTTTTGGTGATGCCTTTCGGCCTCACCAATGTCCCAGCCACATTCCAATGCATCATGAATGAAGTTTTTCAAGAGTATATTGGCAAGTGTGTCCTTGTCTTCTTCAATGACATATTAATATACAGCACAACTGAAGAAGAACATAACCAACATCTGGACTTGGTCTTTAAAAAATTGATGGCTAATAATCTGCATGTGAAAAAAAATAAATGCACCTTTTTGAGAAGAACAAGGTCGAATACCTTGGGCATATCATCAGTGATCAGGGAATTGCAGCAGATGATAATAAGATTATAGTAATGAGATCTTGGCCCAAACTGAAATATTTGAAGTCCTTACGAGATTTCCTAGGCTTGACGGGATACTATCGCTGTTTTGTAAAACATTACGGGTCCATCAATAAACCGCTCATAAACTTGCTCATAAAAGGGGCTTTTCGATGGGATGCTGATGCAGAGAAAGCTTTTTAAGCCTTGAAGGAAGCAATGCAAAACATGCCGATTTTAAGTTTACCAGACTTCTCTAAACACTTTGTGGTGGAAACTGATGCCTGTAAGACTAGAGTAGGAGTTGTCTTAATGCAGGAGTGCAGGCCACTCGCCTACTTTGGCAATGCAATCTCTAACAAGGACATGGGTTTATCAACCTACGAGAAAGAATTACTTGCAGTTTTCATGGCTGTTCAGAAATGGCGGGGTACTTATTGGGATGAAAATTTATAATCAAGACTGATCAAGAGGCCTTAAAACACCTCCTCAATAAAAAAATCACCACTTTAGTCCAACAAAAGTGGCTAACTAAACTTCTGGGCTTTGATTACTGTATTGAGTACAAAAAGGAGAAAGATAACCTTGTTGCAGATTGATTATCTAGGTTGTTCGAAGTTCCAGTGTCCCGAAACCCCCCCACAAGACATGGCAGTCTCTATTGCTTATCCGGCTTGAAAGGAGGAAGTTAAGAACTCATGGGAGACAGATCCTGCCGTTCAATCCATCCTCACCACCTTGGAAATTAACCCTCCACTCCTCCCTGATTTTACAATTATTGATGGCGATCTGTGAAGATAGGGAAAATTATATGTGGGCGGTGTGGGGAATCTGCGACAAGAAATTATTAAAAACCTACATGAAACTCGAGAAGGGGGACATTCAGAGTCACTAGCAACAACCAAGCGGATATCCAATTTATTTTGGTGGCCAAATATGCATAAAGAAATTTCAAACTGGGTTCTCTCTTGTGAGATTTGTCAACGGTTTAAAGGGGAACATACTAGTTACCCTAGTCTGCTTTAGCCCATCCCCGTTCCTGAAAGTGCCTGGGAAACGATTACCATGGATTTCATAGAGAGCCTACTGAAATCTGATGGCGAGGATATCATACTCGTTGTAATCGACAAGTTCAAAAAATACGGCCACTTAATTGCCCTTCAACACCCGTTCACAGCGGCGCAAGTGGCACAAAAATTACTGGACCAAGTAATCAAGTTATACGACCCCCAAAAATCCTCATATCTGATTGGGACCCTATATTCACTAGTGCTTTTTGGACTGATTTGTTCAAACTATTAGGCACCTCTACTCATCTTACTACGACCTATCATCCGCAATCTGACGGGCAGAGTGAACGCCTAAATTAGTGTATCGAAATGTATTTTTGTTGCTTAACTCACTAAAAACATGGCCAGTGGAATCGATGGCTTCCGATGGCTGAGTGGTGGTACAACACTAGTCATCATACAACCATCAATATGACGCCTTGCCAAGCTCTCTATGAAAAACCTCCAAGTCTCGACTACCATCAGGCTCAACACACCAAGAATGCCTGTATCAACAACTTCTTACACCAGAGAGCTGAAATGCAAGTCTTGCTGAAAAATAATCTCAAAAAAGCGCAAGAGCAAATGACTTATTATGCCAACAAAAAACGCACATATAGATCTTTACAAGAAGAAGATGAAGTATTCTTGAAGGTCCAAGCTTTTCGCCAAACAAGCCTTAAATCAACCAAAGATAACAAATTTTCTCCGAATATTATGGCCCCTTTAAAATCTTGAAGAAAATTGGCTCTGTCGCCTATCACCTTCAACTTCCAACCACCGCCAAGATACATAATACTTTCCATGTATCTTTACTCAAGAAGAAAGTTGGAGATGCGAGTTTGGTTGCTTCAAATCTGCCCCTCGATGCCTCAAGAATTGAAGATGGAGTACCAGAAAGCATTTTTGACCGTCGGCTAATCAAGAAGAACAACTATCCAACTACTCTTGTCGTCATACAGTGGAAAGACTCTCTTCTTGAAGATGCTACATGGGAAGAGTATGTTAAGCTCCATCAAAAATTTCCCTGGTTCACCGGTGAGGGTGCCACTGCTCAAGAAAGGGGCATTGTCACAGACGGTGTGTGAAACCCTTAATGGGCTCTGTTTAAATGAAGGCAGGAACGACATCGTCTAGTAGAAGGATTCAGAACATCACGTGCTGGCTTTTAAGTCATAGTTATATTATTTTATTTCCTATCCATTAAGTAGGCGGGAACTATTGGCTATATGTATGAGTATCAATTTATGCGTGAATTAAGAAATAAAATATTAATTTTTATGTTTTCTGTTATTCCTAGTGGACTAACAATGAGATTTACAGAAGGGGGGGTTGAATGTAAATCTCAAAACTTTTTCAAGTTTTGAGCAGTTTATGAAAGTTGTGTGTTCAAGAAGAACAAGTGTGTGAATTGCTTTAAGCTAATACAGACAGATATATATTCAAGCACAAATGTAAAGAACACAACAGACCTTAAAAACTTTTCTGGTGGATTTGTTGTTCCACCAGAGATGGTATTTTTAGAAAATCTGTGATTAAACAATGTTGATCACAGCTGCATCCTAGTACAAACTAGATGAATTTTCTCTCAATATTTTTCTAAACAGCTCTGGAAAATCTCTCTTCTAATTACTAGCTTCTACTTGGTTTATATATTACCAAGTGTACAAGTGAAGAACAATATAAAATACAGTAATAAAATAAGATCTTCACTTGCTTCTTTTCCTGTTCACTCCAGTACTTTGTTGACTATTGCATCTTTGTACTAAAGAAGAACGGCTGCTTTTTCTGTTGTTCCTGAAATTCGGCTACCACATCTCAGCTGTCTCTATCAACCCATGTGCCTCTGTTTGTAGGTACAACTACCCTTTATCAACGGCTAATCATCAGAACATCCGTTGAAGCTTTCATCCGTTGATGCACTCATCCATTGAAGGATGTTATCCGTTGAAGCTTTCATCCGTTGATGCACTCATCCGTTGAAGGATGTTATCCGTTGATGACTTTATCCGTTGAAGCTTTAGAGACATCCGTTGAAGCTTAGCTTCTCATCCGTTGAAGGTCTTTAAGTCATCCGTTGATACTACTTCACTTATACAAAATTACAAGGCATGAAGTATTTACAATTGGCCTTCCTATCTGCATATCATCTAGTAGTCAACATGACTCATAGTTTCTCTCAACTTCCAAGAATTACATTTTAAATATAGAGACTGAAATATGCTACAACACTAGACTTATTTCTAAGTAAAGCTACACCATCAACGGATAGCCAAAGTGGTCTTATCCGTTGAGGCTACAGACACTAAATTTCTACTTAAGTATTTTGTTAAACATATCATCAAACTAATGCACATACATTCCTAACAATCTCCCCCTATTTATGTCTATAAGAATTGTAGGCATAAATTCAGGGTTAACTTGATGATAACAAAACACTTAACAGATATATGAATTGAAACTAAGTAGAAATTTAAAAATGCTGCAAAAGTGTATGTACTAAGAGGTAATTGAAGATTTACAGTGTTTCCAAGGACACTCCTTTAGTCTGAGCAAATCATCTTTTTCTTCTTTGTTCCCTGGTTTTCTTTCCTAGCCTTTTGTCATTTTCCTCAATTTGGAGTTGGAGTTGTCTGAAGAATTCAGCTTCATCTTCAACACTGACATCCAACTTAGATTGCATTTCTTTGAGAGTTTCATTGCTGGCAATCTTGAGTTGGTCTTCAAGTCTGAAAAATCTTCTGACTCCTTTATCATCTCTAAATTCCATCAACCAATGAGGTGATTTGTGAATTTTCATTTCCCTTTCTTGAATGAGTAAAGTCCTTGGTAAAGCATTGGGCTCCCTCCAAGTTTTCCTTATATTGGCTATCTTGTTGAGAATTTCAGTCTTGGCAGTTCTGGTAAAGCCAGAATCCTTTTGTATAGCTGAATAGACTCTAATCAAGGTAGAGTAGCCTTCATCCAGAATCCTGTGGAGAGGCCATGTTCTTTCCCCAGCTCCTTTATATCTGAACACTAATCTCTCTGGTAGCTGTCTGTAGGCAGCTATTCCCCTTACATCCTCCAGCTCATCCAGATAGAGTTCGATGTCTGAAATTTCTTTTATGTCACAGATGTGAACATAATCATCTTTAGAAATGGGTGACTTAGGCTTAGGTTTTTGTTTTTGAGTGAATTTCTTAGAGGTTATGGGAGGTGTAGATTTTGGTTTTCTTTTCTGTTTCTTTGGTAGTGGAAGAGTGGTTAGAAAGGTAGGCAATTTGATAGTGTCCCAATCAATAGGTTCCTCTTTTGGAATGATTGGTTCACCATGGATGTTTATTGTGGGATCAGCAACAAGGGGTTCAGGTATGGAAGGTAGTGGTTTAGATATAGATTTGGTTACTTCAGTGTTATCTCCACTCCTTCTATGTGCCTTGGCCTTTCTTCTGTTTCCCTTCTGCCATTCCTCTCTTTCTTCCACACTCTCACCAAATATACTCCCTAAAACCTCATCTAGGTTTGTAGTCTTGTCTTCACCCCTGACTTCAATCCCTTTTTCTTTTTCAACTAGACTTGACTTTAGCTGTTGTTCAAGCTTTGCTTGTGCTCTTTTGTCAGCCTTTAATTGCTTGTCTTCTTCCTTCTTGGCTATTGAGAATTTGGGATGTCCTTGCATCACACATATGCTCTTTCCCTCTCTAATGATAATAGCTCTATTTCTCCTTACAGCCTCATCCATGGTCTTTTTGAGGTAAGCAATACTCCTGCCTAAAATCTTGTTCTCATCAGCTTTTGGAGGAGGAAAGTCCACTTCTTTTAAAGGATTCTTTGTTGAGTCCTTATTGGATCTTTCATTGGGCTTGAGAATTATAGCTTGTAGTTCTTTGGAAGAAGCTTCTCCATCCTTATGACTCCCTACTGGCATGAGCTCCATGTTGATTGGTTCAATTTTTGTGCTGTATTTCACAGATGTTGATTTGTCTTGTGTAGAACCAAACAACAGTTGCAACCTTTCATCAATTCTCCTCCTTTGCTCTTTCACTTGAATTTCAGCTGCTGCTAGCTGAATCAAATCAATTCCATCAGGCTTGCCCTTGATTTGAATGATTGGAGAAGTAGTGATGGCAGGAACTAGCACTTTAGATATGTTGACTTTTGTAGATGGCTCTCCTTCCCCTTCCCTTTTACTCTCCCCCTTTTTGTTATCATCAAGGAGAGGGGTCAAGCCTTGTGCTTTTGCCAGCTGCATTAGGAGACTGGTTTGAGATTGTTGATTGTGAAGAATGGTGGCCACATAATCTTCAATAACTTGAACTCTGTCTTCTAACTTGGCCAACCGTTTTTCAGTAACAGATTCTTTCTTCAATCTCAGAACCAAGTCCTGCAATGTACCATAAGGCATGACTGAATCCAATTTTTCTGAAGTATAGGTTTTCAAGTCAGCAATATCCTTCCTGAGATCATCCATACTCAGATTCTGCTTCACTTGCTGCAGCTTCATGAGATGCAGTGAGTCCAGGTGAGCTTGAAGGATAGCCTTGATACTTGCATGTGAAGTATTCTGAATGGCCTGTTGAATAGTGTTGATTTGTTTGACTAAAGAGACATTGAATTCCCCTGATCTATACTCCTTAGTCAAGGCCCAGTCAGGTAGATTTGGAATTGAACTAGGGCCTTCATCTCCCCCTAAGTTCATGCTTCCATCAAAAGAAATAGAGTCATCATCATCAGAATTTGCTCCAAATTCCTCAGATGGCTCACCAGCTGTAGAAGGCATTTTGTTAATGGCAGCTTTATCCCTTTGAAGAGATTCTGTTGTGTGCACTAGATGTAGTGACCTTTCTGCCTCCTCATTGCCCTGAGCAGCCACCAGTTGATAGGCTGTCACAGGATGAGTAAAAGTGTCAGCATCCAAGGAAATGTTATCAATTACAGCTTTGTAATGTTGCTGAAATTGTCTTTCCTTTTCAGCATCATCCACAATCATTGACTCACTAGCAATGGCTGGTTCCACCCTTGTATCTACTGTACCTGCTTTTCTATCTTTTTCTCTATGTTCTTGCATCAGGGGCTCCCCCTGGCTCACACAACTCACTCCCTCACCTTCACCTACTAAGGTGGTACTCCACTCACTTACTTTTGCCATGCTGGAAGAAATAGCATGCATTTTTGAGCTCTCAATCTCTCCTTTTGCCTGGGAGCAACCCAGCCTCTCACTCAAATTGTCACTCCCTTCCCTCAATCCTAAGAGTGATTGCACAGTATTCATGTCTTCTACACTTGGGATTAATTCAGTTATTTGTGTAGAGACTGTCAACGGATGTGGAATATCCGTTGAAGGTGAAACTGATGTTATCAACGGATAACTGCTGTTAAGCTTATCCGTTGAAGAACAACCACTTGTCAACGGATGAGTGATATCCGTTGAAGAAGGAAAAGAAGTTGAAATTGAAAGTGATATAACTGTTGAATCTGTGTAGATTGATTTGAGATGTGGTGACACAGATCCTTCAATTATATCTGAAAGAATTTGCGGGTGATCCAACAAATCATCTAAGAGATGATGATCACCTGTTTTTGAGTGGGGCTTCTCCCTGAGTTGTAAAGAGGGAGAATCAGGAATTGATGGGAATAACATATCCACATCCAGAGATGGTGATGAAGTGTTTGGTGATTGATGTGTGATTATTGTGAGAGAATGGGGCTGTGACTCCACATTTATTGGAGTCACATCAAACTGAGTTTGAGAAGGCATAGATACAGATGGATGTATCTGTGCAGTGTGTGCACCCTGTGTAGAAGATTGGGTTCTGGCCTTCTTTCTTCTAATAAAGGCTTTTGTTGGTGAGTGTTTGGCTTTAGTGTCCCTCCCTCTTTTGTTCTGTGTGCCTGGTTTGGAACTATTTTCAATAGTAACATCCTTTTGGGAGGATGCTACTAGGGATGTGCTAGATACCTTTTCAACCACCACAGCTTTTTGAGAAACTGTGGCTTGGCTAGCTTGGGAAGCACTCAACTTTCCTTCCTTATCCTGGGGGTTTCTTTGATGTTCACCCTCCCCTCACCACTCACACCCTGTTCACTCACCTCAGGGTTAATAGTTGGTGTTACAACTGTTGTCTTTTGAGAAACAACAGAGGTGGATTTCTTTGTCTTGGATTTTGAAAGTTTAGTTTTGGTGACCTTGGTAGAAATCTGTTGGGGCATCACAGATTTTATGGCCACACTAGAAGATAAAGAAATAGAGGGGTTGGAAGAAGTAGGAGTTGTAGAAGCAATTACCTCACCTACCTGAGGTGCATTCATGATTGGTAGATATACCAATGGCACACTGCTGTTAAGATCCATTCTCTTCAAGTCTGCAAGAACTCTTTTCTCTTGTGCCCAGCACTTGAGTTTATTATTCTCATTGATTATGACTAAACCTTCAGCAACATGGTTAGCCAATAACATAAAGAATCTAGCATAATAGATGTTATTAGGTCTATTAGCTTTGTTACCCAATCTAGTACCTAATTCTAGCATCACACAGTTGCTAAAGTTAAAATACCTATCAGAAACAAGCATATAGAGCATATTAACCAGAGATGAAGTTATGGCATCAAAATTACTAATTTTCCCAGAGAAAACCTTTATAAAGGCATCCCCAAGGAAACTCCATTCTTTCCTAAGGCCTTTTCTTCTAATACTCCCTAAATTAGCAGAGTTAAGAGAATAACCTATGGAATCTAACATGCTGGATACATCACTATCAGTGTGTGGTGTCATGGCATTGTTCTCAGGCAATTTAAAACATGCTTGTAAATCATCACAGTTAATACAGTGAGTTTTACCTTTGAGAGTGAAGGAGATAGTCATATCCATGGAGTTGAACTCAGCAGTTGTCCAAATCTCCTCAACTACTTCACAGAAAATTGTTGGGGCTTCCAGCATTGCATAGCTAAGTTTACAGTTTTTGATGAAGTCCATCATTTTGTGATAGTCTGAGTGGGCTTCATTCTTTTCTACCAAAGCTATGAAATTGTTCTTTTCATAGATGAACCCAGATTGAGACATAATCTTCACGACTGGTGCCATTGTTGTGAGTAGAAATTGCAGAGAATAACTTGAAGTTTTTGCAGAGAGAAAATGGTAAATGCTTGAAATTTCAAGAAAGCGTAAAGTAAAAATGAACAATCAGAAGGACTTATATGCTTTCTCAAATTAATAAACAAAAATATGAAAGAAAGATTTATCAATAAATATGCGTTAGTGAATTTCAGCCGTTTAAGAATAAACTGTAAGTATTCTAAAAACTACCTTTAAAACCAATACATACAGATGTATGTATGAGTATCAACGGTTAAGAGAATAGAATCAACGGCTGTTAAACACCTGAATCGATTGATGTGACATTTCAACGGATAAGGCAAATTGTCATCCGTTGAAAGGTACTTCAGTTTTATCCGTTGACGGATAAAAATTCCAAAAATGTATTTGTCTTTCAACGGATAATGACTATCCGTTGATAGAGCAATTTTGACTTTCAACGGATAGGGAACATCCGTTGATGGAATAAACTATGTTAAAAGTCAAATTTGTTCTTGGCAACTAATATATTTCAGGCTTCAAATCAAATTGCAATAAAGACATGAATTTTAAGAGTAATTAAGCATACCTAGCTCACTTACCAAACTTGTGAATGTTGATTCATCAAGTGGCTTGGTAAATATGTCAGCAATTTGTTGTTCACTTGGAACAAAATGTAGTTCCACTGTACCATTCATGACATGCTCCCTAATGAAGTGGTACTTGATATCAATGTGCTTGGTCCTTGAGTGCTGCACAGGATTCTCTGTTATGGCTATGGCACTTGTGTTGTCACAAAAGATAGGAATTCTATCAACATGAAGTCCATAGTCAAGGAGTTGGTTCCTCATCCATAACACTTGAGAACAGCAACTTCCAGCAGCAATGTATTCAGCCTCAGCTGTAGAAGTAGAGACTGAATTTTGCTTTTTGCTAAACCATGATACAAGCTTGTTTCCCAGGAATTGGCAGGAGCCTGTTGTACTTTTCCTATCTATTTTGCAACCTGCATAGTCTGCATCTGAATAACCAATTAGATCAAAGCCAGATTCTCTAGGATACCAAATACCTAAATTTGGTGTACCCTTGAGATATCTGAAAATCCTTTTGATAGCAATTAAATGAGACTCCCTAGGATCAGCTTGGAATCTAGCACATAGACATGTAGCAAACATTATATCTGGTCTGCTAGCAGTTAAATATAAAAGTGAACCAACCATGCCTCTATAACTTGTAATATCCACAGACCTTTCAGTCTTATTTAATTCAAGTTTGGTGGCAGTGGCCATGGGAGTTTTTGCAGATGAACATTCCATTAAGTCAAACTTCTTTAAAAGATCATAAATATATTTAGTTTGACTAATGAAAATTCCATCACTAACTTGTTTAACTTGTAAACCAAGAAAATAGGTTAGTTCTCCCATTAGGCTCATTTCATAATTACTTTGCATTAGCTTAGCAAACTTTTTGCAAAGTTTATCATCTATAGAGCCAAATATTATGTCATCTACATAAATTTGAACAAGTATACTAGAGCCATTTACATCCCTAAAGAAGAGAGTTTTATCAACAGTACCTCTAGTGAAGTGATTCTCCAAAAGAAATTTTGATAAGGTTTCATACCAGGCTCTAGGTGCTTGCTTCAGTCCATAGAGTGCTTTCAACAGATAATACACATAGTCTGGAAAATTTGGATCTTCAAATCCTGGAGGTTGACTTACATAAACTTCTTCTTCTAATTTCCCATTTAGAAATGCACTCTTGACATCCATTTGATAGACTTTGAAATTGGCATGGGCTGCATGGGCTAGAAATATTCTGATGGCTTCAAGTCTTGCAACAGGAGCATATGTTTCATCAAAATCTATTCCCTCTTACTGAGAATAGCCTTTAGCAACCAGTCTGGCTTTATTCCTTATGATAATGCCATTTTCATCCATCTTGTTTCTGAATACCCACTTTGTGTCAATAGGACTCTTGTTATTTGGTTTGGGTACCAGCTTCCATACTTGGTTTCTCTCAAATTGGTTTAGCTCTTCCTGCATAGCTAATATCCAATCTGGATCCAATAGAGCTTCTTCCACTTTCTTAGGTTCCTCCTGAGACAGAAAACTACTATACAGACATTCATCTTGAGTGGCTTTTCTTGTTTGCACTTTAGATGATGCATCACCAATGATCAGTTCAAAGGGATGATTCTTGGTCCATTTCCTTTGTGGTGGAAGATGTGCTCTAGATGAGGTGGCCTCAGTATTGTCATGATGTGAGACAGAGTGTTGACTAGTTGAAACTCCCCCTGAGTTGTTGGTCCTTTGCAGGGAACTTGGAGTTCTATCAACTAATGATGTAAATCGATTATCCGTTGATGAATTATGATCAACGGATGCTTCATTTTGTACTTCAACGGATGATGCACTATGTCTTTCAACGGATACTGCATTTTGTGCATTATCCAAGGGCATGTTTTGAATCCCTTTTGAAGTGTCATCTCCATCAGTCTCCTCTTCACTATCATCACAATATATCTCAATGTTGTCAAATTTGAGTCTCTCATTATGTCCCTCATCTGTTAGTCCATCAATCTTTTTATCATCAAACACAACATGCACAGATTCCATAACAATGTTGGTTCTAAGATTGTAGACCCTATAAGATTTTCCAGCTGAGTAACCAACAAATATCCCTTCATCAGCCTTTGCATCAAACTTCCCTTTATGGTCAGATTGATTCCTCAGTATAAAGCATTTACATCCAAAGACATGAAGAAAGTTTAGAGTTGGTTTTCTTCTCTTGAACAACTGATAAGGAGTCATGCCTTTAGCTTGATTGATCAAAGAAATATTCTGAGTGAAGCAGGCACAATTAACAGCTTCAGCCCAGAAATATGTTGGTAACTTTGATTCTTCAAGCATTGTTCTGGCAGCTTCAATTAAAGATCTGTTCTTTCTTTCAACAACCCCATTTTGCTGAGGTGTTCTTGGAGCTGAGAACTCATGCATGATTCCATTTTCTTCACAGAACAGCCTTAATGTCAAATTCTTGAACTCAGTTCCATTGTCACTCCTGATATTTCTAACCTTCAAGTCAGGATGATTGTTGACTTGCCTGATGTGATTGATAATGATTTCACTTGCTTCATCCTTTGATCCAAGAAAATAGACCCATGAGAACTTTGAGAAATCATCTACAATCACTAAGCAATATCTTTTTCTTGCAATAGACAATACATTGACTGGTCCAAACAAATCCATATGTAGCAGCTGTAATGGTTCATCAATTGTTGTTTCAAGCTTCTTTTTGAATGATGCTTTCCTTTGTTTGCCTTTCTGACAAGCATCACACAAACCATCCCTTGAGAATTCAACTAGAGGGATTCCTCTAACTAAGTCCTTTTTGACTAGATCATTCATTGTCTTGAAATTCAAGTGAGATAGCTTCTTGTGCCATAGCCAACTTTCAACTGTGCTTGCTTTGCTGAAGAGACAAGTAATGGATTCTGCATCTGTAGAGTTGAAGTCAGCTATGTACACATTTCCTTTTCTAACTCCAGTTAGAACCACTTTGTTGTCTTTCTTACTAGTGACAACACAGGCTTCAGAATTGAAGGAAACTGTATTCCCTCTATCACATAGTTGACTGATGCTCAGTAAATTGTGCTTGAGACCATCAACTAATGCAACTTCATTAATGATGACATTCCTTGTTGAAATCAAGCCATATCCCATAGTAAACCCTTTGCTGTCATCTCCAAAGGTTATGCTAGGGCCAGCTCTCTCCTTGAACTCTGTGAGCAGGGAGAAATCTCCTGTCATGTGTCTTGAACAACCACTGTCCAAGTACCATAGATTTCTTCCATTTCCCTGCACACCATAAAATCAATCAATTTAATTTTGGTACCCAAGTTTCCTTGGGTCCATTCTTGTTAGCCTTTTTCCTAGACTTCATTCCTCCTGCATCTTTAGACTTAGGTAAGTTTGAGTCAACCTTGGTCTTAGATGTAGTTGGTTGAGGTGTAGGGTTAGTCACAGAATCATTTAGCACATTTGTAAAATTATTAGGCATTGATTGTGCAAACATGTTATTCCACATGGGCATATTGTATGGCATTTGAGGCATACTCAATGCAGCAAGATAAGGATTGTTAAAATATGGCATGTTTACAAAATGTGCATAAGGATTTTGTTGAGACATAACAGGCATAGCATGCAGAGGTGATGCAGACATATTAGGCATAGAAGAGGGAACAGTTATGGGAGTCTTCTTAATGGATTTACAATTAGCAGATAGATGATTAACACTACTACAATGCACACAGCTTTTTCTAGGAGCATACCTATCAGGTGTGTAATTGTTGTGTTTATTAACTCCTACCTTCCCATTTCTGTTGGATTTTCTTTTAGATTCCTTTTTATCCTCAACCATCTTGAGCCTATTATTTAACTGTTCTAAGGTCATGTGCCCTACATTCACCTTACTGACATCTTTGGATGTGCTTGCTTCTTCTTTGACAAAGTTCTTTGAAGTTGAACCAAACTTTTTGTTGAGTTTCTTTAGATTCTCTCTTTTAGAAACATCTGCCTGTTTTGATTGAGGAACCTTCAACGGATGCTCCTTTTCTTCCTTCAACGGATAACTTTCATCATCCGTTGATTCCACATCCGTTGACAGCCCATCAATTAATTCCAGTTTCTTTTTATTTTTATCCCAGGCAGTTTCACAGAATGATTCAATTCCTTGGACCTTAGCAATTTGAGCACTTACATCCCTAGATGTCTTCCAGGCTTTAATCACCTCTTGCTCTTTCTCTAATTGATTGGAAAGTATTTCTACTTTCTTAACAGATTCAGCTAGTTCATTTTCAACAGATATACAATGCAACTTTGTTTTCTCTAGGTCAATCATCTTATCTTCTAACAAAGCATTTCTATTACTTAAAAACAGATTGTTCTCTCTAATCCTACTATTTTCTTTAGCAAGAGATTTAAGAGACACACGCAAATGATACAATTCAGTAGACATGTCATTAAAAGCATCATTGCACTCTTCTTTAGTAAGCTGTGTTAAGTCAGTAGTGATTACCTGATTGCTTGATGAACTAACTTCATTTTCTTCAGAATCAGCCATGAGAGCAAGGTTGACATACTCCACATCTTCATCCTCTTCATCTCCATTAGCTGCCCAGTCCCTTTCTTGAGTAATGAAAGCCCTCTCCTTTTGCTTGAGTAGATCAAAATATTTCTTTTTGTAATCTACTTGTTCAAATTTCTTCTTTTCAGAAGTTGGCTTTCTGCACTCACTTGCAAAGTGTCCACTTATACCACAATTGAAACACTTGAACTTGGATTTGTCCATAGTGTTTTTATGAGGTTTAGTGGCTCTAGTGTTTTTCTTGAATTTCATCTTTGCAAATCTTCTGGACAGAAATGCAAGATGCTCATCAATACCATCTGAGTCATCTTGGCTGGAGTTGTCTTCATTTTCAGCAACTTGCTCTTTCCCTTTGCTTGATTCCTGATTTCTTATACCATCTTTGGAGTTTGATGTAGATCTCGCAGTTTCTTGTCTGCATTTCCTCTCATCTTCAGCTACCAATGCAACTGAACTTCCTTTCTTTCTCCCCTTCTCCAATACCTCATCCTGTTCCAGCTCTAGTTCATAAGTCTTCAAGATTCCATACAATCTTTCAAGAGTGAAGTCCTTATAATCTTGAGAGTTTCTTAAGGAGACAGTCATGGGTTTCCATTCCTTTGGCAAGGATCTTAAAAATTTAAGATTTGAATCCTTCACCTGGTACACTCTTCCATACAGCTTCAGTCCATTCAACAGCTTTTGGAACCTATTGAATGTTTCATTTAAAGATTCATTTTCTTCAAAATGAAAGTATTCATACTGTTGAATGAGAAGCTGCATTTTGTTTTCTTTCACTTGTTCTGTACCTTCACACAGTAGTTGAACTGTGTCCCAAACCTCTTTGGCAGTTGTGCAATTTATCACATTATCAAACATATCCATGTTAAGACCATTAAACAAAATGTTCATAGCCTTCTTATCCTTGTGGACTTCTTCTGTGTCTTCCATTGTCCATTCTGCTCTAGGTTTTGGAATGGATTGACCAACAGCAACTGTGGCTGTAGCAACTGTTGCTACTTTGTGGGGAATGTGAGGACCATTCTCAATGCAGTTTACATAACCTTCATCTTGGGAGAGTAGATGAAGGTGCATTTTCACCTTCCAATGGTGATAACTGTCTTTGTCAAGAACTGGGATTTTTACTCCAATATCCTTCTTACTCATCTTTGTTAGATTCCAAGATCTTTAAACTCTTTGTATGTCAAGAGCCTGCTCTGATACCAATTGTTATTCCTAGTGGACTAACAATGAGATTTACAGAAGGGGGGGTTGAATGTAAATCTCAAAACTTTTTCAAGTTTTGAGCAGTTTATGAAAGTTGTGTGTTCAAGAAGAACAAGTGTGTGAATTGCTTTAAGCTAATACAGACAGATATATATTCAAGCACAAATGTAAAGAACACAACAGACCTTAAAAACTTTTCTGGTGGATTTGTTGTTCCACCAGAGATGGTATTTTTAGAAAATCTGTGATTAAACAATGTTGATCACAGCTGCATCCTAGTACAAACTAGATGAATTTTCTCTCAATATTTTTCTAAACAGCTCTGGAAAATCTCTCTTCTAATTACTAGCTTCTACTTGGTTTATATATTACCAAGTGTACAAGTGAAGAACAATATAAAATACAGTAATAAAATAAGATCTTCACTTGCTTCTTTTCCTGTTCACTCCAGTACTTTGTTGACTATTGCATCTTTGTACTAAAGAAGAACGGCTGCTTTTTCTGTTGTTCCTGAAATTCGGCTACCACATCTCAGCTGTCTCTATCAACCCATGTGCCTCTGTTTGTAGGTACAACTACCCTTTATCAACGGCTAATCATCAGAACATCCGTTGAAGCTTTCATCCGTTGATGCACTCATCCGTTGAAGGATGTTATCCGTTGAAGCTTTCATCCGTTGATGCACTCATCCGTTGAAGGATGTTATCCGTTGATGACTTTATCCGTTGAAGCTTTAGAGACATCCGTTGAAGCTTAGCTTCTCATCCTTGAAGGTCTTTAAGTCATCCGTTGATACTACTTCACTTATACAAAATTACAAGGCATGAAGTATTTACAATTGGCCTTCCTATCTGCATATCATCTAGTAGTCAACATGACTCATAGTTTCTCTCAACTTTCAAGAATTACATTTTAAATACAGAGACTGAAATATGCTACAACACTAGACTTATTTCTAAGTAAAGCTACACCATCAACGGATAGCCAAAGTGGTCTTATCCGTTGAGGCTACAGACACTAAATTTCTACTTAAGTATTTTGTTAAACATATCATCAAACTAATGCACATACATTCCTAACATTTTCTCTCCTCTCATCTCATATCTTCTTCCTCAAGTTATTTACCTGTTGTCAAACTTAACTAAAAAATTTACAAAATTTAAGTCACAATTCACAGGATTTGTCGAACCAATTTCTTATTATAACTTGAACAATGATTTGCTTTAGGAGTGCCATGTGATGCGGCATAGTCACTGAGACCCAAGACTCAGTTACGACCTCAAAATTTCACGGACAAGGAAACTCCCCGGCCGATGGATATCACATCCGATACGGGTTAATTACCAAGTAGGTCACTTACTGCGTCTAAATGTATCAAGGGAGTCACTAATTACAAAACTGACTCAAATAAATCACTCATTTGAATATTTGTATAAAAAATTAACTATCTCGTTAGTCGAAATTCTTAAAATTATTATATATTGCGTTTTACATATTTTTTATGAATAATATTACATCCAAATGAAAGATTCGGATATCTAGTATTTTAGATAGCATTTTAATATTTTTAAAAGTTTAACTACTATTTATTTTTATTTAAATCAAATAAAACAGTCAAAAAATTAAAAATAAATAGTTGATAAAATTTTAAAAATCTAACAATATTATCTAAAAATAGTAGAACTTTGAACTTTTGATTTGGAAGTTATATCATTCATAAAAAATGTGTGAAACTCAATATATAATACTTTTAGGAATTTCGAGTAACGATAGAGTGATATTTTTGATACAAATATTTAAATGAGTTACTCATTTGAGTTAGTTTTGTAATCAGGGACTCACTTGATACATTTGGACGCAGTAAGTGACCTACTTGATAATTAACCCCATCCGCTACCACTATCTTTGTCGATCGTAACCGCAGGTATAACCATGACTTACCACAAATGCTCAAGCGCATCTTTGCCCCCCGATGAGGATAACCCACCAGAGCACAGGATAAGTGATCTCAAGCGTATAACTGCAAAGTGCAAGATAATCCCAAAGTCTTCTGGCGAGGACAACCCAACGAATGCAGAAACAGGGCTCCCAAAGTACACACTAAGTATTAGTGTTTATTACCACTCTTCTAAGAGAATAACACGCAAGACTACCAACCGACGTCTTCAATATATTTTTCGGGACGACGGGCTCCCGGAGGCCCCTTTTTCCTTCTTCGGGCGCGCCCCTTGGAGTCCTCCGGAGGCTCCCCGCATGCTTAGGGCGCGCCCTAGGCATGGGAGGTCCATCTGGGGCTCCTTATTTACTTCCCAGTTTAGTTGTGGGGAAACCTCCTTACTAATTCTTTTTAGTCATTTCACTTGCATTGCGGAACGGTCATAACATGCAGCCATATAGCACGGGGCGCGCCCCAGGTAGTCCGTGGTCATTTCCGATAGCTCAGATCATTCTTTGTTCTTTAATTGTTTCACTTTTCTCCCTTGGCTTAAAATCATCCTTTGTAGACTCCTTATCAATACTTATTCTCCGTCGTCGTCTTCTACTATAGTGATCGTCATGGCATTGTCATCGTAACTGCCGTCGTGCACTTTCTTCACTATGATTATTGTGATATATCGATGTGATGGTCGTTGTAAACCTTCGTATAAAATTTCACCAATCATCGTTATTACTCTTCGTCGTCAATAA
Organism: Apium graveolens; assembly: GCF_009905375.1. Taxonomy (NCBI): domain Eukaryota; kingdom Viridiplantae; phylum Streptophyta; class Magnoliopsida; order Apiales; family Apiaceae; genus Apium; species Apium graveolens. Next base: position 236,040,902 of record NC_133655.1, read on the forward strand.
TCATCGTAAGCGACTCTCATATAGGGTGAGCCCTATAGTCTTTCTCGGCGGTGATCCGACCCATTTTCTTTAATATCCGATAAAATACCTATGACGATTTTATGATATTACAATCCTTATAAAAATATTTGAATAAAACATAATCAAAAATTGAGAGATTTTTATAATATTAACTTTTTCCGCAAGTATTTTTACTTTTCTTAATTTCAAATTTTATGTTTAAATATCTCGATAAGAAAATAGTATAACTTAAAAGTTTGAAAGCTTGATCGAATATATTGTGAGATATACATGAAAACTAGCATAATAACCCGTGCGAGGCACGAGTTATTTTCTAGATTTTTTTTGTACACCATACAATTATATTAGTAAAATTCTTGATCGTTTTCTTATTGGTAAATATTGTATAACGTCTAAAACATATCAAATACACGTTAAGTATCTATCAATGTGTATGATTTTCATGTAAAACATTAATAACGTTCGTAACGTTTTTAATATATCTCATTAATCATAATCCATATTTTCTTGTTTATGCCGTGTAATTTGTATTTACTAAATGAATACAAGCAGGGTAGTCACTGTAGGTGTAAAAGGAAAATATTGAAGTTAATCCATCAAATATTGTCAATATATTTATAAAAAGAAACTAAAAATTAACATATATGTATATTGCAGAGTCAAGTAAATTTTTTATTACTAAAGTCATTACTAATTTATAATTACCTTTCTTGATTTAAAAGGATTAGTAATGCTTAATTAAAGTGGTCAAAACCTGCAATCGTAATATTCAACACAGTAGAATTTACATTACAATTAATATAAATTTATTTTTTAAGAAAAATATTATTTTTAAAATTCAACATTTATGTTGATTTAATATCATTGTTAATGTCTTAATTCATTAACTAATGTTGATCTCGTCTCGTCTATGTACTTAGCTTTTAATCCTCCCTATTATACAAAGTTAATTTTATAAGATGTCAGATAATTATCAATTCATAAATTAAAATTGACATAATCTATTTAGTTTTTAACACATTGAAAAAAACTTAAATTTAATTGATCACTCTTATTTTCAGAACATAAAACACTTTTGTTGTTTTCTTCTAGTATATATATCAGTAACTCTGAAATACACCATTAAAATTGAATCTTTTAATATTGGTAAAGATAAAGTCACATGTGTAGCTTAGCAAAAAAGAAGTCACATGTGTATGTATGTATGTAAATTATATTAATTATATTTTTGAGTAAATTATGTTGGTCTCGTTTATTTATATGCTAGATATCTTGGTCATGTATATATCTGATTGTTATTCATTAAATTACTCAAATAACATGTATTTATGATTATTCAAAAATTATAATTATTTAATAAATAAATTACAATTATTTATATATCGTAGTCGTAGTAGCACTGAAAATCAAATAATATCAATATTTTTACTCAACAGAGCAATCATACATAGATCTGGCATAAAAATAATTCATATATCGTAAAGACCAACTGCTGATATTCAGAGTTTTTTTTCAAGAATCTGAAGATAAATTTGTACTAATATCACCATTCAAATCATTTTGAACTTTCTTTCATTTATGATTCTAATATTTTTTTATCGTAAGTTGATAACATTGTATATTATTTTTCTAAGATTGAATATTTTCAATTTGATAATTTTTTTTAAATATTAGTTGAACTTGTTAATCCTTTCAAAATATCGACTAATATTTTTTTTTATTTAGATAGCATAACATAGATTAAATCAAATAGTACAATACCTTATAATTTTAATCTTTTTTCAAATAATTCAAAATAGTTGTACAATATTTTCCAACACTAAATATTTGTTTGTAAATTTATTATTACTAATTTTAAATATATTTTTTTCAAAATATTGAATTCTATAATTTTTCAAGTTTCATACATATATATATGAGTTAAGTTCTATCGAGTCCTTATTTTTAGTTGAGTACGAGAATCCATATATGTTCTACAAGTAAAATATTATAAAAAAATTTGTAAACGTATTATAATGTGAATCATGTTCTACAAATATCACTATTTTAATAAATATCTTTCAAATCTCATACATTTGACAAGTTGAACATTACAGAACATATGATTTTATAGAACATGATCAGTTTGAAGAACATACGTATTCACGTTGTAGAACATGTAAATATTCAACTTGCTGAACATTAATGATATAACACCATAACACACGTTTATATCATGTAGTTTATTATTTTAGTTTTTAAATTATTAGAAACATAAAACCTGAACTATTATATTGGATTGTAATATAAAGTTAGGATTTTGGACTACGGAACTCCACAAAAAAATTAGGGACTTAATGTATATGATTACTTATAATAACCGTATCAAATTGAATATTATAAAATTTAGGATTTGTCTCACAAAATATTTGAAATATAAATATATCTTTATTTAAATAATGCAATAAATAAACAATTTTTTTATAAAGAAGTAGTAAATATCTTACCATTTTTCAAATAACATGTTAATGAAAATTATTAATTTTACTTTATAGTTGTAGTTTAATTTTTTCTAAAGAAAATGAAAAAATAGGATTTTAGGAGCGCCTCTTTATAAATTCACCATCATTGAATAATATTTTAAACCTAACTTTTTTAGAAGTAAAACATTAATAAATAAATCAATTTAGTATATCTTCGTAGTTTTAAGGGAGTTTGTGACATCTCATGTCAAATTTTGAATATATTTAAATATTGAGCCAAATTTTAGATGTAATAATGTAAAGTCAGCCAGTTAATAATTTTGATATATAATATTAATGGACTTGATCGTATAAAGACCTCAAAAATATTAATTTTTATTAATATAAGATATTATAAAATTTATCCTTATTGGTAAGATATTCTCGTCGAGCTGGTAATTTAAATTTATTAAACCTAGATAATGATGATGTATTTTCGGCTAGGTCATGTAGTCAAATTTCAAATATTTTTTCAAAATGGGTAAAATTCTGATTTTGAAGCTAGTAATTTTGATACATATTATCAATTGACTTGATTCTATAAAAAACTCAAAGATATTATTTTTTACCAACATAAGATATCACAAAACTTTTCTTTGTTGGTAAGATTTTCTAGTCGAACTCGTAATTTATATTAAACCTAGGTAGTGACGTGGTGTTTACGGGCAGGTCATTTAGTCAAATTTCGAGTATTTTTTAAAAAAATGGGTCAATTTCTAATTATAAATTTGAAATAAATTGAAATATGCTAATTATAACTTATCTAAATATGTAGTATACATGTATATTATTTATATAAGTGTATCTCTTTTCGACATATAAAAAATTAATTATACGTACAATTTATTTTTTATTAAAAAAATATATTAAAAATGTATGAGACATACTTTTCAAATTAAAAATTATTTAATAAATAAGGGATTGATCCGTTTAAGTATTATGTTTAACTTTATATTTCAAATTCAATTGTTCAAAACTAACTCTACAAATATTTTAGTTATCATGTTTAAAGTTAAATAAATTATCGGTATTCACGATACTCACATATGTTTATGATAAAAAAGTTAAGTAACAGTATGGTGTAGTGGTAAGGTGGTGTGCTTGTAAATGTAACAACTCGATTTCAATTCTTCCCAACAATCTCTTGTAGAAATTTAAAGTACATGGGTAAATTAGTCATTTTAATGAGACTTTTTAATCTCATCAATATTATCTCAATTTTCTCTTATTATATATATATTCTTAAAGTGTACTCCTTAATTTACCCATTTTCCAAATGGGTACCCATAACCTATATTAAGTATAAAATTACTAGATCCATGGATATATCCACAAAATTTACCCAATGGGTAAATAAATTTACCCATGACCCATATTAAGTACAAAAACTATATATCCATGGATATATCCATATAAGTTTACCCATTTTTATACCCATCAAAACACTAAACATGGAAATTTTTTGAATTTTAAAATTTAAACATCTTATCTAAGGAAATATTTGCATGATTTTCTCACATCTGTTACAACATTAATTCAATGATAATTATTGGTTTCCTTATTCTCTCTCATTCTTTGCAAGCATGACCTAATTTTTTCATCGCCTACTTCAGTTTGAACGAATTGTTGGTTGGTATATCTAAACTGTTCCTCCATTTTTATTAGTTAATTAGTGAGTCTCATATTATGAATTTAGTTGGTTTATATTTTTTCTACAACCAGTTCATTTGATGGGTTGGTTTCGTATGTAAAGTTTTGAGGATAATAGCTCAAGATTTTGACCTAATTTTTTCATAAATTCTTCATGAAGATTTGATATGTATCATGTTCGTCATACAAGTTTACAGAATATGTTGTTCATCTGTTAAAACCAGGTTTATGATTTACTGAATATATCCGGATGGATTCTCGAGGAACAAGTGCATCAGGTATTCATCTCCTTTGTCAGTTTACTTATAATAACATCGTTTTGTAGATATCTGATTTGATCATGATTTTCTTATAGGTTCAAAATGACGTGTTCGTGGACGCAATGTTGAAAATATGTTTAAAAATCCATCATAACCAGAGAATCAAGGTAGTGTACACTTTAATTCCATTTCTGATTCATTTATTGAAAGTGATAATAATGTTCATGTATTAATTCAGTTGTCAAACGTCGTACGCGTGGGAAGAATGTGGACAAGAATCTTACAAATTCAGCAAACATATATGATACACGTAAGCTTTCTCTAAAGAATTTCAGATTGGTTGATGTGTATATACGTTTGACGGACAATTTTATGTAGCATACCATGTCTCTTCTCCGACCGAGCATATGAGTAATGATAATGTACATTGTTATACATATATTTGATGTGCTTATGTTAATAAAATAGGTCATTCTGTAAGAACTCCGTTATCAATTAATGATTGATCAAAGCGTGACACCAGAACAAGGTATTTGTATCATTATTTATCCGTCTGATTCTTTTAATACGTGTATTTATAATTGTGACATGAGTTTTCTATTAACTCAGGAATAAGACAGTTTTCGAAAGGTGTTTTGCATAGCGGACTTGCAGCAAATCTGGAGAGCAATAGAATGACATCAGAGTACAATAATGGTATCATTCTTTATCCATTCTGATTGGTATCCAACATTTTTTCCAATTTTGTCTTCGATCATATATTATATCTGTTGTGTTGCTGTTAATATTTTAGGCCTAATATATTGTTAAGATCATCAATAGGTAAAATAATGATGGATTTTACCCATTACTACTGATTAACAACTTCATGCAGGTACTATTTCATCTCAGTTTACACGTTTAAAGCAGCAGCCGCAAAGTATTCTAAAGAGTCCTCTTTCAATATTTGATGAAAATATATCTCCTAATAATTCAGCAGCCTCAAAACCAGGTTAATTTTAAAATAGTTTGATCAACATCTTATTCCAGCCTATTAGGAGATGTTGGTCATGTTTCATGTTTCCATTTATTTTCCATCTTCTATGTAGTGCAAAAAGTAAGAATTCGTTCAAAAAATTTGAACAACCAAGATCTCGGTGTTTTCCGTAACACCTTAGCAGATGGAGAAAGCAATAGTGTGACACCAAAGCACAATAATGGTATCATTCTTACTCCATTCCGAGATGTATCATACCTTTTTATAATTGTGCCATCAATTTTCCTATATTTGTTGTGTTTTAGTTAATAATATAGGCCATCCAATGACAACTCCTCTATCAAGATCTGATGAACGTGTGCCGCCTAATATATCATTAAGATCGTCGAGAGGTAAAATTTAGTTGGATTTATTTCATGATTACTATTTTTAACATCTATTAGGCCAGAATTTATAGCGGAGACATGCTTCAGGTAGTATTTCATCTCAGAATTCACGGTTAACACAACAGACGCAAAGTGTTCTGCAGACCTCTCTTGCAGAAAATCTTGAAAGCCACATAATTTGTTCAGAAGAACCTAATGGTATAATTCTTGATATATCTCATTTTTCTGATACATCTGTAATTAAATTGCTTTTGAAATTGTGGATTTTTTGGGAATAGTTGCAGCAATGAACAATAGATCTATGATGCATCCTGTTGCGGTAAAAAATCACAATCGTGTCTACTGAGTCCTCTATCAAGATTTGATCAAAATATATCTCCTAATATTCCATCAAATTCAAAATCAGGTTAATTTTCATTACTTTCATTAACTTCTTATTTCAGTCTGTGTATGAGTGTTTATCAGCGCAGATGCTAAAATATGTTTCCCATCTTCTATGTCGTGCATAAAGTTAGGATTCGTCCAAAGAATTTTAACAAAGAAAATCTCGGTGTATTTCGTAGCATCTTACCAGATTCGAGAAAAAAATCCAGACAATGTACTTCATCGCCTAATATTCAGTTTTCTTCTGCAACTAATCCACAGTCATCAGGTAATTTTTTAAACAATAAAATGCAATTCCGGATGTATCAGTTGATTACGAAATTATGTCAAATTCTAAAAATTTCAGTATTCTGTAAAATATTTTTTCAGGGATGTATTCCTCTTCTCAGACTGGTGAACAAAGTACAAAACAATTTCTACGCATAATATCGCCAAACGTTCATGTCAAAGGTATCAAATTTGGCGGCTTATTCTTGAATTACAAAACTTTGAAGGATTATTTAAACAATGTGTCATGTTTAATACTCTGCATCTACTAATGTATATTATCCAGAACATAATAGTAAAAATGCAGAAATTCAGAATATTAACAGCAGTGGAAACAGTTCTCTCATATTCTCAATTCCTGAATCCTGTGTGACAACCGTTCACAAATAAAAATGTGTCAAAAAGAAAATTGTTGCTGACAGTGAAGAAGAACAGAATCCTTCAAAAAAGTTTTGTGGAAAACTATCACCAGGTCCTTCGTCGTTCAATACAACAAATGTAAAGAGTACATTTGAAAAAGGTGAAAGTTCTAGGCAAAAAAAAATTTAATGAATGAGTTCAACGATGTTGATGACAATGTTACAATCGACAGTGATACAACATGTGGAGGTATTAATTATTTGTTTTCGAATAATGTGTTTAATTCTGTAGGACATTAATAATTATTTTACTGTCTGAAGCATCACCTACTTTTGCTCAATCATGATTTTTAAAAATTTCCATTTTTTTCGACAGACATGGCAAGTGATATTGAGGATATTGATGAAGAATATTTGAGCAATAATCAACCTATGTGGGACGGATACTTGGATCTTGGAGCCCCTAATAAAATCTGTTCGAAGTGTGATGCTGTCATGTGGACTCACGAAAAAACACTAAGAGTTCTCCAAATAAGCCACCAACATTTTCTCTTTATTGTAAAAATGCTCAAGTCGTACTGGATAAGGAGAAACAGCCTCCTCAACCTGTGGTTACTCTCCATACTGGTGGTGTTCATTTTAAGCATTTCAAACAAAACATAAGGTTTTACAATTGCATGTTTGCCATGAGTTCTACTGGAGGAAAGATTGACCATTCAATAAACAGAGGTGGTGCACCATATTGCTTCAAGGTCCAAGGTGTTAGTTACCACAATATAGGAAGTCTGGTCCCAACTGACGATAACACTCCAAAATTTTGTCAGCTTTATATCTATGACATAGAGGAAGAAAATCAACAACAGGATCAATGCAGTTAATGGTTGCAGGGATGTTGTTAATGAAGAAATTGTACAATCTTTGTTGCATATGTTGGATGAGCATAACAGTTTGGTTAAAGGTTTTCGTATAGCTTGGGAAAGGGTTAGGCAAAATGCAGTAGATGAGTTTAAATTAGTTCTGATTTCAATGAGTTCAGCAAGTGGCCGACCAAATCACATTACTTCTCCTTATGCAAAAGGTTGTCGAGATACTGTCATTGATTCTAGAGTTGACGGATTACAGAGTATTTTTGAGACCGATCCACGTTTCATGTAACTTCAATATCCATTACTTTTTCCTCACGGAGATATTGGATATTACCTTGAGATCCCATTAAATAGACTTGTGAAACATTCTAAGAGAGACGTAAAAGTTACCAAATTTGAAGATCCTGACGAAAAAGGTGCTAGAAAGTATATTACAATGAGAGAGTTTTATAATTATAAACTAATGATACGTCTTTCAGAAGGTACAAATTTTCTATTTAATAAAAGTATAATTTCTCATTCAGCTGTTCAACTTTGTGATAATTAGTTTATATTCAATGAATTTATACCTTTTACTGTAATAGGTTTGACACCACATCTTGGAGGTCATTTATGGAAGCAATATGTTGTGGATGCTTTCACCGCAATTAAGCAGTACAGATTGGACTGGATTAGAGACCATCAAACTACTATAAGATCTGATCTCTACCATAATATCAGAGATGCAATGCAAAATGGAGATAAAAATCCATCCAATATTGGTAAAACAATCATTCTTCCCGCTTCATTCACCGAAAGTAAGCGCTATATGACTCAGTATTTTAAAGACTCATTAGCAATATGTCGAACTTTAGGAAATCCTTCATTGTTCCTTACTATGACCACTAATACAAAATGGCCCGAAATTCAGCGCATGTTAAAACATATGCCTGGTGTTAATGTTGCTGATGCACCTGATGTTGTAGCCAGAGTCTTTAAAATGAAGGTTGATCAACTTATGGATATGATTAAAAAGAAAAATTGTTTTGGCAGATGTATAGGAGGTATCATTTTAGCTAAGTTTTTTTATACTCATTTTATTATTCCTAAATTGTTCTATCGAAATGCACTTTTAGTATATATTTTGCCTGGTACTAACCGTTTTTCTACAATATTTTCATAGTGATGCATGTAATTGAATTCCAGAAGTGTGGATTACCTCACGCTCGTATATTAATTTGGTTGCACCCTGACGATAGACCTAAATAACTGAGCAAATTGATAAAATGGTATCAGCTAAAATTCCCGATCCAGAAATTGATCAAGTTGGATATAATGTCGTGAGCAATTATATGATCCACGAACCATATGGTCCTGATTATACTAAATCTCCATGCATGGTCAAAGGCAACTGTATAAAGCATTTTCCTAAGCGGTATTTTCATTAACATCCTTATATTATAAATACTTTACTTTGTTAATACCTCCAGTTTTATTACCAGATTTTTTATAATTTTAAAAATGTTTTGTTACAGGTATAATTCTCATACATTTTTTGATGAGTGTGGATTCCCTATATATAAAAGAAGGAGGACTGGAATTACTATTAACAAGAAGGGGGTCAATCTTGATAATCGCTTTGTTGTCCCATTCAATCGCGATCTTTTGGTGCATTTTCAATGTCACATGAATCTGGAGATTTGCAATAATTCAAGATCATTAAAGTACCTTTTCAAATACTGTCTAAAGGGTCATGACACGATAACAATGTGTTTGAGGAAAACACGTAGAGGTACTTCTGCAACAATCCCAAAAAAGCATCAAAAGGTCCGATTGATGAGGTAAAACATTATTTGGATGGGAGATATGTTTGCGCGTTAGAAGCATCTTGGAGTATATTTTCTTTTGACATTCATTCCCGTTGGCCATCAGTAGAGAGGTTACCAATACATTTACCAGGCGAGAAGCATGTTTCGTTTAAGGCTGGAGATGTCTTGGAGGATGTTTGCGACAAGGCAATATCAAACAAAACCAAGTTAGAAGCATGGTTTGATGCAAATCAGACTTTCCCAAATGCTTGGAATTATAGTTATTCTGAATTTCCAAATAAATTTACTTGGCATCCTCGACCTGGTATCTGGAAAGAAAGGAAAAGAGGAGATGTTATTGGGAGACTCTCTGAAGTGCTTTCATCAAGTGGTGAACTATTACATCTCATGTCAAATTTTGAAAATATTTAAATATTGGGCCAAATTCTAGATGTAATAATATAAAGTCAGCTAGTTAGTAATTTTGATATATAATATTAATGGACTTGATCATATAAAGACCTCAAAAATATTAATTTTTATTAATATAAGATATTATAAAATTTATCCTTCTTGATAAGATATTTTCGTCGAGCTGGTAATTTAAATTTATTAAACCTAGATAATGATGATGTATTTTCGGCTAGGTCATGTAGTCAAATTTCAAATATTTTTTCAAAATGGGTAAAATTCTGATTTTGAAGCTAGTAATTTTGATATATATTATCAATTGACTTGATTCTATAAAAAACTCAAAGATATTATTTTTTACCAACATAAGATATCACAAAACTTTTCTTTGTTGGTAAGATTTTCTAGTAGAACTCGTAATTTATATTAAACCTAGGTAGTGACGTGGTATTTACGAGCAGACCATTTAGTCAAATTTCGAGTATTTTTTTAAAAAATGGGTCAATTTTTAATTATAAATTTGAAATAAATCGAAATATGTTAATTATAACTTATCTAAATATGTAGTACACATATATATTATTTATATAAGTGTATCTCTTTTCGACATATAAAAAAATTAATTATACGTACAATTTATTTTTTATTAAAAAAATATATTAAAAATGTATGAGACATACTTTTCAAATTAAAAATTGTTTAATAAATAAGGGATTGATCCGTTTAAGTATTATGTTTAACTTTATATCTCAAATTCAATTGTTCAAAACTAACTCTACAAATATTTTAGTAATCATGTTTAAAGTTAAATAAATTGTCGGTATTCACGACACTCACATATGTTTATGATAAAAAAGTTAAGTAACAGTGTGGTGTAGTGGTAAGGTGGTGTGCTTGTAAATGTAACAACTCGATTTCAATTCCTCCCAACAATCTCTTGTAGAAATTTAAAGTACATGGGTAAATTAGTCATTTTAATGAGACTTTTTAATCTCGTCAATATTATCTCAATTTTCTCTTATTATCTATATATTCTTAAAGTGTACTCCTTAATTTACCCATTTTCCAAATGGGTACCCATAACCCATATTAAGTATAAAATCACTAGATCCATGGATATATCCACAAAATTTACCCAATGGGTAAATAAATTTACCCATGACCCATATTAAGTATAAAAACTATATATCCATGGATATATCCATATAAGTTTACCCATTTTTTTACCCATCAAAACACTAAACATGGAAATTTTTTGAATTTTAAAATTTAAACATCTTATCTAAGGAAAGATTTGCATGATTTTCTCACATCTGTTACAACACTAATTCAATGATAATTATTGGTTTCCTTATTCTCTCTCATTCTTTGCAAGCATGACCTAATTTTTTCATCGCCTACTTCAGTTTGAACGAATTGTTGGTTGGTATATCTAAACTGTTCCTCCATTTTTATTAGTTAATTAGTGAGTCTCATATTATGAATTTAGTTGATTTATATTTTTTCTACAACCAGTTCATTTGATGGGTTGGTTTCGTATGTAAAGTTTTGAGGATAATAGCTCAAGATTTTTGACCTAATTTTTTCATAAATTCTTCATGAAGATTTGATGTGTATCATGTTCGTCATACAAGTTTACAGAATATGTTGTTCATCTGTTAAAACCAGGTTTATGATTTACTGAATATATCTGGATGGATTCTCGAGGAACAAGTACATCAGGTATTCATCTCCTTTGTCAGTTTACTTATAATAACATCGTTTTGTAGATATCTGATTTGATCATGATTTTCTTATAGGTTCAAAATGACGTGTTCGTGGACGCAATGTTGAAAATGTGTTTAAAAATCCATCATAACCAGAGAATCAAGGTAGTGTACACTTTAATTCCATTTCTGATTCATTTATTGAAAGTGATAAAAATGTTCATGTATTAATTCAGTTGTCAAACGTCATACGCGTGGGAAGAATGTGGACAAGAATCTCACAAATTCAGCAAACATATATGATACACGTAAGCTTTCTCTAAAGAATTTCAGATTGGTTGATGTGTATATACGTTTGACGGACAATTTTATGTAACATACCATGTATCTTCTCCGACCGAGCATATGAGTAATGATAATGTACATTGTTATACATATATTTGATGTGCTTATGTTAATAAAATTGGTCATTCTGTAAGAACTCCGTTATCAATTATTGATCAAAGCGTGACACCAGAACAGGGTATTGGTCTCATTGTTTATCCTCCTGATTATTTTTATACATGGATTGATAAATGTGTCCTGAAGTTTCTATTAACATTCATGAATAAGACAGCTTTCGAAATGTGTGTTTCATAGCGGAGTTGCTGCAAATCTGGAAAGCAATAGAATGACATCAGATTACATCAATGGTATCATTATTCATCCATTCTGATTGTTATTATACAGATTTTGTAATGATGACCTCAGTTTGTATATATGTGCTGTGTTGCTGTTAATAATAAAATAGGTCACTCAATAACAACTCCGCAATCAATGATTGATCAAAGCGTGACACCGGAACAAGGTATTTGTATCATTATTTATCCGTCTGATTCTTTTAATACGTGCATTTATAATTGTGACTTGAATTTTCTATTAACTTAGGAATAAGACAGTTTTCGAAAGGTGTTTTGCATAGCGGACTTGCAGCAAATCTGGAGAGCAATAGAATGACATCAGAGTACAATAATGGTATCATTCTTTATCCATTCTGATTGGTATCCAACATTTTTTCCAATTTTCTCTTCGATCATATATTATATCTGTTGTGTTGCTGTTAATATTTTAAGCCTAATATATTGTTAAGATCATCAATAGGTAAAATAAGGATGGATTTTACCCATTACTACTGATTAACAACTTCATGCAGGTACTGTTTCATCTCAGTTTACACGTTTAAAGCAGCAGCCGCAAAGTATTCTAAAGAGTCCTCTTTCAATATTTGATGAAAATATATCTCCTAATATTTCAGCAGCCTCAAAACCAGGTTAATTTTAAAATAGTTTGATCAACATCTTATTCCAGCCTATTAGGAGATGTTGGTCATGTTTCATGTTTCTATTTATTTTCCATCTTCTATGTAGTGCGAAAAGTAAGAATTCGTTCAAAAAATTTGAACAAACAAGATCTCGGTGTTCTTCGTAACACCTTAGCAGATGGAGAAAACAATAGTATGACACCAAAGCACAATAATGGTATCATTCTTATTCCATTCCGAGATGTATCATACCTTTTTATAATTGTGCCATCAATTTTCCTATATTTGTTGTGCTTCAGTTAATAATATAGGCCATCCAATGACAACTCCTCTATCAAGATCTGATGAACGTGTGCCGCCTAATATATCGTTAAGATCGTCGAGAGGTAAAATTTAGTTGGATTTATTTCACGATTACTATTTTTAACATCTATTAGGCCAGAATTTATAGCGGAGACATGCTTCAGGTAGTATTTCATCTCAGAATTCAGGGTTAACACAGCAGACGCAAAGTGTTCTGCAAACCTCTCTCGCAGAAAATCTTGAAAGCCACATAATTTGTTCAGAAAAACCTAATGGTATAATTCTTGATATATCTCATTTTTCTGATACATCTGTAATTAAATTGCTTTTGAAATTGTGGATTTTTTGGGAATAGTTGCAGCAATGAACAATAGATCTATGATGCAGCCTGTTGCGGTAAAAAATCACAATCGTGTCTGCCGAGTCCTCTATCAAGATTTGATCAAAATATATCTCCTAATATTCCATCAAATTCAAAATCAGGTTAATTTTCATTACTTTCATTAACTTCTTATTTCAATCTGTGTATGAGTGTTTATCAGCGCAGATGCTAAAATATGGTTCCCATCTTCTATGTCGTGCATAAAGTTAGGATTCGTCCCAAGAATTTTAACAAAGAAAATCTCGGTGTATTTCGTAGCACCTTACCAGATTTGAGAAAAAAATCTGGACAATGTAATTCATCGCCTAATATTCACTTTTCTTCTGCAACTAATCCACAGTCATCAGGTAATTTTTTAAACAATAAAATGCAATTCCGGATGTATCAGTTGATTACGAAATTATGTCAAATTCTAAAAATTTCAGTATTCTGTAAAATATTTTTTCAGGGATGTATTCCTCTTCTCAGACTAGTGAACAAAGTACAAATCAATTGCTACGCATAATATCGCCAAACGTTCATGTCAAATGTATCAAATTTGGCGGCTTATTCCCGAATTACAAAACTTTGAAGGATTATTTAAACAATGTGTCATGTTTAATACTCTGCATCTACTAATGTATATTATGCATATCATAATAGTAAAAATGCAGAAATTCAGAATATTAACAGCAGTGGAAACAGTTCTCTCATATTCTCAATTCCTGAATCCTGTGTGACAACCGTTCATAAATAAAAATGTGTCAAAAAGAAAATTGTTGCTGACAATGAAGAAGAACAGAATCCTTCAAAAAGGTTTTGTGGAAAACTATCACCAGGTCCTTCGTCATTCAATATAGCAAATGTAAAGAGTACATTTGAAAAAGGTGAAAGTTCTAGGCAAAAAAATTTAATGAATGAGTTCAACGATGTTGATGACAATGTTACAATCGACAGTGATACAACATGTGGAGGTATTAATTATTTGTTTTCGAATAATGTGTTTAATTCTGTTGGACATTAATAATTATTTTACTGTCTGAAGCATCACCTACTTTTGCTCAATCATGATTTTTAAAAATTTCCATTTTTTTCGACAGATATGGCAAGTGATATTGAGGATATTGAGGATATTGATGAAGAATATTTGAGCAATAATCAATCTATGTGGGACGGATACTTGGATCTTGGAGCCCCTGATAAAATCTGTTCGAAGTGTGATGCTGTCATGTGGACTCACGAAAAAACACTAAGAGTTCTCCTAATAAGCCACCAACATTTTCTCTTTGTTGTAAAAATGCTCAAGTCGTACTGGATAAGGAGAAACAGCCTCCTGAACCTGTGGCTACTCTCCATACTGGTGGTGTTCATTTTAAGCATTTCAAACAAAACATAAGGTTTTACAATTGCATGTTTGCCATGAGTTCTACTGGAGGAAAGATTGACCATTCAATAAACAGAGGTGGTGCACCATATTGCTTCAAGGTCCAAGGTGTTAATTACTACAATATAGGAAGTCTGGTCCCAACTGACGATAACACTCCAAAATTTTGTCAGCTTTATATCTATGACACAGAGGAAGAAAATCAACAACAGGATTAATGCAGTTAATGGTTGCAGGGATGTTGTTAATGAAGAAATTGTACAATCTTTGTTGTATATGTTGATGAGCATAACAGTTTGGTTAAAGGTTTTCGTATGGCTTGCGAAAGGGTTAGGCAAAATGCAGTAGATGAGTTTAAATTAGTTCTGATTTCATCGAGTTCAGCAAGTGGCCGACCAAATCACATTGCTCCATCAAATGAGGTAGCAGGATTGATTGTTACTTCTCCTTATACAAAAGGTTGTCGAGATACTGTCATTGATTCTAGAGTTAACAGATTACAGAGTATTTTTGAGACCGATGCACGTTTCATGCAACTTCAATATCCATTACTTTTTCCTCACGGAGATGTTGGATATTACCGTGAGATCCCATTAAATAGACCTGTGAAACATTCTAAGAGAGACGTAAAAGTTACCGAATCTGAAGATCCTGACGAAAAAGGTGCTAGAAAGTATATTACAATGAGAGAGTTTTATAATTATAAGCTAATGATACATATTTCAAAAGGTACAAATTTGCTATTTAACAAAAGTATAATATCTCATTCAGCTGTTCAACTTTGTGATAATTAGTTTATATTCGATGAATTTATACCTTAGACTGTAACAGGTTTGACACCACATCTTGGAGGTCGTTTATGGAAGCAATATGTTGTGGATACTTTCACCGCAATTGAGCAGTATAGATTGGACTGGATTAGAGACCATCAAACTACTATAAGATCTGATCTCTACCATAATATCAGAGATGCAATGCAAAAGGGAGATATAAATCCATCCAATATTGGTAAAACAATCATTCTTCCCGCTTCATTCACCGGAAGTAAGCGCTACATGACTCAGTATTTTAAAGACTCATTAGCAATATGTCGAACTTTAGGAAATCCTTCATTGTTCCTTACTATGACCACTAATACAAAATGGCCCGAAATTCAGCGCATGTTAAAATATATGCCTGGTGTTAATGTTGCTGATGCACCTGATGTTGTAGACAGAGTCTTTAAAATAAAGGTTGATCAACTTATGGATATGATTAAATAGAAAAATTGTTTTGGCAGATGTATAGGAGGTATTATTTTAGCTAAGATTTTTTATACTCATTTTATTATTCCTAAATTATTCTATCAAAATGCACTTTTAGTATATATTTTGCCTGGTACTAACCGTTTTTCTACAATATTTCCATTGTGATGCATGTAATTGAATTCCAGAAGTGTAGATTGCCTCACGCTCATATATTAATTTGGTTGCACCCTGACGATAGACCTAAAACAACTGAGCAAATTGATAAAATGGTATCAGCTGAAATTCCCAATCCAGAAATTGATCCAGTTGGATATAATGTCGTGAGCAATTATATGATCCACGAACCATGTGGTCCTGATTATACTAAATCTCCATGCATGGTCAAAGGCAACTGTATAAAGCATTTTCCTAAGCGGTAATTTCATTAACATCCTTAAATTATAAATACTTTAATTTGTTAATACCTCCAGTTTTATTACCAGATTTTTTATAATTTCAAAAATGTTTTGTTACAGGTATAATTCTCATACATTTTTTTATGAGTATGGATTCCCTATATATAAAAGAAGGAGGACTGGAATTACCATTAACAAGAAGGGGGTCAATCTTGATAATCGCTTTGTTGTCCCATTCAATCGCGATCTTTTGGTGCATTTTCAATGTCACATGAATCTGGAGATTTGCAATAATTCAAGATCATTAAAGTACCTTTTCAAATACTGTCTAAAGGGTCATGACACGGCAACAATGTGTTTGAGGAAAACACGTACAGGTACTTCTGCAACAATCCCAAAAAAGCACCAAAAGGTCCGACTGATGAGGTAAAATATTATTTGGATGGGAGATATGTTTGCGCGTTAGAAGCATCTTGAAGGATATTTTCTTTTGACATTCATTCCCGTTGGCCATCGGTAGAGAGGTTACCGATACATTTACCAGGCGGGAAACATGTTTCGTTTAAGGCTGGAGATGTCTTGGAGGATGTTTGCGACAAGGCAATATAAAAAAAAACCAAGTTAGAAGCATGGTTTGATGCAAATCAGACTTTCCCAAATGCGAGGAATTATAGTTATTCTGAATTTCCAAATAAATTTACTTGGCATCCTCGACCTGGTATCTGGAAAGAAAGAAAGAGAGGAGATGTTATTGGGAGACTCTCTGAAGTGCATTCATCAAGTGGTGAACTATTATATCTTCGCATGTTGTTACTTAGGAAGAAAGGTTCCAGGTCTTTTGAAGATCTTAAAACTGTTAATGGACACATCCACGAAACATTCAAGGAAGCTTGCGCGGCCCTTGGTCTTCTACAAAATGATAACCAATGGCATGAAGCAATTACCGAGAACTCCCATACATCATTGCCTCCACAGTTACGTGCGATGTTTGTTAATATTTTGGCATATAGTCCTATTTCAGATCCACTTAGACTTTGGGAAGCTAATTGGCAATGTATGTCAGACAATATTCTCATCATCAGGCGACATATGCTTAATGATCCTCATCTATACCTATCAGACGAAGATTTGAAGAATTATGCACTTACAGGTTTATATCTCATTATCATACAACCTGAATAATTAACATAATTATGTTTTAGATATTATATGTAGTATACTTTTAAACTAACATAACACTTCATATATATATTTGCCCGTAGAAATTGAATTTTTTTTAATGACATCGGGAAGAGTTTGAAGGACTACGCGACAATGCCATTTCTAAGTGGAGTTTATTTTAGTAATGCTGTTAACAGACTACTCCAAGAAGAAACTTCATATGATAAAGAAGAACTGAAAATTTTGCATGAAAAGAATCATGGAATGCTCAACCCTGAACTGAAGAACGTTTATGATTCTATCATATAAAATGTTTATAATAAGGTAGGTGGTGTTTTCTTTGTATATGGAAGTGGAGGATGCGACAAGACATTTCTATGGCAGACATTATGTTGTCGCCTTCGTTCAGAAGGAAAGATTGTGATTCATGTTGCCTCATGTGGAATAGCAGCCGTATTGTTGCCAGGTGGTAGAACTGCACATTCAAGATTCCATATTCCTTTGAAATTTGATCAGAACAGTATATCCGGAATCAGACATGGAACCAATATTGCAGAATTAATCCAACAAACTGATTTAATCATTTGGGATGAAGCGCCAATGCAACATCGTCATGCCTTTGAATCTGTTGACCGTTCTTTGAGGGATGTAATGTCTGCTATTGACAAAAGGAGAACAAAGAAGCCATTTGGTGGTATCACAGTAGTTTTTGGCGGGGATTATAGGCAGATTTTACCCGTGATTCCAAAGACATCCAGAGCTGAAATAGTAGGTTCCACCCTCAATGAATCAAAGATTTGGGAATTTTGCTAAGTATTTTTACTTAAGCAAAATATGCGGCTTCATGCAGGAAATACAAAAATGGAGAATAAGGTTATAGCGGATTTCAGTAAATGGCAGCTTTTAGTTGGCGATGGTAAAGTTGAGAACTTTAGTCCTGATGCAGACACTGGTGAAATGCTAATAAAGATTCCAGATCAATATATTATTCATACCAGGCAAAATCCTATAGAAAGTCTTTTTGAAATAACTTACCCGGATTTTCTACAAAATATGTCTTCACATTCTTATCTAATATCAAGAGCTATCCTAACACCAACTAATTTTGTGGTGGACGACATCAATATCTTAGTCAGGATTCAATTGAGGATGCTGGTGATGAAGATAATGATTTCAGATCAGCATTTCCAGTAGAGTACCTGAACTCATTAAATATGCCTTGCATTCCTAAGCACGAGTTAAATATCAAGGTTGGCGTCGTTGTCATGCTTATGAGAAATTTAAACCAAATTATGGGATTGTGTAACGGCACGCGAATGATTGTGACATCCTGCAAGAAAAATAGTATTGAGTGTGAAATATTATGCGGATCCCATGTTGGGTCAAAACATTTGATCCTGAGGATAGAGATGATTCCAACGGATACCAGCTGGCCTTTTGAGTTTAAAAGAATTCAGTTCCCACTCCATATTTGTTATGCAATGACAATTAATAAGAGCCAGGGCCAATCACTTGACACGGTTGGTCTATACCTTCCCAGAGCAGTGTTTTCTCATGGCCATGTCTATGTTGCCATCTCAAGAGTTACAAGACCAGAAGGTCTCCACATTCTCATCGACAGTGATGATGGTACCACCACAAATATTACATCAAATGTAGTCTATAAAGAAGTATTTTACAACCTACCGAGCATAAATGATGAGAATGTATCGTATTAGTTATTTGTATTGCACATTTACAATCCTGACTAAGTTACTCATCATTTTATTATAATTGGTAGTTTGAGAAATTTTTTTGTTATTAAATTAAAATTACATCAGGTCATATTGGTTATTGATGCTCATATGTGAAGTAAAAGGCAGATGATCGAATAGTTTTTTATGCATATCAAATTCTCAATATAATTAGATGTGATATGTTTTATATTGATAAGGAGACATTATGATAATCAAAGAAGATTATGGGATAACAACAATATGTATCAGATAACTAACTCATATTTAAATATTTATTTAATATCACGTTTATGTTACTAATTGATCTTCTATTTTAACACAATCTTTTTTGGATGTATATATTAGTGTAAGATGTTAAGGATCATCATACAACTCTAATAGATATCTATTGATTGAGATGTTCATGGACTAATTATCATCCTAACACCTTAACTTTAAAGATAGTATATATCTTTATTAAAAATACAGCCGATTGTCTTAAACGCTCCACACATTCGGATTTTTTTGCTATATATCCAACTCACAAACTAATTTCAGAGTTCATATGGCAGAACATCCAAGTATAATTACAATTCATTACCTATTTGTTGATATGAACATTTAACATACTCCTTTTTTGATAACATCTATTAACTTCTTCATTACTCAAATATGCAGGACCATCATCATTTATCCAATCTGGATGGTAATCATACTGCTTGGACTTTGAAGGTCCGTGTGACAAGAATGTGGGTATCAACTAATCGACAAGGTGTCTTAGTTAGGCACAATCTTATTCTATTGGATTGTGAGGTTTGATTGAATAACTATATGACTTATACCACATCTATGATTGTGTTTTCCAGCCTCTATCCTAAGATTTTCTTTTTTTGCAGAATAATCACATACTTGCAATTGTTCCACCAGCTCTTTGGAATTTGTTTTACTTTATCATTCATCCTGGCACATTATTACGTATCAGAAATGTTCAGGTTCTTCCAGCTGCTGGGTATTTGAGGCCTGTACGTTCTGCAAATTACATCATGTTTCTTCCCATCACTATGGTGGTGTTGGAACCTGAGGAAATTTTGAGTATTCCGCGCCATAAATTTGATTTGGTTCCTATGATGCTCCTATATAATTCTCTTCATTGTTTAGCTCTCGATGAGCTTCCTATTTATTCCACTGGTATTGCGTATAAAATTTTAGAACAAATCGCTTACAATTTGTTTTTTTTAACTTTAAGTTTATTGTTGTAGATGTTATTGGAATTGTTGAACTCCTGCAACTAGTACAATCTATTATGACAAGATTTGGTGAAAAGGAAGTGTTACGCTTCAGAATTTCAGATGGCGTGTAAGACTCTTCAATAAATTTTTTGACAATTATAAAAATACTACGTCATCCTCCAATTTTCATATTTTACGTATTAACACTATTGCACATCCATAAGTGTTTGACATTTTATTATATTTGTTTTAGGAGGGCCATCCAAGTGTGTTTTAGCGGTTCTTTGCCAACAAATTTTGAATCATTGTACCAAGTTACTGAAATTGAACCCAAAATTGTGATTCTGGCATCTGTTAGAGTCTTTATGTATCGAGGTTAATGTTAGATATATTTGATAATGTCATGGCTAATATGTTTTATGTTTAGCTTTCAGATCTTACGTGAACAGGATAAATCAGTACTTAACTGTTGATCAGTACTTATACTGGAAGTCAGGACTTAAGGATATCAGTACTTATATTATCAGGAGATAATCATCAGAAGATAGATATCAGAACTTAAGTGCTGAAGAGATAAGGACAGTAGCTGATTAAAGGAAAGAAGATCGAGATAAACATAAGAAGAGATATGCATGAAGAAGGAATTCTGTGAAGAATGGAATACTTGGAAGAAAAGGTATCCGATTGATATATTTTAGGAAGCAGAATTATATTCCATATCAATTAGCGATTATCTTGTAACTGTGTAGTATATAAACACAGACATAGGGTTTACACTATAAGTGTTATCATTATTAGAAAAGATTATTCATTGTAACCCTAGCAGCTCTCGTGATATTTGTTCATCACTGAGAGGTAACAGTTCCATACTGTAACAGAGTTTATTGTTTCAATAAAGTTTGTTTTCTGTTACTTAAGTTCTTAAAGTTCGATTTGAGTGTACTATACACTGTATTCACCCCCTCTACAGTGTGTGTGTGTGACCTAACAATTGGTATCAGAGCCTATCTGTTAACTTACATACAGTTAAAGATCCAAACACAATCATGTCGGATACAGAAACTCCAACTAAGCCTACCACAACTGAGGAACCACCAAAGACACAAATTCAGAGTCGGTATGAGACCATCAGAGTCCCCATACTGAGACCATCTGAATATCCCATATGGAAGGTAAGGATGACCATGTTCCTGGAAGCAACAGATC
Organism: Apium graveolens; assembly: GCF_009905375.1. Taxonomy (NCBI): domain Eukaryota; kingdom Viridiplantae; phylum Streptophyta; class Magnoliopsida; order Apiales; family Apiaceae; genus Apium; species Apium graveolens. The sequence continues at coordinate 236,062,777 of NC_133655.1, forward strand.
CAGAATACCTGGATAGAATCAAGGAAGGTCCTCACAAACCAACCAAACTAGCTGTTGCAGTTGCAGGTGAAGCAACAAAGACCGTACCAAAGGAGAAGAGTGATTATACTGCTGAGGACATAGCATCAATTGCTAAGGATGCTAAGGTACGACACTTACTGCATAGTGCCATTGATAATATAATGTCAAACAGGGTAATCAACTGCAAGACTGCTAAGGAGATATGGGATGCTCTGGAAACAAGGTGTCAGGGAACTGACACAATTAAGAAGAACATGAAGACAATACTCACTCAAGAGTATGAACACTTTGACTCAAAGACTAATGAGTCATTGAATGATTTATATGATAGATTTGTCAAACTTTTGAATGATTTGTCATTGGTTGATAAAGAGTATGATCTTGAAGATTCAAACCTTAAGTCCCTGTTAGCTCTTCCTGAATGCTGGGATTTGAAGGCAACGACAATAAGAGATAACTACAATCTTGATGAAACAACTCTTGACGAAATCTATGGAATGCTCAAGACTCATGAGCTGGAGATGGAACAAAGAAGCAAGAGGAAAGGAGGAAAGTCAAGGACAGTTGCTCTTAAGGCTGAAGAAGAATTTCCCAAAGCAGCTTCCTCAAAGAAAGACAAGGGTAAAGCTCTTTTCATAAAGTCTGATACTGAGTCATCAAGTTCTGAGAGTGATGATGACTCAGATTCTGAAAGCTTGCCTAAGACTGATGCTGATGAGGAGATGATGAAGCTGTGTGCTCTTATGGTGAAAGGAATCACAAAGATTGCATACAGGAAGTTCAGGAAGGGAAAGAAGTTTTCCAGGAAAAGCATGAGTTCTGATAAGAAGAACTTCAGAAGATCTGAAGGCAGAGGAGGAAAGTCTGACAGAGGAGATTACACCAATGTTAAATGCTATAACTGTGGTGAGAAAGGCCACATATCTCCTGACTGCAAGAAGGTAAAGGGTGACAAAGACAAGGCTCTTGTCACAAAGCAGAAAAGCTGGACATACACCTCAGACTCTGAAAGTGAGGAGAACTATACATTGATGGCAAATGCTGATAAAGAAAGTGCTGAGAGCAGTTCTGAAGCTGCTGAAACAAAGGTACCTCAGACTACTTATGCTTTTCATACTGATGATATTAATGAGTTGAGAAGATATCTTAAAACCATGTTTGTTAGCTATAGAGATCAAACTTTAACATGTGAAAGATTAACTTCTGAAAATCTTGCATTTAAGAAAAGGAATCTTTTCTTAGAAAAAGAGTTAGTCATGTTCCATCAAACTCAGAAGGATAGAGATGATGCTTTTTATGTTAGGAATGAAGTGCTAAAATTAAATGAATCTCTAAAAACTGAGTTAGAAAAGGAAAGAGAGATTATCAGGACTTGGACTAACTCTGGCAAAACAACTCAAAATTTGCTAAGTAGTGGAAACTGGAAAGAGGGCTTAGGTTATGGAGAAGATAAGAATGATAAAGGAACTGAAGAAATTAAGCCTGTTGTTAAGGAAAAGCCAAAGTTTAAACCTGTTAAGTTTGTAACTGTAAAGTCTGAAAATGAGAAATCAGAAGTTAAAGAGGAATTAACTTCTGACAAACTAAAACAGGAAAAGACAGCTGAAGTGAACATAGGCTTAATGACAAAAAAGCAGCTTAAGCATAAGCTGAAAGATGTCAAGAATGCAAACAAGGTAAAATCACCTAGGAAAAATAGGAATGGAAAGGAAGGTGTGAATAAAAGCAATGATTATAAACCTGTTCCTGATGCTCCTAGGAAAACATGTCATAACTGTGGAAGTTCTAACCATCTGGCTTCTTTTTGCAGGAAGAATAAGAATATTAACTCCTTACCTTCAAAATCAGGAGTTAAGAGTCAGTCTGTTAGATACAAACCACAAAATCCTTGTTTTCATTGTGGTAGTTTATGGCATTCCATTTATACTTGTAAGGAATATCATAGTTTGTACTATGATTATTATCAAATAAAACCTTCTTTGAAGAAAGTTTCCATTGTTCCTTCTAGTGTAAATTCTGATTCAAAGTCTGATAGTGTAAGTTCTGATAAGAAAAATGTTAACATAAACTCTGATGCTAAATCCGCTGCAAATGTTAACAAACTTAATAAGGCCAAAGGATCCAAGCAAGTCTGGGTTCTTAAAACTAATAATTAGTGGTCTTTGTGATTGCAGGGCAACAGGAAAAATATTCTAGTTCTGGACAGTGGATGTTCAGGACATATGACTGGAAATAAGGCCCTGCTATCAGACTTTGTGGAGAAAGCCGGCCCAAGTGTTTCTTATGGAGATGGCAACATTGGAAAAACATTGGGATATGGCAATATCAATCTTGGAAATGTCATAATTAAACAAGTAGCTCTGGTCTCAGGACTTAAACACAACCTACTGAGTATAAGTCAAATCTGTGACAGAGGTTATCATGTTGATTTCTTTGAAGAACATTGTGAAATTGTGAGTAAATCTAAAGGGAAAGTTGTTCTGAAAGGATACAGACGTGGTAACATTTATGAAGCTAAGCTTTCAACAAGTACTGATGGTTCTGCAATCTGTCTGTTAAGTAGAGCATCAATTGAAGAAAGCTGGAATTGGCATAAGAAACTCTCTCATTTAAATTTCAATAATATAAATGAACTGGTCAAGAAAGATCTTGTGAGAGGATTGCCAAACACAGTATTTGCTCCTGATGGTCTTTGTGATTCATGTCAGAAAGCCAAACAAAGAAAATCTTCATTCAAGAGCAAGACTGAATCATCAATTCTTGAGCCTTATCATCTTATACATGTTGATCTATTTGGTCCAGTAAATGTCATGTCTATTGCAAAGAAGAAGTATGCATTGGTCATAGTGGATGAGTTCACCAGATACACATGGGTGTATTTCTTGCACACAAAAAGTGAAACTGCATCTATCTTGCTTGATCATGTCAAACAGCTGGATAAAATGGTCAAAGATTCTGTGAAAATTTTAAGGAGTGATAATGGCACTGAGTTCAAGAATTTGATAATGGAAGAGTTCTGCAAAAGCCATGGAATAAAGCAGGAATTTTCTGCTCCTGGAACTCCACAGCAAAATGGAGTTGTTGAAAGGAAGAATAGAACTCTCATTGAAGCTGCACGTACAATGCTTGAAGAAGCAAAGCTTCCAACCTATTTCTGGGCTGAAGCTGTGCAGACTGCTTGTTTTACTTAAAATGCAACACTCATTAACAAGCATGGAAAAACACCATATGAGATGGTGAAGAAAAAGAAGCCAAATCTAAAATATTTTCATGTATTTGGATGCAAGTGTTTTGTTCTCAAGACTCATCCTGAACAGCTATCAAAGTTTGATCTAAAAGCTGATGAAGGAATCTTTGTTGGATATCCACTTTCCACAAAAGCCTTCAGAGTCTATAATTTGAGAACAAAAGTGGTCATGGAATCTATCAATGTCTCTTTTGATGACAAGAAGATCACTGGTCTTAAAGATTTCATTGACCATGATCAGCTAAGATTTGAAAATGAAGACTCATATTCTGATACTGAAAATCCTGACAGTCTAAGTCCTGATACTGCAAACTCTGATGGATTAAACTCTGATGTTATTGAAACTGTGGTGACTACGTTAAAGGAAGATGCACCTATGCAGGGGGAGCATACTCAAGATCCTACCACATCTCAAGAAACATCCGAACATGCATCTGGCTCTTCAAGTTCTGATTCGTCAAGTTCTGATAAGCCAAGTTCTGATAGTGCTGAAAATCTAAATACTGAAGAATCCAACTCAGAGAGCATAGTTTTAGGGGGAGCATCAGAAAATGAAAATGAAGATAGCATGGATCATGGGGGAGCATCCAGTTCTAGAGAAAACCTTCCATCTGCAAGGAAGTGGACAAAATCACATACACCTGATTTGATAATTGGAAATCCCGATGCAGGTGTCAGAACTAGAACAGGTACTTCAAATGAGTGTCTTTACAATTCTTTTCTCTTTCAGACTGAGCCAAAGAAAGTGGAAGAAGCTCTTTAAGATGCTGATTGGGTGAAAGCAATGCAGGAAGAGTTGAATGAATTTGAAAGAAACAAAGTATGGACCCTAGTGCCAAGACCAAAGAATAGATCTGTTGTTGGTACAAAGTGTGTATTCAGAAACAAAACTGACAGTGATGGTGTAATTATAAGGAATAAGGCAAGGCTGGTTGTAAAAGGATATTCTCAACAGGAGGGAATTGATTATGATGAAACATTTGCACCAGTTGCTAGGTTAGAAGCCATAAGGATATTTTTGGCTTATGCTGCTCACAAAAAGTTTACTGTCTTTCAAATGGATGTGAAAAGTGCTTTTCTCAATGGAGAATTGGAGGAAGAGGTATATGTTGAACAACCTCCAGGTTTTGTAGATACCAAACATCCAGATTATGTCTACAGACTTGACAAAGCACTTTATGGACTTAAGCAAGCTCCTAGAGCATGGTATGAGACCTTAGCTCAGTTTCTTCTGGAAAGTGGATTCAATAGAGGGACAATAGACAAAACACTGTTCTACCTCAACCATGGAAAGGACTTACTTCTGGTCCAGATTTATGTTGATGATATCATTTTTGGATCTACAAATGACAAACTTTGCAAGAAGTTTGCCAAACTAATGCAGTCAAGATATCAGATGAGTATGATGGGGGAACTTAGCTATTTTCTGGGCCTTCAAGTCAAGCAGAATGAGGAAGGCACTTTTATTTGTCAAACCAAGTACACCAGAAACTTGCTAAAGAAATTTGGAATACAAGATTGTTCAAGTGCATCCACTCCAATGGCCACTACAACAAAACTGGATAAGGATACCGGTAAATCAGTAGATATTACTGACTACAGAGGTATGATTGGCTCTCTACTCTATCTAACTGCTAGTAGACCTGATATCATGTATGCTACCTGTCTTTGTGCAAGATTTCAAGCAGATCCAAGAGAACCTCACTTAACAGCTGTAAAAAGAATCTTTAAGTATCTTAAACGAACAGCTGCTCTGGGATTATGGTATCCTAGAGAATCAGATTTTAAACTAATAGGTTACTCAGATGCAGATTTTGCAGGTTGCAAAATTGACAGGAAAAGCACAAGTGGAAGCTGCCAATTTCTTGGAGGCAGATTGGTTTCTTGGTACAGCAAGAAACAAAAGTCAATTTCCACATCAACTGCAGAAGCAGAGTATATTGCTGCAGGAAGCTGTTGTGCACAGATTCTTTGGATGAAGAATCAGTTACTGGATTATGGGTTAACATATTTCAAAATCCCTATTTACTGTGATAATCAAAGTGCTATTGCTATGACAGGTAATCCAGTTCAACACTCAATGACAAAGTACATCAGCATCAGGTACCACTTCATCAGGGAACATGTGGATGAAGGTACAGTGGAATTACATTTTGTTCCCACAGATCAACAATTGGCAGATATCTTCACAAAACCATTATGTGAAGCTACTTTTACAAGATTGGTAAATGAACTTGGAATGGTTTCAGGTTCTTTCTCTAAATCTGCTTAGACTTGTTCTATGTTATCAGACTTTATGCTCAGTATTTACAGAATTAATCTCATTGTATATTCTGTGCTTAATTGATAAATGTCATTAAGTACTGACTGTTGTCTGATACATGTTTCTAAACTCTGATAAGTGATATGTTTGCTCTAGTACCTATTCAATCCTATGAGGATAACTGTGCTAGATAACTGACCTAGTAGTCTTCAATAAACATATGCTTCCATGTAAGAAGTAATTATTTCAGTGGAAATCTTATGACACTAGCAAATTATGATAATTGAGCTTAGTTAAGTTTACTTTGTATATCTTATTACTAAGTCACAAATTAGAATAATGCTACTCATCTGTTCAGTTCTGATACTAGTAAAACTGCTGAATGTACTAAGTGCTGATGAATCTCTCTTATCAAAAGAAAAAGCAAAAAGATCAAAGAATAAAATCAGGTACTCCTTTGAGATCTAGAGTAAAAATGTGGAAGGGACGACCCAAGTGCATTGCTGGTATTAAGTAAATATGCATTAGAAAAGCAAAATATTTTCTTGGTGACTTTTCACACTCTATGATTACTGGAGAAATACTCTGAAAATAGCATAAATTCTGATAAACAGTCGTGACTCACTTACACTGAGAAGCCACTGTAAAATAGAATTGCAAAAGATGCATAAAATTAGCACAAAACAGTTGAGATGGACTCAAACATGAACTCATTCATCAGTAGGTTTCAGGATAATGACAGATCTTTAGCAAAATTTTAGTTATGCCTTATTTCTAAGATGTACTGAAGTGAATCAGACTTTACTCTTTGTCTGTTTTTAGCTTAATACACACACTAATCACTCCATCTGAATGATGAAAATTTCTGTGGTGATCTATGTTATTTTAGATAAACAATCATGGTGTCATTATTGCACAAATTCCGAGGACAAGTTCTAAGTTACACGTTCTGATGATTAAGTTCTGACGTCCATAACTCAGAACTTGTATGAGTATTTACTAAGATGGGCATTCCTTTTTCGAGTTAAGAAATTATGTTCTGATGACTGTTAAGTTCTGGTATAGGTCTAAGTTCTGATTTCTCAGTCTAATCCTTTACTTGGCTTATCTGTGAATAAAATTTGATAACAGTCTCAGTTCAAACTAGAATATGTTAAAGTGGAAGATTAATAGTCACTATGATTAGGATTAATGGTATTTGTCCTTGAACAGTCCACTGTTTCTTGTGTCTTGTGCGGTCTAGACCATGATTCCTTTTTCCAATGACTATTATTCTTTTTCAAAGTCTAGGGAGACGAGGTAGAATTAATTCTACCTGTCAGCATTAAATATCTTTGCGTCTCTTGGCATTCTCTTGCCTATATAAGCAACCACTTCATATCAGTCTTTCCATCACATTCTTCTCATACACTTATCCTCCTTCTTCTGTCGAAAACACAATGGTTCGATGCAACATGTTTTTGAACAACCAAACCTTCTCTATGGAGCTAAGTTGTGCCGAGTTGCAGCAGGAGTGGCATGTAACAGCCATTCCTGAGGAGATCTGGGATTCTGTCCCACAGGAGGTGCTGACTCACCTTCTATTCTTCTATATGGATTACCATCGCCATCTGGAGCGATTGGAGGAGGAAAGGCGGGAAGCTATCCGTCAGCAAGAGCGAATCATACGACTCGCCATCTTGTTCGTCGAAGATAGGAAGAGGAAGATGACTTAATCTTGTCTTCTTCCTGTTCTTCTTCATCCTCAGCTTTGTCAGGCTTCTTAGCTAGGACTAAAGCTGTTGATGTTAGGATTAGGAGCTTAGGGGAAATCTTGTATAAGTATTGATGTAATTTCCATTTCATAAATGTATTGTCTTGATATATTAATGAAAATTGTTTTTACTTCAAGATTTTGTCTCTGAGTTATTTTATCTTGTGTTGATAAATCCTGATTGATATTCTGATGACCATATAACTTTTGTTTTATATTAAGTTCTGATTCATTTTCAGCACTTATATATCTAATTTATCTTGGTCATTTTCATGTGATGTATTTTCAGAATTTCAATGATGCAGTGAAAAATAATTCTATCAGTGCTAATTGTTTAAATTTTGAATTAAAACTGTTTCTCTTGATAAATGGAACGGTTTTTCCTTGAAACTAGGCAACTGGGTAAGTAATGATTCCTGTTTTCTCGAGCCCAGTAACTGTCCGTTATTACTGCATGTCTGACAGGTGTCCAACGGTAATATTTTTGTTCAGAGTATAAGTACAACAGAGAGAAGATTTCTTTAATCTTTTATTTTCTTTATACTTTATCTCTCTCCTTACTTTTACTCTCCTTCTCTTCTTTCTCACGTTGGTTTTTCATACAGACATTATCTCAAACACCTAACAGGCATACTTGAATTTCAATATTTTTTTTCACATGGCACCAAAGGATTTAATCATTGATGGAGCAAAGTTTGTTCCAAACAACTATGCTGCAATTCTTGATCATGCTGAAGCTCCATCTGAATTGCACTTTGTGCAAGATCTTCTTGCACATAGTGAAGTTAGGTACGCCTTAACTCAGCCTGAATTATTTTCAAGTCAACAAGTTCTGAGGTTCTGGAGGACTGGAGTTTTTGATGATGGAGGTAACCGTGGAACTCCCAGTATTATCTTCCAAGTGGGTGATTCATCCTTTGTAGTCACTCCTGGTACAGTACACAGGGCTTTACATCTTTCAGAAGATTGCACTTTCTCAATTCCAGAAGACTCAGCCCTTCGGGAGTTAATGGCTGAATTGGGATATGAAAAGAGTCTGACGAAACTTGGACAGTTGAAACGGGCTAATATCAGAAGAGAATGGAGTTTCTTCTTTGATTGCATCACCAAAGCTTTTGGGAACAAATGTTCAAATTTTGATGTTATCCCAATTCTGAGTCAGCACATAGGGTATGCTATTATCCATCAAACTCATTTTGATTTTGCAACTGGAATAATTGGTTTTATTGGGGATAGGATGACAGAGGATCGAGATGTTGTTTATTTTGCTAGATTCTGTCAACTTATTTACATTTACTGTACTGATGAACCTCATTTAGTCAGCACTCAAACCCCACCTTTTAAGGTTGCAAAATGATACTTTAATGACCTGGTAAATGCTGATACTAAGAAGAAAGTGGTTAGACCATTACAGATTCCTAAGTCTGTAAAACAGATCCTGGTAAATGCTGAACCTGATACTTATAGATCTGTTTACTCTGATGTCCAACCACCTCCAACCACCCAAAATCCATCAACCTCAGTACCTACCTCTCATTCTACTCAACCTACCCTTAGAACTTATCTCAAATCCTATCTCTCCACTTCACAGACTGCTCAACCTTCTTCTTCAACACCTACTGTGAAGCCTACATCCTCTACGCCAAAGAGAACAAAGACTGTTCCTCAAACACCTCAAAAGAGGAGGAGAATTACTTTGATAGATGAATCAGATTCTGAGGAACAGATTCCTTCTTCAGAACCTGTGGTGAATGAAGCTGAGAAAGCAACTTCTCAGAAGGATTCTGAAATTGGGGGTTCTAGGCTTCTCAAGAGGCTTAGACGTATGATAGTTCCTGACACTCCCAAGGAATCCAAATGAACAAGGAAGTACAAGAAACAGAGGGCACAAAGGCCAATTTCAGATGATGAGGAGGAAGCAGCTAAGGAAGGGGATCAGGAATCTCTGATCTCACAAGACAGGGAATTTGCTCCAGTCACTTCTTCTCCATCAACTCCATCTAAGGAAGCTGTATCTGACAAAGCTAACTCACCATCTGTGTCTCTTCTTGCTCTAGGCACAAGTGCTGAAATTGATATTCAGAACCTGGTTGTGCCTGAAATACTTTTCTTAGAAACTCCAACAGCAAATAATCCTTCCACAACACTTGTTACTGATGCTGTTCAAACTCCAGAGTTATCAACAACACCTTCTCTGCATCAAGATGCTGATGATCAGATTTTAGGTGAGCATCAGGATATGGCTGTTGATCAGAACTTAGTATCAGATCAGAAATTAAAGGATGCTGAAGCCTCCATTGCTACTCACACTGTTGTCTTATCAGAAGATACTGATTATTTAAGTTCTGATGTTGCAAATGTTGGAGATACTGGTGAAGCTGCTACAACTGTAACTGCTGATGAAGCAGGTCCTTCAGGACATACTCCTCCACTGACTCTTCCTAAGTCTGAACTGGTAAAGGAGTTTGTTATCAGGGATGCCCCAGTGCCTTGGAGTGAAACTCCTGCAGGTCAGGAGTGGACTAAGGAATGTAACTCAGTTTCATGTGTTCCAAATGCTTTACATCTTGCTGAGCACTTGACTAAAGCTGATGAAATATTAAATACTGATGATTTTAAAACCCATCTTAGAGTCACTGCATTGAGTACTAAACATCTACAAGGTCTTCATTCCAATACTCATGCAGAGCTACACAAGATTCAGGAGAACTTTATCAAACAGGAACAAGTTTGGAAAATTGATAAGAAAAAGTTCTTTCAACCTACCATTGACAGGATTGCTTATATTGAGAAAACTCAAGAGAAATAACAAGCTCAGATTGATCAAATTCTGACGAATCAAGCTTCTCAGCAATCGCAACTTACTGAAATCCAGACCTCAGTGGAACTACTTATCTCTCTTTTATTACCTGCTGATGCCAAAAAGGGGGAGAAGGTAATTAAGTCCAAATGCAAAACAAACAAGACACTACAAGGAAAGGATGATGGAAAAGATGACCAAGGAAACTCTGGAATGGGTAGTGGTCATAGTCAAGGTAGAAGGTTTACATCAAGACAAGCTAGTCACAGAACAAGTTCTGATACTGGGAAAAGAATAAGTTATGCTGCTGGTAAAAGGATAAGTTCTGATGAACTTCTAGATCTTGATGAGGAAATGTCAAGACAGTTATTTCTTCAAGAAAATCCAGGGATGGACTTGGAAAGTTTAAAGGAAGAAGAAGCCAGACTTAAATCAGAGAAAGTCACATCTAAATCTGAAGCTTCTGGTAAAAAGTTACTTCCAAAACTTAAAGGCATTGTGATCAAAGAAAGGACACATACTGAAGCAACATTGGCTAGATCACAACCACAGATAGATCCAAGATCCAAGGGTAAAGAAAAGGTTGGTGAACCTATCAAGGCTTATGTACCTCCTGAGGAAGAAGAAATTACTGATGGAAAAGATGATCTTGCTCTGACTTCAAGAAAAGTTCTTAAAACAACCTCTGACATGGCTCAAGTTGTTCAGAGTCAAGAAATTGTAAGTTCTGATATTCAGAAGAAGCAAGTAACCTCTGACAGAGCTCAAGTTAACTTGATATCAGAAAATAGATCAAAGACACTCCTACCAGGATTCACTAAAGCAAAACAGACTCAATCTTTGAAGACTACTGCAAGTGGTTTTGAAGCAAGAGTAGTTACTGGAAAGGAAGCTAGAGATAAAACTGGATTGGGAAGTGCTGATGAAAGAAGAGTACACAACACTACCAATGATCCAACTTCCTTGAGTGAACCAGGTATTGGAGCAACTCCTGAGAGATTGAATCAACTGGAATCTGTACAGATGGTTTACCATACCTACTTGAAAGAATACATCATGTTGTATTTCATGACAGATGGTAGGGTTTATCATATAAGACAAAATGCCATTCCTTTGAAGTATTTTGAAGAATTGGAGCATGTACTTTTCTTACTTCAAGTGGATGACAGAATAACAGAGACTGCTGCAAACTACTTAAAAGAACAGATTCAGAGACAGAAAAGGCTTTATTCTGTTAAGTCTGACAGCATATATGTTCCAAAGTACAGAGATCACAATGGTGATATTGTTGATATGAAGCCTAATACTACACAAATCAGAACGTATCTTGGTATTAAGGGACTTGAATTCAATCTTGAGTCTGACAAAGCTTATGTCATAAGACTAGATCAGGAGTTGAGAAAAGCAAAGATTAATGATCTCAGAGCTGCAATCTTTCAAACTGGTGAAGATACTGCAGAGCTTAAAGGTGTTAAAAGGAGAATGATTGATGAACTAAGATATGCTGAGAAATGTTTGTTGAAGAACTATCTCAGAACAACTCCTGACATCAGAGAGATCAGAAAATGAAGAAGCCAAGTCGAAGATCTACAACTGCTTAAATTCTGATATTTATACAGATTGAAGTTGTTATCAGAAGCTGAAATTGGTAAAAACTTTAAGGACTGTAAGTTGTAGTTATCTAGTCTATTTCTCATGCATTTGTACTTAATGTTTTTGACATCATCAAATATCTATTAAACTTGTATATTTTGTTAATTTACAAGTTGGGGGAGATTGTTAGATATATTTGATAATGTCATGGCTAATATATTTTATGTTTAGCTTTCAGATCTTACGTGAACAGGATAAATTAGTACTTAACTGTTGATCAGTACTTATACTGGAAGTCATGACTTAAGGATATCAGTACTTATATTATCAGGAGATAATCATCAGAATATAGATATCAGAACTTAAGTGCTGAAGGACAATCAGATAAGGACAGTAGCTGATTAAAGGAAAGAAGATCGAGATAAACATAAGAAGAGATATGCATGAAGAAGGAATTCCGTGAAGAATGGAATACTTGGAAGAAAAGGTATCCGATTGATATATTTTAGGAAGCAGAATTATATTCCATATCAATTAGCGATTATCTTGTAACTGTGTAGTATATAAACACAGACATAGGGTTTACACTATAAGTGTTATCATTATTAGAAAAGATTATTCATTGTAACCCTAGCAGCTCTCGTGATATTTGTTCATCACTGAGAGGTAACAGTTCCATACTGTAACAGAGTTTATTGTTTCAATAAAGTTTGTTTTCTATTACTTAAGTTCTTAAAGTTCGATTTGAGTGTACTATACACTGTATTCACCCCCTCTACAGTGTGTGTGTGTGTGACCTAACAGTTAATGTCTTATTTTTTTATATTAAAAACCTTTAAATTGTAAGCCTTCTCATAAGTTATAGAATTTCTTCTAGCTCTTAAATAATATATATTTTTCGCTCTTAAAAACAGGAAGAGCGCGGATCAACAATATTCCGTCAACAAAGCTTTTTGTCAATCTTGATTATCCTGATGTCTTTTATTTGAGGCAGAGGTAACTAAATATAAATTATATATTTTTGATTTTTACATCATTTTTTTCGTATATACGCTTATATTTTTTACATACTTTGCAATATAGGTTGATGGACATTTGACAAATCCAAATTTAACGCTGCAGAACCATTCCCGTCAACGAAGCTTGAAGACATTTTATTTTTACTGCATTTCTATTAAATTGATGAGACATGTCATTTTTCAATTATTGGAATACTGATAAACTTCCTGATTCAACCGCATTGTCGTATTTGTTTTTATTGAACTTATTTACCACGCTATGGATTATTTTATAATTTCTGTGTAAATTATAATTCTCTTAGTATTTGTCTTTATTAAATGTTGGAATAATTTTGATCACATTATCTCAACTCAACAGTTTAAATAAATACATTAATTTAATATGTATATTCTAAAGTTCTGAAAAAAGATGTTATATATAATTCCATTTCGAAAGAATCAAACAGATTCTGTTATAAATATTCATATCATTTTCATATCTTATGCATATTTTTAAATGAATTAGAGAAATAGACAGAGTTATGAACAAAAATATACAAGTTAATAAAAAAAATGGAATCAATAACACTTTGATTGTGATGATTGGATTAATTTAATTGATTAACCTTAATTAATTAATTAACTCAAAATTTAAAATATAATATTCCGTTACATCTAAATTTTACTTATATATTCAAGAATTATATTGAATATATAGGAAGATAATTGATGATTAATGATATAATCATTCAGGATTATATTGTTGTCGGTCTTTATCGTACATATTTTAAAAAAAAGTATCAATTAACATCAACTTACCAGATTGAATAAGATAATTGATGAATAATTAGAGAATCAATCAGGACCGTATTGTTGGCAGTCTTTATCATACAGTTAAAATAGAGTATCAATTAACATCAATTTACTAGTTTGAATAGTAATCATAACCTATCAAGTTGCATATATTATTTGCAAATGCATTTAAATTTCATGCCCTGAGATAAATATCAAACATACTCTGACACTAAAAATAAAACTTTAGGTTTCCTCTCAATTTGTTCTCTCTAAAAACATCATTGATTGGTACAAACTGATCTAATATGTTATCATTATTTTTTCATCGTGCATGCTGTCAATTTTTGTTAATATTTTGTAGGCTTTAATTCCTCAATTGTTAATGCTTAACACTTTGTTTAATTGACTTGAACAAAAGCTTCAATGGAGTCTGCAGTATTCAATCTTATTGAAGACCTTGATCAATCGACTACCAATTGGAAGATTAAGGCTAGAGTAACTAAGATGTGGACCAGTGTTAGCTCTGAGAATGGATCAGTCAAAGGATATAATGTCATTCTGCTTGATGATGATGTAAGTCTTATGTTGTAAAATTTTATTATGGTATTACGTAAAATCCTACCTTCTTTTGTATACCCAATGTAATATCCTTTTTTGTTTTAGAATAATCACGTCCATGCATTTGCTTATCCCAATATTTGGAATGGATTCAAAACTCCGGTGATTGAAGGAGGCGTTTATATTTTTGACCAATTTTTCGTGAAAGATGTTGTCGGTAATCTGAAGCCTATACAAGCTGATATCTGCATCAGATTTTCACAATATACTACGGTCACCGCTATTGAAAACGATGGCATGATTCCTGCCTACAAATTCAAAATCTGGATTTAGGTGATCTTTTTGCTGAGGCCAGCAAATATCAGCCACAACAACAGCCTGAATTTGCTATAGGTGACCTTAATATAATACTCTTTTGGTTCAGATTATTAGTTTTTTAAAATGCGTACCTTAATATTTCACTGCATTTTATCTTTCACTAAATTAAATATATTGCTCTGTTTAATTTAGATGTAATTGGAGTCATTGAGAATTTTGAACCTCTAACGAAACTTAACACAAAATTTGGCATGCGAGACATTGTCAAATTCAGGATTTGTGATTCCAGGTTTGTTGAATGTATTAATATTTATCCTGTAATTATAATTATTTTCTGAGTCCGCCTCTAATGTGGAAGTTGTATATCCTGAAATATATGTTCATTTTTCAATATAGTAATCAGCATAAAGTCAGTGTTTGGGGAGATCTTGCTGTGTTGGCCAATAACATTTATACTAAGGAACTCCAGTCTCCAGTCATTTCAATAATAACGAGCACAAAAGTTACAACTTTCATGAGTAAGTTCTCTTTAACTACTTAGTATAAATGACCTTGACATTATACAACAATTTCCTGAACTATATTGCTTTGATTTAGATACTGTGCAGATTGGTACTTTGCCATCTTCAAAATTGTACCTCAACCTAAATGATGAATCTGTGACTGATATGAGGATGAGGTACTACAATTAAGAATTATAATAATTACATAATTACAGCACGTTTGCATGTTTAATAACAGTTGATAGGAGGCTGAGTTAATAAACATCAATGTTTACCTTTGTAGGTTGAAGGAGGATGGATATTTGTCAAAGAGAGAAAAATATCTTAAGGCGGAAAAATCTGAATTTGTTCAAACCTTTATGGAACGAATGACATTAAAGGATCTCAATGAAAAGCTGACATATGATGACTTGAAGGTTTTATAACCTTTATAAAATTTGCACGACACAACCATATTGAATATGATTTATTTTTAAATCTGAACTTTTTTCACTTCAAACAGAAAAGGATATACACCACGTTCTCAGTTGTTAAGGTGGATGAGGATGTAGCATGGTGGTTTTACAGTTGTAATAAATGTCAACAAGAGGTTGAGCGGCTTGACAGGAGATTTCGATGTAATAATTGCCCTCGCATAATTCTGGTTGCCCCTAAAAGGTAGAACAAATTAGAGTTATATCAAAAATTTATTATGCTTTACTCTATATTAAAGTCAACTTTCAATAGTTATCACAAAATTCCTTATAAATTCAGGTTTCGTATCATGGTCCTTGCCGAAGATGATACATTTTCATGTAATGTTATGCTCATGGACAGAGCTGCTAGAAGGATTGTTGGAGCTGCTAGAAGGATTGTTGGCACAAGTGCAGCAAAAGCGTATAATGATTTTGAGAAGGTATAAATTCATTACAACAAAGCAGATCCAATGTAATGTTCTAAATTATCAATTAAAATGTTTAATAATTATTATATTGTCTTAGGCTCCTGAAGAAGGCCTTCCTCAGGTACTTAAAGATTTGGTTGGAAAGGAAGTCACTGTCATTATTTAGTTGAACAAAGCAAATATAACTGAGGATAGTACCATATTTGATGCAAATGACATATTTGACATGACTACGCAGAGTCCAAGTCCATATGAATCTGCACATATATCAGAATCTTACTCCATCAACTTTTCCGTTAATGTAAGTTTGGTTTTTATATGTTATAATACTCGAACCATTATAATTTTATAACTTTTAGTCTTCCAACAAATCTTTATAAAGCGTAATTGTTTTTGTGTTAGTCTGTCGATCTTGATGCCATTGATCATACTCCAGGCTCTGCAAAAGCAGTTACCAAAAAAATTAAAAAGGTAAGATACATTTATGCATTGTATTTTGTTTTTTTTTTGCATTAAATCAATTACATTCCGTTCATTAATTATTCTCATAAATTGTAAGATAAGTTGTTTTTCTACGTTAAATTTAAAGGATTACATATTGGTTTTGGTTCTTGACGTAAGTTTGAGTTACATTACAATTTAATATAAATTGATTGGTATAAATATATTAAAAAGTATCTATATTCTATAAGTTTTTACAGTTGTTTTGGTCATATTCTAAGAATTTTTAATTTGATAAAATTTGCAGGAGAAGTAATACAGCAGTTTAGCACTCAATTATTTTGCTTGATGTTATGTACGAAAGCTGGATTGGATTGGTGTTTAGCAATTCTGTTTTTCGTTTTAAATAATGACCATTTTCAAGTTGTTATCATCATATTCTATCTTTCATAACTTTGTTTTCCGGAATTGATGCAAATGAATTTTGCAGATTGGACAAGTTGTACATCTTTTATCTGGCATGGATGCAGCATTTGTGTTGGCAATCCAATTTCCTCAGTTTTTAATTATTAAATTTTCTTATCACATTGAACTCTAAACTTGGTTTGCTGATGTTAAAAGTTTGTTTTTCCTATTTGAATCAATGAAGAATGCGTTTTGGTTGTTTTTGTCATTTATTTCGTATTATTGTCAAATTGCGTTATTGATATTTAATACAAATCTAATGGGAACACCAAAGTTTAGTAAGCAGTTTTTAGTTATAACTGTTTCAAGTTAGTATTATAGTATAAGTATAACTGTTTTATGTTAGTTTTTTCAAGTCACAAATTGGTAGCCATTCCCCAATAGTCACATATTTCCATTGTATTTTGTATTTATAGAAGTGTGTCATTACATTTGAGATTAGTTATTCTGTCAATCTTTGATTAAACCCAAAGAAACACGTAAATCATGGAACATGTTGAACGTGTATGGCAATTCCCTGCTCAAGGTTGGATGAAGATAAATGTTCACAGTGAGTTTATTCAGAATGCTCCTGAAGGTCAGAATAGAAATGGCATTGGCGTTGTTGTGAGAGATTCAAATGGCCTTCTTATTCGATTAACATATGGCACCATTTCAGGCCTAACTAATCTTAATAGTGCCTTATGGGCTGTTTTGATAGGAATACGCAGAGCATTTCAAGACCAGTACGAACGTGTTATCATTGAGACAGATGATATCCAGGCTTACCGTGAATGCAAGTATTACAGAGAGGATGGAATAACACCACATACTAGGAGTACATTCATATGTATCCTTTCACGTCTTAATGATCCTAACATTCGTTATGAAATTAATTTGGTACATTCGCAGATGAACTCTATTGCAAGACGTCTGGAATCAATTGGTAGACAAAATCTGCACGATTTGCAGACATTGGACCGGCCTGTTGATAACATTCAAGAATTTCTTAATATAGATTTAGGTCTTGGCCCTCCACAAGCACGATTTCAGGATGTTGAGATTAATGACCCTGAACCTGTTCAAGATGGACAGGTTGTGAATTTCTAAGCATGTTCAATGGTTTGTGATTGTTCCTGTTAAGCATGTATATGTGAATATGTAACAAATTTGTACACTTCGGTTATATATATGAATGCAAATATTTATTGTAATTGCGAAAAATGTTTTTTGTAAAAGATAATGATTTGATGTTACATGTATTGTCCATCACTAAATTTGACCTACATCTATAAAGTTGTATCTTTCTTACTGACACGTTTATCAATTCGAGTCATCATTATGTTGATTTCCATAAGGCAAATATATATTGGAAATTGTTTTTATTACTACAAGTCATAATGATGTAGTATTCCTTTTCAATAATCCAAGCGAGCCCCATTGTTTCATTACGTTTTTCTGAATTTACATATTTTTAAACAATTACAAAGTAGAGTAGGAAATGAAAAGGTCTTAATCACATTCAATGCAGTTAACTCCAGTATTTGGAATACATAAAGCATCTTATTTTTTCACAAACTTGCTCAGCTCCAAGTGTGCTATCAATTACATATATAATAGTTGTAGCACGTTTCCTTTTTTCTAGACCTTATCACAGTCAGTTAAAATTCTAATTATGCTTCATTGCCCAAAATACTCTCTTCAATTCAACATGCCAAACTTTAACATTTTTACCATCAATACTGACATTATGTTTATATTGTTTGGCTTCCTAATACACGATCTTGATAGCTTTCAAATGTTTGGAAAGTTTCTGATGGCCTACTATACCAAATCTAGCCAAATACAAGTTAAGGAGATGTTGCAGAAGCTCAACTGGGATGCTCTATACCAGTACCATAATCATTATCTAGAAGTTCGGCATGACCAATTTCATGGTTTCATTCTTTTTGCCATTTCTCTGGAAGTTGAGCAAGCTATATTTTATAACTCGGTTCGAATGCTTTCCATGCGCAACAATGTGGATCATAATCTTGAAACACTCTCTTTTCTCTCCATTAATCATTTCACATCTTATTTTAGTTATGTGTTTTTTAGAGCAGTTTACAGACCATATGAAAGAGATCACGTTGTTGAAGAAATGTCTCATATTCTTACAGTGCTTGATCTTAAATTGAAGTTATTAGACATTGTTCATTTGCTTGAAGATATATACTGGAACTTATCGGACATAGATAATCTGCTTCCCGTTTCTAAATTTTATCCAAATGCAATAAAAAAAGACCCGGTCAACAGGATTGAAGGGAATCCTTTTGGTGAAGAGTTTTGGTATTCACTTTGTGAGTTGACTGTTAAGGAGAAGTACAGTGAAGAAGGTGATTTCTATCATGCACGCTTAACCATGTCACATATCTGGAATTCAAGTTGTGGTCATTGCAAAGTGCAGCTACTTTTGTTCAAGATTTTGCTGGGTGATGTTTTTGATTGATACTTTTATTTAATTTTAGTAAAAAATTAAAATCTTTGGTAGTTGAACTTATGTTATTTCTAGGCTTGATAATGAATGCTCTATTGTTGTTCTTTCCTTTTGTTTAAAGTTACATGACAATGATCTGTAATATATTTTGAACATGGAAATGACATTATTGTGGTATATATTCCAAGATAGATTGTAAGACACAATCTTTTGTTACAAAAAATAAGAATATGATAAATACAGCAATTATATAAGTAAATTTTTTGTGATGTCATTTCCATAATTTAAATATTGATCAGACTACATAATTTACCCATTTTTTGGAGAACTTGGGATTATGATATACTAACATAACCTTAAAGTTGTTTGACGTGGTTAGTTGGAAATCTTCATTAACTAAAAATATCCCTGATTTGTAGCCAATGATGTACAAAAACAATACCAAACCCATATTAGTGTCTAACAAATCAAGTGTAACTGAACAGATTTAAAATATACAAATACTGTATTTTTATGCCATGAATTTATGTTATGATTAGGTAAGTACCTTAATTGAAGCATGGAAGAAATCAGTACATATGCCCAATGGCGTGTGTACCCAATAGTTATCACATAATATTTAAATCCAGTAATAGCCAATCATACAAATCCCATTATGTACGCATTGCGTCTATGAATTAAATCCATGCCACAACAATTGGCTAAAGTATGAATATTACATGTCTTGAAACCGAGAGCATAAGTTACAAACATTATAAAAGTAGCATAAATGCAAGCATAGTAATGAGATGTATTTAGACCAATTCATCTCCATTGCATTATCCCTGAAGTGTTTCCTGGTCATTCTCTGCATCAAGAGAAAGATCATTTCAAGATTTAGATGTGTGTGAAAGAATGTAGTCAAACAATCATATTTTAATCAAGTAAAAAGAAGTTATGTAAGGCAAGCAATTATTGTCAATTAATATGACCATATTGTATCACAATTTTGTTATTAGTAGAGTTCTCACCAGCCTCTGGGGTCTGATCTTCAAACAACTTCTGCACTCCTTTTTTGTCAAAAATGAAAGCATCAAACCGACCAGCTTCCCAGTTTGTGAACACTATAAAATCTCACATGTTGAGGCTAAGTTTTGCTGTAATTTTATAGAGACCAAAGAACCGCTTCTCATAATCGCAAAAATAACCTATAAACATTGTATCCAAAGGGAAACAGTAGAGAACAAATTCTGGGATATGCTTGCCATATCGTGCCACAAAAGGATGTGGAATATCCTGCAATAGGAGTTAGATCATATTAATTCTATGTTTTTATATTTTGTAAAAAAAAGCACATGTGCATAACATATTACAAGTTAATGAAAAAAGAACTTACAACTATGCCATCATAGATTGTTTTCTCAATAGCTTTAACTAGAATTTTAACTCCAGCTCCAGCAACATTGGCTGATCATGTGTATAAATAGTATAATAACGATCATGACTTAAGATCGGCTTTCCAATGTGTAACCAAATATTGAAGAGCAGAAGACAGTATTACCTCTCTTTGCCGCATAGAGATTTGGATCTTCAGGATTGACATAGTTTATCTCACATCCAGTCTTATCAAATATGTGACCCCAGTAATTTCCTTTAGATTTAAAACAGAGAAGAAGCTTACAAGCACTTCCTTTTGGGTAAACTTGGATGAGTTCCCCAAGTACAATTAGGTTGCCACTCTTATTATCATAAGTGAATTCTAGCTTCTCACCATTTGGTAGCATTATGTGTCTAGTAACAGCAAGTTTGCCACCATATTGATTAACAATAGTGGCTGGTAATTTCTGCAACCGTAAATAAAGAACCTTTCAATAATTCAATTAACAAGCAGGATCACATATTCAAACAAAATATAAAGTTATTTACCAATTCAAGCATAGTTGGATCAAACGGAACTATGAATGATGGAATCTTCACAGGGACAGAGGTAGTATGCTGCGTTTGAATAATAAAAATAGTTATTATTAGCAACTACATAAATAGTATAATATTCCAATTAGTAAAACATGCTGAGTTCAACAAAACTCGGTTCAATGAATGGCTAAGTCCAGGCAGTCATGGGGGATACGATTAGAAATCAAAAAACCAGACTCAACATTGTTTAATGACTGTCCCGACACATAACAGATTTAGACAAAAATCACAACACACCCTTCCAGACAAAATAGATTGTGACTATCAACCGGGTACTTAAAACATTTACATGGTTTTTTTGCACCATGTAAGTCAATATACAAATGACAATACCTTTTCATTGCAACATAAAGGATTAGAAATCAATATACCTATGTGCAATATGCTACTGACTGTCCCAACACATAACCAACTATCCCAAGATCACAACATACACTTCGACCCAAAACGGTTTGATTGTATAAACCACATACTTAAACACTTTACAATGATTTTGCAACATATAAGTCAACATATAATATGACAATACTGTATACAAAAATACCCAATACGAATCAATACACAATCTTTTCATCATATTACAATGACAAATCTATTTAATGTTAATAACTAATTTCATAGCACCATGAATGTAGACTATTCAGAATAATTATATGTAAACAAAGATAAACAAGATTGATCAAATCAAATTAAATTAACACAAAAAGGAGATTTATCTATATTCATCACATTACTAATTGAATGACAAAGTATACATACCTCCATGAGTTGAGTAAAATGATGAAAATCAAAAGTCCCCTGACGATTGTTTGTGCCGAGTTTGGAGTTTTGTTCGGTGTTAGTATTGATGAGAATGGTCTTTTGCATGCAGGGGTTTATTTTGATCCAGTGAACAAAAGTCAATCAACACGGTTCTCTATGTGTAATTAAAATAAGTTCTTATTTAATTGAAAAGATGTAATAAAATTTACATGTTAGGTTATATAATTATGAATATTAAGTAAGATTATGTTGTGTATAAGTTGTGAACTTGATGATTTTATTAACAAAATACCTTGGTAGATTTTACTTAGTGAAAAATGTAGCACTCGACGGATAAGGATTATAGTCCTGACGGATGACTCAATATAGTCCCGACGGATGATGATTTATTATCCATCGAGTGAGTAGCTTATGCAACAATAAGTTTGTAGCACATTTCTGCATACACATTGTTTAGATTCTGTAAGTAGTACTCAAGTCATGTTGACTTTAACTAGATATACAGAATACATTGATTAATTGTACATAGATGATGTCTTGTAATCCTGCATAAATGAAATGAAGTCAAGTGCCAGATTGCTACCCGACGGATAAACAACAATGTCATTCGACGGATGATCAACTAGACAACCCGACGGATGATCATGAACTCGACGGATGATCATGAACCCGACGGATAAAGAATTCAAACATCTGTTGATAGTGACAACACAGTCACATGCGTTGAGTGTATGCAAATGGAATGTGGAAGCCCATTCAACTGGGTTTTAGAGAACAAAGAAGCATTGCCATTTCCATGCTAATATGAAGACATTTAAAGATGCTGGAATAGAGTAACGAAGTAGCATAGTATTAGACTTGATAGTTTTTGTTTTATTATCTTGTCTTATTGCTTTATAATCTTGGTGATATATAAACCAAGAAGCAGCAAATAGAATAACTAGCTAAGTAACCAAGAGAGAAACATTTGTAAGCTGTATTCTCAGTATTTCTCTGTATTCTTAGCTGTTCATTTATAAGCAGCTGTGAGCTAATTGCTACACATAGTTCTCTTGATATATTATATATCTCTGGTGGATACATTCAAATCCACCATAAAGTTTTTAAAGACTTGTGTTTTTTAATTACTTGTGTTTTTTATTCATTTGAAGTTATTATTACGCACTCTGCAAATCAATTCACACTGATATATATTTAAGTTAGAACAATTTTTATTTAAAAAAAAGTTTCAAGAATTCCATTCAACCCCCCTTCTGTAATTCTTGTTGAATTGTTAAGGGACTAATAATTGGTATCAGAGCAAGCTCTTGAAGAACAAAGAGTTTAAAGATCACAACAACACAACAAGATGAACAAGAAGGATGTTGGAGTCAAGATTCCTTTTCCGGATAAAGATAATTACCATCACTGGAAGGTAAAGATGCATCTTCATTTACTTTCTCAAGATGAGGCCTATGTAGATTGCATTGAAAGAGGCCCTCATGTACCAATGAGAGCTGCAACTGGAAATGAGCCATCAGTCCCCAAGCCAAGGCATGAATGGTCTGATCCTGATATTGAACAAGTCAGGAAAGATAAGAAGACCATGAATATTATGTTCAATGGAGTTGATGGTGACATGTTTGACAACATCATCAATTGCAAAACTGCCAAGGATGTTTGGGATACTATACAGATTATCTGTGATGGCACTGAGCAAGTTAAAGAAAACAAGATATAGCCCCTGATTCAGCAATATGAGCATTTTCACAGTGAAGAAAGTGAGTCTCTCACTGACATCTTTAGTAGGTTTCAAAAACTACTAAATGTTCTGAAGCTACATGAAAGGGTCTATCAGACAAAAGACTCCAATCTGAAATTCCTTAGATCTCTTCCAAAGGAATGGAAACCAATGACAGTCTCATTAAGAAACTCTTAAGATTATAAGGAGTTTACTTTGGAGAGACTATATGGCACCCTGAAGACTTATGAGCTTGAAATAGAGCAAGATGAGAGGATGGAGAGAGGAAAGAAGAAAGGAGGATCCATTGCACTAGTTGCTGAGTTAGAAAAAGAGAAGGAGATGAAGATGGAAGCTGTTGAATCAACTTCAAAGGTCTGTGAAAATAAGGGCAAAAGGCTGGTAGCAGAAAATGAAGATTCTTTGAGCCAAGATGACATGGAAGACATTGATGACCATTTAGCATTTCTTTCGAGAAGATTTTCCAAGCTCAAGTTCAAGAAGAACTTTGGAGCAGCCAAGCCAAATAGAAACATGGTGGATAAATCAAAATTCAAATGTTTCAAATGTGGCTTGGCAGGGCACTTTGCCAGTGAGTGTAGAAAGTCAGATTCCAACAAAAAGAAGTTCGAGCCTGTGGATTATAAATAGAAATACTTTGAGTTGCTCAAACAAAAGGAAAGGGCTTTCATTACACAGGAAAATGACTGGGTAGCAGATGGTCTGGATGAAGATGAAGATGTTAGCTATGTCAATCTAGCCCTAATGGCCAAGTCTGATGAAACAGAGACAAGTTCTTCAAGTAATCAGGTAATTACTACAAACCCTGCACATTTATCTAAAGTTGAGTGTAATGATGCTATAAATGACATGTCTACAGAGTTATATCATTTGCGTGTTATACTTAAGTCTCTTACTAAAGAAAATGCTAAAATCAAAGAAAATAATTTGTTTTTAAGTGAGAGGAATAATGTGCTAGAGTCTCAGTTCATTGATTTTGAAAAATTAAGAATTGAGTGTAAGATTGCCAAGGAGGAATTAACTGAGTCCTTGAAGAAAGAAGAAATTTTGAAGAAGCAGCTTGAACGTCAACAGGAGGTGATTAAGGCATGGAAAACATCTAGAGATGTTCATGCTCAAATCACCAAAGTTCAAGGGATCGAGTCCTTTTGTGATGCAGCCTGGAAGAAGAACAAGGAGAATCTAGATCCAAATTTGGTGGAAGGAGTGCTAACAGATGTAGACTCGATGGATGATGAGGGTCATCCGCCGGATAACAAAAAGGGTTATCCGTTGAGTGATATAAATCCTCATCCGTCGACTGTGAGCAAGCCTATCAGTAAAGCCAAACTCGTTAAGTTAAATGAAAAGTATGGATCAATTTCCAAGAATTTCTTTACAGGAGAATCGAGTCAAGTTAAGAAAGGGAAAAAGGCTAATGTTGGTCATATGACTGTCAAGCAATTGAGTGACATACTTGAAAAGATTGAGGTTAAAACAGAGGCTAAAAAGAAGAATAATATAAATGGTAAAGTAGTGATTAACAAACACAATAACTACACACCTGATAAATATGCTCCAAGAAAAATATGTGTCAAGTGTGGTAATGTAAATTATTTGTCTGTTAATTACAAATCTGCCATGCCTACTTCCATATCTGTGCCACCTCACTTTCCCAATATGAATGTCATGCCTCCTATGCCTATGAATGTTATGTCTACACAGAATATGAATGCACAGTTTTCTAATATGCCATTTGCACCTAATCCCTATTATGCTGTATTTAGTATGCCATAAATGCCATTTAGCATGCCTTACTGGAATAACATGTTCACTAGTAGCATGCCATTCCCTGTTAATCAAAGTATGCATGATAATTCTGTTATGATGAATGGTTTCAAAGGCCCAACTCAAATGACTAAGGATGAATCTGATATCCCCAAGTGTAAGTCATATGTCATAGCCTATTTGTATATTCGAGGATTGAACTTAACTCAAATAAGAATGTAATAAGTAAATAGTGGATCGACCGTCAGAGAGATCTCGCAAAGTAACATCTGTCAGAGGATTCAGAAACAAGGTTCATCTACAGACTTGAGGAATTAATTCACTGGAAGAAGTTCAAGAAATTGATCATGCCTCAGTGATATAAATCAAGATTGTGGATTTAATCAAGTGATAGAGATCTCGTAAGGGTATCATTAATTACAAGGATTTAATCTGAAGAAAATCAAGTTGTCAAAGTCAAGACATGAAGAAACGTCACGGAAGTTAGTCACTCATGAACCAGACAGTACATCGAGTGTCAACATTGAAGTGGTGGAATTGATTCATAATTTTCAGTGATTTTCAGAAGATTTGTAGAAAGAATGGATGCTGCTCAAGATTAGCATTAATTCTCTATTAATTAATTAAGTCATATAACTTAATTAAGAGAATAAATTATATCTGCAAAGATTAATTTATTTTATTAATTGAATTAATTGATTAATTAATTCAGAATTAATATTAAGGTTTTTCAGAATTTTTAATTGGTTAAAATCTGTTTTAATTCCAAAAAGACAACTGATTGTATTAGTATGACAATCGGTATGACAATCAATAGTCATACCGAAAGTCATGCTAATTCAGTTAATTGTCTTACCAGAATTATTATTAGATTAAAATCACTTATTAATTCAGTAAAAATAATCTGTTTGAACTACTATGACAATCGGTATGACAATTGATTGTCATACCGAAAGTCTTGCTAGTTCATTCTGATTGTCTTGCTTGCTCTAAAGATAGTCCTACCGGTTGTCTTACTGAGCCAAAGGATTGTCATACCAGCTCTATTTTCATTCGGCTGAATTGATTAAAAGAAGCAGAAGCATTCATTCATAATATCCAACACTGAACAAAAAAAACAAGAACACAGAAAGCAAAAGCAGCCGCCTCTGAAACATTCCATTTTTCATATGCTTAATTCAAGATCACATTTCTAGTTTGTAAAGTTAAATCCAAACCACTAGAATTATTTATCTTGTTCTTGTGTAACAATCTAGCGGATCAAAATCCCTAGAACTTAATCTCAAATTGCGTTTAGCATTTGATTCTAATTATTACAAAAATTAAAAAAGTTCATGTCGAATTTATCTAGATTTGTGATAATTAATTTGAGATTAATTCCTTGTAATCGATACAGTTGTTGTAATACCTTTCAAGTTTAATAATATTTTTATTTAACTTGAATTTTGTTTCACATTTTTTATTCCGCATTTATTCGATTATTCGGTACTGTTTGTATTCAACCCCCCTTCTACAAACACATTGGGACCTAACAATTGGTATCAGAGCCTTCTGATTAACGAACAAATCAAGATCCTAGACTTTTGTGATTTTTCAACTCCTTGAATTTTTATTTATTCAAAAATTCATAATGACTTCACAAAAAGTTGGAACCGTTAAAATTCCACTATTTGATAAAGAAAATTATATAATGTGGAAGAAGAAGATGCTCCTGTTTTTACAAGTTGCAAATCCCAAATATCTGAACTTGTTAAAGAAGGGTCCAATAACTCCAATGGTTATTGAACCAGAGGTGATAGTAGATGATGTTTTGATTACCAAAGCTAGAACCTATCCAAAAGAGCCTGAGGATTTTTCTCCTGCTGAAAAAGAAGAAGCCTCCTTGGATGCCAGCCTTCAGTTAATTTTAGTTGATTCCCTTGATCCCTTAATGAACTGACATGTGATGAACTGTAAAAATTCCAAACACATCTGGGAAACTATTGAGGTGATTAATGAAGGTACAGAGGAAGTTAGGGAGAACAAGTTGGAGATCCTAACCTCTGAGTATGAACATTTTAAATCAAATCCAGGAGAAGGAATTACTGAAGTGTTTGAGAGGTACAATGCGTTAATCAACAACCTAAACATAAATGGGAAATATTATTCAATCAGGGAGGTCAACAAAAAGTTCCTTTTAACACTGCCAACTCATCTTGAACATAGAATCACTGCCATTAGAGAAGCTAGAGATCTGAGTGAGATTTCTTTGGATAGACTCTATGGTGTGTTGAAAACCTATGAGTTGGAGCAGATTCAGCAAAAGGAAGTCTACGGGAAAGATAGAATGGTCAGCACATCTACTGCTCTTGTAGCTGAAGGTCAACAACAACAACAATCTCAACAGTCGGAGAGAATGGTACAGTTTTCCAAGGCTGAGGAAAATGTGATAGTAGCAGAATATGATCCTCCTACTACAAATCAATCCAGTGATGATTTTTATTCCTTGGAAGAGCTGGAGCAATTGGAAGATGAGTCAATGGCCCAAATTGTCAAGAGATTCTCCAATGTCAGATTCAGGAGAAATCCTAAGCTTAAGTACAAGTCCAACTACAACAAATTCCAGAAAGGTGGATCTTCATCCTCTAACACCAGCAGTGGTGGATACCAAACAGGGATGGTTGATCGGGGCACCATTAGATGCTATAACTGCAATGAGTTGGGACACTTTGTCACAGAATGCAGGAAGCCAAAGCAAGTAAGGAAGAACTCTTATGATTCCAATCAGAAGAGTAACTCTGAAAGGGCTTATCTGGCAAAGGGAAGAAGCTGGGATGATACTGATAGTGAAGATGAAGAAGAAGGGAATCTTGCTCTTATGGCTATTGAGGGAAAAGCTTCATCTTCAAGAATAGAGGTAAAACTTTCTGATGCTGAAATGGTTTATCATCTAAGAGGTAACTTAGATTGTGCACGTCGTGATAATGAACTGTTAAGTTTACAGATCATAGACCTTGAGAAAGAGGTCAATGAATTAAGACTTGTGCACATTAATCAAGACAAATTAAAAGAACAAGTATCTTTTCTAGAGAATAGAGTTGACTGTTATAGAAAACTCAAAACTATTCTCAAAGACAAGATCACCGGTCTTGAGACTAAGGTTAGAGCCTACTTCAATTCTTGTTCGAAGGCTAAAGAGATCTACAGTAAGCAAGCTGTTAATCAAACATCTGGAATAGGTTATGATTACAATGCTGCTATTGGAGAATTAGGCATAAACTCCCCTCCTCATATATGTGCTAAAGGGAGGGAAGTACCACATGTGCTTATGGATGTTGATGAACCCCTCTATAAACCATCAATTGCTGAACCATTTGATGCGACCTCTTCTGTTATTCAGGAAGAAATACGTGCTGAAGATCATGCTAATGAGAAGGTTGTTTCCAAGTCAAGTGTGTCGAAAGTTCCAGTCAAAGTTGTGAAAGCAACTGAGACTAACTCAGACACACATGAGTTGGATATCAAAAATGCCATGTCTGCCATACATAAATTGCCTGCTATTAATTACTCTCATAAAGCATGTGGTGTTTCTAATTGTATGTCTTGTGCTTTTAATATGATGTATGCTTATTTTAATGGTAAACATGTTTCTAATGATAAGACTACTCCTCGTCAGCATGTGAATAACAAGAAGCATGATAGGTCTAAGACTGCTAGTCCTTCTAAGGCTAGAAAGGAGACATTTGTGCCTTAGCTTAAACATAAATTTGTTAAGGCTATTTACAAGGTCAAATGTTCAGTCATTGAGAAAGTTGAGACCATTAAAGTTAAAAATGTTGTTTTGCCTGACAAAGGACAATTCTACAAGTATGTCGGGCCCAACCAAGTTTGGGTTCCGAAGAAGGTCTAATCTATTTGTAGTGCAGGGCATTAAACAGGTGTAACCGGTAGTGTGGATTCTTGACAGTGGATCATCAAGACATATGACTGGAGATAGAGCCCTGCTATCAAATGTGGTTGAGAAATCTGGCCCCCTGGTTACCTTTGGAGATAACAGCAAAGGTGTATCCAAAGGATATGGCTGTTTGCAAGCTGGATATGTTATCAGTGAAATTTTGTATATTGTGCTAGGTTATTATCAGGAAGCAGTATCTAACTTATAGCACTAGTGACGGGACTTGGGAATATTACGACATATCAAGCACCTGCTGCACATTACACTTGGAATTGAACTCTAGTAAGATGTGTACAAGTGTACTCCTGTTTGGTGAGTCAAAAGAGGAAGTCAGTGCACCACAGTTCATGGACTTTGCAGTTGCAGATCTATTGGACTATGTAATCTCTTCTTCACAATCTCACTTCAGGTTGGTATGAACTAGTATACTGCTCAAGCAATCGTCAAGGACATGGTATGGCACTCTAACTGCAGTTACAGTTATATATGAATAAGTAGAGTCGTCATATTAATAACTATCTTATCACTAGGCACAAACATATTGTTTTATATGTACAGTGATATATTGATAATGTTATCATTGAACTCAAACTTCTTTCTACATTAGTGATTTCTTATTTGATGTAAAATCTTATAAAATCACTATTGTAAATCATTTTCTCTCTATTACCATATGTTCTGTGATACAGGTTCAGTCTCCTATGACTTTCTTTCATTGACAGTCATGAGGTTGAAAACCCACAACGTCTATCCCAGACTGTAAAGACAAACACAGAAACAAAACCAACCAACACTCTCTTACCACTAAATGTAGTATGAATGAGCGTGAGGGAGATAGTGCCTTAGTGCACCACATAAGGAAGGTTCTGTAGTCAACCCAGTAGCTCTGTCTCCTACATAGATGAGTAGTATTTAAACCGAGACAACTGCTAGCCCCCATACATCTTCTCAAAAAGATGTTATGGCTCAAAAGGCACAAAAACAGTTACTAGATTCATTCTCTCAATAGGGTGTGTCTATTGAAATTTGCCTGTCGGCCAAGGTATCCGATGTAGTGTCACCACTTCAATCATAAACAATTCTTGATGCACAAGGAGAGGTTATACACAAAAAGGATGAGTTGACGAAAACAAGAGTTTTGACCATTTTAAGGTCAGATTCGATTGTTCAAGGTTCGTTAGTGGACCAATTGCCTTTACAGGTGTTGGGAGAGGATACTGATCCAAAAGCCATATGTCAGTGGTCAGTGTCTACCTCCCCAGGCTTAAATCCCCTGGATGCATATGCAGATAGTGGATCTGACATAGGTGCAGATCGGCAACTTGTTGACAATGATTCGGATATTACCTGATGAGTCACAAGGAAATATCTTCACAGACATTAGAAGGGAACCTTGATCTTTATGCTAAATTCTTTGGATCATTGTTTACCTTCCCAGAATTCAAATCTGGAACCCTAAAAGGGAAACTAGCAACTTGTAAATTATGACTCAGATTCATCTGACGAGTTTAACAAGGATGGGGATTTGCGAACTCCCATTGCACCACATGTGACCTCCTTAAGGATGGCTAAGGTGATTTTCCTTGCAGGTACAGCTGGATTATGGAGCTATGAGAGAAGAGTGATACACTTGTGAGAATGAGTGTAAACACGAGTGGAGAGAAGAGTGAAACACATGTGAGGTACACTAAACAGAATCGCACACTCACAGTGAGGAAGAAAGAGAAACTTCTTGTTATTTCTTTTCCAACCAAGTGAAATATGAGAACTCCTTCAGACGACGGCATACATTCCTTCTTTAAGGGGGAGATAAAAGCTTAAGTAATAGTTTGGAGGATTCCTCAACTAAGGGGGAGAAATAGCAGGGAGGAAGAAAAAGATCATATGTACACTACACCACACCATTATTGTTTGTAACTACGGATCCTATTGTACGGGAGAGGTGGTAAACACAAGGTGATTTTCTAGTAAGGGAAGAAGCTGTTTTCAAAAGGGGAGTACCATTGGCTTTTATCTGCGGATCCTATTGTACGGGAGAGGTGGTAAACGAAGGTAATCTTCTTTAATCAGTTGATTCTCATAGGGGGAGAAGCAAGAGAGATATGGGCTCCTCAACAGAAAATGTGGTTGTACAAATGAAGATGGAACTACTTGAAGATATGTTCAGTCTAGAGGAACATCTACTTGGAATCTGGAAAATGTTAAATCTAGTCCAGAACTTTTCTACTATTTACTTTGCATTTCTTTTTATATCTTTTTCTTATTTGTTAGTTGAGTTATCCTCTAGGTATTTGTGTGTTATTGTCTAACAAACAAATAGGGGGAGATTGTAAGTCATATGTCATAGCCTATTTGTATATTCGAGGATTCAACTCAACTCAAATAAGAATGTAATAAGTAAATAGTGGATCGACCGTCAGAGAGATCTCGCAAAGTAACATCTGTCAGAGGATTCAGAAACAAGGTTCATCTACAGACTTGAGGAATTAATTCACTGGAAGAAGTTCAAGAAATTGATCATGCCTCGGTGATATAAATCAAGATTGTGGATTTAATCAAGTGACAGAGATCTCGTAAGGGTATCATTAATTACAAGGATTTAATCTGAAGAAAATCAAGTTGTCAAAGTCAAGACATGAAGAAACGTCACGGAAGTTAGTCACTCATGAACCAGACAGTACATCGAGTGTCAACATTGAAGTGGTGGAATTGATTCATAATTTTCAGTGATTTTCAGAAGATTTGTAGAAAGAATGGATGCTGCTCAAGATTAGTATTAATTCTCTATTAATTAATTAAGTCATATAACTTAATTAAGAGAATAAATTATATCTGTAAAGATTAATTTATTTTATTAATTGAATTAATTGATTAATTAATTCAAAATTAATATTAAGGTTTTTTAGAATTTTTAATTGGTTAAAATCTGTTTTAATTCCAAAAAGATAACTGATTGTATTAGTATGACAATCAGTATGACAATCAATAGTCATACCGAAAGTCATGCTAATTCAGTTGATTGTCTTACCAGAATTATTATTAGATTAAAATCACTTATTAATTCAGCAAAAACAATCTGTTTGAACTACTATGACAATCGGTATGACAATTGATTGTCATAACGAAAGTCTTGCTAGTTCATTCTGATTGTCTTGCTAGCTCTAAAGATAGTCCTACCGATTGTCTTACTAAGCCAAAGGATTGTCGTACCAGCTCTATTTTCATTCGGCTGAATTGATTAAAAGAAGCAGAAGCATTCATTCACAATATCCAACACAGAACAAAAAACAAGAACACAGAAAGCAAAAGCAGCTGCCTCTGAAATATTCCATTTTTCATCTGCTTAATTCAAGATCACATTTCTAGTTTGTAAAGTTAAATCCAAACCACTAGAATTATTTATCTTGTTCTTGTGTAACAATCTAGCAGATCAAAATCCCTAGAACTTAATCTCAAATTGCGTTTAGCATTTGATTCTAATTATTACAAAAATAGAAAAAGTTCATGTCGAATTTATTCTAGATTTGTGATAATTAATTTGAGATTAATTCCTTGTAATCGATACAGTTGTTGTAACACCTTTCAAGTTTAATAATATTTTTATTTAACTTGAATTTTGTTTCACATTTTTTTATTCCGTATTTATTCAATTATTCGGTACTGTTTGTATTCAACCCCCCTTCTACAAACACATTGGGACCTAACACCAAGTCAAATGAGATAAAGCCTAAGAAACAGAAAAAGAAAGCTAACAAGGCAGGACCCAAGGAAACTTGGGTACCAAAATCAACTTGATTTGATTTTGATGTGTGCAGGGAAACAGAAAGAATCTATGGTACTTGGATAGTGGTTGTTCAAGACACATGACTGGTGATTCTACCCTGCTCACAGAGTTCAAGGATAGAGCTGACCCAAGTATTATTTTTGGAGATGACAGCAAGGGTTATACTGTGGGATATGGCTTGATTTCAAAAGACAATGTCATCATTGAGGAGGTTGCCTTAGTGGATGGTCTCAAGCATAATTTGTTGAGTATCAGCCAGCTTTGTGATAAAGGCAATTCAATAACCTTCAACTCAGAAGCCTGTGTTGTTACTAACAAAAGAAGCAACAAAGTGGTTCTCACTGGTGTGAGAAAAGGAAATGTGTACCTAGCTGACTTCAACTCATCTAATGCAAAATCTGTTACTTGTCTTTTTAGCAAAGCAAGTCAGGATGAAAGTTGGTTATGGCACAAGAAGCTATCCAAGCTAAACTTCAGGACCATGAATGAGCTAGTAAAGAAAGAACTGGTTAGAGGCATTCCTCTAGTGGATTTTTCTAAGGATGGATTGTGTGATGCCAGCCAAAAGGGAAAGTAGATTAAAGCATCATTCAGAAAGAAACTTGATTCAACAATTGAAGAACCTTTGCAACTGCTACACATGGATTTATTTGGACCAGTCAATGTGTTGTCCATCTCAAGGAAAATATATTGCCTAGTAATTGTAGATGATTTCGCAAAGTTCTCTTGGACATATTTCCTAAAGTCTAAAGATGAGGCTAGTGAAATCATCATCAATCACATAAGGCAAGTCAATAATCATCCTGATTTCAAAGTAAGAAGAATCAGGAGTGACAATGGAACTGAGTTCATGAATTATGTCATGAAAGCATTTTGTGAAGAAAATGGAATTTTGCATGAGTTTTCAGCAGCAAGAACCTCACAACAGAATGGAGTAGTGGAAAGGAAGAACATATCACTTATTGAAGCTGCCAGAACAATGCTTGAAGAATCTAAATTGCCAACATATTTCTGGGCTGAAGCTGTAAACACTGCAGGCTACACTCAGAATATTTCCCTAGTTAATCAGGCAAGATGCATGACTTCTTATCAATTGTTCAAGAACAAGAAACCAACTCTAAATTTCTTCATGTCTTTGGCTGCAAATGCTATATATTGAGAAATCAAACTGATCATAATGAGAAGTTTAATGCTAAAGCAGATGAAAGATTTTTTGTTGGATATGCTGTTGGTAAAGCATATAGAGTCTAAAATCTAAGAACCAATATTGTTGTGGAATCAATACATGTTGTGTTTGATGATAAAAAGATTGAAGGACTGCAAGATGGAGATTACCATGAGAGCCTCAAATTTGACAATATTGAGATGGTTAGTGATGACAGTGATGATGAAAGTGATCAAGAAACAGTATCAAAGGATAATATAGAAAAATCCACTACAAATGAAGCACAAAATTCAACATCTGTCGAGTTACAAAATGCTTCATCCGTCGGGAGACAATCTGCCTTATCCGTCGGAAGGCAACCTGCTTCATCCGTCGGTACTCTAAATTCACCATCCGTCGGGTTATCAAAAGAAGCAAGAAGCCAGAATATATCATCTATAGAAAGTTCCCCTTCCTCAAATCAAAGATCCACAAACTCAGGGGGAGTTTCTAATAATCAAAACTTAATCACACATCAAGACAACAATGAGGCCTCTTCATCTAGAGGTAATCTACCTCAACAAAGGAAATGGACAAAGGATCACCCCTTTGAGCTCATCATTGGTGATGTTTCTTCTAGAGTTCAAACCTGGAGAGCAACTCAAGAAGAATATATGTACAGCAGCTTCCTTTCCAAGGAAGAACCAAAGAAGGTCGAAGAAGCTTTGTTGGATCCCGATTGGATTTTAACTATGCAGGAGGAGCTAAACCAATTTGAGAGGAATAATGTATGGAAGCCGGTGCCCAAGCCTAAAGGAAAGAATCCAATAGACACCAAATGGGTATTCAAAACAAGATGGATGAAAATGGCATAGTAGTCAGGAACAAAGCTAGATTGGTTACTAAGGGCTATTGTCATCAAGAAAGAATAGATTTTGATAAAACATTTGCTCCTGTTACAAGACTTGAAGCCATCAGAATCTTCTTAGCCTATGCAGCCCATGCCAATTTAAAGGTCTATCAAATGGATGTCAAAAGTGCCTTTCTGAATGGAGATTTGGAGGAGGAAGTTTTTGTCAGTCAACCTCCTGGTTTTGAAGATCCAAATTTTCCAGATCATGTCTATAATCTTTTAAAAGCACTTTATGTACTAAAGCAAGCACCTAGAGCCTGGTATGACACTTTATCAAAATTCCTTTTGGAAAATCACTTCACAAGAGGTACTGTAGATAAAACTTTATTCTTTAGAAATATTAATGGCTCTAGCATACTTGTTCAAATTTATGTAGATGATATTATTTTTGGCTCTACAGATGAGAAACTTTGCAAAAAGTCTGCCAAATTGATGCAAAGTAAGTATGAAATGAGTATGATGGGAGAACTAACTTACTTTCTTGGTTTGCAAGTTAAGCAAATTAGTGATGGAATATTCATTAGTCAAGCTAAATACATTTTTGATCTTTTAAAGAAGTTTGATCTAATGGATTGCACATCTGCAAAAACTCCCATGGCTACTGCAACTAAGCTTGAATTGAACACTACTGAAAAGTCTGTGGATATTTCAAGTTATAGGGGCATGGTTGGCTCACTTCTGTACTTAACAGCTAGTAGGCCAGATATAATGTTTGCTACATGTTTGTGTGCTAGATTTCAGGCTGACCCTAGAGAATCTCACTTAGTAGCTATTAAGAAAATTTTCAGATATCTCAAGGGAACACCAAAACTAGGCATTTGGTACCCTAGAGATTCTGGTTTTGATCTAACTGGTTACTCAGATGTAGACTATGTAGGTTGTAAAATTGATAGAAAAAGTACAACAGGAACCTGTCAATTTCTAGGAAACAAGCTTGTGTCCTGGTTCAGTAAAAAGCAAAATTCAGTTTCTACCTCTACAGCTGAAGCTAAATATATTGTTGTTGGCAGTTTCTGTGCACAGATTTTGTGGATGAAAAATCAATTGCTAGACTATAGTTTGCAAGTTGAAAGGATTCCTATTTTTTGTGATAACACAAGTGCAATTGCCATCACTGAAAATCCAGTACAACATTCAAGGACAAAGCACATAGACATCAAGTACCACTTCATAAGGGAACATGTAATGAATGGTACTGTAGAACTACATTTTGTTCTA
The DNA here is from genome assembly GCF_009905375.1 of Apium graveolens. Lineage (NCBI taxonomy): Eukaryota > Viridiplantae > Streptophyta > Magnoliopsida > Apiales > Apiaceae > Apium > Apium graveolens. Next base: position 236,099,086 of record NC_133655.1, read on the forward strand.
AGTGAGAAGCAGCTTGCAGATATTTTTACCAAGCCACTGGATGAATCCACCTTTTCAAGGTTGGTAAGTGAGTTAGGTATGCTCAATTATTCTTAAATCTTTATGAGATAATTTGCAAGTTGTAATGCAGCCAGAAATTTAAATTGATTTTTCTTCAGTCATGGATGAAATTTTAGTTAAGTCAAAATTTACATCTCGACGGATGATCCTTATCCATCGAGTTTGATCATCCGTCGGAATATTATTTGATAATAAAAATTAATTATTTTTCTGGAATATTTTATAACTCGATGGATAACAGTTTATCCTTATCCGTCGAATTATCTTAATCTTAGCCGTTAATTTCCTGAACATTATCCATCGAGTATACTTACAGTTTGTAAGCATAACACGACGGATAATTGATGGAATTTTTACAGTTTATTTTTAAACGGCTATTTTAGGCAATTTAAATTGGCTACCTTATTTTACTTTATTATTTTAGGCAGTTATTTTTGAGATAGTATAAAAGCCTATTTCATTTCCATTGCTTTTCTTTTATCATTCTCAAATTATCTGCTCCAATTTATTTCTCTTTCAAAGCACTTACTCTCTCTGTGCAAGCTCTTATTCTCTAACAATGGCGCCTGTTGTCAAGATTATGTCTCAAACTGGGTTCATTTATGAGAAGAATAACTTCACAGCCTTAGTGAACAAGGGGATTCAGCATTCTGGTGACTACCACAAAATGATGGATTTTGTGAAGAACTGCAAGCTTAACTATGCCATGCTGGAATCAGACCCACCATCTTTTGTAAAGTTGTTGAAGAGATGTGCACCACTGCTACATACAACTCAACTGATAAGACCATCACACTCACTATCAAAGGTAATGAATTTTGTATTAATAGTGATGTTATTAAAGCATGTTTCAAGATTCCTGATAATAATGTGACCTCGCCACACACAGACACTGATATAGTTAATATGCTTAATTCCATGAACAATGCTCTTTCTACTTCTAATTTAAGTGACATTAGGAGACTGGGTCTTAGAAAGGAATGGAGTTTCATGTGTGATATAGTGACCAAGGTATTTTCTGATAAAATTAGTAATTTTGATTCTGTTAATATTTCCATGCTTAACATGTTCTACATGCTAGTTATAGATAAGTACTTTAATTTTAGTGACCTTGTTCTGTTTGAGTTAGGTTTTAAATTAGGAGAGTTAAACAAGAGGGGTAAAAGTGTTTATTATGCTAGATTTTTCATGATGTTAGCTAACCACCTCTCTGAGGAAATTGTGCTTGAGAACCCAAACAACAAATTAGATTGTTGGGTTCAAGAGAGAAGGATTATTGCAGATTTGAACAGGGCAAATCATCACAAGGAGGTGCCACTTTTCTATTTCCCTGTAATGGAAGCACCTCAGGTAAGTGAGGTAAGTTCATCTATCCTTACTACTATTCGAACCTCACCAGTTTCTTTGAGTTCTAGTGTAGCTATGGCAACTGTGTCAATGACCCAATAGTTGCCTACCCAAGCTACAAAACCAACCAAAATTTCAAAATCCAAATCAAAGAAAACCCCCTCTAGTATCTCTCAAAAGATGCCAGTTGCAAAATCCACCAAAACCAAAGAGGGGAGTGTGAAGGTGGGAAATATTTTCGGGTGAACATAAAAGAAACCCTAAGGATAAGGATGGAGAGTTGAGTGGTTCCCAGCCTAGCCACACTGCAGTTTCCCAACAAATTGCAGTGCTTAAAAAGGATAAAAGCTCATTTCTAGTTGCATACTCCCAAAAGGATGTAACTATTGAACAAAGCTCTCAACCAAGAGCACATGCCAAGAGGGTAAGGGACACTAGCTCACCCCAAACTTATGCCAGAAAGAAGAAATCCAAAACCTTTGGGGATGCACAGGGTACGCACACTGTGCAAACTGGTGCTAAAGACACAGTCACTGCACCTTCTCAAATTCAGCTTGATGTGGCTCCAATAAATGTGGAGTCACAGCCAAAATCTCTAGTAATAGAAGTACCTCACACACCAAATTCTCCCACAAACTCTCTGGATGTGGATATGATCAACACATCAATTCCTGATTCCCCTTCTTTAACTTTTTGGGGAAGCCAAACTCTAATGCAAGTGAGCATCATCTTTTAGATGATTTGTTGGCTCACTTTCCAATTCTTTCAGGAACTGTTGAATCATCTGTGCCCAAAATATCATCAATTAGCACAGAGTCCACAGTAGTTTCAATTCCAAGTTCATTCATTTCTATCTCTCGATGGATATTGCTCATCCGTCGAATAGTGATTGTATCCTGACGGATAAGCTTAACAACAGATATCCGTCGGATAGAAAAAGCACTAACCCGATGGATATTACTCATCCGTCAAGTGTCTCTGTACAGCTTCAAACTTCATTTATTTCTAGTGCAGAAGAATTAGTGGTTGTACAGTCACTCTTAGGATTGAGGGCAGAGAGTGCTATGAGTGAGAGTCTGGGTTGCTCCTAGGAAAAAGGAGAGCAAAATAGTGAAAATATGCAATCCATTTCTTCAGGATTGGCAAAAGAAAGTGAGAGGAGTCCCACCTTAGATGGTGAAGGTGAGGGTGTGAGGGTGGGGAGCCAGGGTGAGACCCTGATGCAACAAAAGAGAGAATACGAGAGAAATGTAGGTACAAGAGCTATACTGATGGATGTTATTGCTAGTGAGTCAATGAATGTCCAGAATGCAGACAGGGAGGGACTATCTCAGCAACCTAAAGCTGTTATAGATTCCACCTCCCTTGATGCTGAGGCATTTACTCACCTTATTCCAGCTTATCAACTTCTAGCTGAACAGGGCAATGACAATGCAGAAAGGATGCTTAATTTGGTGCATACCACTCAGTCAATGCTAAGAGCTAAGGATGCCATCACAACTTTGCCTTCTACAGCTGGTGATGTGGATTATGAGACTGGTGGTTCAACAGATTTATTTGGTGATGAAGGTGGAGATAGTGAAGAAGAGGCATTGGACATAGGGGGAGAAGTAGGTTCCAGTTCAAGATCAGGCATGCCATCATGGGCATTTTCAAAGCACTGTGATGAGCACTACTTCAAGACAACCCTGATTCAACTAATCAATTAGACAAACTCTGCCCTTCAAACCACTACAAATGCCAACACCAAGAAGCTCCTTCAACCACATCTTGCTTCTCTGCAACTTCAACAGATTCGAGGCTTCCAACATGCTAGAGATGTTAACACCATCAAGGGTGATATTGATGAGATGAAGAAGGCCATTTCAGACAAAATGGATTCTAAGCTTCCAGAAGCTACAATGATCGACATCAAGAGGCAACTAAGAAAAAAATTCTGATCTTGCAACAAAGATGGATGCTTTGGATACACGAATGTCAGCTATGGAAGCATCTCTAACAACCATTCATCTTCATCAAGCCCAACAGACAGATTTACTTCAGAAATTGGTGGCTGCTCAAACTCCTCCTCTGATCTACTTGATGATAACAAAAAGGGGGAGAAAGGACCAAGTGAGGGGGAGAAGCTTCAAATTCAAATCAGTAAAGTCATTGTGCCCACAATTACTTTCACCAAGCCACCAGTAACAAATAGTATAGATCTGATCAATGCAGCAACAACCAATTTAAGAGAAGCTGAAAAGGAGCAGTTGAAGCCAATCAACTGGGAGAAAATTGATGAGGACATATAAAGGAAGTTTGGGCTAGTAAATGAGCCAGTAAAGTCAGCCATTCATCACTCTGAAGTCAAACAGATCTCTATGAATGAAATGAGCATGAACTATCTGGAAAGAGGACATCCATCCTGCATCAAATCTCAAAAGTTTGAAATTATTCTGAAGCCAAGGGTGAACTATCCAAAATCATCATTAAAGAACCCTTTGGAAACAGTGTATGAGACACCTAAACCTGATAAGAAGAAGCTTCTGTCAAGGTCAATTGCCTTCTACAAGGATCCAGCTGATTCAACTTTAAAAAGAAGAATTGCTAAAGTTTTCAGGATTGAGAAAGAAATTTGTGTGGTGGCTGGACATCCTAAATTTGCTCAAGCAAAGAGAGAAGAAAAGGCAAGATTGAAGCAGGAAAAGAAGCAAGCTATTCTAGATGCCAAAAAGACTAAGTAAAAGAAAGAGCAAGCTGCTATCTTGGCCAAGCTACAAGCTGTGAAACCAACTCAACAGATTCCTTCTCAGCCATCTGGAATCACTGAATCTCAAGATCCAAAGAAGCAAGTTGAATCAGAACAGAAGAAATCTCTAAGATACAAGGAATTGGCTAAAAGAACCAAAAGGAAACTGGATTTTGTTGATAAGGAATTGGAGGATCAGTTTTCCAAGGAATCCACTTCAACTACAACTCAAGCATCAAAACCCACTGTGGTATTTGAAGACATTAAGGTGGTGGATCCTTATAGGAACATTCATGATGAACCTATTGTGCCTAAGGATGAACTAATAGACTGGGAGAGCCTACCAATTCCTGACTTCAACTTGCCAATCCTTAGCAAGCCAAAAAGAACAAAGTCAAGAGCAGTCAAGAAAGTGAAGTTGTCACCTCTCAAATCCAAATCTCTAGTCAAAGCTCAATCTAAAGTCAATAACGGAGATTACATGTACTTGTGTGACATCAAGGAATTTTCTGATCTAAATCTCTATCTAGATGAACTAGAAGAAGTAAGAGGGATTGATGCATACAGAAACCTACCTGAAAGGTTATTTTTCAAGTACAAGGGCGGAAAGGAGATTCAATGGCCACTTCACAGGATCCTTTAAGAAAGCCAAGTTGTACTGATTAAGGTTTATTCATCTTTCAAGAAGAAGTTTGGGTTCAATGTAACTGCAAGAAGATTGGTTCTAAAGAAGATTGAAGAACTGAGGAGTTTTAGAGCTAAAGATGCACTCCCAAAGACTCTAATTATCCCTTACATATGGAGAAGATAAGGCTCTACTGGCTGATGGAGTTCATGGATGATAAAGGAGTGAGAATATTTTTCAGATTAGAAGACTAATTGAGCATCTCTAGCAATGAGACTCTCTTGGAGATGCAAGAAAAGCTAAATCCCTCAGAATCTGATGAACTGGAATTCCACAGACAGCTCCAAAATCAGATAGAAGAAAACAACAGAAAGCTTGGAAAGAGATCCAGACCTTCAAGGAACTAAATAAATCTGCCCAGGCTAGAGGAGCACCTTGAAAATGACTGTGAGCTAAACTTTGTACATTTTGTTAATTGAAGCACTTTACAGTATTATCTGCTTTCTTTTAAAGTTGTATTTTTAGGGTGTTTTGTTATCATCAAGTTTCTCTTAATTTATGGCTACAATTCCAGTAGACATAAATTGGGGGAGATTGTTGTGTATAAGTTGTGAACTTGATGATTTTATTAACAAAACACCTTGGTAGATTTTACTTAGTGAAAAATGTAGCACTCGACGAATAAGGATTATAGTCCCGACGGATGACTCAATATAGTCCCGACGGATGATGATTTATTATCCATCGAGTGAGTAGCTTATGTAACAATAAGTCTGTAGCACATTTATGCATACACATTATTTAGATTCCGTAAGTAGTACTCAAGTCGTGTTGACTTTAACTAGATATGCAGGATAGGTTGATTAATTGTACATAGATGATGTCTTGTAATCCTGCATAAATGAAGTCAAGTGCCAGATTGCTACCCGACGGATAAACAACAATGCCATTCGACGGATGATCATCTAGACAACCCGACGGATGATCATGAACTCGACGGATGATCATGAACCCGACGGATAAAGAATTCAAACATCTGTTGATAGTGACAACACAGTCACATGCGTCGAGTGTATGCAAATGTAATGTGGAAGCCCATTCAACTGGGTTTTAGAGAACAAGGAAGCATTGCCATTTACATGCTAATATGAAGACATTCAAAGATGCTGGAATAGAGTAATGAAGTAGCATTGTATTAGACTTGATAATTTTTGTTTTATTATCTTGTCTTATTGCTTTGTAATCTTGGTGATATATAAACCAAGAAGCAGCAAATAAAATAACTAACTAAGTAACCAAGAGAGAAACATTTGTAAGCTGTATTCTCAGTATTTCTCTGTATTCTTAGCTGTTCATTTGTAAGCAGCTGTGAGCTAATTGCTACACAGAGTTCTCTTGATATATTATATATCTCTGGTGGATACATTCAAATCCACCAGAAAGTTTTTAAAGACTTGTGTTTTTTAATTACTTGTGTTTTTGATTCATTTGAAGTTATTATTCCGCACTCTGCAAATCAATTCACACTGATATATATATATATATATATATATATTTATATATATATATATATATTTAAGTTAAAACAATTTTTATTTAAGAAAAAGTTTCAAGAATTCCATTCAACCCCCCTTCTGTAATTCTTGTTGAATTGTTAAGGGACTAACATATTACATATTTTAAGTATGCATTCAAATTATGTATTTGAAAAAATGTGTAAATTTTACAAACTTACAATCGAGAAGAATATTAAGTTATTATATTTCCAATATTAAAATTTAAGTTAGAAAACATCATGCCGTAGTTTTAACAGAATTGTACTATAAAATAATTTTGAACAATTTTCAAGAAGTTTATTTGTCTGAATATGCCCTGAATACGGATTATAAAATTACTATTTATATTATTAAAATACACAACACTAATAAATTTTGATTTTAATAGAATATGTGTCATTTTTTTTATACATGTTCTCTCATATCTTCATGTATGAGCATTCAATAGTTTAAAAAAAGTATAGATCTTTTGTAAATCTTTGGAGGTGTATTATATATGTTATTGTAATAAGATGTTTTGTAATTGTAATTTGAATAAAAATAATAATAGGCTTTTAGACTTATTATATTTATGTCTAAAGTTTTGACGAAGAAAGTAATTCGAACAATCGTTATCAAATGTCTATTAAATATTAAACATCTCAACTATTGAATATAATAAATATATTTATTATTGATTGTATTGTATTAATTTTTTAACCCTATGGTAAAGGCTTAAAATTAATACAAAAACATTTGTTTTTGAAACATTAAGACTTATTCGAGCTAATTTATTTTAAAATATTTTCTTATAAACTTTTAGTTTTGTATTTTACGCCATAATAGCATAAGAGGGGAAAATTTCTAATAACCGTTGTATTTAATAGATTATGTGTTATTTTGGAATCCATGTTTAGTCATCTTCCCATGATAAAGTTGCAATAGATATTCCATTTGTTGTTCCAATTTTTTTCCACATTCATACAATTTGGAAGAGAATTCAATATAACATAAACTATTGCAATACCATATTTGATGAGAATAAATGTTTGCATTGATCAAGATAATATCATCACACTTATTCCTACCGGATCAAGATAATTAATTTCAAATTCTATTCTTTTGAGGTTTTAAAATTGCTTATGTAGGAAATGATTACTGTAAGTACAATTTGTTAAAATAGATTAACAAATAGTTTTTCATAATTAATGTACCAATTCAGTTTAGGTGTAGGGAAATGATAACACCCATGAAATAATTAATGTACAAACTTATATTTGAGAAGAATATTTGTTATTTTTTTCCAATAAAAAAATTTAATTTGTAAAACATTATGCCAAAGTTTAAACAGAATAATACTATAAATTATTTTTCCTATATTTCAAATAGTTTATTTGTCCGAATATATCGTTCGCTGGATTATAAATATTACTATTTGTCTGAGATAATTAATTTCTAAATAGTTTTGCATGAGGTTTTATATTAGCCAATTCACGCTAATATATCATCAAAACACACAACACTAATAACGATTGATTTTAATAGATTGTGTGTCATGTTTTTGTACATGTTCTCTCATATCTCCATGTAAAATTTGTAATAGTTTTCAAAATACATTGGGTATCTGATAAGATTTTTTGGACCTGTATTAAATATTTTTTGCAATAAGATGCTTTGTAATTGTAGTTGGAATAAAAATAATAGTAGACTTATAGAGAAAATAGATTTTTCAGAAAAGTTTTGACGAACAAAGTAATTCAAACAATTGTTATCAAATGTTGGGTAAATATTAAATATCTCAACTACAGAAAAGAATAAATGTCTTTATTATTTATTATGGTGTATTATTTTTTAACCGCATGCTACAGTCTTAAAAAAACTATATGACATTTTCAAACATTATGACTTATTTCTACTAATTTTTTTAAAATTTAGTTCTTATGAACTTTTATATTTCTATTTTACGCCATAATATCATCACAATTAAAATTAATAATAACCATAGTTCGTCATAATTAACGTACAAATCGAGTTTTTATGTACGAAAATGATAATTCCCATGAAATAATTTACGTGAATATTGTATAAGAAAATTTAACCTAAATTTAAGGTCATGTTGATACCACGTTAACTTACTAAAATTATTTGCAGAATATTGCATTTGTAATCGAGAAGTAAAATCCTAACAAACTCTTATCTAACGATCACGTCAACTATGTTAACATCAATGATGTACCTAAATCCATGGATGACGTACTAATCCTCATATATATATATATATAGCTTTCATGTGTTATATGAATATCATAAAGTAATAACCCTTTAAGAAAAATTTGTTGTTAGTTAACCTTTTTTGATTGCTGCCATGGAAGACAACCTTGCATTGGTTAATAGCACTAGGACTGATTGGAGGGTTCGTGTACGTATTACTAGGATGTGGCCTTCATTTTCTCGCATTCAACAATTCCGAAGTGTTAATCTAATTGTGCTTGATTCAGAGGTAATGTCTTGCGCTTTGTGTAGTAGTAGTAGTATATGATTATTGTTTGTATAGAAGAGTTTTCAATGAGCTTTTGTTATGCAGGATTGTCATGTCTTTGCATTTGTAAATCATGTGATTTGGCATGATGTTAGCAATATCATACTTGAAGGAAACATATATGATATTCACAATTTTGTAGTAATGGAGCCTGCGGGACTTATGAGGCCTGTATCTACTGATAAGATAATTGTTTTTTCACATGATACCATTGTCCATCCTATTCCGTTTGAAGTAAATACCATTCCAAGGCACAAGTTTGAGCTTAAAACCATTCCTGAGATTTCTGATCTTGCAATGTCACTCTCTCAACATGTGCCTCCTGTACATGTTATAGGTATTTTTGAATATTATCATATATTTCTTTTTAATTGAATACATGATTGAAAAAAGCTAAATAGTAACTATTTTGTAGATATTGTTGGCATGCCTTAGAATATTGATCCAATAAAGCAAGTTTATACACGATTTGGTGAGAAAAAGTTTCTTCGATTTGAGTTATTTGATGGCAGGTAAGACCATCATTTCAGTAATAAATGTAGTATCGATCAGTGTTGAAAAATGTTTATCTGATAGTCTCATTATCTTTCTTTCCATTTCAGCAACGTGGTTAAGATTTTTGCTTGGGATGAATTTACTGTTGATGTAGCAAATGCACTTGAGGGATATGTTGGGTATCCTCCAATAGTTATCTTGACAACCATGAGGCCACTAATCCACAATGGTTCCATTTTCTTCTAATCTACATATCTTTACTACAAAATATAATAGTTTCTCATGGTGTCACCTAAAGCTTATCGCTGAATTGCTTCTAACAGGTTGACTGCAGATAAGAAGTTTATCATGTTCGCGGATTTATTTCAATATTAATCATCCTGCTATTGAAGTGTTGAGGCAAAGGTATCAACACTCTTTTAGAGATGTCAATTATTACTATATATGCGACATAAACATTAATGTGAGAGGTATAAAATCTAATGAACATTTTTTGCACTATTGTGTTTACAGGATACTTGCTGGATTGGTCTAAATAAATGACTATTCGCGTGAAGTTTTACATATGGCATTGCAATGTTTTAATGTTTGCTATTTTGCATTATAAAAGCTTAATATGAATTTAAAGAGGATTGTTTTGAAACTTAAGTATTTAGCCAATCTTTCTTTTCTGAATATTGAGTTGTATGGATGTTTTATTCAATCTGTTATATGTCACTGCCAACTTTAATGTTTTCTTATGACATGTTACAAATTTGTAAACCATCCATTTTGTTATGTAGCCATGATTTAAGTGGAAATCCAATAAAGCAATGATCTTACCATGAAATAATATGTAATCCAACAATGATATCATTTGATTATAGATAACAACAATGTTCACTTTGATCTAATAATGTTACAAACACTGTTTCCAGAATAACAACTTTGTTACTAATTTATACTAAACCTAATTACAGAATAACATACTAACATTCTTCTAATAATCAAATGAAGTTTTATCATATATTACAACTATAATCATCCATTAATATGCAAATTCTACCAATTGATTCAATCAACTTATCAGCCTGAGCATTGAAATTAGCAAGATGTTCCTTCCACCCATCGTCAAACTTTTGAAAGGCACTCATCATTTCTGCAACAGTCAATTTCAAGGTTGTCTCATGCCCACGCAGAGATGAAGACGTATCACTTAGGAATTTTGGTTGATTTTTCATATATGATGCTGGTATTTCTTCATTGCTTTGGGATGATTCTCCATGTTTTTTTCTTGATCCATTCTGCAAAATATCTTCTACGTTGCTGTAAAGGAGAGATGTAAAATTAATAAAGACAATTACCAAGCATTGGTAAAACATTAAAAGATATAAACATGTACACAATACTTGATATGTTCTTCCAGGCCAACCGAGCGAGCAAACAAATCTGATTGCCTACTTTCCATGAATGCATACAACTCTGAGAAGAAAACATTTGCGTCTTCCAAATCAGTGTTGAAATATGCGCAAGTGACAGCCAATGTTTGCAACTCTTGCATGGCCACATTTTGCATCTCTGACCATCGTTTCCTCTTTGCACTGGATGAAGCCATTTCTGATTCGCCAATAATAATTTTTCCTCTGTGTTTTTTTGTATATTTGAGGTGAGTACAATAACCCTTATATAAGCACATAAAATGTAGCAGTTTCCATGTTGTAGAATGTGCAGTTAATTTACCGCAAGTTAGTTACCATAAAATGTGGTAAGTGTAGGTAACTTCCACCACATTTAGCAGCAAAAAAGTCATGTCCAAAATCTCCTATTACCTCTTCTAAAAAGTAGTTGCCACATATGTGTAATTTTTTTGTTCTCAAGTATTACTTCTACCATGTTTAGATGGTAAACGTTGATTATAAGCATCTTCATATGCACATATTGCAGGCAAATATTGTGACATTATGGCATGTAAATGCTGCAACAAAAGTAAAAGGATGTGAACATTGATCAATTTGGTTGCTCACATTAAACAGTTTGGTTCCTCAACTGTGACCTTGCTCAGTTTGCTACATTGCTGCAAATATTGATCAATTTTGTTGCTCCAGATGCAAACTTAATTACCCAGTCATGCATCTGAGGTTCTAGACTTATGGTAGAAAAAATAACTATGACTGCTTGCATTCTTTTGTAACCTTAATAGTTTATTGTTTAATTTAATTACGTAATAAATGAAATGAGATGTGTTGAAAATATTTAAATTTTGCATAATTCTTAGAATAAATTTTAAGTTATATGAGTTGTGGACGGAATGTTGTGTTAGCGGAGGAAAAAATAGTGATTACTAATTTTATAATTATAATATATTACATCATATTATAGAAAACGATACAATATTTTAACGCTATAGTTTCTTGAGAGTTATGAATAAACTCTCAATAAAACCCTAAACTTTTCGATGATAAAATTTTAACGCTATAGTTTCTCGAGAGTTATGAATAAATGTTTTATTTACTACATGAACTCAATAGAAATTTAATTTGAACGGTACGGAAGACAATAAAATTTAGATGCATAATCCAAATTTAAACCAATAAAATCCAGAAGATTAATACATCATCTTTCAAACACAAAGTACTCGATCACATTCATCTACTTTCCAATTTAATAGAGATTAAACGCACTATTCGATAACTATATCGAATAGTAAATCTTCTTGATGAAAAGTAAAAACCAAGGTATCGTCTTGGTCCAGCTCATTATCTGTTGTAAATTGGTTCCATCCAGCAGAGAATCGAGGCAATCCAGTAGAACACACTACCTTAACATTCCATGTTAGAAGCCCCCTCCTCAAAGTTACATTTTCACCATTTATCCATCTCCTACCATTTGGCTGTATAGCTGTTGGGATATACTGCAAAAAAATATCATTTTTCAATTAATTAGCCACAACACAAGTGAACTTTATATTGTATTTGTGAACATATTGTAGGTGAACTGAAGGATTAATGTAACAATACCGCTACATGACATGTGTTGTTCACATTTGAAGTTGTCAGTGTTGCGGTGAACTGCATCGCCATTACTTGAACATTTTCCTCATCAATTACACCCTCTTCTACAACATCTTCTGCTGCTCCTTCAATATCCATATCAAAGATTTCTTCTTCTTCCTGCATTTCTGCTTCAGGAATTTATGCAGCATCATCAGCCTCTTCTTTGATATTCATGTCAACAATCTGTTCTATTTCCGCAATTCCACCTTCAAGCTCTTCATTAACATTTGCAGACAATTAAGAAAATGTATTAAGATGAATATTTCCATAAATAGCTTCTCCATTATTAGCGAATGAGTGCATTCCTTCAATAAGTCTTAACATTTTAACAAGAATATTATATGACTAATATTTGGTATCCTAATTACCAGACAAATTAAATGATATGCAGTACTTAAAATATTACCATTTCTTGATGAACATCTGACAGGTAATTTTTCAATTTTTGAACTATCAAAAATGACAGTGTCAAACTTCCCAGATCCTCTGTAGGTAAGCAACATAAAATCCTTCCTCTCGAACATTTTGTCATTTACTAGCTCCATTAGATCAGAAATCTTCCCAGTAGATTCAGAGTACTGACAATTGTATATCATTCCATTTTTTAACATCAACTGTACTTTGACATGTATTAACTGTTCAAAAGAGATATGAAACTTTTCTGGTATGGTCTGTCACAAGCATCATAAGTATCGCTAGGTTTAAAAGTTAGTATTGCTACAAAAAAGAGATACTGATCATAGTGCGGGAAAATAATGATTAGGCAATTTAAAGCTTACTATTACTTCAGAGTCTACTGCATCGGCAATACCAAATACCATGAACTTGCAATAAATTCCACTTATTTTATCTATAAATTAAATATCATTATCCAATTTTAGTCATAATGAATAATGAAAATTAAAATTCTCTCTCAAAACAAATAAGTAAAAACTTTGTATAAATGTGCATTTACCTTTAGAAGATAAATGCGACTGGTAAGCGAGTCTTGTAGAAGTATAATCTACTTCAATTGCATCAGGATTTAGTGCACAGACCACAAATTGTCCCAGGTCCTCATGCTTGAAAATCAGAATTGTAGCTGAGTACCTGCTAACTTCTTTCAAGAACCATGTAAGCTTTACAAAACTGTGGTCTTCCTGTGAATACTTCACATCAAATTGACGACCATTTGGTAACCGAAACCAAACTTTTTTTGGCATCACGCTTGCAAATGTTGTAGCCAACCTCTCTGGGTAATTTCTGTATAAATCAGTTAAATTTTAAAAAACTCATTAGTATACCATACTTGCAGCAATCTATAGATTATAGCAAAATTAATATGTTGAATTTGTACAATATTAAATAAAAAAAACTTACCACTACATTTTGTACATAGTTACCGGATTTAAGAATCACAATAAACTCTGAAAGCTTGGATACAGAAATATCCACCTAATAATTACAGGAACAGAAGATAATTATTTTTAAATTTAAAAAACCATTTAACTTGATTCTATTAATATGAATTGATATGATTACATACCATCTTCTCCTTCTACTTCAATTTCAAATTTGTTTTAGGAATATTTGCATCCTTTATTAGTGGCAACCAACTACAAAATTCCTGCAATGGATTGATCTCATCTACTTTTTCCATTAAAAGACCTTTCCTTTTTCTCCGTCATCAAATTTATGTTCAATCTCCATATCTATAAAATATGAAATTAAGAAACATATGTCCAATAAGTATAAATTTAAAATCATAAAGATTTTAAGACATTGATAAGTGACATACCTTCACCTGAATCCAAATGAACCTGTAGAAACCAATCTTTTCCAATCATCTGTTTTCCTCTAATACGCCTTTTCAAATAATCAATCTATAATCCATCTTCCTGAAATATCCTTGCTGAAATAATATCACTATCATCCATTGTAAATAAACGTGTATCTCTTTCGCGCAAATGAAATATCCTTAACACATATCCAAGGCAGTTAAAATATCCATTTGCCGAGTTGTATGAAATGAAAGATTCATGCCCTTCAAGCGAGATTTTCATTATTTTCATGAGCTTTTCACTGTATTTGAACCGCACCAAATTTGGTACAACCTTGGAAAAAATAATAAACAATGCAATGTTTACAGATTACACTTAAAAATACAAACACAAAACAAACACACAAACATATATACTCTATTATATATACAGCCTTTTCAATTAAATCACATAAAAAATTACTTACAAAACCTCTTCATGCCAGAGTATCTTTAGAGACAATTTTCAGAAATGATTTTGGCGCAAACAAGTTTCCTGCCACAAAAAATAAAATAATTTATAAGTTTGTAATATTATAGAATATCCGTAATTGAATCAATTTAAATATAGAATTTAAAGTAGTTAATTTATCACATTACCTCTATCAAGATCTTTCTCATAAACATCATGTTTATAGATGCAAACATTCACATTGTTCACATTTTCTATATCATTATGCATCCTGTACATCACTATAGAATCATCAATCCCAAGTCCTGTGTCTGATACAAAATCAGACCTGCCTTTCCCAAATCTGCAATGGCCTCCAACTCTCTCCACCTCACATTTACATTCCTTAGTGGTGAACCTCAGACTGATAGAGTTTTCATGTTTGAAGTTTTTGTAGAAATTCTCAATTCCTGACTTCATTGTCTGTCATATATGCAACAATTTGTTCAGGTATCCAGCATATACACACTGGTATTAAAGTATGAATGCGACCTGATATGGAAAACAATTGCAAATAAATCTTACCAGATCAATCCCATCACCTTGCAAGTCTGCACTATTTACGCTAATACGGTAAGCTTCAGTTTTGTTCAGGAAACCATCATAAACTAGCATAGCAACAGATTTCTGAAACTGAATGTTTCCATAGACAACCATGAATTCTTCGTCTTTCCATTCCGGTTTATTTAACATCCACTCATTTGGTTCTATCGTCGGGTAGTTTATCTCAATTTCCGCTTCCTTATATATCTTGACATTAAAGACCCCATCTCCATGATAATCAAATAAAACAAGATTATATATCGTAATTCCATAAAACTCCATAAAGCGAGCAAGACCACATATTTTTCCGATTTCTGAATCATATCGAGCACGCCATTTATGTGTTTTACAATATATCTTCAAGCCAGTTGGAATTCTTCCATCACAAACACTTTTAAAATCCTCCGGCACTCTCTGATCAAGTACCAATAAATCAAATACATTTAAAAATAAACATAAATTTGACACTATATAAATTAACGATGTAAAATATATACTTACAAAGTGCCCAAAATCAGAGACTTCTACATTTGATGCCAGAAAGCTACATATACTCTCTTCATTATCTGTACAGTTGGTATTATGTTAATGTACCTAAATAAATGCAGTAGATACATTCTAGGTTAATTTTTACCTAAATTGAATTTGACATTCTTCGCTCTAGAACTGGATCCTTTCTTCATCTGTAATTACATAATAAATTTGTTCCAATAAATATAAAGCACGTTATTTTACTTAGATATTACATGCATGAGATACAAATCAAAGATTTTACAAGAACACTACATGTATAGGATACAAAACTTGAGAATTACATGAATTTGAGCAAGTAATATTCTTAAATTCTATATAACATTAATCGATTAAGTTAAGGAGTGTATACTTTAAAACTCTATCAATCAAGTAATATAATCTCAAGTTCTAACACTGATTCATGGTTCCATTGCATATATATACTGTATGAAAGTAAGATAAACTATAGACAAAGAATCGATTCATACCTCCATTGTAGAAAAAGAGTTTGATTCTACCGAGAGTGCTGTCTCCTTGGTGAAAAGAAGTTACTTTTTGCTTGAAGAAGTTGAGAATCTCAAAGTCACGGTAGTTTTCTTATCTGGACTTCTTTTAAGACAGGACTTTGATTTTATTTGGGCTTCTTTTAAGACAGGAGTTTAACATATCCCAAAGTCAACTTATTTGAGTTGTTTGGGTTTTTTAATTTTTTTGATATTTTCTCTTTTTTTATAATTTTTAAAAAAACGATTTTTACAAAATAGTGTTATATATTATGTTTTAATATATGTGGGTTTTTGTATTATTTTGATTTTAAAATAAAATATTGCAATAAATTGTATGTTATGTAATATTTACTGGATTTTTTTAAAAAGTATTTAATTAAAAAAAATATTTACTCAGTTTTGTTGTACACATTATTAAAATATTGACTACTAAAACGTAAAAGAGAAATGTTAAAATATGAGTTATGAGACTTTTAATTGGTTAAAATGTGAGAGGAAAAAAACTAAAATAAAATATTGAGATTTAACGTTAAACTATAATATCAGTTTTATATTTCAAAATAAACGGATCCTAAATAACTGTAATAAATAAATTAAATAAAACTAGAAGATAACCGTTTATGTTATAAAAATTACAAACTTCGATAAAAAAAATTAAAATTTTAAAAATTTGGAGCGCGCGTAGCGCGGGTAAAAAGTCCCCGGTATATAGAAGGGATGGTATAATTTAAATTTAACTGAAAACTTGATAGTGTATACTTCAATGTAGACATTCATCTTCCTTTTTTTCTTAATACTGGAACATCTAAAAGGGGATTTGAAGCTTGTGTTTTGCATCGCTGTAAATTTTCACCAATATTGTAATTTTGCAAAAGAAATTTAATATTAATATATTGATGGTGATTCCTAAATTATTATTACTCCCTTTTATAAAATTAAACATGGTTCAAGTTTCTGACCAAAAGAAAAAAGAACGCTTGATAAGAAGTTAATGTAGTTTTATTTAGGTTCTAATTGCTTTACTCTCCTTTTCAAATTAGAGCTTAACCAAGATCAATGGTTTTAAGGCAAGGGAGTAAGTAGAGCTTGATAAGGGAGTAAGTAGAGCCTGATGCTCACACTCACATGAATGGTAATGTTTTTTTAATGTAAATACATGATGGGTATTGTTGAAACCGGTTTTTTGCCAAACAATTTCCGTTCAGATGAATTGATTTCAGCCTGCAAAAAAATAATGCGAGAGATAATATATGATATATATTTTGTGTGTTGGTGAATTAACATAATCGTGTATATAATCTGAATTATTAATGTTTCATCCCAAAACTTCGGATGGTCCCGATAACAGGGAAAAGTGGATGTTGTGGTCATGAACCACTTCCTCGTCCTTCTTGGATTGTTCCCCTATCTTTCTTAGTGAGCTGATCTATTTTGATCAGCCCGGCTTCCTTTGTAATTATATAACTTAATTAAAAATTGATAACTTTATCACTAAAATACATTACCCTCAGATAACTCCCTTTTGTCCTAGATTGTAAGTAAATTGGTAAATTTAAAATTTTAATTATATTATGCAAAAAACAGATAAATTGACATCGCGATCACACATAAAACATATGTAGACGGCTGAGATACGTTACTGCTATAGAACTACAGTTACAAAAATGCATCTTGTGACACCTTTGCAAATTGCAACTGTTCTTCATTAAACATTTGAGATATTTAATTTGCTAATTACGATCTTAAAGATATTTCTATATTACACAACTGCCAAGAAATAAAATTTGTAATCACAGTGACACAGCTGAATTAACACATTGATACAAGATCAGAGAAGAATACTTTCAGAAAGATAGGCAATGGAAGATCTGATACAGAAGTTGAACTGAAACTATTACCGTACCAAAATATCAGAGATGAGTTCATTGAGCAAAGAATTCAGTATCTTACGCTCGATCTCTACTCCAAGTTCAAATGTTTCGACACTAAAGTCAAGCCACGTCCCACATTGGCTGCTCATATCCTTGTCTACGAGCTCATCCACCATGCAATCCCCCATGGCTTCCCAGCTGGAAATCTCTCTGTGAACTTCTCCTGCCAACCAGTTTGTTCTTCTTGCCATTGACAGTCCTTTTTCCCATGCTTTGTAACCTCCACCCACGTACTGTCTGAATCTCAAGTCCATGCATTCACCCACACAATTAAATAACACTTTTCGTTGTAAGTTATGATCATTTTTACAACTTTCTAGCTGATAAAAAAGACGGGGGTCTACGATATCAGATGTATGACCAGTTGAAACATCCTCAAACATCATCTCTGTGTTGCATAGTATCTTTTCCACGTATTCTAGTTCCCATTTTGCTGATCCAACAGGAGCTGTTACAGCTAAATTCACGTGCTTAGTTGCCATAACTCTGGTCGATGATGAAGAGGCTGAGTCGGATAAATCTGCATCAGCTTCCATTGCATGGAATTTATTTGAACACCTCATATTAAATACATCCTGCCCTTGGACAGATGACGAACACTGCTTGCTAATAACTAAACCTAGAATATAAGCAGATGATGAATATCATGTTCGACTGAAAAAATTATTGATATTTGATGCTTAAACAACATATAACTATAACAGCACTGCACTGCTCATACCTTCTGTACTATTGCTGTCTCCAGTATCTGAAGAGTTGGAACTTTCTGCAAAGATAGAAGGCTCGAGTATAGATATTGGACTAGGATGCCGACAACCAAGAAGGGTTCTGACTTCATTGCTGTTGCTACCACAATCAAACATATCTTCCACCTCCTGAACAAGGTACAGAAAATCTTGTTAAGAAATTTAGTGCATCCTGATTAGTATTCACACCTGCAAATCCTACTGCAAAATGAATGCAACACTTGCAAACAAAGTCTCTGATAAAATGCTATCTGCTAAACGAAACCAAGATGAGTTAAAACAGTTACGCTGTTAGCGACGTTATAAAGATAATATCTACAAGTTGCAACTTGTTGATATCACAATTTGACAATTGGATGACTAATATCAATATATTCTAACCGTTTCTGGTGAACTCCACCAATATATTCTAACCATTTCTGGTGAACCCCAGGTAAATAAAATAACATCAATAAAGTAATGTCAATAAAGTAATAAGAGTGTGCGTGTATTTGAAAGAGGCAGCAACTTGGAAATCTCACGATCTGACAATAATAAAAATAATATCAATAGGTGTGTTTCTACTATCTAGGGAAACTTTCACGCCTCTACCATACCTGCAACTTAATAATCTCACAATCTGACAATAATATATATTATTACAACATGTGTGATTCTACTAACGCTTTCTAGTGAAACTTTCACGACTCTACCATAACCTCCCTCGACCCACACACACACCAACAAGTGGCTAAGAGCAGAAATGATACAGTTCGCACAGGAAATAAAAAATGTGATTTACCAGCGGAGTTTAAGACAAATAAGCATATATTATGCACCTGAAGCTTATGCTTGCTGATGCGTCTTTCTTCATATGTAGTCGAAGAAAATACAGGACTCCATCTTTCATCTAAGCTCTCTGTCTGAGTCTCTGTTTGGCTTCCTTCAACATGTAAGTTTGGTGACTTTGGTAATGCCTTTAGTGGTGTCTGATCCTGACTTGAAGTAGTACTACCGGCTTCTTCTGCTTTCTGGTGGAAAGACTCCGCCCCAAGAGTAAATTCTCTAAGCTTTTGTTCTAATAAATTGCTCAAAGCATCACCTTCTATCACATTAAGTCCCACTGTAGATGACCTCAAACCCTTAGTACCACTCGAATTAAAATAGACCTTTTTACCTTGAAATTCTGCAAAGAAGGCATTGCTCTTTTCTAGAACTTCTCTAGAAGTCTCAGGAACAGGAACTGATCGTCCCATTGGAGCTGTAAATGTGAAAGAAACAACATCCATTCCATTTCTTTTGCTATCTGCAGCCAAACTATATTTACTGTCCATCATTCCATTAAATTGATTTGCCTTTCCCTTTTTTTCGCTCTTAACAATAGTTTGGTCTTTCTGAAATTCAAAATTTCCATCTATACATCGTTTTTTCCTAGTGACACTTGTACTAGAATACGGAAGTTCTCTACCATCGTCAGTTACCTCGTGCTCAATCTTTCTGGAACCTACTTTGCTGCTCCCAGAAATTTTACTTAAGTTTCTCTGTCTCCCAAGCGAAGAATCTCCTGATGTAACTTTTTTACCTTGAAAATTATTAGAAGTTACGGATTTTGAAGCTACCTTTTCTCTTTCAGCTATGCAGTTTTGTTTTTGATTATTCTGCCTGAGCACAGAGGAGGAATTATTTGTAGAAGATTTCTTATGTGAACTCCTTTGCGAACTTGGTTGACTTCTAAAGATCTGGTTTGACATCAATTCACCCTGCTCTTTCTGGCCAACTGAAGTACGGCTGCTATTCGGGCTCAGTCCTCTTTTCTGAACATTGGCCTTTGCTTGGACTGCAAGTGATACGGATTTTCCCTTATGCTTTGGACCAACTGAACCTTCTTCTAAATTTGAAGATGCTCTAGATGTGTTTGTATCCAGTGATCCATTCCAACTCTTAGTCATGGATTGTCCCTTCAAATTCTTAGCAGCAATTGACTCAGCTGGCTTTCGAGAAGATTCAACAAGCTTTGATGGTTTTTTAGAAGCTTCTGCTCTCTCTTTCAACTCCCTAACTCTCAAGGGGACCGAAGACCCTACAGCAGGCATTCTTGTTTTGGCACTGACCAGGTTTCCTGACTCAATAATCCTAGCAGCAGCTTCCATTATGTGCTCCGCATTCTTAGATGGAAGGAATCCCCCGCTTTTAATTGGAGACAAAAGCTTATGGTGAGTTAATGGTATGGATTTAGCAGATCTGGGAGGTAAAACTTCACTCTGAAACTTCTCAAATGGCTTACTTACAGATTTCTGAATCTTTAGATCTACGATATTCCTAGGAGGGTCCTGTGCCCTGTCAAAAATATTGCCAGAGTTCATGATTTGGTGGTCCTCGTGAAATTCTCCACTCCTTTTATAATAGTAAGCATCTTTTACAGAACGAGAGTCTAAGAATGGGGTGGAGTAGGCCTCTGAATAGTTAGATGTAGGCAAGGACTCCAATCCCATTAGCTTTGCTACAACACTGGGAGCCTTACTCCCACCAACATCATCATCTGTTACTGATGAAGCACAACTATATTCACTACTTCCTTTGAAACTAGACCCAGCTACACTATCATCTTGATCCATCTGAAGAAGAAAAGGAAGCACAATATTACCGTAAAATTGTAGGAACTGATCAACTTATTAGAGCACGTATACAGGAATTTAAAGATTAACGTTTTACAAGTGACAGTTTTTGTACCAGATGTAACTGTGGTGTTGGATAATTTCGATCATTTCCGATTTTTTGCTTTGATTGCTCTATTGAAACGACAGTGAAAAAAAATCTATTAGAACCCAGGCAGTAAATGAAACTGAAAATTGCTAACCATGCAGCTTATAAACGATACTATTAGTTCTTACCTTTACCTGGTAGATTGGACTTGTTAGAGAACAAATTTTTTCGAGATTTTGCATTCCAGTCAAAAAGGTGGAGGAACCCACCAACATAGCCACCTCCTTTCTTAGATCTTTCTCTCTCAACCCCCATCATGGTGTTTACAAAAATATATACCGAGCAACTTTAAAATTCCTGGATAAAGGATATGATAGCCAAGACAGATACAATCCAGCAACTAAAATCCATCTGCAACATTGTCAATGCAGACTTAACCAATGCTTCATATAGTTGACATGGTTCTACATTAATATTTCAGTTGTATATATGAATAGATCTGAAATGAAAATTTATAGACATATTTTATAACAAAAGCTCTGGATAAAAAAATAATGGAGTCGGGGATCCAATAAATTCTACTCATGTACATTTCATCTCAAACAACTAAAAGGTGGTTGATTTTGATTCTTAATTTACAGTACTTCATATTTTCGGTCTACTTTTGTAAGAATTATAAACAACCTAAATTGTATTAACATACTTGACTCCTCAAGTACCAAATCAACTGGCCATAGCCCATAGCATCATGTATCACCAATATAAGTTCGAATTACTGATATGCACACGCATACGAATGAGGTCATATGATAGAGATAATCTTCCATTCTTATGTTAGCGCTTAGCAGATATTCCGCGAAACATAATTCTCTATTACATTTGACATCAATATATCGATTTCTTACTCGATCTCCCCCCCCCCCTCAATCCCCAATAAAGTTCCAATTGTAATCTTCAATTCCAGTCAATACGTTTAAATTTACTCGAACCATTTAAGTAAAGAAGGCCTCAAAATAATTACATGATCGTGCACTGCAAAATATACAACACTTATAAAACTACCAAATCTGTTAGAATTATGGTAAACATAATGACTTATTAAATCCCCAACAAATAAACTAAACATTTTTCTCAAACAAACAATCACAAACACAATCAATCAAGAACAACAACACTCACATTTAACTTATAAGCACTTAACCACAAATAAACAACTACAAGGCCAAAAATTACAATCAAACAAGCTTAAACAACTGAAGTAACAAACCCAAGTGATAAAAAAAGCTGACTTTAACAATGACTAACCAAGATCTTGAAAAAGGCCTCTTTTTTCCTCCTTTAAAGAAAAAACAAGCTTCTGGGCAGTCTTATTATAGATACATATATACATACATAAGCTTAAATACTGCAGAACTGATGAAGGTTTTGTAGAGAAAGTACAGATAAGAAGAAAGAGTGTGTTGGGTCAGAGGGTTGAGTGATAGCCTACTTCAAGCATTTAATGGTAACCCAAAAAACAGACTGAGAACAGTGGTATATTTTGTGGGTGTATTTCGAAATAATTTTATAAAAGTATTTTTGTAAATACAATAATCACAAAAGGTTAAAACTTTATAACGTCTCTTTGTACAAGGAAATATTTGAAATTGTGTGTATTTGTTTAGTGTAAAACAAGTGATGAAGGGCTGTGATTGCATGATCCTTAGTTTGTCAAACGGCAACTTGTTAATAGGAGGAGATTGACTTTTGATATGTGGTGGTGGACAGTGGGGGTTACCACATTTGAAAATATTTAGGCCGTGAAATTGAAACCAAAATTTACAAAGAGAATTGATCTCTTAACCCGAAATCAATATTATATACATATTTTCAGAAATTGCAGTTTGCATCACTCTTCTTTGCAATCCGATACAAATAACACCCTTTTTATCTATTTTTTTATCGTAAAAAATCCGGAGCCGCTACTTTTCGGGTGCGCACTGAGTAAATCCCACGGACTCATGCAATAGCCTGCAAATCACGTAAACCAACGTAAACCGCATTTAAGCGACAAACTCTAGCTAAGGAGACATAATCATAAATTCTCCTCCCGTGAGATTCGAACATGTGATCAAGAGTGTGACGCCCTCAATCTTGGGGTTAGGAAATGAGGAACCACACACCATTAAACTAACAATAAATAAGCATAAACCCCGATTAACTAATAACATGATTAAACATAATTAAGTTTGAGACAAGATTACAACTACCAACCAGTTAATATAATACAACCTAAAATAATATTTAATTTACACAATCGATTCTGACTTGGAACCAACAGATAACCCATTGTATCTTTACAAACTCTCCAGCTAAAGCGCTTGCTCACACAACCTGTACTACCTGCTCTGGCATCTGGAAGCCTACGACACGATAGGGGCCACCAGGTACGCTCTTAAAAGCAGTGCACATAAGTCTGACCATCTTCTCGCTTAACTGCCATGATTAGATAAAGCAAAATATATGAGCATAGAAAGCTCAGCAAGTAACTATATGACATTTCTTAATATGCAATAATAAAAATTATCCAAAATCACTTTTAGGGCATTCTACTTTAAATCTGTAGGTGGCAGATTTTTATTTATGGCTATGAAAAGGGTTATGAGGAAAGATTTGGGCTTTCAGGAATCAAGGCTCAAGATAGGGCGAAAGCCGACATTCATCACAAATTAATAGTAGGATCTCATTGGATCTTTCAAGTGGAAAGTAAGAATCTATTCAACTCTGGGAATCAATTATATGATTGATAACAATATCAGAATAAGAATCAGGGTTCTCAAAGCTGTATGCTAAACAATAACACAATCAACTCTTCTCTAATCATTTTAAATCATTTAATTTACAAAGAAGCAATTGCTAAGGCAATGTATTCAATATCTTTTTATAAAGTGATAAGTAACCCTTGATTGGACTACTTTAACTTTCATAAATAATAATACGGGTGATCAGCCCGTACCGACCTCCATCTGGTCGTTAAGGTACCTATGACATAATTTCAGCCTTAAACTGGACTAACCCCGCTAGTCTCTTATATGATTGGACTAGTCCCACTAGTCTCTTAAGTCTCAATCCAATCCATCAGGAATTCATTTGGAAAACCTTATGTTGGAAAAGAAAGGTTTACTAAGTTCATTTTATCATTACCAAGAATATGAAATCATTCTGACTCTTTCAGGTCGAAACTCATTCTTAAGTTAAATTTTAAGAATTCAAAGGAATTGAATAAATCAAAAGTAATCAAAGATCAATACTATGGTCAAGATCAAATGATAATCAAGTACGTAAGTTAGGGATTCAGAACAGTTCTAGAAATCACTACAAAATAAGGTTTACAAAGGAAGGATATAGGTTAATCAAAACAATACGCAAGAGAGTTCATAAAGGTTCTTATAAGGTTCACGAGAATTCAAGGTATCCAAAGGAATCAATAGGTAATCAGGATATGAATCAACAGGGTTACGGCAAGGGTTTAAATAATAATCATATCAAGTCGTTATAAGAACAATATCAGGGGTTACAAAGGATCAATAACAGGTATGGCATAAGAATCAATATCAGGGTTCAAGAATCAACAGCATGTTATCACAAGTGTCATAAGGATCATTACTCTATCATGACATCAACAATATTCTCTCTATAAACCATTTATATAGGTAGGCAGAGTTACTTGCATGAATTCGCTTTCCTGCTTTACAAGGGTTGAACTACTGCCACTTAGAACGCCTTTCCCTTTTCTAGCCTGAATGCCTTCACACTCCAAATCTACAATCCGCAATCAAAACCCTAATTAGATTCTCACTCGACGTTCCTGGAACGTTTAACAATTAACCTAATTCATTCTATCGCTTACTTTAAACTTACGAGTATAATTACAAGTATACTCATATAGCACATAAGGCGGTATACTATACTTATAACTTTATACTGTAGCTTTATCGACCATTTATATCATCTTAGAATCGAAACGACTCAATCCTACTTTTTAATTCACATAATTCGAACCAAAACCAAATAAATAAACCAAATAATTCTTAGTAACCTTACATGCATTCACTTAGTGAAATCCTAGAATCAAATCAACCATTTTTACAACCATAATCCATTCGGCTTTATCACAAAACACAAACAAGAAATCAAACTAATCTTGTCAAATACAACCACATATCTTAACATGCAACCATTATTTTATCCAAATCTAACTTCAATTCATCATTATAATTCATGAAAACACATAAGCAACACCTTAAGCACATAATTCATCTTAATTTTTCTATAAATTCGATTTATACTATTCGAATTTCCCAAGAAACATCACATGCAACACCACAAATTGACATGCAAGTACAAGGATCATTTATAAACTTTAGTTCAAGCCAAAATTCATCATTTAAAACCATTTTCAAATAAAACTGAAACAAAATTAAATCCTCAAACCAAAATCCTTTGTAAACTTAAATCAAAAATCAAAACCCCCTTTTTAAATAGTAAAAATTTGAACTAAAAACCATTTAATCATGAAAAAAAGATTCTTTGATACTTAAACCTCAATTACCCTAAGCAAACAACTACTCCTCTCCTTTTTATTTACAAAAATTTGAACCCAACATCAACACAAAACCAACCAATTCACTTGCAACCATTTTAATGCTACCATTCATACTATCACACATCAAAATCATTTCTCTCACACAATTTTTAAGAAAAATTCGAACCTATCAAGTGTTCAAAACCAAAAGAAACTTAAAACATTAACATACAATGACTCTTAGTGACATGCATATAGATTTCTATGACATGCACCCTATTTCATTCAACTAAACACAAAATCACCTACTAATAAACCTTATATCCCATCTTCTAAGCATAAAGCTTCATTTACCATCAAAACTCAAGAAATTATCAAATATCAAACATGCAATTTATATCTTAACAAGATTATACTATAGCACTTGGAAAATCACACTTTTAAAACCCACCGGCTCTCATTTGATAACGACCGGTGGTGGTCGAACTCAAGAGTGCCCATACACGGGTCTCCTCTTTGAGTTTTGGACCTTAGAATCACACACAAACTCTTGCTTATACTCCCTCATGATCACATATGAAGAAATTGCTCTTTCTTGAATGTAACCAAAGAGATGAAGCTATGAAAAGTTGCTTAAAAACTTACATGCAAAGTATAAATGAATAGAGGGCTGAAATGATGATTATTAATGGGTAGATCTTTGAATTTGAGCTAGGTTTTGAGGTTGCATGTAAGAGAGAGAAGAAGAGAGATGGAGAGAGCAGAGAGAGAGAGAGAGAGTTTGGGAGTGAGGGATAAAAAGAGAGAAGAGAGAAGTGGGAGGAGAAGATAAGAAAAAGAGAAGGGAGGGTGGTTTATATAATGGTCTGGCAAGGGTAGTATGGTAATTGCACCATATTTTGATTTTCATTTCTCATTTCTTTTTATTCTCAATCCTAAAAATGAATTTGAATATTATAAAGCTCTCTCAGAAAAGATAAAAATGGAAGGAATATCAATTTTAAAATGAGTTTGAAATTAGCTTTCCAACCATATTTTTAAAATAATTTTTTAGCGTACGGTTTATTTTCTATGGATTTTACAAGATTGCGCTCAAAATAGAAATAGAACTCAATTAAATCATTTTAAAATACAGCGATCACGAAATAATTCCATCTATCACTTTTAGAAAGTCTCTAGGACTATTTCGAAGATAACAAAATAAATTTCACGCGTTGACCATACTCAGATTATTTTATAAAAATATATGAAGGTTCAATAAACTTTATTTTAAATCAAATAAATCACTTAAAATCATTTAAAAATAACCAGAGCACATAATCAAGCATATTTTCAAGCAATAACACGTATTCACATATCATGACTCATATCATAACACATTCGATCATAAGAATTCCCCTTTTTAATTAATATTCACTTTTCATGTAACGGGTCGTGTCTTGTCTGACGGCCCAACGCTAAGCGTTTTCAACTACGCTTCTCAATCATTCTCTTTATAACAACTGACACATCAGTGGAATATAATACTCACTTAAACATTCCTATTTCACATAAAAACACACAGTTCACATTTAAATACCTTAATCTCTTTTTAAGATGGGTTCCGTTCAACCTGACGGCCCGACAACACAGCTTATCCCCTAAGCTGACTCATCAAACACACAGCTTATCCCCTAAGCTGACTCATCAAACTGGAACGGGTCATTTTACGTTCCCAGTTACTAATATACAATAAGGACAATTAACCAAAAAAATCATTTAACCCTTTTATTTAATCACATACTTTATAATTATACCACAGAATTATACTTTATTCACTTAATCACGTCGCGAAATTCCCAGTCGCTACAATCTACCCCCCTAAAAGGATTCTGTCCCCAGAATCTAGTCTGAGCAAATAGATTGGGATACTTTTCTTGCATTTCACTCTCGAATTCCCAAGTTGACTCTTCTACTTTAGAATTTCTCCACAACACTCTAACTAGAGGTACAACTTTATTTCTGAACGCTTTCTCTTTTGTTTGTTAAACTAGCTCTGGGCCAATTAGTTTGCGCTCACCAACCTCGTCCCAATATGTAGGGGATCTGCATTTTCTTCCATACAACGCTTCATAGGGCGACATTTCAATACTCGCGTGATAAATGTTATTGTAGGAAAACTCAATCAATGGCAAATGATCATCCCAATTTCCTTTAAAATCCAATGCACAGGTTCGTAACATATCCTCGATCGTTTGAATTGTCCTTTCACTTTGTCCGTCAGTCTACGGATGATACACCGTGCTCATTTTTAATTTAGTTCCCAAATAATCATGAAATTGTCGCCAAAATCGAGTTAAATCTCAGATCTCTATCGGACACGATAGATACTGGAACTCCGTGACGCATCACGATCTCGTCCAAATACATTTTGACCAACTTTTCCAATGAAAATCTTTCATTGATCGATAATAAATGTGCTAATTTTGTTAGTCGATCAACTATCACCCAAATCACATCATGATTAGACTTGGTCTTTGGAAAACCTACTACGAAATCCATCGCGATGTTCCCATTTCCATTCAGGTATATCCTTACGGAAACACATTAGGAAAATCTCTTGGGAAAATCTGGAGGTAGTCATGGTAATTCATCTGGAAACACATTGGGAAAATCTCTTACTACCGGAATATACTCAATCCTTACAGATTCTCTCTTTATATCATTGACATGGGCCAAATAAGCTTTGCATCCTTGACGTAGCAATCTCCTCGTTTGAATAGCCATTAGAAACTTCTTTACTTGTCTTTTCCCCTTGAATATCACTTCAACAACATTTGTGGTCTTTAACTTCACCTTCTTACTTTTACACTCAATTTGCGCCTCGTGGTTTGATAACCAATCCATTCCTAATATGATGTTGAATTCTCCTAACTTAAAAGGAATTAAGTCAGCAGAAAAGTGCCAACCTTCTATAACCACATCGCAATTGGGACAAATCCTATTAACAGTAACTCTCTCTTGATTTGCTACTTCTATAATCAAATTGGGTTCAAGAGGGTAGGCAACACATTTTAGTCTATCAAGAATACTTTCTGCAATAAATGATCTAGTTGCTCCAGAATCCATTAATACTTTTACTTCTACTGAGTTTATAACGAGCATACCTGCCACCACATCCACATCTTGAACAGCATCTTTCATTGTCATGTTGAAGGTTCTAGCTCTGGGTTGAGCTATTGGTGCTGAGAGAAGCGGTGGTCCAACAATCCTAAGAACATTTGCCTTCTGTACAGGCTCCTTACAATTTCTAGCCATATGGCCCACCTTTCCACACTTAAAACAGGTTAATTCTGGCTTCCTTGCTCCACTTGGGCACTTCGACGAATAATGCCATTTCTGATTACACCTAAAACAGGTCATATCCAGCTTGTTACATCTTCCCGGGTGTCTCTTCCCATAGACTTTTCACTCTTGAACCTGAGGTCTACTATCCTTTCCTGGCTGTCCGGTCTTCTGAAAATGATTCTTTTGAGCTCCATTCTCGGGTTTAAACTTCTGAAACTTTTGATTCTGACCTCCACCATTCTTGCCAAACTTCCCTCTAAACTTCGAACTTCCTTGTTCTTGCTCTGATTTCTCAAACTTCCTTTTCCTATCTTCATTCTCTTTTTTTGCAGCTTCACGCTCCCCTTCCACTATCATTGCCTTCTGCACCAAGGCGGCATAGTTCTTGATCTCCAACAGTGCCACTTGACTCCGTATCGATGGCCTAAGTCCATGTTGGAACCTTTTGGCCTTCTTTTCTTCCTTATTCACATACTCAGGTACAAACCTAGATAACTCCGAAAATTTTACTTCATATTCTGCCACCGACATATCCTCTTGTCTAAGATCTAAAAACTTCATCTCTAACTGGTCTTGTATATAACTTGGCAAAAACTTCTCCAGAAATATCTCGGTAAAATTTTCCCACGATAAGTCTTTTCCTTCAAGTAAAGCCTTTGAAGATTCCCACCAGAAACTTGCCTCATCTTTAAGGTAATAACTCGCTTACTGTACTTTCTTTTCATCCTTAACTTCTGCTAAGTCAAACGCTTTCTCCATTTCTCTTAACCAAGACTGAGCTTTTATCGGGTCAGGCAAACCTAAGAACTCTGGAGGATGTACAGACTGAAAATGTTTGAAGTTTCCAACTTCAGGGGCTATGGGTTATTGCAAAAGCTAAGCAAGTTGGTTCATCATAGAAGTATCTTGGTTTAGTTCTTGGTCTTGGGTTTGAGTTTCTTCTTCTTGGTGATCTGGTGAGTTGGCCATTTCTTACAAACCTGATTGAGCAATTATTTAGCAATACGATAACATGACATTGATATATAATAACAACATTTTACTACGAAATAACTTTAATGGGTTTTAAGATTTACCCAATTTTGCACATGCAATCCTATTAATATATAATTTCTCTCATCAATGGTGTGTTTTCACAAGGCACATGGTATGATTTTGTGAAATGTTAAACACGGTTATATAGATACATGGTATGCAAAACAGTTTATAAAGATTTTCAGGGTGCACAATAGGAAACAAAATATATGATTGATTCAACAAACCAAAGGTACATAGATAAAAGGTCTGATTACATCAAGTTCTGAAATAAGGTACAGTAATATGGCAAGGTTAAATAGAGGAAAAACTGGAAAATATCCCCCCTATCTACCCCTAACTTCTAACAACCGCCACGATACAAGGTTCTGAAATACAACACAATATAACAAATGAACAAAGGATCCCGACATCTGACCAAGTATCCCAAGCCTACTAGTGCTGAAAAGAAACAACAACTACGGGCTCTACCAGATGTCCCGCCTGACCAACAACGTCTAACTGTCCAGAATCTTTCTCAACACCACCAACATCCAGCGAATGATCTTATGCAGCCTCCAGGCCTCAACATCAGCATCACTAGTTAACGGTCCCTCATCCAATCTCCTCCGGGCAACCTGTTCCACCAACTGAATCCGAACTCTCAACTCATCCTCCATAACTGAAGTCTTCTGCCTAGACTCTCGAACTAGCCTATCCACCAAAGCTTCCAACTCAGGAATGCGGGAGTAAACAAAATCTCGATCCTATGCTAACTCGCCACCAATACTAACAGGCACAATCTTAGGCATCTCAGACTCTGGCTCAGGGGCTAGGTTCTCTGACTCTGGACTCAAGGGTGATATTTGTATAGGAATCTCACTACTCTCAGATGGATCCTCCTCCGGATCTGAACTAACATACACAGGCTCCTCTAAAGAGGGTGGAATAGGATCCACTGGGGTACCAGTCAAACTAATCTCTGAATCAGAATCACTACCACTATTAGGGTCCTGAGAGAAAACACAAATAGCAGCCAAGAAATAATGTTAGGGTTAAATAAGACTTCCAACTGACTCACACCCTAACTCTAGTTGCCACTTTAACCTATTCACTTTTCTTAGACTATACCTAACAGTCTAACTCAACTCTATACAGGTCGAACACTCTCGTGATATAGAAATATAACCCAAAATACCCTTTTATCCTAACTTGTCTCAGGGACTAGATCCTAAAGCTCTGATACTGTAATATCTGGGATATATCGTGTAATTATTTTGTAAATAAATAAATATTATGTATGTTTCATGTTTATTCTGTGAAGTATTTGTTAAGTGGTATATGTGTTTGGATGTTTAAAAATAATATAAATTGAGTATTTTAATTTTTATATGTCCAAAATAAAATATAGATAATTTTCATATCTTCCTATTTATTTTTATGTTGATGTATGATTTTATTGGAAATTTATGGATTTTATAAATTCTTTTTCCGAGAATTATAAACTAATTTATATAATCGGGAACCAGCCGACTTCACTCATTTTTACGTTTTTATAACCCGAAACTCTTCCGAGAACTCCTTCTTAACCTAATTGCAATATTCCGAGCATTTTCCATGTTTCGACTTTTTCGATCCGGCGTACAGTTTGTCCCGTGCGGGTCCCGACGCAATATTTTCGATACATTTCGTTTCGGTAAATCAATAAAACTCGTATTTTCGATAAACGAGATCTTTTTGTTAAACTATTATAATTATCACCTCGTAATACGTGTAACCAGGCGCTGAGACCAAGACCGCAGTACAAATTGTACTGATTTGGATAATTATCCCGAAAACCGGTACCGTTTGGATCTGTTTTAATAAATAAACGTACTATTTTATATCCGAAATGATCCAACGGGATACTAATTTTCCGTAATTATAAATAGCCTTTACTGTATTTTATTTCATACCGAAAATCATTTGCACATAGTAATTATAGAATTTACAGAGAAAATACTTATATTCATATAACCTTTCAAGAATCAAACTGCAAATCAGAGGTGTTATTGAAATCCGTTTGGAAAGCTCTGGTAATCAAAACGAAAGGTTTGAAGAGTACTATCAGATTATACAAGTTTAAGAACTGCAGAATCAAAGGTTGATTTTATATATTTTTATTTATTTTCGAATTATTTTGATTAAAAATATGAATTTTTGTACGGATGATTATTTGAATGATTTGATGCTTGCATGTTGTAGAGCTTGTTTTCCTGATGATTTTGATATGTCATATGACTGATTTGGAGTTCAATAACATGTTCAAAATTGAGTTTGATTTTCGAATTTTGAAATTAGGGTTTATAACCCGTATGAATGTTCTTAATTGAAATTTAGGGCTTTTTGTTCCAGGGGTTATTAGATGTTCTAGATAGGTGGGTTTTGTTCCTCTTGAAATTTGCAATCGATTGGTGTATAGCTCGTTAACAGACGATCCTTTGTTCGAAGGGAGTTCTATTTTAAAGTTTTCGTCGAGCTATCCGGAAACCAGCGAGTTTCTTGAGCATTTTCCGGCCAATTCTAAAATAGGTTATGTGTTTTGATTACTGGTATAAGTTCCTGGTGGTATGTGCTTTAATTCTGGAGAGTTTGGTGACCTGAGGTGGCCGGGATCGTGTTCTCCGACCACACTCCGGTGGAGTCGACGGCGGGGCTGGCAAAATTGCAAACAGGCCCCTATAGTTTTAAAAACGATACAGTTTGGTCCCCCAGGTTTCTAGAACTTGCAAATTTAGGAATCCTGTTTATAAATTATTTAAAAATCATATTTTCTATTTATTTTAATTATAAAATTCATTTTTTAATTTCTGAAAATTCCAAAAATTATTATTTTAATTCCAAAAATTATTTTTAATTCAAAAATAAATCTGAATTAATTAGTTAATTAATTTTAGTTAATAATTAATTAGTTAATTGGTCAATTAATTCGAAAATTAATTGATTAATTGATTTAATTAATTATTAATTGATTTTAATTAATTATTTAATTAGATTTAACTATTTATTAATGATTTAAAAATTCGGAAAAATAGTTTCAAGTTTTAAAATATTATTTTAAATTATTTTCAAGGCTCGATAATTATTAGAAAATTATTTTGAAGCAAGATGTGGCCAACCAAACCCTGTTTATTGCTTTAAAATTGATCCAACGACCCGTTTTAATTTCGAAAAATGTTTTAAGAATCATATTAAATACCCGAAAGCCTATTTATGACCCGAGACTTCTTTATAAATGGAATGTCATTTATTGTTTGACGTGTTACGTGTTATATGTGACTTGTTGTTTGACGGTCGGTCTATATGTTCGGTGTTTACTTATTTTTAGCGTAACTTTCAATCCGTTAGTCAGATTTGGGTAAAACGAAGGGTAGATAGAATTGTATACCGAATAGAATCGTATGAGTTGAGTATTGATAGATACTTATGTTATGTGAGCAGAAGAGGCAAGGCATAAGAAAGGGAAATAGATAGTCAAGAAGTAGGAGATTGTGATTGGAAATTGGTGAAGTATAGCAAGCTAGTACCAGGCAAGTGTTCTGAACTTTCTCGAGATATATTGGAGTTTATTGATAGTCCTATATTGCAAGTGCTTTGAAGTACTGGACCCTAAACCTTGATTCCAGCTATTGATCTTTGAGCCATAAACCTTATTCTTTCTAAACCATTGATTGTTAAATCCCCGAATACGAACCATAGATATACGATACTACTTCACAAATACATGCAAACTAAATACCAAACACTAAATCAGATTGCTTACATATTCAAACCCTTGTACCTTACGCTCTAAAAGACCAAATCCTTATAACCTTGGAACTTTGATTCTTTTGTTATCCATTTCTTTCACCATTTGGTAGCTATATTTCATTTGTGAAAATTGGAACCATCTCATTATTGGGCATCCGATGTTGCTTATGATTTTGTTTACTGCTTTACTGTAACAGCCCGCACTTCCGGACTATTAAATCTAAATACCAAAACTTAAATAAAATAGATTCTTATTCGATAATTCAAATATATCACGAAGGTCAAAGCAGCGGTCAAACTCAATAATCAAAATCATAAAAACAGAGACGCAGCTCCACAAATCCGATAATAATTGTCTAACAGATAATTAAATTCATTCTCTAAAAACAAAATCTTTATTCTAATTCAAATAGCACAAAACGAAGCAGCACAGATCTCCACATAGTTCTCATTCCTTAATCTTAATATGCTCCAAATTCCGAACCTGAAATGTTAAAAGGGGTGAGCTACACAGCTCAGCAAGTACAAATTGACTAACTTTTAAACAGAAAAACAATGGGTGTTTTGATAAAACGATTTTTCTTAAAACAATAATAATTTTGTAAAACATTTTCTAAAATAAATCCAACCCAAAGTTTTATATTTTATAAGTCAGAATTTAAAACAGAACAGAGCAGAATTTATAACAGTACAGATTTTATAACAGATCTGAACAGAATAAAACAGAACGAAACGATAATTCTTATAAATACCACAGTCTTGATCTACGGCCACACTTTGCCAGTAGCCGGCATCTAATTCTTATTCTTATTCTTTATACCACACTTTGCCAGTGGTCGGCATCTAAAGTTCAATAATTACGCGCCCTTAATAGGTATCTAAAGTTGCACACTTGTGCGCCTACTAAGGGTATCTAAGGCTAGTTCCGGAACTATAGCGTAAATTACGAACGGGTTCGAAAACGTAGAGACTGAGTTCTAAAATTCACAAATACTTATATCTTATAATTTCGAAATCAAAATTCTTATATCTTATACGAAATTAAAAACAGAACTGAAATATATTTTCCGAAAAATAAAAGTAAGTCAAAAGTACTTACCTCAAAGCCTGAGCAGATCTGAATTTACTCTTTTTGACCCTCTAAACGATATTTTCTTGAAAAACACGAAACACGAAAGCTGAAGATAACGAAACCTTTCTGAAAAGTCCAGAATCACTGAATTCTGACTTACGATGAATTTTCTACGAATTTTACAAGACAGCTGATTTTTGCTGAGAAAGTCCTACGAATTTTAATGATAAAAACAAGGAATACGAATATGGTGTATTTATAACGATACAAAACCCTATATCTCAACTAGGAAATAATAATATTTCCTCCTAAAGATTTACAACCTCTCCAAGTAAATTCCATAAATAAAATATTTGATACACACAATTACCTAAACTAAAAAAATTTCGATTTTCTAAATTATTCTTACACTTATTTCCACAAATAACAAATCTTTTCACAAATCAACTACCTTGCACAAAATGTTTTCGTAATTTTATTTTTAATTTATTTATTAGAAATTAGATATTAATTTGTCTAGATAAATATTTTAAAATTAGAATATTCTGAAAACATTTTGTGCAAGGTAGTTGATTTGTGAAAAGATTTGTTATTTGTGGAAATAAGTGTAAGAATAATTTAGAAAATCGAAATTTTTTTAGTTTAGGTAATTGTGTGTATCAAATATTTTATTTATGGAATTTACTTGGAGAGGTTGTAAATCTTTAGGAGGAAATATTATTATTTCCTAGTTGAGATATAGGGTTTTGTATCGTTATAAATACACCATATTCGTATTCCTTGTTTTTATCATTAAAATTCGTAGGACTTTCTCAGCAAAAATCAGCTGTCTTGTAAAATTCGTAGAAAATTCATCGTAAGTCAGAATTCAGTGATTCTGGACTTTTCAGAAAGGTCTTTTCGTTATCTTCAGCTTTCGTGTTTCGTGTTTTTCAAGAAAATATCGTTTAGAGGGTCAAAAAGAGTAAATTCAGATCTGCTCAGGCTTTGAGGTAAGTACTTTTGACTTACTTTTATTTTTCGGAAAATATATTTCAGTTCTGTTTTTAATTTCGTATAAGATATAAGAATTTTGATTTCGAAATTATAAGATATAAGTATTTGTGAATTTTAGAACTCAGTCTCTACGTTTTCGAACCCGTTCGTAATTTACGCTATAGTTCCGGAACTAGCCTTAGATACCCTTAGTAGGCGCACAAGTGTGCAACTTTAGATACCTATTAAGGGCGCGTAATTATTGAACTTTAGATGCCGACCACTGGCAAAGTGTGGTATAAAGAATAAGAATAAGAATTAGATGTCGGCTACTGGCAAAGTGTGGCCGTAGATCAAGACTGTGGTATTTATAAGAATTATCGTTTCGTTCTGTTTTATTCTGTTCAGATCTGTTATAAAATCTGTACTGTTATAAATTCTGCTCTGTTCTGTTTTAAATTCTGACTTATAAAATATAAAACTTTGGGTTGGATTTATTTTAGAAAATGTTTTACAAAATTATTATTGTTTTAAGAAAAATCGTTTTATCAAAACACCCATTGTTTTTCTGTTTAAAAGTTAGTCAATTTGTACTTGCTGAGCTGTGTAGCTCACCCCTTTTAACATTTCAGGTTCGGAATTTGGAGCATATTAAGATTAAGGAATGAGAACTATGTGGAGATCTGTGCTGCTTCGTTTTGTGCTATTTGAATTAGAATAAAGATTTTGTTTTTAGAGAATGAATTTAATTATCTGTTAGACAATTATTATCGGATTTGTGGAGCTGCGTCTCTGTTTTTATGATTTTGATTATTGAGTTTGACCGCTGCTTTGACCTTCGTGATATATTTGAATTATCGAATAAGAATCTATTTTATTTAAGTTTTGGTATTTAGATTTAATAGTCCGGAAGTGCGGGCTGTTACATTTACATTATTTATTTTGTTATTATGTTAGAATTGGATTGTTTTATAAAATTATGGACCAGATTCGTGGTCAGACCAGATTGGTGGTCAAGTTAGGCCAATGTGTGCCTTGGATCCAGTAATAAGAGCAGAGTTGTGTGCCTTCCTTGGGGTTAGTGTGTGACTAATCAGCAGCCTAACCTTGGTTTTTAAAATAAAAATATAATATCCAATTCTAAATCATTAATCATTGTTCATTTAATACCTTAACCCTTTTCACTTGATGATCATTATTCTCAGTCTTGTCATTGTGACTTGCTGAGCTAGTTAGCTCATTTGTGCGATGTTGTTTATGTTCTTTTCCAGTTAAGAAGGAACCAGTTGGTAGCGAGGATCCCCAATCCAGTGCGAGAGCTAGGGGTCCAGGTTGATCGAGTTAAGCTAGATGACAGCTTTTGAGATAGTTTAAGTTTGTAAT
This sequence comes from Apium graveolens, assembly GCF_009905375.1. Lineage (NCBI taxonomy): Eukaryota > Viridiplantae > Streptophyta > Magnoliopsida > Apiales > Apiaceae > Apium > Apium graveolens. The sequence continues at coordinate 236,136,741 of NC_133655.1, forward strand.
AATGTTTAATGTTCAGTTCTAAGTTTGAATAGTTGGGATTTGGACCTTTGTAATATAAGTGTGTCTGTGTGGCTTGTGTACATACTTTAACCTGTTACGGTCCGTGGTAGTTGGTAAGTAGGGTCACTGCATATTATTATTATCTTTATTATTGTTATAAGCAGGTTATAAATAAGGTGTGTGTGTGTGGACCCAAAACTTCTGACCCGGGTTTGGAGGGCGCCACAAGTTTGGTATCAGAGCTACAGGTTAAAAGTCAGTGACACAAGCCTAGGTTAACGGGAATGTGTAGAGGGTTAGGATTAGAAGTAAGAAGTAGAAAAAAAATAGAACGTCGAGAGGTTGAGTGTGATGGTATAACAGGTATTAGTATAATTCGCGTTGTGGTTCGAGATTCTTATATTGTGATATGATTTCATATAGCAGCGATGGCCGACTCTTTCATCCCCGTATCAGCTGATCACTCAGAGCCCTCAGTTGGAGGACCATCTTCAGATCCACGTCCTGTTGTTCCACCAGTGTTGGCTATTTTACCTCCACCTGTGTTGCAGCCCGTACCACTGCAGGCTATTCCACCCCCAGGCATGAGACCACCTATTAGAGGACCCCCACCAGCTGATTCAGATTCCACTGGGCATTCAGTTGCGGGTTCCCCATTCCAGTCTACATTGCATCATGTTCCTTATTACCGGTATGAGGCTCTTCTACTGGAGCATGATTCTTTGTTGGCCCAGATCAGAGAACTGCAGCATATCATTAGGACTACAGATGTTGATTGTGGTGTGATGGAGCTTCGAGAGGAGATTCATGTGACACGAAGGGTTCTTGAGGCTAGGTTGCATGGAGCTACATTACCTGGCCGAGGCCCTGATGCATTTATGGGATGGGCTAGTGAGGTGATGGATGACCTTGAGAGGCTGCACGGACCAGAGTTTCCTTGGAGTTAGAGCCAGAGGCACAAAGATGGAGATGCTGAGCAGTGCTGTTGTGGTTGTTTAGTATGTACAGTAGTGTGTAGTATGTATCAGTAGACTTTTGGGTTGTATTTATAGACTAGATCTACTGACTAGTGAGTAGGTTTGTTGTACCTTTTACTTTTAGTTCTGAAGCGTTTTTACGCTTGTACTACCTAAAACTTTTGATCTATATATATCAGTACCTTTTCCTTTCCAGCATTGTCATTTACATTACTGCACCTGTTTTACTTTACTCAATTTTATTGTACCAGTTATACCCCTGTGATGCCATATACCCTATCCCCTTAACTGTTTATATTCTGTAAAGAAGCATGCAATTTACTTAGTTCAACTATTACAACTGTTTTCAAAAAAAGATATTTCTATTTTACAAAATTTTTCTTTTATGCAAAGGATTTGATTTAAAGGCTAAATAAGTTGTTTGATTCTTTACAGAAAATGCCTCCCAGAAGAAATACCCGCACTAACACCCAGAATGAAGAAACCAACAACAACAATAACAACCAAGATGATACCAACCAGAATGCAAACCCAGGACCCATAGACCCAGCAATAGCCCAGATTCTTCAAATCTTGGCTCAACAAACAGTTCACCTGACTCAACAACAACAAAGACAGACCAATTTCTAGGTAACTTTCAAAACTTTTCAGGCGGTAAACCCACCAGAATTCAAGGGTTCCTTAGATCCGATTGAAGTGAATGTTTGGTTAAAGGAAATAGAGAAGTAATTTACTTTAGTTAAAGTGAAGGAAGAACAGAAGGTGGAGTTTGCGAGTTATTATTTAAAGAATAAGGCCACCTATTGGTGGGAGACTGTGAAGACATTGGAAGGTGCATATGTTATTACTTGGGAGAGGTTCAAAGAATTGTTTTTAGAAAAGTATTTTTCTCAGTTTGATCAGGATCAGATGGAGCTGAAGTTTTTAGAGCTAAAGTAAGGAAATATGTCGGTAGCTGATTATGAAAGTAAGTTTGAAGAATTGTTAAGGTATGTGCCATCATATGTAGATACTGACAGGAAGAAGGCTAAGAGCAGCAAGGTCTGAAGCCATGGATTAGAGGGAAGGTAGCTATATTTGAATTGGATACCTATGCAGGAGTTGTACAGAAGGCCATGATTGCAGAAACTGAGAGTGAGATGTCATAGAAAGAAAAGGAAAGTAAGAAGAGGAAGTTTGAAGGAAATGAAGGACAATCACAACCAAGGAAGTTTCTAAATTTTAAGAAGGGCAAGTTTCAGCTAGGAAGAAATTTTAATTTCAATAAGCAAAATGCAGGCGATGGAGGTCAAGGTAACCGTCCAGTCAATGTGAATCAGCCGAATCAGTTGAGGCTAACTTTTCCCGATTGTCAGGTATGTGGGAAGAAGCACGAAGGAGTTTGTAATAATTTGAACATGGTTTGTTTCAAGTGTAATCAGAAAGGGCACTATTCGAGGGAATGCCGTAATCAGCCAGCGATGAACCAGTAAATAAGGATCAGCCTACCTGTAATCCAGCAATTAAGGTTCCAACTATTGGATTTATATGCTTTAAATGTGGGAAGCCAGGACATATAGGCAGGGATTGCAAGACACCAGCCCCAGTCAGTAATGCATTGAGAATTATGGGATATACTCCAGCAGTAAATGAGACTCCAAGGGCTAGAGTTTATGATATGTCTGTGAAGGATGCTATCCAGGATACTGATGTCATGGCATGTACGCTAATGTGAATTCATTATGTGCCAAAGTGTTAATAGATTCGGGGGCAACTCGATCATTTATTTCACAAGATTTTGTTAGTTAAATTGTCCAGTTGAGTATTTAAATGAAATAATGACTGTGGAATTAGCAAATCAAGAATGTATATCTGTTAATCAAGTTTGTGGGAATTGTGAGATTGAGATTTCTGGTAATAAGTTTTGTGTAGATTTGATACCATTTAAGCTAGGAGAGTTTGACGTTAGCTTAGGAATGGATTGGTTATCTAAGCACGATGCCCAGATAAATTGTCAAAATAAGAAGGTAATGGTGAAGACGCCAGACGAGAGGATAGTAACGTTTAAAGGCCAGAAACAAGCAAAGAAGTGTTTAACAATGATTCAAGCTAAAAAGTTACTACGGCAAGGATGCAAGCATTTCGTTGCTTATGTGATTGATAGAAGTCAGGAGCCAGCAAAACTTGAAGATATTCCATTAGTTAATGAATTTCCTGACGTGTTTCCCGATGATTTACCAGGACTTCCTCCAGACAGAGAAATTGAATTTGCGATCTAAGCACCTGGAACGGAACCAGTATCCAAGGCCCCGTACAGAATGGCGCCCGTTGAGATGAAGGAACTAGTAAAGCAATTGCAAGAGTTGTTAGAGAAAGGAGTAATCAGACCCAGTGTATCCCCGTGGGGTGCACCAGTGCTATTTATCAAAAAGAAGGATGGAAGCATGAGACTGTGCATCGATTATCGGGAGCTCAACAAGCTTACAATCAATAACAAGTATCCGTTACCCAGAATTGATGATTTGTTTGACCAGTTGAAAGGAGCCAAGTACTTCTCCAAGATCGATTTGAGATCGAGATATCACCAACTAAAGATTAAGCCAAAGGATATACCAAAGACAACTTTCAGGATAAGGTATGGACATTATGAATTTTTAGTGATGTCTTTTGGATTAACCAATGCCCCGGCAACATTCATGGACCTGATGAATAGAATTTTCAAGGAATACTTGGACAAGTTTGTTATTGTGTTTATAGATGATATTTTGATTTATTCAAAGACAGAAGAGGATCATGCAAAACATTTGAAGACAACTTTGGAGATTTTAAGGAAGAAAAAGTTATATGCTAAATTCTCGAAGTGTGAGTTGGTTACAGGAAGTCCAATTCTTAGGACACATAGTTAGTAATGAAGGGATCAAAGTGGACCCCGTGAAGATTGAAGCAATTGCAAATTAGGAAAGACCGAGAACACCAACAGAGGTAAGAAGTTTCTTAGGATTAGCGGGATATTATCGCTGATTTTTCAAAATTTCTCAAGGATTGCAACACCATTGACAAAGCTTACATGGAAAAATGAAAAGTTTATATGGAATGATAAATGTGAAGAAAGTTTTCAGGAATTGAAGCAAAGATTAATCACGACACCTATTTTGTCACTTCCAGACGATCAAGGGAATTTCGTAATCTATAGCGATGCTTCTCATAAAGGACTCGGATGCATTCTGATGCAGCACGATAAGGTTATTGCGTATGCATCAAGGCAATTGAAACCACACAAAAAGAAGTATCCTACTCATGATTTGGAGCTAGCAGCCATAGTTTTCGCTTTGAAGATTTAGAGACATTATCTATATAGAGAGAAATACGAGATTTATACGGACCACAAAAGATTGAAGTACATATTCACACAGAAGGAGCTTAATATGAGACAGAGAAGATGGTTGGAGTTGATTAAGGATTATGATTGCACGATTAACTATCATCCCGGTAAAGCAAATGTTGTAGCGGACGCGTTAAGTCGGAAAGAAAAGCTGAATGTGTTATCAATATCCGAAGAGATATACAAGGAATTTCAGAGACTGGAATTCGAAATTAGAGTTTGTAAGCCTAAGGAAGCAAAAGTATATAGTATGACTTTCCAGCCAGAGTTATTAGAGAAGATAAGGAAGTGTCAGGAAGAGGTAATAGATCAGGACATTAACCGTTTGGTTGGTGAGGAATTGTGCATGCAAACGGACGATCAAGGTATTATTAGGTTTTCTTCTAGAATTTGAATTCCACCAGTAACGGAGTTGAAGAATGAAATTTTACAGGAAGCTCATAATTCAAGGTATTCAATCCATCCATGGAGTACCAAGATGTACAGAGATTTAAAGGAAAATTATTGGTGGCCAGATATGAAGAGGGAAATTGCAGAATGGGTTAGCAGATGTTATATATGTCAGAGAGTTAAAGTAGAACATCAGAGACCAAGTGGATTGTTGCAACCATTAGGGATTCCAGAGTGGAAGTGGGAGCATATTGCCATGGATTTCATAGTCGGATTACCAAGAACGAAAGCTAATCATGATGCTATTTGGGTTATAGTGGACAGACTTACCAAGTCAGCTCATTTTCTGCCTATAAATGAAATATTTTCACTAGACAAGTTAGTCCATATGTACCTGAAAGAAATCGTAGTTCGTCATGGAGTTCTTGTGTCTATCGTATCCGATCAAGAACCGAGATTTAATTCGAGATTTTGGAAGAGTTTTCAAGAATGTTTGGGAACGAGACTGAATATGAGTACGACTTACCATCCACAGACGAACGGCCAAAGTGAAAGAACAATCCAGATAATCGAAGACATGTTACGTGTTTGTGCTATTAATTTCAAAGGAAGTTGGGACGAGCATTTATCCTTGGTAGAATTTGCTTACAACAACAGTTATCATGCCAGTATTGAGATGCCACCCTATGAAGCTCTTTATGGACGCAAATGTCGATCTCCTGTATATTGGGACGAAGTAGGAGAACGTAAAATACTTGGACCTGAATTAGTGCAACAGATGAAGGAAGTTGTTGAAGTTATCCAGAAGAGATTGATAGCAGCACAAGACCGTCAAAGGAAGTATGCAAATCAATCAAAGAAAGATATGGAATTCGAAGAAGGAAATCTGGTATTACTGAAAGTATCTCCGTGGAAGGGATTGACAACATTCGGGAAGAAAGGAAAACTGAGCCCTAGATATGTCGGACCTTTTGAGATTCTAAAGCGTATTGGCAAAGTAGCTTACGAGTTGGCGTTACCTCCGCACATGAAGCACATTCACAATGTTTTTCACGTATCGATGCTGAAGAAATATAATCCAGAATCCAGGCATGTAATCGAATACGAGCCAATAGAGCTTCAAACAGATTTATCATATGTAGAGAGTCCGGTAGAGATTCTAGAAGAAAGAGAGAAAGTGTTAAGGAATAAAGTGGTAAAATTAGTAAGAGTACTGTGGAGAAACCTAAAGGTTGGAGAGTCAACCTGGGAGTTAGAAAGTGATATGAGAGAAAAATATCCTTATTTGTTTTCTTAGGAGATTCTGAGGACATAATCCTTTTAAGGGGGGAAGGATGTAATATCTGGAATATATCGTGTAATTATTTTGCAAATAAATAAATATAATGCATGTTTCGTGTTTATTCTGTGAAGTATTTGTTAAGTGGTATATGTGTTTGGATGTTTAAAAATAATATAAATTGAGTATTTTAATTTTTATATGTCCAAAATAAAATATAGATTTGTCATATCTTTCTATTTATTTTTATGTTGATGTAAGATTTTATAGGAAATTTATGAATTTTATAAATTCTTTTTTCGAGTATTTATAAACTATTTTATATAAACGAGAACCAGCCGACTTCACTCGTTTTTACGTTTTTATAACCCGAAACTCTTCCGAGAACTCCTTCCTAACCTAATTGCAATATTCCGAGCATTTTCCATGTTTCGACTTTTTTGATCCGGCGTATGGTTTGTCCTGTGCGGGTCTCGGACAATATTTTCGATACATTATTCATTTCGGTAAATCAATAAAACTCGTATTTTCGATAAACAGGATCTTTTTATTAAACTATTATAATTATCACCTCGTAATACGTGTAACCAGGTGCTGAGACAAAGACCGCAGTACAAATTGAACTGATTTGGATAATTATCACGAAAACCGGTACCGTTTGGATCTCTATTTATAAATAAACGTACTATTTTATATACGGAATGATCCAACGGGATACTAATTTTCCGTAATTATAAATAGCCTTTACCGTATTTTATTTCGTACTGAAAATCATTTGCAAACAGTATTATAGAATTTTACAGAGAAAATACTTATATTCATATAACCTTTCAAGAATCAAACTAAAAATCAGAGGTGTTATTGAAATCCGTTTGGAAAGCTCTGGTAATCAAAATGAAGGGTTTGAAGAGTACTATCAGATTATACAAGTTTTCAGAACTGCAGAATCAAAGGTTGATTTTATATATTTTTATTTATTTTGGAATTATTTTGATTAAAACTACGAATTTTTGTACGGATGATTGTTTGAATGATTTGATGCTTGCATGTTGTAGAGCTTATTTTCCTGATAATTTTGATATGTCATATGACTGATTTGGAGTTCAATAACATGTTCAAAATTGAGTTTGATTTTCGAATTTTGAAATTAGGGTTTATAACCCGTATGAATGTTCTTAATTAAAATTTAGGGCTTTTTGTTCCAGGGGTTATTAGATGTTCTAGATGGGTGGCTTTTGTTCCTCTTGAAATTTGCAATCGATTGGTGTATATCTCGTTAACAGACGATCCCTGGTTCGAAGAGAGTTGTATTTTAAAGTTTTCATCGAGCTATCCGGAAACCGACGAGTTTCTTGAGCATTTTCCGGCCAATTCTGAAATAGATTATGTGTTTTGATTACTGGTATAAGTTCCTGGTGGTCTGTGCTTTAATTCTGGAGAGTTTGGTGGCCGGGATCGTGTTCTCCGGCCACACTCCGGCGGAGTCGACGATGGGGCTGGCAAAATTGCAAACAGGCCCCTGTAGTTTTAAAAACGATACAGTGTGGTCCCCAAGGTTTCAGAATTTGCAAATTTAGGATTCCTGTTTATAAATTATTTAAAAATCGTATTTTCTATTTATTTTAATTATAAAAATTCGTTTTTAATTTTTGAAAATTCCAAAAATTATTATTTTAATTCCAAAAATTATTTTTAATTCAAAAATAAATCTGAATTAATTAGTTAATTAATTTTAGTTAATAATTAATTAGTTAATTGGTCAATTAATTCAAAAATTAATTGATTAATTGATTTAATTAATTGGATTTAATTAATTATTTAATTAGATTTAATTATTTATTAATGATTTAAAAATTCCGAAAAATAGTTTCGAGCTTTAAAATAGTATTTTAAATTGTTTTCAAAGCTCGATAATTATTAGAAAATTATTTTGAAGCCATATGTGGCCAACCGAACCCTATTTATTGCTTTAAAATTGATCCAACGACCCATTTTAATTCCAAAAAAGTTTTTAAGAATCATATTAAATACCCGAAAGCCTGTTTATGACCCGAGACTTCTTTATAAATGGAATGTCATTGATTGTTTGACGTGTTACGTGTTATATGTGACTTGTTGTTTGACTGTCGGTCAATATGTTCAGTGTTTACTTGTTTTTAGCGTAACTTTCAATCCGTTAGTCGGATTTGGGTAAAACGAATGGTAGATAGAAGTGTATACCGAATAGAATCGTATGAGTTGAGTATTGATAGATACTTATGTTATGTGAGCAGAAGAGGTAAGGCATAGGAAAGGGAAACAAATAGTCAAGGAGTAGGAGATTGTGATTGGAAATTGGTGAAGTATAACAAGCTAGTACCAGGCAAGTGTTTTGAACTTTCTCGAGATATATTGTAGTTTATTGATAGTCCTATATTGTAAGTGATTTGAAGCACTGAACCCTAAACCTTGATTCCAACTATTGATCTTTGAGCTGTAAACCTTATTCTTTCTGAACCATTGATTGTTAAATCCCTGAATACGAACCACATATATACGATACTACTCCACAAATACATGCAAACTAAATACCAAACACTGAATCAGATTGCTTACATATTCAAACTTTTGTACCTTACGCTCTGAAAGACCAAATCCTTATAACCTTGGAACTTTGATTCTTTTGTTATCCATTTCTTTCACCATTTGGTAGCTATATTTCATTTGTGAAAATTGGAACCATCTCATTATTGGTCATCCAATGTTACTTATGATTTTGTTTACTGCTTTACATTATTTATTATATTATTATGTTAGAATTGGATTGTTTTATAAAATTATGGACCAGATTCGTGGTCAGACCAGATTGGTGGTCAAGTTAGGCCAATGTGTGCCTTGGATCCAGTAATTAGAGCATAGTTGTGTGCCTTGCTTGGGGTTAGTGCGTGACTGATCAGCAGCCTAACCTTGGTTTTTAAAATAAATATATAATATCCAATTCTAAATTATTAATCATTGTTCTCTTGATACCTTAACCCTTTTCACTTGATGATCATTATTCTCAGTCTTGTCATTGTGACTTGCTGAGCTAGTTAGTTCATTTGTGCGATGTTGTTTATGTTCTTTTCCAGTTAAGAAGGAACCAGTTGGTAGAGAGGATCCCCAATCCAGTGCGAGAGCTAGGGGTCCAGGTTGATCGAGTTAAGCTAGCTGACAGCTTTTGAGATAGTTTAAGTTTGTAAAAGTTTGTAATAATGTTTAATGTTCAGTTCTAAGTTTGAATAGTTGGGATTTGGACGTTTGTAATGTAAGTATGTGTGTGTGGCTTGTGTACATACTTTAACCTGTTACGGTCCGTGGTAATTGGTAAGTAGGGTCACCGCATATTATTATTATCTTTATTATTGTTATAAGCAGGTTATAAATAAGGTGTTTGTGTGTGTGGACCCCAAACTTCTGACCCGGGTTTGGAGGGCGCCATAGATACCAACTTGTGATACCCTCAATCTCAGGGTTAGGAAATGAGGACCCACACACCATTAAACTAACAATAAATATGCATAAACCCCGATTAACTAATAACAGTATCTAATAGGATTAAGTTTGAGATAAGATTACAACTACCAACCAGATAATATATAATACAATCCAAATTAATATTTAATTTACACAATCGATTCCGACTTGGAACCGACAAATAACCCACTGTATATTTACAAACTCTCCAGTTAAAGTGCTTGCTCACACAACCCAACTTCCTGCTCTGGCATTTGGAAGCCTACGACACGGTAGGGGCCACCACGTACGCTCTTACGAGCAGTGCGCCTAAATCTGGCTATCTTCTCGCTTAACTGCCATGGTTAGAACAAAGCAAAATATATGAGCATAAAAATCTCAGCAAGTAAATATATGACATTTCTAAGATGCAATAATAACAATTATCCAAAATCACTTTTAAGGCATTCTACTTTAAATCTCCAGGTGGCAGATTTCTATATGGCTATGAAAAGGGTTATGAGGAAAGATTTGGGCTTTCAGGAATCAAGGCTCAAGATAGGGCGAAAGCCGACATTCATCAAAAATCAATAGTAGGATCTCAATGGATCTTTAAAGTGGAAAGCAAGATTCTATTCAACTCTAGGAATCAATTATATGATTGATAACAATATCAGAATAAGAATCAGGGTTCTCAAAGCTGTATGCTAAACAATAACACAATCAACTATTCTCAAATTATTTTAAATCATTTCATTTACAAAGAAACAATTATTAAGGTAATGTATTTAATATCTTTTTATAAAGTGATAGGGAACCCTTGATTGGACTACTTTAACTTTCATAAATAATAATACGGGTGATCAGCCTGTACCGACCTCCATCTGGTCATTAAGGTACCTATGGCATAATTTCAGCCTTAAACTGGACTAGCCCCGCTAGTCTCTTATATGACTGGACTAGTCCCACTAGTCTCTTACGTCTCAATCCAATCCATCAGGAATTCTTTTGGAAAACCTTGTTTTGTAAAAGAAAGGTTTTACTAAGTTCATTTTATCATTACCAGGAATATGAAATCATTCGGACTATTTCAAGTCGAAACTCATTCTTAAGTTCAATTTCAGGAATTCAAAGGAATTGAATGAATCAAAAGTAATTAAAGTTCAATACTATGGTCAAGATCAAATGATAATCAAGTACGTAAGTTAGGGATTTAGAACAGTTTTAGAAATCACTACAGAATAAGGTTTACAAAGGAAGGATATATGTTAATCAAAACAATACGCAAGGGAGTTCATAAAGGTGCTTATAAGGTTCACGAGAATTCAAGGTATCCAAAGGAATCAATAGGTAATCAGGATATGAAATAATTGGGTTACGATAAGGGTTTAAACAATAATCATATCAAGTCGTTACAAGAACAATATCAGGGGTTTCAAAGGATCAATAATAGGTATGCTACAAGAATCAATATCAGGGTTCAAGAATCAACAACATGTTATCACAAGTGTCATAAGGATCATGACTCTATCATGGCATCAACAATATTCTCTCTATAAACCATTAATATAAGTAGGCAGAGTTACTTGCCTGAATTCGCTTTCCAGCTTTACAAGGGTTGAACTACTGCCACATAGAACACCTTTTCCTTTTCTAGCCTGAATGCCTTCACACTCCAAATCTACAATCCAAAATCAAAACCCTAATTAGATTCCCACTTGAAGTTCCCAGAATGTTTAAAAACTAACCCAATTCGTTCTATCGCTTACTTTAAACTTACGAGTATAATTACAAGTATACTCACATAGTACGTAAGGCGATATACTATACTTATAACTTTATAATGTAGCTTTATCGACCATTTTTATCATCTTAGAATTAAAACGACTCAATCCTGCTTTTTAACTCACATAATTCAAACCAAAACCTAACAAATAAACCAAATAATTCTTTATAAACTTACATGCATTCACTTAGTGAAATCCTAGAATCAAATCAACCACTTTTATAACCATAATCCATTCGACTTTATCACAAAACATAAAAAAGAAATCAAACGATTCTTTTAGATTCTAATCTTGTCAAATACAACCCTATATCTTAACATACAATCATTATTTCATCCAAATCTAATTTCAGTTCATCATTATAATTCATGGAAACACATAAGCAACACCGTAAGCTTATAATTAATCTTAATTTTTCTATAAATTCGATTTATACCATTTGAATTTCCCAAGAAATATTACAGGCAACACCACAAATTGACATGCAAGTACAAGGATCATTTAATTCATCCTTTAAAACCATTTTCAAAGAAAACCGAAGCAAAATTAAATCCTAAAACCAAATCCTTTGTAAACTTAAATCAAAAATCAAAACCCCCTTTTTGAATAGTAAAATTTCAAACTAAAAACCATTTAATCATGAAAAAAAGATTCTTTGATACTTAAACCTCAATTACCCTAAGCAAACAACTACTCATCTCCTTTTTATTTACAAAAATTCGAACCCAACATCAACACAAAATCAACCAATTCACTTGCAACCATTTTAATGCTACCATTCATAATATCACACATCAAAATCATTTCTCCCACATAATTTTAAAGAAAAATCGAACCTATCAAGTGTTCAAAACCAAAAGAAACTTAAAACATTAACATGCAATGACTCTTAGTGACATGCATATAGATTTCTATGACATGCATCCCATTTCATTCAACTAAACACAAAATCACCTATTAGTAAACCTTATATCCCATCTTCTAAGCATAAAACTTCATTTACCATCAAAACTCAAGAAATCATCAAATATTAAACATGCAATTTATATCTTAACAAGATTATACTATAGCACTTGGAAAATCACAATTCTAAAACCCACCGGCTCTTATTTGATCACGGCCGGTGGTGGTCGAACTCAAGAGTGCCCATACACGGGTCTTCTCTTTGAGTTTTAGATCTTAGAATCACACACAAACTCTTGTTTATACTCCCTCATGATCACATATCAAGAAATTGCACTTTTTTGAATGTAACCAAAGAGATGAAGCTATGAAAAGTTGCTTAGAAACTTACATGCAAAGTATAAATGAATAGAGGGATGAAAATGATGATTATTGATGGGTAGATCTTTGAATTTGAGCTAGGTTTTGAGGTTGCATGTAAGAGAGGGAGAGGAAGAGAGATGGAGAGAGCCGAGAAAGAGAGAGAGAGTTCGTGAGTGAGGGATAAAAAGAGAGAGAATAGAGACGTGGGAGAAGAAGAGAATAAAAAGAGAAGGGAGGGTGGTTTATATAATGGTTTGACAAGGGTAGTATGGTAATTGCACCATATTTTGATTTTCATTTCTGATTTCTTTTTATTCTCAATCCCAAAAATGAATTTGAATATTATAAAGATCACTTATAAAAGATAAAAATGGAAGGAATATCAATTTTAAAATACAGAGTTTGAAATCAGATTTCCAACCATATTTTTAAAATAATTTTTGAGCGTATGGTTTATTTTCTATGAATTTTACAAGATTGCGCTCAAAATAGAAATAGAACTCAATTAAATCACTTTAAAATACACCGATCACGAAATAATTCCATCTATCACTTTTAGAAAGTCTTTAGGACTATTTCGAAGATAACTAAATAAATTTCACGCGTTGACCATACTCGGATTATTTTATAAAAATATATAAAGGTTCAATAACTTTATTTTAAATCAAATAAATCTCTTAAAATCATTTAAAAATAACCAGAGCACATAATCAAGCATATTTTCAAGCAATAGCACGTATTCACATATCACGACTCATATCATAACACATTCGATCATAAGAATTAATATTCACTTTTCGCGTAACGGGTCGTGTCCTGTCTAACGGCCCAACGCTGAGTGCTTTCAACTACGCTTCTCAATCATTCTCTTTATACCAACTGACACATCGGTGGAATATAATACCCACTTAAACATTCCTATTTCACACAATAACACATAGTTTACATTTAAATACCTTAATATCTTTTTAAGACGGGTTCCGTTCAACCTGACGGCCCGACAACACAGCTTATCCCTAAGCTGACTCATAAACTGGAACGGGTCATTTTACGTTCCCAGTTACTAATATACAATAAAGACAATTAACTAACAAAATCATTTAACCCTTTATTTAATCAAATAATATATAATTATACCACATAATTATGCTTTATTCACTTAATCACGTCGCGAAATTCCCAGTCGCTACAAAGAGGATAATTATCCCTTCTTTAACCAACCGAGCCAACCCTTGATGGCTCTTTTGCCTAATTTTCTTTATAATGCATGAATAAAATATGCATGAATAAATAGTTAAAAGGGGGATAATTATCCTCTCGGTAACATGTTCGAATCCCACGGGAGGAGAATTTATGATTATGATTATGCCTCCTGAGTCAGAGCCTGTCGCTTAAATATGGTTTACCTTGGTTCACGTGGTTTGCAGGTTATTGCGTGATCATGTGGTTTGCAGGCTATTAATATAAATATTTTTATCTTTTTTTTTCGAATTATAACTACCGAATTTATTTATATATTATATTAAAATTCCTGTTTTACCCCTCATTGTTTTAGTTATAACTGTCAAAGGGGTATTTTTTGCATATAAACTGAAAGTGTTAAGTCACACAACACTATAGAAGGGGTTGAATATAGTGTTTATACAATTAAATTGATTTATCAACACAAGTATATAACAGTAATCAAGTATATTCAATATAATAAACTCTGTTACAATAGAAAAATTGTTCTCTCTCAATGATGAACAATATCACTAAAAGCTGCTAGGTTACAATGTATAATCTTTCTCGTGAATGATAACACCTAGTGTAAACCCTAAGCTGTGTTTATATAGTACACAGTTACAAGATATCTTTTAATTGATATGGAATATAATTCTGTCTCCTAAAATATATCAATAAGATATTATCTTGTACAAGTCTTCTGACTGTCCAACTCTTCATGCATATCTTCTATTATTTTAGTCACGATCCTTTCCTGTAAATCAGCTGTATTCCTTATCTGAAGTACCCGCAATTAAGTCCTGATATAAATCCTGACGGCCTTAAGTTCTGATATAAGTTCTGACTTCAGTAAGTTTAGATTTCCAGTAAGTCCTGATATTAAGTTCTGAAACTAAACACAACAGATTAGACATGACATCTCAAATATATCTAACAATCTCCCTCAACTTGTAAATTATGAAAAATATACAAGTTAATAGATTTGATGATGTCAAAAACATTTAAGTATAAATGCAATGAGAGTTTATTTAGACAACTAACTACAACTTACAGTCCTTGTAGCTTTTACCAATCTTACAGAGTCAATCTGAATCCAAAGTGATTCTTGACAAAGTTTGATATCAGCTTCTCTTATGCATTCCTCAAGACTTGAGCTAATATAGCTTTGACTTGCTTCATTTCTTCATCTTGACTTCCAATCTGGTAGATTGCAGTCCTTAATGCTGAAATATGAATTCTTTCTAATCCATCACCAAGTCTGATTACTCTTGGATGAGATGAGTCTTTATTATAGCACAGACATTTCTCTTTCAGAATAACCTCAAGTTTAGCAGAATCCTTCTTCATTGGAATTTCACTTCCATCATCTTCAACTATATTTGGAATCAATTCTATAACCCTTGATCCAGAAATTCTTGCTTTATCCCTTATGGTCATCATGATGAAATTTGACCATCTCCTAGTAATCTCAGACTTTATCTCCAAAAGATAATGAAAGAATTGAAGTTCTTTCAGAGATTTTTCAGCACATCTGATTCTGACATTCTGTATGTTCTTCCATCTTCAAGAAACAGAATCAACTTTTCTTTGACATTACTTTCATCATGAGCATCCAATACCATTTGAACAGATATAACCTTGCCAAGGTGTTTCTGTGTAACTTCTTCAAGAGGTTTGTCAGTTAATAAGAATGGATCTCTTGTAAGTACTTCAACTCCTGTCTTGATCTTGGCTTCTTCGAAACCTAATCCAGCTCTGTCTCTTGCTTCTCTGGCTTTCAATACAACAGTCATGAAATCAGACATCAGTTGACTTTTCTTAGGATCTGATGGATTAACATTCTTCCATAGGAGGTTTCTCTTATTAGTAACCGTCAATTTGTTCAAATCAACTTGAGCACTGTCAGAGGTTGATGTCTTGATAATTTGATCAGAATTTGTTGTTTCTTCTATAGCTTGCTGTTCTTCACTCTGAAAAACTTGAGCTATGTTAGAGGTTGTCTTAGATTCTTCAGTTATCTTCCTTCTTTTTTGAGTTTCAACAGTTTCATCTTCAGTAGTTGTATCATCAAAAACTTGAACCATTTTGCACACTGGTTTCATCAGGATTTGAGGAATCTTCATCTCCTGTGTCTTTATTAGTTCATCAATCTTTCCTTTCCCTTTTGCCTTGGGATCAATTTCAACTTGTGATCTTGTCTTGGGATTTGAAGCTTCAGAGCTTTCCTTGATCACAATGCCTTTTACCTTAGGCCTTGGAGGTTTCTTAGCATTAGAAGCTTTAGACTTGAGCTTTGTCTTCTCAGCTGCAAATCTAGCTTCTTTCTCCTTTAACGTCTCTGAATCCATTCCAGGATTATGCTTGAGAAATAGTGTTTTAGCAATTTCTTCATCAAGTGTCTGAATCTCAGGATCTTTATAATAGACTGTAGTCTCCCTTCCCTTAAGCTTCAGAGTTTGTAAAAACTTCAGAGAGTCTTTACTTCCTCCTTGAATGAGAATATCAGAACTTGATATCAGATTTTGATTATCAGAACTTGCTTTCAGAACTTGAGCATTTACAGATTCAGAACTTGTCTTCTTCTGTGCAGAAGATTTACTAGAATCAGAAGTTAGTTTCCTTGAAGAAACTTTGCTGCTTTGCCCTTGACCTTGACCCTTGCTAGGGTTTCCCTGGTCATCTTCTTTATCATCCTTCTTCTTCAGTACTTGACTAGTAGAGCATTTGGACTTCACTACCTTCTCCCCCTTTTTGGCATCATCTGGTAGTAATAGAGAGAGAATAATTTCTACTGAAGATTGAATTTCATTCAGTTGAGTCCGTTGAGAGGCTTGATTCTGCAGGACCTTAGTCAGTTGGGTCTGTTGCTTTTCTTGAACCTTCTCAATTGCCTCTACTTTCTCATGAATAGGTCTGATAAACCTGTTCTTGTCCAGCTTGATCATCAGGTCCAGCTTATCAGCATTTTCCTGTAGTTTATCAACCTTGGCATGAGTAATGGAGTGTTGACCTTGAAGGCTTTTAGTACTGAGAGCTGTGATTTTAAGTTGAGCTTTAAAGTCAGAGTTTGTCATCAACTCCTCAGCTTTTGCAATATGATCTGATAGAACTTTGGAGCTTGAAATGAAATCAGATTCATTCCACTTCTTGGTCCATTCAACTCCTCTGTGAGTTTCTTCCCATGGAACAAGAGCATCTTGTTCAACAAACTTTTTAATCAGTGCCTCCTTTCCAAGAGTTTAAGCTGGTGTGTTTACTGGAGCTGACTCTCCAGAACTTTCAAGAAACTCATCATCTTCTGAAAACACAAGTGTGTGTGTGGCTGTTGTAGATTCTGGTACAACTTCATCTGTTTCCACATCCAGAATTGGAGTATTTGGAACTTCAACATTTAGTGAAGAAATAATTGGAGTTGTCACTTGTCCTTGTGGTGCTTCCAGAAACAGGACAGATGGAATGTGCAGCTTGTGAATATCAATTTCAGGACTTAATCCTGAATCTTCAGCTGCAACATTTGCTTTAGTAGGAGAGACAGGAGGTGTGATCACTGTGTCTGGAACAGTGTGTTTAGCTTGAGGTGGAGGTGGCAAGGCTTCAATCACTATTGGTCCTGATGAGATCAGAGATTCCTGATCCCCTTCCTCAGCTTCTTGAGCATCCTCAGAGTGAGGTTGTGCCATATGCCTTCCTGCTCTCATTTTCTTTGATCTCCTGAATGGTGGAGGAGTTTCTTGAGCAGCATCAGAACTTAAAGTTCTTTTCCTCTATAAGATTCCAGAACCCTCAGCTTTAGTTTTTTTCTGAGAAGTTACCTTTTCAGCTTCTACCTCCTTCTGAAAAATTACATTCTCAGCTTCTATTGTCACAGGTTCTGATGTATGAACCTGGACTTGCTCCTCTTCATCTGATTCATCACTTAGAATCATCCTTCTTCTTCTTGGTGGAGATTTAGGAACATATTTTGATTTTGAAGGTTTGGGTTTAGATGTTGTAGTAGATGGTTGTGGTTGAGAAGATTGTGCAATTTAGAAATAAGTTCTGATGGTAGGCTGTGGTTGAGGTTGAGGTTGAGATGATTGAGCTGGTTGTGTATTGGTTGTAGGTGCTGATGGAGGTTGAGATGGTGCTACATTAGGATATATGGCACTGTATGTGAGAGGAACAACATTTACTAAGAACTGTTTGACTAATTGAGGAATTTGGAGGGGTCTTAGTATAGTCTTCTTATTAGCATTAGATAATAATTCAGTGAAACCCTTTTGTGTAGCTTAAAGGGTTCAATCAACTCACTAAAGGTGTGTGGTGTATCAGGACAACAAAAATTATAAATAAGTTGACAAAATCTAGCAAAATAGACTATATTGCTATCTTCTTTCATCCTATCACCAATAAACCCTAAAACAACACTTGCATAATCAAAATGTGTTTGATTCAAAAGGGCATACCCGATTTGTTGACTCATTATGGGTATAGCATTAAAGTTTGAGCACTTGTTGGCAAAAGCATTTGTAATACAGTCAAAGAAAAAACTCCACTCCCTCCTGATGTGGGGTCTCTTCAATTGTCCCAGCTTTGCCAAAGACTTTTCATAGCCTAGATTTGCCATCATTTGTTGAAGAGCTGCCTCCTCAACTGGTGAATTGAAGGTGCAATCTTCTGGAAAATATAGTGCTTGTTGAACAGTTGACAAGGTCACTACATGCTCATCCTCCCTTGTTGTAAAGATAATACTCGGGGACCCAACTTTTCCACCATCATCATAAACACTAGACCGCCAAAACTCTAGAATCTGCTTGCCTGAGAGAGCCTGGGGTTGGGTCAGTGCATAGCCTATTTCACTTCGAGCAAGAAAGTCTTGGACGAAATGAAGTTCTGAAGGAGCCTCATCCTTAGAAAGAATAGCTATGTAGTTATTAGGAACAAACTTGGCTCCATCAGAGATTAGATCTTTGGGTGCCGATTCTGTAAAGAAAAAGTGAGAAAATGTGTGTTCACAAGATGTTTGTTAAAATACTTGTAAGAAATTTCGTCAAAAAATAGAGAGTAAAAGAGAGAGAAAGAGAGAATAAAAGAAATAAGAGATTAAGTAAGAGAGAAAGTAAAAGATTTGGGTAATCTTTTGTCTCTAATATTTATACTCTTTCCACTCAACGGCTCTTTTTGGAAGTAAAACAGACACTTTACACCTGTCATCCAGTAAATAGTCAAAACAGTAGTTAGTGGGCACGGGAAATAAGCAGTAATTATTGCTCACATTCTGTTACCAAAACAAACACGCAACCCATAAACTAAATGATTATCACTGTTTTTATCTCACTTAATTATTTTCTGACAAAATATAACCATTACAGTAAATACTAAAAATAAGCCAAGCAACTAAACAATGCCACATAAGCATCAGAGTTTCCATCAGGATTTGTATCAGAACCTGACTATTATCAGAATTTAACGGTCATCAGAACATGGCTTCTGTACTCAAAAAGTGAATGACTGTATCTGTGATTCTTAAGACAAATACTGACTGGTTTCTTCAGAGTTTAATCATCAGAACTTTCATCAGAACTTGTCCTCATAATTTATGCAAATAATACTTAACTATTTATCAGCAACATCATAATCACCACAGTAATTTTCATCACTCATATGGAGTGAGAGTGTGTGCATTTTGCAAATGATCAGATATAGATTAAAGTCTGATAAACTTTAGTATATCTTAGAAATAAGGCATAACTAAGAAAAGTGCTTAAAATCTGTCTTTAATTTTGAAGTCTACTATAGAATAAATTTATGCAAGAGTCCACCTCAACTATTTGTGCTCATTTTATGCATCTTTTGACATTCTTTTTATAATGGCTTCTTAGTGTGAATGAGTCACAACTGCTATCAGAATTTATGCTATTATCAGAGTATTTTTCCAGTAATCAGAAAATGTGAAAAGTCACCAAGAAAAATTTATTTGCTTTTCTAATGCATATAACTTAATACCAGCAATGCACTTGGATCTTCCCTTTTACATATTTACTCTAGATCTCAAAGGAGTGCCTGACATCAATTTTCTTTTCTTCAGATAAGTGAGGGTTATCAAGTATGTAGTTCATCCTTAAGATTTACTGATATCAGAATTTGACAGATAAGAAGCAAAAATCTAGTTTGTGACTTAGTAATAAGATATACAAAATAAATTTGACTAAGATCAAAATCAGAGTTTGCTTGTGTTATAGATTTCCACTTAAATAACTAATTCAAACATGGGATACATAGTTTGTTAAAGACTACTAAGTCAGCATCTAACAAATAATCCTCATTGGAGTGAATAGTCACTGAACATCCAAAACACTATCAAAGTACATAAAATCACATCAGATAACAATCAATATTTAATATATTACAATTTAAGCACATATTACATGGAGATAAAACAATCTGTAAACACTGATCATAAAGTCTGATGCATGAGAACAAAAACTAAACAGATTTTGAGAAAGAACCTGAAACCATTCCAAGTTCATTTACCAGTCTTGTAAAAGTAACTTCACATAGTGGTTTTGTGAAGATATCTGCTAGTTGTTGATCTGTTGGAACAAAAAAGCAATTCCACTATACCTTCCATCACATGTTCCCTTATGAAATGGTACCTAATGATGATGTGCTTTGTCATTGAGTGTTGAACTGGATTACCTGTCATAGCAATAACACTTTGATTATCACAGTAAATGGGTATTTTAGAAAATTCTAACCCATAGTCCAATAGCTGATTCTTCATCCAAAGAATCTGTGCACAACAACTTCCTGCAGCAATATATTTTGCTTCTGCAGTTGATGTGGAAATTGACTTCTATTTCTTGCTAAACCAAGACACTAATCTACCTCCAAGAAATTGGCAGCTTCCACTAGTGCTTTTCCTGTCTATTTTGCATCCTGTAAAATCTGCTATAAGCTTAAAATCTGATTCCCTAGGATACCACAATCCTAGATCAGCTGTACCCTTGAGGTACTTGAAAATTCTTTTCACAGCTATTAGATGAGGTTCTCTTAGATCAGCCTGAAATCTTGCAAAAAGACAGGTAACATACATGATATCAGGTCTACTTGCAGTTAAATAGAGTAAAGAGCCAATCATACCTCTATAGTTAGTAATATCTACTGATGCTCCAGTATCTTTATCTAACTTGGTTGCAGTGGCCATGGGAGTGGATGCAGTTGAACAGTCTTACATTCCAAATTTCTTGAGTAAATTTCTGGTGTACTTGAATTGATTTATGAAAGTACCTTCTTCATTTTGCTTGACTTGAAGTCCCAGAAAATAGCTAAGTTCTCCCATCATACTCATTTGATATCTTGACTGCATTAGCTTTGCAAACCTTTCACAGAGTTTGGCATTTGTAGAACCAAAGATGATATCATCAACATATATCTGTACCAAAAGTAAGTCTTTTCCATGGTTGAGGTAGAACAGTGTTTTATCAATTGTGCCTCTGTTAAATTCACTTTCCAGAAGGAATTGAGCTAAAGTCTCATACCATGCTCTTGGAGCTTGCTTAAGGCCATAAAGTGCTTTGTCAATCCTGTAGACATGTTTTGGAAATTTTGGATCTACAAAGCCTGAAGATTGTTCAACATATACCTCTTCTCCCAATTCTCCATTGAGAAAAGCACTTTTCACATCCATTTGAAAGACTTTAAACTTCTTGTGAGCAACATAAGCTAAAAAGATTCTTATGGCTTCCAATATAGCAACTGGAGCAAATGTTTCATCATAGTCAATACCCTCCTGTTGAGAGTAACCTTTAGCAACCATCCTTGCTTTGTTTCTTGTAATTATGCCATCAATGTCAGTTTTGTTTCTGAACACCCATTTTGTGCTAATAATGGATCTGTTCTTTGGTCTTGGCACTAGGGTCCAGACTTTATTTCTTTCAAATTCATTTAACTCTTCCTGCATTGCTTGCACCCAATCAGCATCTTAAAGAGCTTCTTCCACTTTCTTTGGTTCAGTCTGAGATAGAAAGGAATGATGGAGACATTCATTTGATATTGTTGTTCTAGTTCGGACACCTGCTTCAGGATCTCCAATTATTAAGTCAGGTGTGTGTGATTTAGTCCACTTCCTTGCAGATGGAAGTTGATCTCTAGAACTGGATCCTCCCCCATGATCCATGCTATCTCCATCAGCATTTTTTGATGCTCCCCCTGAAGTTATGCTCTCTGAAATTTCAGAATTTGAGTTAGATCCTTCAGGAATTGAAAAATCAGTGTTTCCAGAATTATCAGAATTTCGCTCATCAGAACTTGATGAATCAGAACTTGAAGAGCCAGTGACAGGTTCTGATGCTTCTTGAGAGTCTTAAGATGTGGTATGTTCATCAGCTTGCTCCCCCCTGAACATGTGCATTTTCCCTTTGAGTAGTTACCACAGTTTCAATGACATCAGAATTTAACCCGTTAGAACTTACAGGATCAGGATTTAAGTCATCAAAATTTACAGAATCAGAATTTAAATCTTCATTTTCAAATCTCAGCTGATCATGATCATTGAAATCTTCAAGTCCAACTATCTTTTTATCATAAAAAGATACATTGATAGATTCCATGACAACCCTTGTTCTTAAATTGTAGACTCTGAAGGCTTTTGTGGAAAGTGGATATCCAACAAAAATTCCTTCATCAGCTTTTAGATCAAATTTTGACAGCTGTTTAGGATGAGTCTTAAGAACAAAACACTTGCATCCAAATACATGGAAGTATTTCAGGTTTGGCTTCTTTTTCTTCACCATCTCATATGGTGTTTTTCCATGCTTGTTTACAAGTGTAGCATTCTGTGTAAAACAAGCAGTCTGCAAAGCTTCAGCCCAAAAATAGGTTGGAAGCTTTGCTTCATCAAGCATTGTTCGTGCAGCTTCAATGAGAGTCCTGTTCTTTCTTTTTACAACTCCATTTTGCTGTGGAGTTCCAGGTGCAGAAAATTCTTGCTTTATCCCATGCTCTTTGCAGAACTCTTCCATGATTGAATTCTTGAACTCAGTGCCATTATCACTTCTTATTATTTAAACAGAATCTTTGACCAACTTATCCAGCTGTTTGACATGATCAGTTAGAGTAGATGCAGTTTCATTCTTCTTGTGCAAGAAATACACCCAAGTGTATCTTGTGAACTCATCCACTATAATCATAGCATATTTCTTCTGTGCAATAGACATGACATTTACTGGACCAAATAGATCAACATGCAGTAAGTGATAAGGATCAAGAATTGAGGATTCAATTTTGCTCTTGAATGAAGATTTTCTTTGTTTTGCCTTTTGACATGAATCACAAAGGCCATCAGGAGCAAATACTGCTTTTGGCAGTCCTCTCACAAGATCTCTCTTTACTAGCTCATTTATGTTGTTGAAATTTAAATGAAAGAGTCTCTTGTTCCAATTCCAGCTTTCTTCAATTGATGTTCTGCTTAACAGACATATTGCAGAACCATCAGAGTTTGTTGAAAGTCTGGCTTCATATATGTTACCATATCTGTAACCTTTCAGAACCACTTTGCCTGTAGAATTACTTATAACTTCACAGTGTTCTTCAAAGAAATCCACATGATAACCTCTGCCACAGATTTGACTCACACTTAGCAGATTGTGTTTAAGTCCTGAGACAAGAGCTACTGATTTAATTATGACATTCCCAAGATTGATATTGCCATATCCCAGAGTCTTTCCTATGTTATCATCTCCATAAGAAACTCATGGGCCAACTTTCTTCACAAAGTCTGATAGCAGGGCTTTATTTCCAGTCATATGTCCTGAACATCCACTGTCCAAAACTAGGATGTTTTTCCTGTTACCCTGCAATCACGAAGACCAGTATTGGTTAGTTTTAAGGACCCATACTTGCTTGGATCATTTGGCCTTTTTAATTTTGTTAGCATTTGCAGCGGATTTAGTTTCAGATTTTATGCTAACATGCTTTTTATCAGACTTTATATCAGACTTTGTATCAGAATTTACACTAGAAGGAATTACACTAACTTTCTTCAGAGAAGGTTTTATTTGATAATAATCATAGTACAAACTATGATATTCCTTACAAGTATAAATAGAATGCCATAAACTACCACAATGAAAACAAGGATTTTGTGGTTTAAACCTAACAGACTGACTCTGAACTCCTGATCTAGGAGGTAAAGAGTTTATATCTTTATTTTTCCTGCAAAAAGAAGCAAGATGGTTAGAGTTTCCACAGTTATAGCATTTCTTTATAGGAGCATTAGGAACAGGCATATAATTATTGCTTTTATTCACACATTCCTTTCCATTCCTATTTTTCCTAGCTTCCTTTACCTTGTTCACATTTCTAATCTCTTTCAGCTTATGCTTAAGCTGTTTCTTTGTCATTAAACCTATGTTTACTGAAGCTGGTTTGTCCTGTTTTAATTTTTCAGAAGTTGACTTTTCTTTGACTTCTGTTATAGAATCATTCATCTTTTCAGATTTTGACACATCAGTTTTTGCTACAAATTTAATAGGATTAACTTTAGGCTTTTCAACTTTCTTGGTAAATTTTGGTTTAGATGACACAGTTTCCTTTTCTTCTTTATCATCTAGATAACCTAGACTTTCTTTCCAATTTCCATTTTCTAAGATTTTCTGAGTTGTTCTTCCGGAGTTAGTCCAAGTTTTGATTATCTCCTTTTCCTTTTCCAGTTCAGATTTAAGAGATTTATTCAATTTTAGCACTTCATCTCTAACATACAAAGCCTCATTTCTTTCTTTCTGAGTTTGATGGAACATAACTAACTCTTTTTCTAAATAGTCATTTCTGTTTCTAAGAGCAAGACTTTCAGATTTTAATCTTTCATTTGTTAAAGTCAATCTCTAAGACTAATGAACATGGTTTTAAGATATAATCTTAGCTCAGAAATATCATCAGTATGAAAAGCAAGAGTTGATTGAGGTACCTTTAATTCAGCAGCATCAAAACTGCTATCAGTATTTGCCATCAAGGCATAGTTCACCTCATCTTCAGAATTTGAAGTGTTTGCCCAATTTTTCTTCTCTATGATAAGTGCCTGGCCTTTATCACCTTTTCCTTTCTTGCAGTCAGGAGAGATGTGGCCTCTTTCACCATAATTATAGCACTTGACATTTGATTTGTCTCCTCTGTCGACTTTCCTCCTTTGCCTTCAGACTTTCTGAACCCTTTCTTTTTAGAACTTCCACCTTTCCTTGAAAACTTCTTGCCCTTTCTGAATTTCTTGTAGGATATCTTTGTGATACCCTTCACCATAAGAGCATACAGTTGCATCATCTCTGCATCAACATCCACTTTAGATAAATTTTCAGATTCTGAATCATCATCATCAGAATATGATGACTCTGAATTGGACTGTATGATGAGAGCCTTTCCTTTGCCCCTCTTTGAGACAACAACTTTAGGAGATCTTCCTCAGCTTTAAGAGCAACTGTCTTTGACTTTCTTCCATGCCTTTTGCTCCTTTGATCATCAAGTTCATGAGTCTTGAGCATACCATAAATTTCATCAAGAGTGGTTTCAGCAAGGTCATAGTTGTCTCTTATGGTAGTAGACTTCAAATCCCAATTTTCAGGAAGAGCTAAAAGGAATTTTAGATTTGAATCTTCAAGATCATATTCCTTGTCCACCAGTTACAGATCATTCAAAAGTTTGGCAAACCTGTCATATAAATCAGTTAATGACTCATCAGCTTTTGAGTCAAAGTGCTCATACTCCTGTGTGAGTATAGTCTTCCTGTTCTTTTTGATTGCATTAGTTCCCTGGCATCTTATCTCCAAAGAATCCCATATCTCCTTTACAGTCTTGCATCCAATTACCCTATTTGACATGACATTTTCAATTGCACTATGAAGCAGATGCCTTACCTTTGCATCCTTGGTAATAGATGAGATGTCTTCAGTTGTGTACTCACTTTTCTCCTTTGGTATCATCTTTGCTGGTTGATCAGCAACTGTAACAGAAAGCTTGGTAGGCTTATATGGTCCATCATTAATTCTATCAAGGTATTCTGGATCTGTGGCTTCCAGAAACATAGCCATCTTTACCTTCCATATAGGATACTCAGATGCTCTCAGTATGAGAACCCTAATACTCTCATATCGACTGTGAGTTTGATTGTTTTGAGTATCTTGAGTTTTGGTGGGCTTTGGTGGAGTTTGTGTTTCTTCAGACATGATTGTAAACTGGATCTCACTGTTTGTAAATCAACAGAGAGGCTCTGATACCACTTGTTAGGTTACACAACACTATAAAAGGGGGTTGAATATAATGTTTATACAATCAAATCTATTTATCAACACAAGTATGTAACAATAATCAAGTATATTTAATATAATAAACTCTGTTACAATATAACAGTTGTTCTCTCTCAATGATGAACAATATCACTAAGTGCTGCTAGGTTACAATGTATAATCTTTCTCGTGAATGATAACACCTAGTGTAAACCCAACTGTTTGATTGTGTAACTGTGCAGTATATAAGCACATATTAGGTTAACACTTTATGTGTAGTGCATTGCTTTATCATACACATAACCCAACAGCTCTCAACGATATCTCTTAGTCCTTTGAGAGAGTTTTGTAATCAGTTTTTATTCATTAAGATAAAAAATTGTTCTTCATTGTTGAGTAATTAATTCGATTTGATTGTTATAAATGTATTCACCCCCTCTACAATTACTTAAAGGCCTAACATTTGGTATCTGGGCTTGTTGTTGATACACAAACAGTTTAAGATCCAAAAATAATCAGTAATGGTAGATAAAGAAACTCAACATAATCCCCCAACACCAGCCATAAATCAAATCAACCACAATATGAGCAGATATGAAATCATCAAAGTTCCAGTTCTGAAGATTATTGAATATCCAATCTGGAAAGTGAAGATGACCATGTGTCTGGACCCTATAGATCCTAAATATCTGAACAGGATTTATGATGGTCCT
This sequence comes from Apium graveolens, assembly GCF_009905375.1. Classification (NCBI taxonomy): domain Eukaryota; kingdom Viridiplantae; phylum Streptophyta; class Magnoliopsida; order Apiales; family Apiaceae; genus Apium; species Apium graveolens. Next base: position 236,163,466 of record NC_133655.1, read on the forward strand.
CAAAGGCCCATGAAACTGGATGTTATAGTTCCCGATTAGGAGGAGAATGTTATGCAAGACATGAATGTATATAACAAGACTAAGTCATATTGACAAAAGGATAAGTTGTATGATAATCTAAATTTGTATTCTGTAATTATATTTCTCGAGTCTGTAAAAATGTTAAGTAGATTAGACTGAAGGATTTTTTTGTGAACAGTGTTCAAGCTAAGGAATAAACTTTGAAAGAAGATCAAATCCTGATCATGTCTCAGAGAGAAGTGTAGCAACTTGGATTTGAATAATACTGTTCTAGAAAAAATGTTCTAAGTCAGATTTCGACAAGTCACAAATCAAGGGATATCGAGAAGTCTGTCGAGAAGTCCAAAATGACTTATAAAGAAGTCCCAAGAGATATCGACAAGTCAATATGCATGTAGAGATCTCAGATATTGACAAGTCAAAAAGTCTATGTAGAGAACTGGAGGTATCGATAAGTCATTTCTTTCTGTAGAGATCTAGAGATATCGACAAACCAAATCTTCATGTAGAGAACCAGAGATATCGACAAGTCAAAAGTCTATGTAAAGAACTGGAGATATCGACAAGTAATTCTACTTGAAGAGAACTGAAGATCTCGATAAGTCAAAGACACATGTAGAGAACTCTAGATTTTGACAAGTCATTATACTTATCGATATGTGACATCTCTACAGAACAAAAGAGATCTCGATAAACTATCTCAAAATTCAAAGTACAGACAAGTTCTAGATTCAAGATTATCAGTCAACAAATAATTCATTAACTGAATTGGAAAGTCTATAAAAGCAGTTTGAAGAATAAAAGATCAATGGCCAAGATTCACTGGACAAAGGAGGGTCACAGACCTACAAGATTCTGCACAGATTTGCTAACACTAGAAATAGAATTAGACAAGATAGCTTTAGAAAATGTGTTAGTACATTTTAGTGCAAGTTTTGTAAATATGTGTTGTTGGTTTATAAAGCATGCACAGATCCTTAATTTAGAAGTAATAAAACAGATTTAGAAAATATCTTGCATTCTCTCTCAATATTTGCAGCTGAATTCTTATTTTCAAGAACACAGATTTGTAGCAAAACAAATTTGATTAATACAATCAAGTGAGTTTTTGATATTTTGTTTGTGCGCTTACAGTTAAACAATTTATCTCTACACGTTCATACTTGCTTTGTTCATTTATAAGCCAAACACTTTCAAAGCCAATTAAAATCTAAAGAAACACATTCACCCCCTCCCTGTATTATATTTCACTGCACTCAATGTCTAACAAGTGGTATTAGAGCAAAATATGAAAGTAAACAGATAAAGATCTTGGAAGAATGAGTGCTCAGAAAATAAGCTGTATCAAGATACCTGTCTTTGACAACATCAACTACACCCTATGGAAAAAGAAAATGATGTTGTTCATAAGGATGACTAATACAATGTACATTGAGATTCTCAGGCATGTACACTTTATTCCTATGGAAAGGGTTCTTGAAGCAACTGATGGAGACATGGTCATGCCTGCATACTTTGCACTGAAAGATCCCTCTACCTACACAGAACTTGAGAAAGAAAAGGTGGCACTGGATAGTGTCTTACAACTCATTTTAATTGAGTCTCTTGATAATGTAATGTACAATAACATTATTAATTGTGAGTCAGCTAAACAAATATGAGAGAAAATAAAGATCTTGTGTGAAGGAACATAAAAAGTTAGATCTAATCAAAGAAGGATCTTGGTTATACATTATGTGGGTTTTATCGCTAAACCAAAATAAGGCATAACTGGTATTTTTGAGAGATTCAACAAACTGATAAATAGTTTGCAGCTTTATGACAAGTATTATGAAGCTGAAGAAGTTAACCTGAAATTCTTGTTCACTCTCCCTGATCACTTGGAACAAAAAAATTCTGCAATTAGAGAAGGAAGAGATCTAGGGAGAATAACCTTGGAGGTTTTGTATGGCATATTGAAAACCTATGAGTTGGCGATGTTGTAGAGAAAGTCATTGAAGGCTAGTCAAGGACATGTTGTGGATGTATCAAGTGCCTTGGTAGCAAATGGCAGCAAGCTAAGTGAAGATGAAACTGAATCCCAAACTCAGGTTACTCAAGCTGTTGAGCAAAAGAATAAGGTACCTCAAAAGCAAGTCATTTTAGAGCTGGAGGAGGATGAATTTTACACCCTTGATGAACTGATAAGAAGGACCAATCAATGGCTTATCTTGTAAGGAAGTTCTCTAACATTAGGGTCAAGAAGCCAAAGTACTTCAAGATCAAGGGTCAGAAATCCAACAACATCAATTGGAAAGAAAAACTCAGTTCAAATTTAGCTGGCAAAAGTGGCTACATGTCAGGGTCTGTTGGCAGGTCAAAGATAAGGTGCTACAACTGTGATGAACTTGGTCACTTTGCCACTGAGTGTAAAAAGCCAAAGAAGGTGAAGAAAAACAAAGCTTATTTGGAACTGGAAGTAAAGTATGAAGTACTCTTGAGAAAGCAATGGGGAAAGGCTTACATTACAAAAGGCAAAAGCTGGGATGATATAAATGATGAGGATGACTGTGAAGAATATGAGAATTATGCTCTCATGGCTCTAGAGCAAGGAGAATCATCTGCATCCAAATCATAGGTACCTATTCTAACTACAACTGATTTAAATGCCTCTCAATATAAAGAAACTATTGAGAAAATAATTGTAGAGATGTTTCATATCCACACAAGCATGATGACAGCTACTGAGGAAGTGAGTAGGTTGTCAAAAATAAATGAGAAGCTTGAGATTGAGAAAGAGGAGCTAGAAATGCAGCTTTGGTCTTGAAATAGTTAAGCAAAAAAATGAGTACCTCAAGAACAAGCTTCAGTATGCTGGAAAAGTGGAAGCAGTGTTGAGAGAAAAATTATCATTCCTGTTATGACAGCTCATAGCATAAATATCCCAGAAAAATATCAAATTTAATAACATATTCAGAGTTGTCTTTGAGCACAAAGCATTTGATTCCAAACATATGCAGATGTTTCACAATAGGCTTTATTTTTGACAAAATTGAGTAGGGTGACTTGCCAAGGTTTTGGTTGGCTACCTATCTATTTTAAGTGTAGCATGTTGTGTTGACAACTTCTTCCCAAAAACTTGTGGGGATATTAGCATCTTGTAGCATTGTTCTTGCAGCCTCAACTAGAGTTCTATTATTTCTTTCAACCACACCATTTTGCTGAGGTGTTTTTGTAGCTGAGAACTCTTGAACAATGCCCTTGTTCTTGCAGAAATCACTTAAAGTTGCATTCCTGAATGATAAAAGGAATTATCCGTCGAAAGACAAAGAACCACATCCTTCGAATGAAAGAAAACCAATTAACAAGGATAAACTATCCAAAATCAATGAGAAATATGGATCAATTTCCAAGAACTTTGTCACAGGTGAATCAATCAAGTCAAGGAAAATAAAAGAGTTAATGTGGGGCATCTGTCAATGAAGCAACTGAGTGACAGATTGGAGAAAATTGAGGTCAAGGCAGATTCCAAAAGGAAAAATAACAGGAATGGGAAAGTAGGAATTAACAAATATAACAACTACACACCTGATAAATATGCATATAGAAAAATCTGTGTTAAATGTGGTAGTGTTAATCATTATTCTATTAACTGCAAATCTACTATGCCTGCACCCATGTCTGTACCTCCCTCATTTTCCAACATGACCATATTATCTGTAAATGTTATGCCTGCACAAAATTTAATTTGCTAATATGCCATTTGCACAAAATCCTTACTATGTTGCATTCAATATGCCTCAAATGCCATTTAACATGCCATACTGGAATAACATGTTTGCACATAATATGCCATTTCATGTTAAGCAACCCATGCATGATAATTCTGCAATTATGAATGGTTTTCAAAGCCCTACACTAATAACAAAGGTTGAATCTCTATCTCCTAAGTCAAATGAGGAAAAGCCTAAGAAACCTAAAAAGAAGGCTAACAAGGAAGGACCTAAGGAAACTTGGGTACCAAAATCAACTTGATTTAATTTTGATGTGTGCAGGGAAACATAAAGAATCTTTGGTATCTGGATAGTGGTTATTCAAGGAACATGGCCGGAGATTCTACCCTGCTCACTGAGTTCAAGGAGAGAGCTGACCCAAGTATCATTTTTAGAGATGACATAAAAGGTTATACTATGGGATATGGCTTGATTTCAAAAGACAATGTCATCATTGAAGAAGTTGCTCTAGTGGATGAACTCAAACACAACCTTCTGAGTGTCAGCCAGCTATGTGACAAGGGAAACTCTGTACCTTCAATTCAGAAGCGTGTGTTGTTACAAATAAAAAGAACAACAAAGTGGTTCTCACAGGATTGAGAAAAGGAAATGTGTATCTAGCTGACTTCAACTCATCCAATGCAAATTCCATTACTTGTCTTTTTAGCAAAGCAAGTCAAGATGAAAGTTGGCTATGGCACACGAAGTTGTCCCATCTGAACTTCAAGACTATGAATGAGTTAGTCAGGAAAGACCTAATAAGAGGCATTCCTCAAGTTGAGTTCTCAAAGGATGGACTGTGTGATGCCTGTCAAAAGGGAAAACAGATCAAGGCATCATTCAAGAAGAAAATTGAATCTGCAATTGAAGAACCACTACAACTATTGCACATGGACTTAGTCGGACCAGTCAATGTGTTGTCAATCTCAAAGAAAAGATATTTCCTAGTGATTGTGGATGATTTCTTAAAGTTCACTTGGACATATTTTCTAAAATCTAAAGATGAAGCTAGTGAAATCATTATCAATCATATAAGGCAAGTCAACAATCATCCTGATCTCAAAGTTAGAAGAATCAGGAGTGACTATGGAACTGGGTTCAAGAATTTTGCAATGAGGTTATTTTGTGATTAAAATGGGATCATGCATGAGTTTTCAGCAGCAAGGATCCACAACTAAATGGAGTGGTGGAAAGAAAGAATAGGTCTCTTATTGAAACTGCAAGAACAATACTAGAAGAATCAAAGCTACCAACTTATTTTTGGGCAGAAGCTGTAATGCTACACTCGGAATATTTCTTTGGTCAATCAAGAAAAATGCATGACTCCTTATCAACTATTTAAGAACAGGAAACCAACACCTAACTTTCTTCATGTCTATGGATGCAAATGCTATATTCTAAGGAATCAAACTGAGCAATATGGAAAGTTTGATGCCAAAGCTGATGAAGGTATTATTGTTGGATATGGTGTGGGAAAAGCATATAGAGTCTACAATCTTGGAACCAACATTGTTATGGAATCTGTACATATTGTGTTTGATGATAAGAAGATTAAAGGACTGCACGATGAAGGTTTCCATGAAAGCCTCAAATTTGATAATGTTGAGATGAACTATGATAATAGTGATGATGAAAGTGATCAGGAAATAATTTTTAAGGAAAATGCAGAAAAGTTAGCAATATTTGAAGTACAGAATTCTACATCCGTCGAAAGACATAGTGCATCATCTATTGAGAGACAAACTGCATCATCCGTCAAAGGCAAAATTCAACATCCGTTGAGCCATCAATAGGAGTTGAAAGTCATGTTAGATCACACAGAAAGGACCCCAACTTCAAGTCAAAGATCCACAAATTCAGGGGGAGTTTCTTCTAATTAAAACTCAATCACACATCAATACAACTTTGAGGCCTCTTCATCTAGAGCTACTCTACCACAACAAAGGAAATGGACTAGAGATCACCCATTTGAACTAATTATTGGTGATGCATCTTCAAGAATACGAACAAGGAAAGCAACTCAAGATGAATGTCTATATAGCAGCTTCCTGTCTCAGGAAGAGCAGAAGAAGGTAGAGGAAACTTTTTTGGATCCTGATTGGGTTTTAACCATGCAGGAAGAGCTAAACCAATTTGAAAGGAATAGAGTTTGGAAGCTGGTATCCAAACCAAAAGGCAAGAATTCTATTGACACCAAATGGGTATTCATAAACAAGATGGATGAAAATGGCATGGTCATAAGGAACAAAGCAAGATTGGTTGCTAAAGGCTATTATCAGTAGGAAGGGATAGATTTTAATGAAACTTTTGCTCCTATTAAAAGACTTGAAGCTATCATAATTTTTCTAGCCTATGCAGCTCATGACAATTTCAAATTCTATCAAATGGAGTGCCTTTCTACATGGAGATTTGGAGGAGTAAGTCTATGTCAGTCAGCCTTCTGGTTTTGAAGATCCCAACTTTCTAGAATATGTTTACTATCTTTTAAAAGCTTTTTTTGGATTGAAGTAAGCACCTAGAGCCTGGTATGATACTTTGTCAAAATTTCTTCTAGAAAATCATTTCACAAGAGGTATAGTTGAAAAAACTCTTTTGTTTAGAAATGTTAATGGCTCTAGTATACTTGTTCAGATTTATGTAGATGATAGTATATTTGGCTCTACAGATGAAAAACTCTTTAAAAAGTCTGCCAAACTAATGCAAAGTAAATATGAAATGAGCATGTTAGGTCCGTAATTAACTGTAGGGGGGGTGAATACATTTTATGCAATCAATTCGACAAAGCTTCAACATAATAATATTTTTTATATTAACAGATAAAAACTGATTATAAACGTATTCTATCAAAAGGATGAACAAATATCCTTAAGAGCTGTTAGGTTATGCGAATGATATAACAATGTTCGCAATGCTTATAGCATGAACCTAATATGTGCTTTATATAGAGCATAACTACACAATCAATAAGGAATCCTATTTTATTACAATAAGGAAACATATTACATTTTCATGTATGATTGCTTCTGAGATAAAGTCCTTCACCGCCTTGAATTCCTGCTTTCCTTTTCCTCCTCGAATATCTACTGAAGTGACAAATCCTGATGACATCATTTGCTGATCATCAAGTGCTGATAAAGTAATGATGAAATTACTTTTCAGTAAATACTGATATAAGTCCTGATATGAACTTCTGATAGTTTCTTATCCAGATATCATCAATTATATCTAACAATCTCCCCCAACTTGTGCATTATGGCAATATGTACAAGTTCCAATTGATGATGTCAAAACTATCTAAATGCAAAAATCAAGTAAACATATTCATTCTTACTTCAGTGAATATCAGACTTTACTCTTCATTTTAAACTCTAACACAGTCTTGAAAATCGTCAAGAAACTTCCTCAACAGATTTTCTTCCATTACATACAAATACCATTGCATCCTCTGTTTATATTCTTTCATTTCATTTATTGATTCATCATTCTGATAGATGGAAGCCCTGAGATTATGTAACTTTGAATTTCCAAGTGATAGATCATCCAGCTTTAGAAATCCAATTTTTTTCCATCAGGATTAAAGGTTAAAACTTTAGTCCCTAGACTCATTTCTATCTTGGCTCCTCCAATAGGTATATCAACAACGTATTCAGATTGATCAATGTACTTTGGAATATAGTTTGATTTGTAAGACATTCCTCTCTGCTTGAACTGTATCAGGTTCTTTATGAATGCAGACCATCTGACAGTTATATAATTAGTTACCTTAAGAATTGTAATAATAAGTTTCAATTCCTTCCATGGTTTATCTCTTAACTGTTCTTGAGTCAACCTTAAGTTTCTCCCAGACTCCAGAAAATAAATCATTTTCTCTTCAACATGATCAATAACAATTTGCACTGAAATGATCTTCTGTAAGTCTTCATGCATCATATTGTCTCCAATTTCTATCAAATTAACATGCTTTCTTAAAATCAAAGCATCTTCTATAAATGGATCAACATTTAATCTTCCAAGACCACTTGTGATTCCAGGTCTTCTAGAGTGAGAACTTCCACTGTAAATCTTTTTTAATATTTCAGAAGAATCTCTTCTAGGTACTGGTTTCTTGCTTTTCCATGGTAGCTTCTTCTATTCTTCAAAAGTAAGTTATGGCTTGTCAGAGACTATGTCTTCAGAATCAGGATCTGATAAATTAGCTTGAATTGGGTAGAAATTAATAACATGAGTAGAATCAGAGATTGTGATTGGTTGAATAACAACTTCTTCTTTAACTTGAGCAATGTTAGAGGTTAATTTCAGTTTTCAGCCCAATCAGCTCCATGAATCTTCCTTCTTTGGTGAGCTTGGCTGATTTCTTCTTCTTCAGTAATTTCATCAGTATCAAAAGATATAACAACTATATAGATTGGATCAATCGGTATTTGTGATTTAATTGCCTTAGATACTGATTTCTTCTTTTCAACAGTTTTGGCTTTAGGATATAAAAGCTTTGACTTCTCTCCTATCTTTTCTTTCCCTTTATGCTTCTTATCAGCAACTAAGATACCTTGAGATCTGAAACACCTTTCAGCATCTTCCTGACTTTCTTCCCTTATGACTACACCTTTGGTTGGTCTATTAGAAGGATTATCTTCATATAGATCTTGAGAGATAATAGTAGTATCAACGTTTAATATCTTTATGGATTTCTTGAAGTCTTCCTCCATTTTCCTTAGTTGTTCTAGATCAACTCCATGATTTTCTCTTTCAAAGATTCTTCTACTCACCTCAGAGTCAAATACTTGAATCTTTGGATCCTTGTAGAATAGAGTTGTCTTTCTACCTTTTACTTTCAGAGTTTGAAGATATTGACTTGCTTCTGCACTAGCTTCCGACTCCAAAATACCTTGGTCTTCATCAACAGTTGTGACTTGTAAAGGTTGTTGAGATATTGTAGTCACAATCAATTCTTTAACTCTTCTTTCAATGCTCTTACTTTCTCCACCTTGTCTAGATTGAGATCTAGTGATTGCTTTTGATGAACCACTAATTCCAATTAGCTATTCACTTCTTCTCCTTTCACTATCTTTTTGTCCCTCCTTATCACCTCCATCATGATTCTCATCATCAGTATTTGTCAATGTCAGATGTTTGCATTTAGATTTAACAATTTTCTCCCCCTTTTTGGCATCTTCACCAAGCAGTAGAGGAAGAATCAGCTCTATTGAATTCTGTACCTCTATAAGTTGACCAGACATTTGAACTTGTTTAGTTTCTTATCTAGCTTGATTGGCTTCGATTGTAGTTTGTCTGGAAACAATTGGTACAATTTGTTTCTGAATTTCCTAATGTGTAGTCAGCCTTGAAGCAATCACTGATTATTTAATATGACTGATTTGAGAAGTAGTTATTTCTTGAGCTGTATGTAAGGATCTGATAACCAGAGTAGATGCTTTCAAATGAGACAGCATATCAGGATTTTGAATTCTTTGTTCAGCTGTTTCCAAATGTTTAATAACATTTGTTCTGGAAATAGGATATGTATCATCTTTCCATTTAACATTCCAGATAGCATCAGAATTATCTTGCTTCTTCTTAGCATCTAACTCCTTTAGCTTCTGTTACCTCACATGAGTAGGCATATCTTCAGGGAAGAAAAGATCATTCTCAGGATCTGTAAGAGCATTAGAAAAATTAGCGTCTTCACCATCATTAGATTCTCCCTTTGCAACCGGATATTACACTATTTGCTGAACTTCAACACCAGCTTCAGCATTTAAGATAGAATTAAAAATAGGTGCAGTATGTGATCCAGCAGCTTCACAAGCTTCAAAACTATCAGCACTTAACTCCATATCTTCAAGAATTATAGATAACTGAACTGGAGCTTCTAATTTTACTTGCAAAACCTCAGTTCCTGTAGAGTGCTTTGATGATCCTGTAATGGATGAAAATTTATGAATGGACTGTTGTGCTACTACATCTTCAGCAACAATAAGGATTACTTCATGTAATATCCGGGATATATCGTGTAATTATTTTTGCTATTAAATAATTATTATGTGTGTTCAGTATCTATTCTGTGAATTAACTGTTAAGTGTTATTTGTATTTGAATATTCAAAAATATTATTAATTGAGTATTTCAATTTTTATATGTCCAAAATAAAATATAGATAATTGTCATATCTTTCTAATTATTATTATGTTGATTTATGAATTTATATGAATCATATGAAATTTATAAAATCTTTTTCCGAGTATTTAAAATCTATTTTATAAAAACGGGAACCAACCGACGTTAACCGTTGTTACGTTCTTGGAACCCGAAACTCTTCTGAGAACTCCTTCCTAACCCAATTGTTATATTCTGAGCCTTTTCCATGTTTCGACTTTTTCGATCCGGCGTACGGTTTGTCCTGCGCGGGTCCCGGCGCAACATTTACGATACAATATTCGTTTCGGTAAATCAATAAAACCCGTATTTTCGATAAACGAAAGCTTTTTATTAAACTATCATAATTATCACTTCGTAATACGTGTAACCAGGCGCTGAGACCAAGACCGCAGTACAAATTGTACTGATTTGGATAATTATCCCGAAAACCGATACCGTTTGGATCAGTTTTTACAAATAAACGTACCATTTTATATCTGGAATGATCCAACGGGATACTAATTTCCCGTAAATATAAATAGCCTTTTACCGTATTTTATTTCGTATCAAAATCATTTGCAGACAGATAATTATATAATTTTACAGAGAAAAATCATATATTCATAAACTGTTCCAAGAATCAAACCAACTTTTGAAGGTGTTATTGATCTTTGTTTGAAAAGATCGAGTACCAGATTTGAAGGTCTTGAAGAGCTCTATCAGATTCCATAACCAATTTTACTGCAGAATCAAAGGTTGATTTTATATATTTTTATTTATTTTCGAATTATTTTGATTAAAAATAAGAATTTTTGTTCGGATGATTGTTTGTATGATTTGATGATTGCATGTTGTAGAGCTTGATTTCCTGATGATTTTGATATATTATACGTCTGATTTGGAGTTCAATAACATGTTCAAATTTGAGTTTGATTTTCGAATTTTAAAATTAGGGTTTATAACCCGTATGAATGTTCTTAATTGAAATTTGGGGGTTTCTTATTTTGGAATAGATTGATGTTGTGATATAGTGGATTGTGTTCTCTGTGAAATTTGCAATCTAGTCGTATAAGTTTCATGAATCAACGAGGTCTGTAGAGAAGGGAGTTGTATTTTGAATATTTCCGAAGTTCGCCGGAAACTGGCAAACTTCACGGCCAAATTCCGGCCAACTCAGGGATGATTAGAACGATTTGTTGGCTTGGTTGTGTTCCTGGTAAAGTATAGATGTGATCTGGAGGTGTTGGTGGGGTGAGGACGCTGAGAACGTGTTCTCCGGCCACCCCTGTGTTTTCCGGCGACGGGGTGTAAAATTTGCAGTTTGGTCCCTGGACTTTTGGGGACGATACAGTTAGGTCCCTGAAGTTTCCAGACTTTGCAAATTTAGGATTCCTGTTTTAAAAATGTTTAAAAATCATATTTCCTATTTATTTTTATTAGAAAAATTCGTTTTTAATTTCTGAAAATTCTAAAAATTATTATTTTAATTCCGAAAATTATTTTTAATTCAAAAATAAATTTGTATTAATTAGTTAATTAATTTCAGTTAATTTTTAATTAATTAATTGGTCAATTAATTCGGAAATTAATTGATTAATTGATTTAATTAATTATTAATTGATTTTAATTAATTATTTAATTAGATTTAATTATTTGAAAATGATTTAAAAATTCTGAAAAATTGTTTCGAGCTTTAAAATATTATTCTAAATTATTTTCAAGGCTCAATAATTATTATAAAATTGTTTCGAAGCCAGAATTGGCCAACCGAACACTGTTTATTAACCCGAAATTGATCCAACGACCCGTATTAATTCTGAAAAATACTTTAAAAATCATTTTAAATACCCGAAAACATATTTATGACCCGAGACTTCTTTATAAATGATATGTCATTGATTACGTGATGTATTATGTGTTATACATGACTTGTTGATTGACTATCGGTCTATATATTCGGTGTTTACTTGGTTATTGCATAACTTTCAATCCGTTAATCGGATTTGGGTGAAACGAAGGGTAGATAGAAGTATGTGTTGAATAGAATCCTATGAGTTAATGAATGATAGATGCTTATATTATGTGAGCAGAAGAGGCAAGACATAGGAAAGGGAAGCAGGTAGTTGAGGAGTAAAACGATTGTGATTGGAAGCGAGTGCAGGATAGTAAGCTAATACCAGGCAAGTGTTCTGATCTTTCTCGAGATATTGTAGTACTTGATAGTCTTGTTGACATTGCAAGTGCTTTGAAGCATAGAAACCCAAACCCTGATTTCAGTTATTGTTCTTGAGCCATGAACCATATTCTTTCTAAGCCATTGATTATTGTATACCCAAACACGAACCACAAATCTACGATACTACTCCACAAATACGTACAAACTAAATACCAGACACTGAATTGAATTATTATATACTCAACCCATGGTATCTTATGCTTTGAAAGACCAAATTCTTGAAACCATGAAACATTGGTTCCTTTGTTATCCAATTCTTTCATTACCCGACATCCAAGCCTTGAAAGTACCTTGTTGATCCACACAAGGGTTGAAACCCTTTCATTATTAAACACTCACTGTTATTAATGATTCTGATTATTGATTATTATTGTTTAATCTTGTTATTATGTTAGAATTGGATTGTTTTTATAAAATTGTGGACCAGATTCGTGGTCAGACCATATAATGGTCAAGTTAGGCCAATGTGTGCCTTGGATCCAGTAGTTAGAGCAATGTTGTGTGCTTTGCTCGAGGTTAGTGCGTGACTGATCAGCAGCCTAACCTTGGTTTTAAAATAAAAATATAGTATCCAATTCTAAATCATAATCCATTATTCACTTGATATCATAACCATATTCACTTGATGATCATTATTATCGGTTTTATCATTATGACTTGCTGAGCTAGTTAGCTCATTTGTGCGATGTTGTTTATACTCATTCCAGTTAAGAAGGAACCAGTTGGTAGCAAGGATCCCCAGTCCAGTGCGAGAGCTAGAGATTAAGGCTGTTGAAGCTGAGCTAGTAGACTTCTTTTGGAATAATGTAAATTGTAAAAGTTTGTAATATGTTTAATACTCAGTTCGAGTTTGAATGGTTGGGATTTAATCGGTATGTAATATATTAGTGTGTTTGGCTTGAGTGCATACTTTAACCTGGTGCGATCCGTGGTAGTTGGTAAGTAGGGTCATTGCATATTATTATTATCTTTAGTATTGTTATAAGTAGGTTATAAATAAGGTGTGTGTGTGGACCCCAAACTTCTGACCCGGGTTTGGAGGGCGCCACACTTCAGGTGGTGGAATAGTAGATTAAATGGACTATTTTTCAGTAAACATAGGGATTGCTACATGTGGTGGAATAGTAGAGTGAATGGACTGCAAGAAAGTATCAGTACTTAGACATGCAGGGAGATTAACAGCACTTGGTACACCAGGGTTTATCAAAGTGTCAACAAACTGTTGTTCAACAGCTGTTTTATGTGTACTCTGTGCACCTGCAAACATATAACAAGTAACACTTAATCTCTCTATTCTTTTAAAGTAGTCTCACTACTCCTCACACCACACAGCTCATGACTTTTAATAGTCATAGTTTCCTCACAAGGATTACTAAATCCTATCTCTCATCTACCTCTCCTTTTTCCAGGAAGGATCCCGCCTCTCTTTAATTCTGTTTTTCTCTAAATCTTTTCACACATCTCACAAGAAAGGCTCAGATAATTTGTCCAACAGAATTAAGAGGTGGCTAAAGAAGGGTGATCTGTGGTCATACAACTAGTGGTAGTCCTTAAATAAGGTCTAGAAATAATTATACCAACAGGATTTAGAACATGAAAAATAAATACTGAAAATACCAAATCAGTATTTAGAATAAATGCTGATAAAGTAAAGACAATATTTATACCTTGTGAATCTGAAGTCACAACTGGACTCATAGTTAACACTGTGATTATGACAGTTTTTGTTCATCGATCATGAGAACCTCTATTTGAATTGGAGAGGATTTGATCAGGTTACTGTCATGTATCGTGATCTCATACCTTGTTCTTTTTGTAAAGAATGGTCACTTGAATGTGTTATTGAAAGCTTTCACAGGGTCTTCAGTAAAAACTGATAAAACCCCTGTGTTTCTGTTGGTGTCATAAAGAGCTACCTCATCATGTAGTCTCTTACTAACTAAATGTTATTTCTGAGTGGTGAGCATAATTTCAAGAACCATGTCACTTGATTTTTGGCAACATTTGAGAAATGGATTCAAGTGTTTCAGTTGTAAGAAGAAATTTAAGATATAAGATATGTGATTTTGAGATTGAGTGTGGACAACTTTCTTGAAAAATAATAAAGTTTCAAAAGTATGTCCCGGATAGACATTTTAGATAGATAAGTACACTTAAACATTATAATTCTTCTCAGTGTAGAAATAAAACCTTTTCTTAATTTCTTCTATGAAATCAATTTCTTCCTGTAATGATGTGCTTAATCTGTACTGAAGTAAACACATGCAACTCAAACGAAGATTAGTTGAACACATGCATTAATGAAAAAATTATGAAATTAAGCATTCAGTACCAATTAGAATATGAACATTTATTCAAAGATTAGGCACACAAGACAAGTAACATTCATTCAGTTAAGGAATCAAAAAAAGCAAAAGATATTTCAGTAATTATCAAGAAGACGATTACAAGATTTTTAGAATTTTAAACATAAAATCATAAAATAATCTAAACTACTCATCTTCTTCTGCTTCTTTATAGCTTGCTCCGCCCTCATCGCCCTAAAATGATAAATCCTTGACATAGAGCATGCAAGAGAAATTAATTTCTCTTGCAGCTCAAGAGCTGCCTGACGAAAATGTTCTGCCAACTCAGCACGTCGTTCTTCTTCAAGAAGAACTTCACTGGTGAAGAAATGAAGTTATAACTGATCATCCTAAGAGAGATGATTATAGACTGTCTGGAACAGCAGTTGGGTGATAGATTTCATCAGTAATACGGACTAGAAGTCCATGTGGATCAAATTACATCTTCTCATTACTAGAATTGAAGATTGGTAGGTAGCATCCAACGTTGCGTATATAGAATTGGGGTTGAGCCATATTTTAATGAATGTTTGAAGTTTTGGACAGAAGTTTTGAAAAGATTATGAGTTGTGTATGAAAAGGCAGTGAGAAGTTTTGGAAGTGGAGGGTTTGTTCATATAGAAGATGAGATAGAAATTAAAAAGACCCGTGATTACCCATGTAATAATTAAACATTGCATGCATACACTATTACGCGTATCTAGGTAAACAAAAAATAATTTCCCTTTTCAAATTCCTATTCCCGATGTAAGTACTCAAGAGTTAACAGATACTTACAGCAAAAGTTAACCCAAATAAGCAATTAAAATATTTTCCACTAACTCACTGTTAATTAAAAAATACTAAATAAGCATTTATTTTGAATAAATTCAAAATAATCAATATAATAGTCAATCAAAGTTTGACCATTAATAGTATTTAATCACAACTATCAGGATTTATCAGTCAACACTAGTTTGACCAATATCAGAATTTAACGACTAATGTCAGGATCTATTAGTCAAAACAAGTTTAACTAATATCAGAGCATATAAGCATAATCAGTAGTTTAACATGCAGCTATCAGCTAGGATTCATAGAAGTTAATCGCACGTAATCATGGCATCAGAGTTTAACATAATAATCAGTATCTAGCAAGTACTGACACATAATAAGATACCATGTTTCAACTATTAGTAGTTATTTCTTAATTATCAGAGTTTGAGAAATGTCCTGATATCATTCCCAATTCATTCACCAATATTGTGAAAGTAGCTTCACAGATGGGTTTGGTGAATATATCTGCTAATTGCTGACATGTTAGAAAAAGACCAATTCCACTGTACCTTCTTCCACATGTTCCCTTATGAAATGGTACCTGATGCTGATGTGTTTAGTCATTGAATGCTGCATTAGATTTCCTGTCATTGTAATAGCACTTTAATTATCACAATATATAGGAATAACAGAATAGTCTAAACCACAATCCAGTAACTGATTCTTTATCCATTGAATCTGAGCACAACAGCTTCCTGGAGCAATATATTCTGCTTCTGCAGTTGATGTGGAAATTGACTTGTTTCTTGCTATACCAAGAAACCAATCTGCCACCAAGAAATTGGCAGCTTCCAGAAGTGTTTTTCCTGTCTATTTTGCATCCTGCAAAATCAACATCTGAATATCCAATTAGCTTAAAATCAAAATCTTTAGGATACCATAATCCCAGATTCATGGTGCCTTTGAGATACTTAAAAATTATTTTTTTACAGCTAATAGATGAGGTTCTCTTGGATCAGCTTGGAACCTTGCACAGAGATAGGTAGCATGCATGATATCAGGTCTACTAGCAGTCAAATATAGGAGTGATCCAATCATACCTCTATAGTTAGTTATATTTACTGAAGAACCAATATTTAAATCTAACTTGGTTGCATTGACCAGGGGAGTTGATGCAGTTGAGCAGTCCTACATTCCAAATCTTTTGAGAAAATTCCTAGTGTATTTGGATTGATTTATGAAGATTCCTTCATCAGTATGTTTTACTTGTAACCCTAGAAAATAACTTAGTTCTCCCATCATACTCATTTGATACCTAGACTGCATTAGCTTTGCAAATCTCTCACACAGTTTATCATTAGTAGATCCAAAAATGATATCATCAACATATATCTGTACTAATAACAAGTCCTTGCCATGGTATTTATAAAAGAGAGTTTTGTCAATTGTACCTCTTGTGAAACCACTTTCTAATAGATATAGAGCAAGTGTTTCATACCAGGCCCTTGGAGCTTGCTTCAATCCATACAGTGCTTTATCTAGTAAGTAGACATAATCTGGATACTTTGGATCAATGAACCCTGGAGGCTGTTCAACATAAACTTCCTCTTCAAGTTCTTTATTTAAAAATGACTCTTTATATCCATTTGGAACACCTGAAACTTCTTGTGAGCAACGTAGGCTAGAAAAATTCTTATTGCCTCAAGCCTTGCAACTGGAGCAAAAGTCTCATCATAATCAATGCCTTCTTGCTATGAATAGCTCTTTGCAACCAGTCTTGCTTTGTTTCTTGTTATAATACCCTCATTGTCAATTTTATTTCTGAACACCCATTTTGTACCAACATTTGATCTGTTCTTTGGTCTTGGCACAAGAGTCCAGAATTTGTTCCTTTCGAATTCATTAAGCTCCTCTTACATTGTTGTAAGCCAGTCAGCATCTTGAAGAGCTTCTTCTACTTTGTTGGGTTCAGATTGAGATAGAAAAGAATGGTAGAGACATTCATTTTTAGTGGCTTTTCTGGTTCTTACACCATTATCAAGGTTTCCAATGATTAAGTTAGGTGTGTGTGACTTAAACCATTTTCTTGCAGATGGAAGTTGACTCCTTGAAAAAGAACCTCCCCTTTGATCCATGAACTCTCTGTTATTTCTTTGACTATACCACTATCATGTCCTGATGTTCCCCCTGAATCAGTGTTCCCATTGTTATCAGTATTTGACTCATCATAATTTGAGGAATGAGAGTCTGTTGACTTATCTACTGATGTTCTTTGAGTTAGATCACTTGCAAAAGTCTCTGGATTTGAATCATGTTTCTCCCCCTCAACATGTGCTTCAGTGTTAGAATTATTTCCACTGTTATGTGGATTATCATAGCTTTGAGTGATATCGGGATTTACTGTACCAGGATCAGGATTTAAGAGTTCAGCATAAGGTACTTCATTTTTAAATCTCAATTTGTCATGGTCATCTGCATCTTCTAGACCTGTAATTTTCTTGTCATGAAATGACACATGTATAGATTTCATGACTGTCCTTGTTCTCAGGTTGTAGACTCTGAAGGCTTTTATAGACAATGGATATCCCACAAAAATTCCTTCATCAGCTTTTAGATCAAATTTGGTCAGCTGCTCCGGATGAGTTTTGAGAACAAAACACTTATAACCAAAAATGTGAAAGTACTTCAGATTTGGCTTCTTTCCCTTCACCATCTCAAATGGTGTTTTTCCATGCATGTTGATCAATGTTGCATTTTGTGTAAAGCAAGAAGATTGCACAGTCTCAATGTAATATCGGGGAAAATTATGTGAATATTTTTGTATTAAATGAATAAATAATATGTGTTTTATAAGTTTCAAAGTGATGATTGTCATAGATAATCGTTATAACTGTTATTTGTCTTTCCGTGCGGGCCAGAAATTTTTTCGAGTAATTGTTATATGTTTAAACTGCAATTATATGAATCGATCTGTAATCGGGGCGCGTGTTTATTAGCGTCTTTATCAATGTACTCATTTTATTTCATTTTATGCACGTTCGAATGTATTCTAGGTGTTTTCGGGATTTTATAGGTAATTTAGGAGTCGTTCCTGTTTGTAAAAATCAACGGACCGGGACCCCACCGGGATGTCAAACCCCACAAAATCTGTGTTTTTTATTTTTATAAAAAATTTCGTATTTCAAATACCCGTTATTTCTGCATTTTTGAATTATTCACAATTTTTGGGGAATTTTGACATTAATTTTATATTTTATTGCTTTTAAAATTATTCCCTGTATTATTTTTGGCCCTAATTATTATAACTAGGGGATAAAAACACCCTTAATTTATTTTGGGGTATCAATTTCTGCAAAAATATAAATAGATGATCAGATTTATTTTATTCATATTATTTTATAAAAAAAATTAAAAAATAGAAGAATATCCAAGAACATTTTTGGGGGTATGATTTTGTTCATCACAAAGAATTGATGATTGTGGGCAATCCAGGAAACCAAATCAAACTCTCTGCATATCAAATTGATCTTTGTTTCAAGCCCTTTCTAGCCATACCAGTTTCAATATCTGAGGTGTAGTAATTCGAAAAATCGATTTTTGGTTTTTTTTTACTTGAATTCATTGTTGGATTTCGGTTAATTGTTGGATGATTATGAAGTTATGGGTAGATTTATAATGATCAGGAGAATCGATGCATACATTTACTTGATTTGTTTTGGTCCCAGAATGTTATGGCGAGTTCTTGATTTTATCATTTTTCATTTTTCGATTATACTGATTATTGATATGAGTTTGATTAATTTTGATTTCATAAACTGATTGTAGACATCCAGAGCTTTAATTTCAAATGTGAAGCATTGAATTTGGTGTAGAAACGGCGAAGTTAAGTTTTTCGATTATGTCACCGGATTTTATGGTAAACTCGTCGGAATTGACGAATTTTTGTTCGTTCGGTGAAGTAGTTATTGTTTTGAAGTTCCTATGATAATTTGGGACGTGAAAGGGTTAAAATCTCGCCGGATCCGTGCCGTTTAGACCCCAGGTGGAGGTCGCCGGAACCCGAGAGGAGCTCGCCGGTTTCTGGGTAATTTCCCAGTTTCCGGCCGAGTTCTTCACGAATTCCGGCCACCGGCCTTTCCCCGCCGCCCTCAGATCCTCCTCAACCCTTTTCTTGTTTACAAACATGTATCTGCAAAAAATTTTGTTTTTTCTGTTTTTTTTAAAATTCAGTTTTACTTATTAAAAAACATTTAGATTAATTTTAAAAATCATTTATTTATTATTTTAAATTCTGAAAACTATTTACTTAATTATTTTAAATTTTAAAAATTTATTTTTCTTTTATTATCTTTAAAAATTCAATTTGATTTAATTATTTATAATTTAATTTAGCTAATTATTTATGAATTTAATTAATTGATTAATTCATTTAATCATTTAATTTTATTTATAAATAGCTGAATAAATATAAATTATTTATAATTAATTCAAATAATTCTTAAAAATTATTTTTAAGCTTTTAAAAATTATATCTTGGTATTTAAAAATTAATTAATATTATTATTAATTGATTTAATTCTATTTATTTCTTATTTTATTCATAATAATTAAATCGTTCGCCCGTTTAATACGAAACGAACGCGTACAGACTCAGAAAAATATTACACTCTCAATAAAAATACTTTTGAGACCTAATTTCTTTTGTATTGCAATGTCATTTAAATTGTTAGTCCTTTTGAGTCGGTATCTGATCGGTAAATAATATTAATAACCCGATTTCAACCCTGAACTTACTGAGACATACGATCTGATTTATGTGTTATATGAAATATGTGATTATGTGTTATACGAATACCACGTGTTACGTGATATGCATGCTATATGTTTACAGTTTTAAAATGCCATGACTAGTTATAAACGATCGGGTAGATGTCAAGACATATAGTTACGTCGGTTTGAGTTTGATTCTGTCAATTAAGATAGTCTTTTTGTTTATAGAATCAAGTAGCAAGGAGTGCAGTCAAGTGTTAGACGGAGATAGTAACCAACAACTATAAGCAGAGTTATATTAAGAAGTTATCGAGCATACTAGGCAAGTATACCTACCTTCACTTTTTGTTCAAGTGATACTATTATGAATTCTATTATGCAAATATCTATATCTTCACTTATCGTTCGAGTGATAATTATTCTGACTATTATTCAATTTCTATACTATTCTAAGTTCAGAATAGTTAAATGTTTATACATTTTGCTACAAATTACTCTATACAGTGAAGCTTTGAATTAAGATTAGCGAATAACTAATTGTTCTGGTTATTTCACCATTGGTTATTGAGATAACTCTGGACCATGAGAAATGGCGAGTTATGTGGTTAAGGATGTCATTTGATTCGACTCCTTTAATTGAAAATTGTTTTTTTATGGGTTGGATGGTTGTGTAAGAGGCCGTGGCAGCGGTCCAGTGTGAGCTATGTGTTATATATGATATAACACCTTGTTAGGCCGATATGTGCCTTGGGTACCCTTTTGTTTAGTTGGATATGCTTCGGCATACCGGTATTGCTCCGCGGCTGATCATCGGCTATAACACACCGTCATTCGAGGATTCCAATCCCAAAGCAAAATATATATGCAAATGTTGTTCATTATCCAAAATTTATATCAGTTTTGATATTATTCAGATATTATGGTTTGGTTTTGTTTACCAGATATATTGTTGTTGTTGTTCTAAATCATAAGCTATATACTGCTTGCTGAGCATTTCTTTTGCCCATACTTGTTTCATATCCTGATTCTTTCAGCTAGGCCAGGGCAAGTTTGAGTTCCAAGTCTGACCAGAAGTTGTGTGCTTGTAGATAGTTTGGAGTGTTTTCCAGGTAGACAGTTTGGGACGCTTAGCTAGTCTAGAGGTTTGTAATAAAATTTGAATAAATTGTAAAACTAATTAGACTTATGGTTTGTAATAACAGTTGATTTGTATTAGTGTATGTTTCATACTATAACCTGTGATCGATCCAGTTGCATGCTATGTGTCATATTTATTATATAATTCCGCTGTGATTATTCTATTTTATTGGCTAGTGACCCCCAAATCTAGACCCCGGGTTTGGAGGGCGTCACACTCAGCCCAGAAGTAGGTAGGCAATTTTGCTTCCTCTAGAATGGTTCTTGC
This sequence comes from Apium graveolens, assembly GCF_009905375.1. Classification (NCBI taxonomy): domain Eukaryota; kingdom Viridiplantae; phylum Streptophyta; class Magnoliopsida; order Apiales; family Apiaceae; genus Apium; species Apium graveolens. The sequence continues at coordinate 236,184,886 of NC_133655.1, forward strand.
GGCTTCTATGATAGTTCTATTCTTTCAACAACTCCATTTTGTAGTGGAGTTCCAGGAGCAGAATACTCTTGTTTCATCCCCTTGAGTTTGCAGAACTCTTCCATAAACTTTTCTTGAATTCAGTTCCATTATCACTTCTGATGATCTTCACTTTGTATGTTGATCCTTTTTCCAGCTCTCTTACATGATCAAGAAGAATGGATGGAGATTCATTCTTGGTGTGCAGAAAATAAGCCCATATGTATCTTGTATATTCATCAATAATTACGAGTGCATAACTCTTTTTGGAAATTGACATAACATTTACTGGACCAAAGAGGTCAATATGAAGTAGATTATATGGTTCAAGAATGGAGGATTCAGTTTTACTCTTGAAAGATATTTTCCTTTGCTTGGCTTTCTGGCATGAGTCACATAAGCCATAGAGAGTAAACACTGTATTGGGCAATCCTCTTACAAGATCTTTCCTTACAAGTTCATTGATATTGTTGAAATTGAGATGAGAAAGTCGTTTATGTCAGTTCCATCTTGTGGAGACCCTGGCTTCATATAAAATACCATGTCTTACACCAGTCATTACAATCTTGCCATCGGTCTTATTGACAATTTCATAATGCTCCTCATAGAAGTTCACATGGTAACCTCTTTCACATATTTGACTCACACTTATCAGATTATGCTTGAGTCCTGCAACCAGAGCTACATTCTCAATGATGACATTTCCAATTTTTATTTTGCCATATCCCAAGATTTTTCCTAAGCTGCCATCTCCATAAGAAACACTTGGGCCAGTTTTCTCCTCAAATTCTGATAAGTGGGATTTATAACCAGTCATATGTCCTGAGCATCCACTGTCCAAGACTTGAGTATTCCTCCTATTACCCTGCAATCAGTATTTAAAATCAGTTAGTGTTTTTAAGGACCCAGACTTGCTTGGATCATTTGGCCTTTTTAAGTTTGTTAACATATGCAACAGATTCCTTCTTATTAGATTTTATGTTAACATCCTTACTATCAGTATTTACATATGCAGAAACAGATTTTGCTTTATTTAAAGAGGGTTTCAGTTCATAATAATCGTAATACAAACTGTGATACTCTTTGCATGTATAAATAGAATTCCAAACACTACGACAATGAAAACAAGGAATGTGTGGTTTATATCTAACTGTTCTATTCCTAAACTCTGATTTAGAAGGAACAATATTTTTTCTTTATTCTTCCTGCAAGAATAGCAAGATGATTAATAATACCACAGTTCAAACATGCCTTTCTGGGTGCATTGGCAGGAGTTACATAATTGCCATTCTTATTAACATCTACTGTAATAACCCCAAATTTTGGAATTTTTGAAACCCTTATGAATAGTGATTTTGCAGATTATGCTGAATGAGAAAACTTTTCATGCCACACTATGTAGGGGTTCTTCTATTTTTATTCTAAGATCTTATTAGTACTTTATATGGGATATAAGTGTATGTAAAGATCGTCAGAATCCAAATCCGAATACTTTGATTTTTCCTGAAAATCCACCAGATACCGAAAGAATTGAGTATAAGGTAACAGGATAAAAGGATCTAAATTCAAGGATTATAAGAGAGGATCATAAAAGGGATATAATGTATTGAGAAAGGTTAAGGGAACCTAAGTAATAAGATCCCGGGTATGATCCCTCAAATGAGAAATGAGAACGAAAGTTAAGCGAACCGTATAACAGATCAGCGGTCATTAGGCAAACAATTAGGAGTTAATCAAGGAGGTTAGGGATGATGAGGTCATCCAACCAATAAGAAGAGGGCAAGTAAGGGATGATGACATCACAAGGTGACATAAGCATGACATAGGGGGGAAGGAGGTGTGGATGAATGATAACCACACAAAGTTCAAGGTTAATAAGGTAATTAACCAAAATCAAAACAAAAAAACAACCAAGGCAAATCAAAACAAATCACAAAAAACACAAAACACTCCATTTTCTTCATGAAGCTCTCGGCTTCTTTCTTATCAAAAGGGAAGTCCAAGCTCCTCCACTTGCTAATTTACAAGGTAATTATCCTAGCTTCTCCTAGTTAAGTTACATACTTCCTAGAAATCTTAGCTTCAAAATCCTTTTCTAGCATTTCCTATAAATCATTCAAGAAGATGGTGAATAGTACTTTCTTGAAATTAATTTTTGTGTTCTTGATTTCTTTGAAAGAACAAGCTTGTAGGAGGTTAGATTAAGGCTTCCATGGGCATTCCAAGGATCTTTCGTAGATTAAAAGCTTCAAGGAAGGTATAACTCTTCATTATCTTAGCATTTAGTTGTTTGGTATAAATGATTATGATGATGGAATGAGAGATTAAGTGTAGTAGTTGTTTTGTCATGTTGAGATCTTAGTGGTTAAGTGCTTTTGTTGATTTTGGAGTTAAAAAGTAGCGCTAGTTGTTCTTGATGATTCATGGTATGATTTGAGCTTGGTTTAAATGGTTTAAAGTGTTTGATGAGTGATATGGTCATATGGTTGTATTGGGATTGATTGGTGATGATTTGGTGTTGAATTGGTTGGTAAAATTTTGGGAAATCGCGTAAACATAGCCGTAGTAATGTCCGATTTACTTTAGGCTGTTTTTGTTCTTAACATTAGGACCCGTGAACTCACTGCTAGGTTTTGACCATTGCCAGTATTAGATAGTTCATGTTACAAGCTTCATTTTGATATGTAGTTCGTTTGATTCCGATGTACGGTTTAGGAGAAACGACCGTTTTAAGTAACGGCGTTTCGCGACCGAACCATTACCCCTCGCCTTACTTTGAAACCTTGGTTAAGGACCTTAAATGACTAATTGGGGTAAGAAAAAATTATGTAAAGTGGATTAGGCAGTTGTTAAGGTACTTGCGAAAGAATCGCCTTAAAACCCTTAATGGTTAATTTATTACAAATGGTAGAGCCGAGGGTATTCGAGCGACTTAAGTAAATCGTTAAGCGCGAAAGCGAACGTTAGGACTCTAAATGGTTAAAGTCTAGTTTCTTAAGCGACCGGGGTTTAATTCCGACTTATGTTGCTGTTCATAGGTTATCGGACCCACTCTAAGCTTAAGCCTATCCGGGAGCACTCAGGCAAGTTTTCTACCCGCTATACTGTTGTTGTGATGTATATATGTATATGCATTGTCTTGTGATAAATGCATATTTGTTATTAGCAAAGTCTTGCGATATATTGTAGCATGTGATATGGTATATATGTATGCCTTTTTCGTATTCTTGATTTATATATCTGTTGGTTTAAATGCTTATTAGTTGCATAATATCTATGCTAGAGATAAGCAGTAGTTGCGTATACCCAGTATAGAGGACCCAAAGGCGAACATTTTCTAAACCGGGAGTCGATGCTCCCAAGTATATTATATATATATATTTATATATATATGGATGTAGTTTTCAAAACTATTGATCGAATAAGGTTTATTCGATAACTTTATTTTATTTAATGAATATTATTTGAATATTCATTCGAGGACTTATGACTCTGTTTATTCTATTTAATGATTATTAATTGGATATTCATTTGAGGATGTATGACTCCGTTTATTTTATTTAATGAATATTAATTATAATATTCATTCGAGGTATTATGACTCCGCTTATTATTTAATAATATTCTTTATTTTATTAAAGAATAATGTTTCGATAATCAAACTTATTTTCGATTATTCAAATAAAAATAGTACTTTCGTATAAGTATATCTTTGGTTATTTAATATTCATTTCAAGTATGAGTTTTAAAACTTCTACTTCGAATATTTTTATAAGGATTATCTTTATGAGAATATTATTTAAATAATAATATTCAGATATTTCTAATATATCGGGACTGATTTATTTTAATAAATCAGCAGTACTCCAAACATTCTTAAAAATGTTTTCGAGTCTTCAAAATGATTTTAAAAGTTAGAGCGGATCCCAAAACTCATTTTTATATTTAAGATCTTCCTTTTAAAGGGGATTTAAATACTCACTCAAAACATGAGGGATCCGGCTCTGTGGTGTATTTTATATTCGCAACGAGGTTGCGGTTTTGATAAATGAATTGATTACTTGCCCAACGTTCGGGAAGTAAGTCTATCTAATTGAGTCGGCATAAGCGACATGCCGGGGTTCGGTCTATCAAAGTGTAAGTGGCTGGGTGGCAGTCCATCAACGCGTAAGAGGCCGGGTGGCGGTCCATCACAAAGTCCTTATGTGGCCAGGGTGATGACCGGTGGGGGATTCATCCATCTTCTAGTAGAAAAGGTTACTTATTGGTATCTTTGCCTGATCAGCAAGATATCAGGTTTATGCCGAATTTTCTTTTCTTTCCAAATTCATTGGATATTGCAACTCTGTTCATACTTTACATGACAGAGGTTTTCAGGAAATGTATGAGATATATATATATATAGGTGTATATATATATCGGGACTTAATGAAGTATCTCGTAACTTCATTTCATTCAAAAATATTTCAAAGATTGAATCTATTCAAGTATTATCTTGTAGTCTCATCTATGTGATGAACTTTTGAAACTAATTATAACTTGAACGGTGGTAGTTCAAGTAGTATTTGGAAAAGATATAAGTATATTGGAGTATCTTGTAACTTCATCTTTTAAACTTATATCTAGTAAATGATTATCTTATGTATGTCAAAGATTTTCAGAAAAACGTTGAGACAAGGTTAGACATATGAGATCACCTTGCAACGATAGTTTTATACAGTTATAAACTGGAACTCTGTGTATATTATACATGGAAGAGGACTTCCAAGATTTTGAAAAGTATATATGTATATATACTGAATATTTTACGACTTCATCGCATTAAGATATCAAACTTGGTTCATTTCTTTTGACCAAGACTTTCATGAGTACTATGAGAAGGCTCATATATTGTTAATCATTATACATATTATTTTGGTGGGCTTGCTGCTCACCCTTTCTTTCTTCTTTCATCACATAACAACAGATAGAAAAGATGAACAGGACCAAGCTCCCAATTCGCGAGCGGATAGGAAACGTTCCGCAGTTTCCTATAGGCATTGATGTCGCTATAGCTGAGGTAGGAACTACCAATAGGCTAGGCTTCAACTTTTGATGTACCAGATTTATGTATATTTATGAATTGTAATAATGGCAAAGAAATGTAAATTATTCAGAAACCCTTTTAAGGTGTATTGGCAGATAATTGTGGAATAAAATTACTTGTGATTATTTTTGGATATTCATCTCTGAGACTATAACTTGTGGTGTGTGTGTTTATTGTGGGGTCACAGCACAGAGTAGTTGATTATTTATTAAGATTGGGTGTTATTAAGGGAAATGGAACTCGTGACAACCCGGATCCCCGACCCCGGATTTGGGGGTGTTACAGAAATGGTATCAGAGCTAAGCGTTATAAACCTCAGAGATGATATGACGTTAAAATAATAAGTTCACTAAGATAATAAGAACTCTTGCCAAGTTCATAGTCGGGCTACCTAACGTAGTACTAACAGTTAAAACCCTTATGGGAACCCTTATAAATATCGTGATAGAAGCGTAGTTCGTTATCTTAGATGGTAGCGGGACTCCGAACCCTGAGGTTGAGGAGCAACAACGCGATGATGTTTTATTACTAATTGGAGATCGGATTGTGGATCTGATAGAGCGTCCTAATGCAGGACCAGATGATGTTCATATTGAGGATGTAGTGGTTGAGGATGTTGTCCTAGATGGGATTGTTGCTGAGGAGGATCTCGTAGAGGATCCTAACAAGAATGAATAAAGGACCATTGAGGAATTGATGACCATGGTTAGGGAAACTACCAGAGGTAGGATTGGCCAGTCACTACCGGAGGTTCGTTCAAGTTTGTAAAGATAGTAGCCCCTTTAACGCGGCTTACTCGTAAGACTGAGGAGTTTGAATGGACAGAGAAATACGAGAAAAGCTTTTAACAACTGAAGTAAAGGTTGGTGACGGCCCCTATGTTGGCATTGTCGGATGGAAAAAGGAGATTTTGTGATTTGTATTGACGCTTTGCATAAGGAATTAGGGTGCTCTTATACAGCACAACAAGGTACTCGCGTACGCGTTAAAAAAATTAAGGGAATATAAAATTCGATATCCCCACCCATGAGCTTGGGCTCGTGGCAATAGTTTTGCCCTAAAGATTGGAGGCACTACTTGTATGGAGAGAAGTGCGAGATTTACCTAAGCCATAAGTGCTCTAGTACATTTTCACGTAGAAAGAGCTCAACATGCGCCAAATGAGGTGGTTAGAGCTAATCAAGAATTATGATTGGGAGATTCTTTATCATTCAGGGAAAGCCAATGTGGTGGCTGATGCCCTTAGTAAAAAGGAGAGACTCAAGATAATAATGTCTTTGGGAGAGTTTATAAGAGATTTTGAGAAAATGGAAATAGAAGTGAAGGTAACCGGAGCCGGTACCGAAAAGCTGTTTGAGATTGCAATACAGACCGAATTATTGGAAAAGAACATATTGTGCCAGAAAAAGTGATGAATGAAGGCAGAGAGCCAACAAATAGATATGAGATTAATATCGAGAAAGATGATAAGGGAATAATGAGGTATTCCTATAGAATTTGGGTTCCAAATGTTCAAGAGCTTAAAAATGAGATCTTAGATGAAAGTCATAGTTCAAGGAATAAGATTAAGGGCAAACCCTGAATGTGATAGTCAGGGAGGACGCCATCAAGATAGAAGGAACTGGAAAATGAGGATTTTAACGTATAAGATAACCCCAAGTATGGGAGAAGGATGAAACATTTCATACTAAGGAAACAGAAAGTCGAGTAAGGAAAGAAGACCCGAGACGGTACTCCTATACGGCAATTTATGGACCCGTCTAAAAAGGACTTAGACTATTATCCCCAACCACCACCTTGAGGAAACAATGCAGTAGGAAATTCTTTCATGACCTTCAAATCGCTAAGCTCTCAGAGTTCCAAGGAACAGGTTGACCCAGTCGGGGCAAGAGCCTGGCTAAAGGAAATATAGGAATCATTTGAGATTCAAAATGATTGACGAATCACAAAAGACTATTTTGTCACTTACCCTCCTAAGAGAGAGGCCACCCGCTGGTGAAAGACCAAGAAAGGCACGGAGCTAAAGGTTAGAATAAACTGATTAATGTTTAGTCAATTATTTTCGGGAAAGTAACTCCCGAGGTTATGAAGGTAGTATAAAAGAAAAAAAACTTTAGAGCCAGAACAAAAGCGGACAAGTATGATGAATTATGAATTTAAGTTATAAAAGTTATCAAGATTCGTTCTGAGGACACGAATCTAGAATGACAGGATGTTTAAAATCAATGCTTATGTTGTGTTGGTTCATGTAATGGTTGTAATGGAAACGAAAATAAAAGACTGAAAAGGGTAGAAATATAAAGGGATATAAAGGAAATAAAGTTGAGAAGTGATAAGGGAGTTAAGTATGGGAAACCCTAAGAAACCCTTGAAATAAATATAGAGAAGTGTGTCATCATCAGCGCGATGGTGACTGATCATGAGATAAATTCAAGGTTTGAAGGCGTAAGCGATACGTATAGTTAATTCCCTTGAAGTTGACAGTATTCGATGAAACTTTGAGATAGATCGATTGATTAATAAGGAAACGCGGATGGACTGAGGACTCAAGAAAGTAAGAAATTAGGAAATTTGGATGAAGGAAGTGACCTTCAAGAATATGAAGTGTAAGACCAGTGGCTTGATACCCAAAATGGGAGGCGCCAGGTATGAAAGATATCCCAACATTGAGATGACTTTTGAGATAAACAACAAAAGTAAATAAGGAATTATTAAGAAGAAGTTCACGTTGAACACGACCAATATCTTCCAGAACATCCTTGTTATCGTTACCCAATTTAGGCAATAAAAGCGGATAACCGTTGTTATCTTTTGGAGGCCATTTGATTGACCTCATTTTGAATACAGATGTTATTGTGAAATTCAGCATATACTATTGAGGTGGGAATGATTGAATAAGACACCCTTATCAGGGATATATGACTTAATTTATCCATGGAAGGATGCATGTACTTTTCTAAAGGTGGAATTAAGGATAGAACATCGGTAACTTAAAATGAATCCTAGGGGAATGCATAAAGGTTGGCATTTCACCCTTAATAGGGATAGTATGAGTTTGACAGTATGAATTGGAAAAGATTAAGGTAATAACAACCTTTAAGAATCAGTGGAGAAATTTTTCAGAAGTATATAGACAATGATTCTGGTATTAATAAATGGTATTTTCAAATGCCCTGTATCTAGGGAATACAGGAGGGACGATTCAAGGATAACCTTAGAGGTCTTACAAGGAGAAAGGTAAAATTCAAAATTCTCAAGAATAAAAATGTTGATAAAGGAAATATGACGTAAGTATAAGGATGCCAAGTGGGGCACGTGTTAAACCACGAGAAAGTATGGATCGAACCAGTAATGGTCGAAATTGTTCAGGGCAATTAGGACTTAAGATAAAAGATGTTCTAAGTATGATTGAGAGTCAGTCGTGACAGTGATTAACCTCTAAAGACTGAGGCAATAACTTATGGAAAAATGGTGATATTTTTTTTACTCATCAGATTTTAAGGAAAACATCTTCACATAAGCTGTGATTGAAATGAGGTAGAAAATTTATTTGGAGGTGGTTAAAATGACATTGACTGTAAGGAAATTTTACTATCAGGAAAGGCCAAAGAGGTGGCCGATACTTTAAAGGTAAGAAAATAATTATAGGCGCTTGTGCCAAAGGAATATAGTGATGATGGTTAAAGCTATGAAGGTTGTATTATGGTTTGGAAGATTGACATTCCTTCTGATGACTGTGCAATACCCAACCGTAATAGTAGTTGGTAAAGGTTTAATTCGTGTAATCGCCATGAGCGGGCTATCTATCTCAGAAGATACTATCTTGAGATAAGCCAGGACCATGTTTCAAAAAGGACTAGACGAACCCTTGAGTTAAGTCTTCTATTTAAGGCATACGATTAAGAATGGTATTAAGCTGCTATCGTTGCTTTGACTGAAACTCTTTTGCAATTCTATCTACTTCATGTCATGAAAGTACGTCAGAGTTTGGAGTGTTCTTCATGAATTATGATTGGTGATTATGTTAACTCCTTAGAAGTATTCTATACGACATGTATGGACTCCGTATGGTTAGATATTAAGATTTCATGGAAAGTGAATGACGACAGTAGGTCAGTGGTGGACCATAGTAATGCAGCAATGATTCTTCGAGTAATGAGCTGATTACAACCGTGAGAGTTGTATTGGAATGGATGTTGAGATTGAGTACCACTAATCGGGTCGTGGTAGTGTATAAGTTATCATTGATAGACTAATTAAGTAGAGTATATACCTATTGAATATTTATTCCTCCTTATCAATAGAGGGTCGTATGACTATACGAGAAAGGTTGCGATGCAAGCATAGAATTCTAGTAACGATGATATCTAGAATGAAATCCCAAATTCGATTTTCGATGTCGAGGGAGCTTCAAAGGTGATTGTGTATAAGCTCGAGGAAGAGCAAGGGTCCATAGAATGATGGACGGAATAGCAAAAATATTTAAGCATGTGAAATGCAATGCGATAATACTTGATATATATACACATATGTTTTGTTCTCCTATGACAAACCTCTATAGTTCAGAGGTAGGTTCCAAGCCAGATATTTTGTGGCAGTATATTTTTTTTCATATATACAATTCTCTTCAATTCGTTCCTTTCTCTTCTTTTCATTTCATATAAACTGAGAAGAATAACCCTTCCAGAAGGGGAGGTATTGCCGAATGACTATCTATCTGTGTGATAGAAGCCGATTAGGATCTCGGCTATTGTTTAATTGCTTGTCAAGTACTAAAGGCTGGCCACCTTCTGTACTAACTATGCAATGTAACAAGTGTTCATGATCATAGTGATCTCTCAATGAATTCTTTTACTTCTATATGATGGATCAAGCTTTCAAAGATAGAAGCAGCTAGAAAGGAGTAGTATCAGTACGGTGGTATTCCGAATCTAACACATTCGTGATACTAAGGTTGACGTGGTTATTAAAAGGTTATAGAACGCTAACGAGCAAAAGTATGACCAGTATAGTATTATGTACGGAAGATAGTAATGACTACGAACTGGAAAAGAATGGGTATTGAGAAGCAAAAGCTATAATGCTAGAAGCTATGATGAGAGTCTGTGCAATAGACTTGAAAGAATTTGAAATGGTCACTTAACACGGATTGAGTTTTCTTACGACAATAGATCATATGTCAGTATTGAGATATCGCCTTATGAGATCCTTGAGGGAAGACAATGTCGATCTCCTTTATGTTAGGATGAAGTTGTAAGAGCGCAAGATGCTCAGACTCGCAGTAGTCCAAAGGACCAGGGATATAATAGATCTAATCAGAGGACGGCTGGTAGTAACCCAAGATGGACATAAGAGGTATACTGATTTGACTCGAAAGGACAAAGAGTATGAAATAGGGGACCTAGTAATGTTATAGGTATCCCTTGGAAAGGATTGATGAGGTTCGGAAAGAAAGGAAAGCTAAGTCTACAATTTGTTGGACCCTTGGATATATTAAGACGTATTGGGAAGCTAGCATATGAGCTAGCCCTACCCCCGAACATGTAGCAAGTTCTTAACGTGTTCCACGTATCAATGTTAAGGAAGTGTAATTCGGATGCCAGATAAATAGGGGCATATGAGCACATAGACATGCAACCCGACGTAACCTATATGGAGCAACCGGGAAGGGTTATAGAGTGAAAAGGAACAAGTGCTTAAGAGAAGGGTTATCAAACTATTCAGAGTTTGATGGAAGAACCACAATGTGGGAAAATTTACTCAAGAGTTAGAAAGTGCAATGTTAAGAGAGTATCCCTATTCATTTTCTATCTGATTCCGGGACGGAATCCTTTTAAGGAGGGGAGACTGTAATAACCCCAAATTTTGGAATTTTTGAAACCCTTATGAATAGTGATTTTGCAAATTATGCTGAATGAGAAAACTTTTCATGCCACACTATGTAGGGGTTCTTCTATTGTTATTCTAAGATCTTATTAGTACTTCATATGGGATATAAGTGTATGTAAAGATCGTCAGAATCCAAATCCGAACACTTTGATTTTTCCTGAAAATCCACCATATACCGAAAGAATTGAGTATAAGGTAACAGGATAAAAAGGATCTAAATTCAAGGATTATAAGAGAGGATCATAAAAGGGATATAATGTATTGAGAAAGGTTAAGGGAACCTAAGTAATAAGATCCCGGGTATGATCCCTCAAACGAGAAATGAGAACGAAAGTTAAGCGAACCGTATAACAGATCAGCGGTCATTAGGCAAACAATTAGGAGTTAATCAAGGAGGTTAGGGATGATGAGGTCATCCAACCAATAAGAAGAGGGCAGGTAATGGATGATGACATCACAAGGTGACATAAGCATGACATAGGGGGGAAGGAGGTGTGGATGAATGATAACCACACAAAGTTCAAGGTTAATAAGGTAATTAACCAAAATTAAAACAAAAAACAACCAAGGCAAATCAAAACAAATCACAAAAAACACAAAACACTCCATTTTCTTCATGAAGCTCTCGGCTTCTTTCTTAGCAAAAGGGAAGTCCAAGCTCCTCCACTTGCTAATTTACAAGGTAATTATCCTAGCTTCTCCTAGTTAAGTTACATACTTCCTAGAAATCTTAGCTTCAAAATCCTTTCCTAGCATTTCCTACAAATCATTCAAGAAGATGGTGAATAGTACTTTCTTGAAATTAATTTTTGTGTTCTTGATTTCTTTGAAAGAACAAGCTTGTAGGAGGTTAGATTAAGGCTTCCACGGGCATTCCAAGGATCTTTCATGGATTAAAAGCTTCAAGGAAGGTATAACTCTTCATTATCTTAGCATTTAGTTGTTTGGTATAAATGATTATGATGATGTAATGAGAGATTAAGTGTAGTAGTTGTTTTGTCATGTTGAGATCTTAGTGGTTAAGTGCTTTTGTTGATTTTGGAGTTAAAAAGTAGCACTAGTTGTTCTTGATGATTCATGGTATGATTTGAGCTTGGTTTAAATGGTTTAAAGTGGTTGATGAGTGATATGGTCATATGGTTGTATTGGGATTGATTGGTGATGATTTGGTGTTGAATTGGTTGGTAAAATTTTGGGAAATCGCGTAAATATAGCCGTCGTAATGTCCGATTTACTTTAGGCTGTTTTTGTTCTTAACATTAGGACCCGTGAACTCACTGCTAGGTTTTGACCACTGCCATGATTAGATAGTTCATGTTACGAGCTTCGTTTTGATATGTAGTTCTTTTGATTCCGATGTACGGTTTAGGAGAAACGACCGTTTTAAGTAACGGCGTTTCGCGACCGAACCATTACCCCTCGCCTTACTTTGAAACCTTGGTTAAGGACCTTAAATGACTAATTGGGGTAAGAAACAATTATGTAAAGTGGATTAGGAAGTTGGTAAGGTACTCGCGAAAGAATCGCCTTAAAACCCTTAATGGTTAATTTATTAAAAATGGTGGAGCCGAGGGTACTCGAGCGACTTAAGTAAATCGTTAAGCGCGAAAGCGAACGTTAGGACTCTAAATGGTTAAAGTCTATTTTCTTAAGCGACCGGGATTTAATTCCGACTTATGTTGTTGTTCATAGTTTATCGGACCCACTCTAAGCTGAAGCCTATCCAGGAGCACTCAAGCAAGTTTTCTACCCGCTATACTGTTGTTGTGATGTATATATGTATATGCATTGTCTTGTGATAAATGCATATTTGTTATTAGCAAAGTCTTGCGATATATTGTAGCATGTGATATGGTATATATGCATGCCTGTTTCGTATTCTTGATTTATATATCTGTTGGTTCAAATGCTTATTAGTTGCATAATACCTATGCTAGAGATAAGCAGTAGTTGCGTATACCCTTAGTATAAGGGACCCAAAGGCGAACATTTTCTAAACCGGGAGTCGATGCTCCCGAGTATATTATATATATATATATTTATATATTTATATATATGGATGTAGTTTTCAAAACTATTGATCGAATAAGGTTTATTCGATAACTTTATTTTATTTAATGAATATTATTTGAATATTCATTCGAGGACTTATGACTCTGTTTATTCTATTTAATGATTATTAATTGGATATTCATTTGAGGATGTATGACTCTGTTTATTTTATTTAATGAATATTAATTATAATATTCATTCGAGGTATTATGACTCCGCTTATTATTTAATAATATTCTTTATTTTATTAAAGAATAATATTTCGATAATTAAACTTATTTTCGATTATTCAAATAAAGATAGTACTTTCGTATAAGTATATCTTTGGTTATTTAATATTCATTTCAATTATGAGTTTTAAAACTTCTACTTCGAATATTTTTATAAGGATTATCTTTATGAGAATATTATTTAAATAATAATATTCATATATTTCTAATATATCGGAACTGATTTATTTTAATAAATCAGCAGTACTCCAAACATTCTTAAAAATATTTTCGAGTCTTCAAAATGATTTTAAAAGTTAGAGCGGATCCCAAAACTCATTTTTATATTTAAGATCTTCCTTTTAAAGGGGATTTAAATACTCGCTCAAAACCTGAGGGATCCGGCTCTGTGGTGTATTTTATATTCGCAACGAGGTTGCGGTTTTGATAAATGAATTGATTACTTGCCCAACGTTCGGGAAATAAGTCTATCTAATTGAGTCGGCATAAGCGACAGGCCGGGGTACGGTCTATCAAAGTGTAAGTGGCTGGGTGGCAGTCCATCAATGCGTAAGAGGCCGGGTGGCGGTCCAGCACAAGGTCCTTATGTGGCCAGGGTGATGACCGGTGGGGGATTCATCCATCTAGTAGTAGAAAAGGTTACTTATTGGTATCTTTGCCTGATCAGCAAGATATCAGGTTTATGCCAAAATTTCTTTTCTTTCCAAATTCATTGGATATTGTAACTCTGTTCATACTTTACATGACAGAGGTTTTCAGGAAATGTATGAGAGATATATATAGGTGTATATATATATCGGGACTTAATGAAGTATCTCGTAACTTCATTTCATTCAATAATATTTCAAAGATTGAATCTATTCAAGTATTATCTTGTAGTCTCATCTATGTGATGAACTTTTGAAACTAATTATAACTTGAACGGTGGTAGTTCAAGTAGTATTTGGAAAAGATATAAGTATATTGGAGTATCTTGTAACTTCATCTTTTAAACTTATATCTAGTAAATGATTATCTTATGTATGTCAAAGATTTTCAGAAAAACGTTGAGACAAGGTTAGACATATGAGATCACCTTGCAACGATAGTTTTATACAATTATAAACTGGAACTCTGTGTATATTATGCATGGAAGAGGACTTCCAAGATTTTGAAAAGTATATATGTATATATACTGAATATTTTGCGACTTCATCGCATTAAGATATCAAACTTGGTTCATTTCTTTTGACCAAGACTTTCATGAGTACTATGAGAAGGCTCATATATTGTTAATCATTATACATATTATTTTGGTGGGCTTGCTGCTCACCCTTGCTTTCTTCTTTCATCACACAACAACAGATAGAAAAGATGAACAGGACCAAGCTCCCAATTCGCAAGAGGATAGGAAACGTTCCGCAGTTTCCTATAGGCATTGATGTCGCTGTAGCTGAGGTAGGAACTACCAATAGTCTAGGCTTCAACTTTTGATGTACCAGATTTATGTATATTTATGAATTGTAATAATGGAAAAGAAATGTAAATTATTCAGAAACCCTTTTAAGGTGTATTGGCAGATAATTGTGGAATAAAATGACTTGTTATTATTTTTGGATATTCATCTCTGAGACTATAACTTGTGGTGTGTGTGTTTATTGTGGGGTCACAACACAGAGTAGTTGATTATTTATTAAGATTGGGTGTTATTAAGGGAAATGGAACTCGTGACAACCCGGATCCCCGACCCCGGATTTGAGGGTGTTACATCTACCTTGCCATTTCTATTTTTCCTAGGCATTTTATCATTGTCTTTCATGTGTAAATCCTCCAGCTTTTGCTTAAGCTATTTTTGAGTCATTAAACCAACATTTACTGAATTTGTGTGAACTTGTTCACTCTCTTCAACAATTAAGTTTGATTAAGGTGCTGAGGTTGATCCTACCTCATTAACTGATTTAACAGCATCATCACTTGGATTAAACTTAATGGTCGTCAACTGAACCTTGTTCAATTTGACCTTTGTATCAGTATATACTGGTTTATTTTTTCAATTTCTTTTTCAAATTTCTTATTAGGATTAGATTTATTAGCATATCCTAATCCTGATCCCCAACAACCATTCTCTAAAATTTCCTGAGTTATTTTTTCTGAGTTAGTCCAAAGTTTAATGACCTATCTCTCTTTAGCTAACTCCTTTTCTAGATAAGCATGCTTTTCTAACAATTTTTCTTTAACATAAACAATATTATTTCTTTCTTTTTGAATTTCTAACACGGAAAGCAACTCAATTTCTAGGTGATCATTCGTTTTCTTTAACTCAAAGTTTTCACTCTTGATTCTATTATTCTCTAAATTTTGATCCCTATAACTAACATGCAAAGATTTAAGAAACAATCTTAATTTACAGATATCATCAGTATCAAAAGCAAGAGTAGTCTGAGGTACCTTTAATTCAGCATTGTCAGCCTCAGTATCAACATTTTCCATGAGAGCATAATTGTTCCCATCACCTGAATCTGATGAATCATCCCAGTTTTTCTTCTTTGAGATCAAGGCTTTTTTTTTCTCATCTTTGGGTTTTCCACAGCCAGCTGCAAAGTGTCCAATTTCATCACAGTTGTAGCATCTTTCCTTTGACTTGTCAAGTTTTCCAGATTTTGATTCCTTCCAATCAGTACTTCTTCTGTTATTCCTCTTATCAGAGTTTGAGGAACTGGAACCTTTTCCGGAAAATCTTCTTCCTTTCTTGAAGTTCTTGTAGACCATCTTCTTGAATCATTTAACCAATAGAGCAACCATTTGTTCCATGTCTTCATTGTTATCATGATCACTATCAGTATTTGAGTCATCATCAGAGTTTGATGATTCAGTATCTGACTTCACAATCATAGCTTTTCCTTTGGAGTAACTTTTTCTCCTAGCTTTCTCCTTTGGCTTCTCTTCAACTTTGAGTGCTACTGGTCTAGACTTGGATCCTTTCCTCTTGCTTCTTTGTTCCATCTCTAGTTCATGAGTTTTTAGTAATCCATAGATCTCATCTAGAGGTGTGTCATTAAGTTAATAGTTATCCCTTATTGATATGACTTTAAAGTCCCACTTTTTAGGGAGAGCAGGTAGGAACTTCAAGTTTGAGTCTTCTAAATCATACTCCTTGTCAACAAGAGACAAGTCATTCTCTGAAATGTGTCATAGATCTCAGTTAAGGACTCATTATCTCTTTAGTCGAAGTGCTCATATTCTTGAGTAAGTAATATCCTCATGTTCTTCTTGATAGCAGTTGTGCCTTGACACTTTAATTCTAAAACATCCCATATCTCTTTTGTTGTCTTACATCCAATAACCCTATTGGACATAACACTATCAAGACTATTGTGCAAGATGTGTCTGACTTTTGCATCCTTCATAATAGATGAAAGATCTTCAGGAGAGTAGTCCTTCCTTTCTTTGTAAACCATCTTTTCTGGTTCTCCTGCAACGGAAACAACTACCTTCATTGGTTTATGAGGACCATCATAAATCCTACTTAGATATTCAGGATCTATGGCTTCCAAGCACATGGCCATCCCAACTTTCCAGATTGGATATTCATGTATCTTCAGGATTGGCACCTTTATGGCTTCATACCTACTCATGTTGCTACTAATTTGTGATGTGGCTGGGGGTGGTGGTGGTGGATTTTGTGGTTCTTCTTTGTCTGCCATTAATGATTGATTTTTAGATATTAAATTGTTTGTATGTCAATAGCAAGCTATGATACCAATTTTTAGGTCCGTAATTAACTATAGAGGGGGGGGGGGGTGAATACAATTTATGCAATCAATTCGACAAAGTTTTAACATAATCAACAGTTTTTATATTAATAGATAAAAACTGATTACAAATGTACTCTCTCAAAAGGATGAACAAATATCCTTGAGAGCTTCTAGGTTATGCGAATGATATACCAATGTTCGTAATGTTTATAGCATGAACCTAATCTGTGCTTTATATAGAGCACAACTACACAATCAATAAGGAATCCTATTATATTACAATAAGGAAACCTATTATATTTCCATGTATGATTGCTTTTGAGATAAAGTCCTTAACCACTTTGAATTCCTGCTTTCCTTTCCCGCCTCGAATATCTACTGAAGTGACAGATCCTAATGACATCATTTATTGATCATCAAGTACTGATATAAGCACCGATGACATCACTCTTCAATAAATACCGATATATGTCCTGATATGAACTTCTGATAGTTTCTTATCCAAATATCATCAATTATATCTAACAGAGCATGATGGGAGAACTAACTTACTTTCTTAGACTCCAAGTTAAGCAAGTTGGTGATGGAATATTCATTAGTCAAACCAAATATATTCATGATCTTTTAAAGAAGTTTGACTTAATGGATTGCACGTCTGCAAAAACTCCTATGGCCACTGCCACTAAACTTGAAATAAACACAACTAAAAAGTCTGTAAATTTTTCAAATTATAGAGGCATGGTAGGTTAACTTTTATATTTAATAGCTAGTAGGCCAGATATAATGTTTGCTACTTGTCTTTGTGCTAGATTTCAAGCTGATCATAGAGAATCTCATTTAGTAGATATTAATAGAATTTTCAGATATCTCAAAGGAACACCAAAACTTGGTATTTGGTATCCTATAGATTCTGGTTTTGATCTAATTGGATATTCAGATGCAGATTATGTAGGTTATAGAATAGACAGAAAAAGTACAACATGAACCTGTCAATTTCTAGGAAACAAGCTAGTGTCCTGGTTTAGTAAGAAATAAAATTCAGTTTGTACTTCCATAACTGAGGCTGAATATATTGTTGCTGGTAGTTGTTGTGCACAAATTCCATGGATGAAAAATCAACTATTGTGTAATATTCGGGATATAACGTGTAATTATTTTTGTTAATAAATAAATATTATGTTAGTATTATATGAATTTTGGTGAATTGTCTGTTAATTGGTATCTGTGTTTGGATGTTTATATGTGGTAAAATTTGAGAATTTTAATTTTTAAATGTCCAAAATAAAGTATAGATAATTTTGATATTTTTCTATTAATTTATATGTTTTTATATGATTTTATAAAGGATTTATAGATTTAATAAATTATTTTTTCAGATTAATTACAAATTATTTTGAATAATCGGGAATCGTCCAACTTCAACCATTTTTACGTTTTTACTACCCGGAAGTCTCGGGAAAACTCATTTCTAACCTAATTTGATTATCCCGAGCATTTTCCGTGTTTTAACTTTTTCGATCCAGAGTACGATTTTACCTGTGCGGTTCCCGGTGCAAATTTTATGATACAATTTTCGTTTCGGTAAATAGATAAAACCCGTATTTTCGAGAAACGGGATATTTTTATTGAACTACAATATTATCTTCTCGTAATTCGTGTAAACAAAGTGCTGAGACCAAGACTGTACGTACAAAAAGCCTGGTTTTGATAATTATCCTAAAACTGGTACTGAATTGGATAAGTTTTCTAAATACTTTATGATTAAGTATTCTGTTTTATATCCGATGTGATCCAATGAGGTACCAATATTCCGTAAACATAAATAGCCTTCACCGGGCCTTATTTTCTACAAATAAATATAAATATACAGTAAAAATTCATAATTATCCATAAAAACGAACCATGTTCTTCATAATCAAACAAAGATTTAAAGACATTATTGGAATCCGATGGAGGCGTATTAATAGTCAAATCGAAGCTCTCGACGAGATGATCGTATCTGTATCAAAATCTTCGAAAAGGTTAATTATTACTCGATTTCATTATTTTCATATTTTTCTTCGAAATTCATTTTTGAATTTTGGTGATTGTTAGTCAATTCTGATGTTATGATAATGTTTTTGAGGTTAATTAGAATGAATTAATGTATAAAAATGTATCATTTGGTTACAAAATGATCAAGTCGCGTCTTTGAGTTTTTACCATTTTTGTTTTTGAATTGCTGGATTACACGTATGTTTGATATTAGTTTTAATTATGGAAATAGATTCCTGGTGTCAACAGCTTCGATTCCATATACAAATTGTTATTCATGGTTAATAATTGAGTGAAATCAGTGATCGCCGAAAAAGCTCGACACTTGCCGGCTTTAATGGCGATTGTAGCCGGAATCAGGGTTCTGTTAACTGTTTACTGTCTTTGATGCTTTGGTCGAGTTCCTGGGATAACAAGGAGTATTTTGGCATCAAAATCGGGTTTGATTGATGCTGGTTTTATAGTGAAAGGGGTCGCCGGAAAGTGACCGGAACGGTAACCGGATTACGGGTTTCCTAGATTCCGGCGAGCCTGTTCTTGGTCCAACCCGGCTCCGACCCGTTTGGTTCTGAAAATAACCAGGGTTTGATCCCCTCAAACCCTAACCCCGATTCAAAATGTATTTCTGCTAATTTATTTTACAAAATAAATCAAAATTCCTTTTAAATTCCAAAAAAATTGATTTATAATTCAAAATTAAATTCGATTAATTATTTTTAAATAATTAACTGGATTATTCCAATTCCAGAAAATTATTTTCTTTATTATTTTTAAATGTTTAAAATTTTATTTAATTATTTATAATTTAATTTAGTTAAATATTTATTAATTTAATTGATTAATTCATTTAATCAATTAATTTTATCTGTAAATAGTTAAATAAAATGTAATTATTTATAATTAAGCCAAATTATGATTTAAAAATCATTTTGAGCTTTTTAAAAATTATATAAAGGTATTCAAAATTCAATTAATATTATTATTAATTAAAATATTCAAATTTGATTCATAATAAATAGATCATTCATTTTTTTAATACGAAACGAACGCGTATAGACTCAAAGAAATATTCCGCTTCTATTAAATTTACTTTTGAGACATAAAATCTTTCGTTTCGAAAGGTCGCTTAATTTTGTAAACGTTTCTAAGTCGCACAATTATCAAATAGTTGTGTTTCGACTCGATTTTAGTTCTAAACATATCGAGTCAAATGTTGTGACAAATCGAGTCATATGTTATATGAGTTATGTGATACGTGGAATAAGTTTCTACATGTTATATAAATTATGTGCTGATAAAAGAGTCAGAAACTGGTCTAATCGTATCTTCTAACCCGTAATTCGGATTCAGACGAAACGAAAAGTGATTAGAAGCTTATATTGTCTATTTTTATTTTTTGTAATAAAATGATTGAGACTGGAATATGATTATATGTCAGTGGATGTGCATGATGTGATTATATGTGTGATATGCCTATGTGTTCATCATTTGACTGTTTTAATCATAACTTGTAATCCGTAAATCAGATTTGGGTGAAACGAAGGGTAGATAAAAGCTTATGACGTCTATGTGACGATTAGAATAATATGAGATTGAGTATTGATTGATACTTATAATGCCTAGCAGAGGAAACGAGGTGTAGAAAAGGAAATCAAATGATCAATAAATACAACTGAGGCATTGAAAAAAGAGAGCAAGTGAATAGTGAGAAGAAGAGAGGCATAGAAAAAAAAGACAAGTGGTAGTTGAGTAGAAACATTAGATGAATGCAAGTAAAGTTGGAAATCATTTTTGATAAGGCAAGCCTTCTTAAACCTTCTCGAGATATATTGCAAGTATACCCTGATGTTCATGTTTTATATTGCAAATGCTTTAAATATACCTGAGTTATACCCAATGTTAGCATGTGATAGTTGGGTTGTTTAACCCTAAACCCTGATCATATCATTTGATATTTGAGATGTAAGTCTTATTCATTGTGAATCATTGATTGTCAAATACCCAGATACTACCCCATAAATACATATACACTATACCAAACACTGGAACAGAATTGCTCGAATATACGGAAACTTATATACTCTACAATACCTTGTAACATCAAATTTCTACACCTTGTATAACCATTAAAACATTGTTCATCTAATACCTGATTCTTCTACAGGCTTGAAGCCATTCTTCATACATACCTTGATATACCCTGGTGATACTCATGAATTGCATTATGCTCTGAAACAAATGTTTTATCAATATTTATTATGATTCGGTTTTATTGAATTACAATATTTATCATATAAAATTGTTTTAGAATTAAATTGTTTTCTTTATGTGGACCTGATTTGTGGTCAGACCAGATTCATGGTCAAATTAGGCCAATGTGTGCCTTGGATCCAGTTTATAGAGCATAGTTGTGTGCCTTGCTCGGGGTTAGTGCGTGACTAATTAGCAACCTAACCTTGGTTTTAAAATTTAAAATGAGTATCCAATTCTAACGATTGTTTGACAAGAAACTTGATTCCTCTGAATCATTTGAAATGATCGTTGTTTAACCTCATTTATTGCTATAACCTCAGTTATTGCTATAATGACTGCTGAGCTAGTTAGCTCACTCTTGCGAAACTTTTATGTTATTCTACAGCTTAAAAGGAAATGGTTGGTAGCAAAGATTCCCAGTCAAGTGCGTGAGCTAGGATTTCAGGATGAGTCGGATCGAGCTAGCAGGAGCTTTATGTTTAGTTTTGAGTTATGTAAGCTTGTAAGAATGCATACACTATCAGTAGTGAGTTAAACTAATTGAGATTTGGTACGATGTAATAAAAGTTAAGGTGGTGGCTTGTTTTTATATTTTAACCTATTATGATCCATTATTGTGTAAAGAAGGGTCATTGCTTATAATATTTTATATACAGGTTTATATATTGTGTGTGTGTGTTGTGAACCCCAAACTTTTGACCAGGTTTGGAGGGCGTCACGGGTTGGTATTAGAGCTACAGGTTATAAGTCACTGGAACAAGCCTAGATTATCGGGATTGGGTAGAGGGTTAGGATTAGGAATAAGAAATAGAAAGATAAAACGTCAAGAGGTTGAGTGCGACTGTATAGTAGGTTTTTGGTAAGATTCGTTTTGTAGATTCTTATCTTGTGATGAGATTTTAAGATAGTGGCAATGGCAGATCCTATTGTCCCTGTACCATCTAATCATTCGGAGCCTTCAGTTCGAAGACCGTCATCTCCACCCAGATTTGATCCACACCTTATTATTCCCCACTATTAGCTGTATTACCTCCTGTTGTGACAGCTGCACCTCTTCAAGCTCTTCTACCACCCCCTGATGTGAGACCACCTATTCGAGGATCCCCACCTGTTGATTCTGGTTCTACCGAACATTCAGTCGTGAGTCCATCTTTTTAATTTACCCCACACCTTATTCCATACCATCAGTTTGAGACCTGTCTTGTAACGCCCTCCAGACCCGGGGTATAAGTTTGGGGGTTACTAGCTAATCACCAAACTAGTACAATCTGATTAACAATTAATAAAGAAATGAAATTAAACCCCTTTAACACTAACCAGGATCTTTTTAGGTTGAAGTATGAAAACAAGAATCACTAACTACTTTTATTACAACCCAACATTCAAAATCTCACAACTCTCTTTATTACAAACCATTGTCTAATTCATTTTAAAATAAGTTCAATTTTTATTCAAACACACACACTATCTATCAACACTCCACCTGCTCGGGCAATTCAAAGCTTTCTTCCTGGATTGGGATCAACACCTTGGGTATGAGAGGATCCCGAGGCTTGACCCGCTTCTTTACCACACGAGTCCTGATTGGTTTCATATTCCTTCTTAACTGAAAATAATAAGGTGAATAATAACAAAAGGGGTGAGCCAAAAATTGCTCAACAAGTCCACAAAATATAAACAGTGTTAAAGCATTTTAAATGAATCCGTCATCCCACGTATATCTGCCAAGATATAACCTCACGAGAATAGAAAGAAGGCCATTACTGGCGAGTACAAATGAACTAAACTGGACACAAGTTCGCATCTATATTCTGCTGATCAGTCAGAATATAATGCAGATCCATATCTTAATATATAGATCCAGTCGGGTACCCAGGCACTACGGCCCACGTCAAGGCACCAGTCATCCCGGTCCTCAGGATAAGACACACTCAATCCCAAAAATATCATTATCCAGTCCATCGCTTAGCAACCGGAACAATCGGTATGCTTTGATACATTTCAAACACTAGAATATATCAATCTCCGTGTGTCACCAATAGAATATGAATCAAGAATCCAAAGAAACGGAGAAATCAAGAATCGAAATGAAATATGAACAAAAGAATAGTAAGTGTATATCAGTGGTCAAGAACAATAATCAAGAGAATGCAAATGTGATAAGCATTTGAATCAATATCACTATTCTGAAAGTAGAATAGGGGAAAAACTTGCCTTTTGCGCGACTCACTGCAATTGAATCACTTCTGTCTATCACCTTGGACTATTACCGACTCAACTTGCCTGGCTGGCTTAACTTCTGTTGGCAAAACAGACTGGTTAAGTCACGTCGTACTTCATTTGCATCTTGAATCGACTTCAAACCGTTCCTAACATCTACCCATGCGCTTATGACTGACTCATGTATTACAGATGAGCAATTAAGACTCGATCAACCACGTAATACACATAAGCACATAATCATTTTTATGGTTAAAATAATTTTTAAAACCAAAATCGACTTGCTGATCGCTCAACTGATCATTATCTGACTCGTTTTCCATTTTTCCGGAATTTTTCGGACTCGTCTCGGCACGTAACTCGACTGATAATCAAACAAGTAACAGAATCAACTAATTTTTAAAAGAAATTAAGCTTTGATATTATTTTTAATGAAAATAATTCATTTTTCTGAGTCAACAGGCTTTCATTTCACGCAAATCGGACTAACGGTTGAATTATTATCAATTAAATACTGATAATTCCATTTATTAATCATTATAAATAATTATTACTAATTTTTAAAACTCAGAAATAATTTTTAAATCATTATTTAAGAAAAATCAGAATTAAAAATAATTTTTCTATAATTTTTGGAATTAAAATGAATTTATTATGATTTATTGAAAATTATTTGATTAATTATCAAAATAATTAATCACTTTTAAATAATTAATAAATAATAATTAAATAATAAATAATTAAGAAAATAATTTAATCTGATTTTTAGAAAATAATTCAGAATTATTTATAATATAAATCAATTAATTAAACAATTAATTAATCAATATACAAAATAAATAAAACTGATTTTTAAAATTAATAAAAATAAAATAAAAATCAAAATTACAGAAACACATGTCAGAACCCAATTCCTGACAAAATCAGATCAAACCCGGGTTCTGGAAACGGGTCAACCGGGTTGGATTCTGGGTTGCCAAGAACATCACCGGATTTTTCCTAGAATCCGGTGAGTTTCCGGAGTCCGCCAACTCCGATCAGCCTCAAATCAACACCGTTTGGTGCTGTTTTTGAGTGCTTTTCATTTCAAATCAACACAGCAATCTAACCACGGCCAAAACATACCAAAAATATCTCAGAATCACAATCTCCGGTCAAAATCGACATGAACTCCGACCAAAATATCATCTTTTGATTCTGTAAACCAAACTCAACGTTCTATAGTGCAAATTGAAGCTGAGAACATATACAATCAAAGCCCTAACATTACAAGAACCAAATATTCACAGAAATCATCGAGTTGTGTTTTGAAAAATCTGACATAAACCCTAGAAATCGTGAATCACTATCCAGGCATCGTTTGTTCAATTAAATACCATAAATCGACTGTAAATCATCCAACAAAGCTTTATCAATCATTAAAACATCAAAATAACCCTAGAATCAAAAAGTCCTAATTCGAACATAAACCCTAGAAATCGAAAATCAAAAACGATGCAATAAAACGTGAAATTGATGTAAGAAACAGAAAGAACGGATCAAAACCTTCGATTTGAGTACTTGAATCACACGATTTGATGCTGTAATCAGTGAGAAATCACGACTTGATTCTTCGACCCGAACCTGTTCTTCTCTACCCGATTTCAGAGAATTTTGTGTATTTTTGCAGATTTTAATGATTAATTATAATTAATTAAATAAAAATTAGGCTATTTATAGTAGTAAAATTAATACTTCTAATTAAAATTAAGGCCCTAATTCTACACTTTTTAAAATTAATAGGCCCCTAATTTTATAATTTTTGAGTATTAAAATTTAATTTATAATTATTTTATATATACAATATATATGCCAAAATTTCCCAAAAATTGTGAATAATGCAAAAATGCAAAGAAATAATATAAATGAAAGTCCTATAATTTTATAAAAATAAAAATGTGATTTTTGTGGGGTTTTTGACACCCAATGGGGCCCGGAAAAATCATTTTTCGTAAAACGAGAAAATTTATAAAATATCTAGATGTTCAGAATATTGCGATTGTAAAAGCCATTTGATGAAAAATAAGGTCCATTATTTTATTTGAAATACTGGCTTTAAAGTCATTATTTGGGTCGTAAAACGTTTGAAATGAAACCTATGAATGCATAATAAAATATCTGAAAAATACCTTAAAAATACAGAAATGACATGGAATACACGTAACACATAACAGTTAGGGTTTATCAGATAATTACACATAAATGACATAGTAATACATATATTTTATTATAATTATGATATAATATAAACATAAATTTCCCAGTCGTTACATCCTTCCCCCCTTAAAAGGATTCTGTCCTCAGAATCTTCTATGAAAACAAATGAGGGTATTTCTCTAACATTTCACTTTCGAGTTCCCAGGTTGATTCTTCAACCATAGGATTTCTCCACAACACTCGTACTAAATATACAGACTTATTTCTCAACACTTTCTCTCGCCGATCTACAATTCTTACCGGCTGTTCTACAAAAGACAAATCAGGTTGGATTTCTATCGGCTCATACTCTATTACATGCCTGGAATCAGGATTATATCGCTTAAGCATTGACACGTGAAACACATTGTGAATATGCTGCATATGAGGCGGTAGAGGTAATTCGTATGCAACTTTTCTCACTTTCTTCAAAATTTCAAATGGTCCGACATATCGTGGTTTCAATTTACCCTTATTGCCAAATCTTGTCAATCCTTTCCATGGCGATATTTTGAGTAGTACATTTTCTCCTTCTTGATAGTCCATATCTTTCCTGGCTTGAACTGCATATTTGCGCTACCTGTCTTGTGCTGCATGGAGTCATTTCTGAATGAGTTCAATCTTTTCTTTCATCTGTTGAATTAATTCTGGACCCAAAATTTTGTGTTCTCTAACTTCATCCCAATATACTGGTGATCTGCATTTTCTCCCGTATAATGCTTCATACGGTGGCATTCCAATGCTGGCGTGATAACTGTTGTTATAAGAAAATTCCACTAGAGGTAAATGCTCATCCCAACTGCCTTCAAAATCGATCGCACAAACTCGTAGCATGTCTTCAATCGTTTGAATATTTCTTTCACTTTGCCCATCAGTTTGCGGATGATAAGCGGTACTCATGTTCAATTTGGTTCCAAGGCATTCTTGAAATTGTCTCCAAAATCTTGAGTTGAAACGAGGATCTCGATCCGACACGATAGATATTGGAACTCCATGTCGTATTACAATTTCCTTGAGACACAAGTGCACTAGCTTGTCGAGTGAAAATCTTTCGTTAATTGGTAGAAAATGTGCTGACTTTGTGAGTCTGTCAATGATTACCCATATCGCATCATGATTTGCCTTTGTCCTTGGTAGTCCTACTACAAAATCCATCGCTAGATGTTCCCATTTCCATTCTGGAATGTCTAATGGTTGTAATAATCCGCTCGGACGTTGATGTTCCACTTTAACTCGCTGGCATGTGTAGTATTTACTCACCCATTCAGCTATTTCCTTCTTCATTTTCGGCCACCAGAAGTTTTCTTTCAGATCACAATACATTTTTGTACTTTCTGGATGAATGGAATACTTTGAACTGTGCGCATCTCGCATTATTTTTTCTTTTAATTCTACCACATTAGGGATCTAGATTCTCGACGCAAAATGTAAAATTCCTTCGTTATCTCTCTGAGTTGTGATCTCTTCTCCCGTCAGGTCGTCATCTTGACTCATCACTTTTTCCTGACAGCGGTGAATCTTCTCGAGTAACTCTGATTGGAAAGTCATAGTGTAGATAGCTTCTGCAGATTCATGGGAAATACGAATCTCAATTTCCAATTTGTCGAATTCCTTGGTTAATTCTATACATGAAGGTAATCGATTTAATCTTTCTTTCCTGCTCAGCGCATCTGCTACAACATTTGCTTTCCCTGGATGATAACTGATCGTGACATCGTAATCCTTTATCAATTCCAGCCATCGACGTTGTCGCATGTTCAGCTCCTTTTGCGTAAAGATATACTTCAGACTTTTATGATCTGTGTAGATTTCACATTTTTCACCATAGAGATAATGTCTCCAAAGCTTCAATGCAAATACGATCGCTGCCAATTCCAGATCATGAGTAGGATATTTCTGTTCATGAGGTTTGAGTTATCTCGAGGCATATGCGATGATGTTATCGTGCTGCATCAATACACATCCTAGCCCGCGATACGAAGCATCGCTGAAAATGACGAAATTTCCTAGCTCGTCTGGCAATACAAGTACCGGTGCGGTTACTAACCGATTTTTCAACTCTTAAAAACTTTCTTCACACTTATCATTCCATTCAAACTTTTCACTTTTTCGAGTCAACTTGGTCAGCGGCGTTGCTATCTTCACAAAATCTTTGACAAACCTTCGATAATATCCTGCCAATCCCAAGAAACTTCAAACTTCTGTCGGCGTCCTTGGTCTTTCCCAATTTAACACAGCTTCAATCTTTGCTGGATCGACTTGGATCCCTTCTCTACTGATGATATGCCCTAGAAATTGTACTTCCTTTAACCAGAATTCATATTTCGAAAATTTTGCGTATAGTTGCTCTTTCCTCAGAATTTCCAAAGCTATCCTCAAGTGTTCCGCATGCTCTTCTTCCGCCTTGGAATAAATCAAGATGTCATCGATGAATACAATCACGAATTTATCAAAATATTTCTTGAATACTCTGTTCATCAAATCCATGAATGCTGCTGGCGCATTTGTCAAACCGAATGCCATTACCAAAAAATCGTAATGTCCATATCTCGTGCAAAACACAGTCTTTGGAATATCTTCAACTTTAATCTTCAATTGATGATAGCCTGATCGCAAATTTATCTTTGAAAACCATGCTGCTCCTTTTAACTGATCGAACAAATCGTCGATTCTCGGTAAGGGATACTTGTTCTTGATAGTGAGTTTATTCAATTCCCTATAGTCGATGCATAATCACATGCTGCCGTCCTTCTTCTTCACAAATAACACCGGTGCACCCCATGGGGATACACTAGGTCGTATGATGCCTCGATCTAAAAGATCTTGCAGTTGCGTTGACAATTCCTTCATTTCGACTGGAGCCATCCGATATGGAGCTTTTGAAACTGGTTCTGTGCCTGGTGCTAGATCAATCGTGAACTCGATTTCTCGATCTGGCAGTAACCCTGGAAGCTCGTCTAAAAAGACGTCCGGAAACTCACATACAACTGGAATGTCTTCTATTCTAGGACTTCCTCTTTCAGTATCTAACACGTAAGCTATGTACGCCTCACATCCTTGTCGAAGCAATCGTTTAGTCTGCATCACAGTGAGAAATTTCTTCCGCTATTTTTCGCCTTTGAATATTACCGTTGCATTTTCCGCAGTTCGTAATTTGACTCTCTTATTCGCACAATCTATCTGAGCCTTATGACAAGCTAACCAATCCATTCCCAAAATGACATCGAATTCTCCTGGCTTAAAAGGAATTAAATCTACCGAAAAATGATGTCCGGCTATTTCTATATCACACGCAGGACATACTCGATCTACCGGAACTTGGTCGTCATTCGCTAATTTTATAATTAATGTCTCGCCCAACCATTCGATTTCACAATGTAACTTATCAAGAAATTCTTCAGAAATAAATGAATGAGTAGCTCCAGAATCAATTAATACTTTTGAACTTACGGAATTCACCAAAAGCGTACCTGCAATCACACTTGGACTCTGCACCGCTTCTTTCATTGTCATGTTAAAAGTTCTTGCTTTGGGTTGATTAGGCGGCGGCGGAGGTAATGCTAACAATCTCGAAACACTGGCTGCCATAGCTGGTCCTTTGCAATTTCTGGCGATATGCCCTTTCTTTCCACACTGGAAATAAGTCATTTCCGCTGTTCTACCTGTTGGACATTCGTTAGAATAATGCCCTTTCTGCTTACACCGATAACACGTTATATCCCTTTGATATATACACCAGTATGTTTTCGATTACATGTCTTGCAGTATGACAATGGAACTCTGACCATTCCCTGCTGACTGGAGGTTTGGAAACGATTACCTGCCTTCTGTGGACCTTGTCCTATCCTTTTAAAATTCAAATTTGTCCGGGCTTGAAATCCCGGCATTCTGCTGGAGTGATCTTGGAAACTTCCCTGTCCCTTGTCTTGCTGAGATCTTTCACTTTCCCCTTCTATAATCAAAGCTTTCTGAACTACAGCAGTATATGTTGTCAATTCGAAAACTGCAACTTGGCCTCGAATCCATGGTCGTAACCCTTCTTGAAACCTTTGAACTAGCTTCTCTTCAGTGTCAACCTGTTCCGGAACAAACCTAGCCAACTCAGTGAATTTGGCTTCATATTCAGCCACGAACATATTTCCCTGCTTCAATTCTAGAAACTTAATCTGCATTTGATTTTTCACATAGCGAGGAAAATGCTTTTCTAAAAACAACTCTTTAAACCTATCCCACGCAATAACATCTTCACCCTCTAAAGCCTTTTTAGATTCCCACCAATAATTCGCCTCTCCTTTCAACAGGTAACTAGCAAAATCAGTCTTCTGGTCCTCACCTATCTTCACTAGTGTGAACGCTTTCTCTATTTCTTTTAACCAGGTGGTAGCTTTAATAGGATCAGTAGACCCTTCAAATTATGGAGGTTTAACTGACTGAAACTATTTAAAAGTAACAACAGGTAGTACTTGTGGTAATTGAGGCTCAGGACGAGGTGGCTATTGTAATATTTGTTGTTGTATCTGCTGTTGCTGATGCTGCATCATTACTATCTGTTGTTGCATCAGATGGAATATTTGGTTCATGGTCTCATTAGTCTGGTCTTCGGAATTGCTGTTAGAGGTCTCAGCCCTAGTCTTTCTCTTTGGTGCCATCTTCTTCTGATAATAAAATAGGTGATATTTATTTAACAGTTTAATAAACAATTGACAATATGTAAGGAAAACAATTTATCCAGTATTAATAACATGGTTTATTTAAAGAAAACAGTTGCTGAATGTAAAGACTGGAAATGTAAACAGTTAAATAAAATAATTGTTCTCTTTTTTTTTTCAACAGGAATTATAATATGGAAAACTATAAAGTGAAAGTAAATGCTGTAAAACTGTAAAGACTGAAATTTAATAAAAGGAATTGAAAAAGTTCATCTTATATATATGTGATACCAGCTTCAGGTGTAAATGCTTGATACAAAAAGTCTCGGGCTACTGGTCATCACTACGGCTACAAGTTAAACTACTACTACAAGTCAAACTACTGATACACGCATACACACTACTCACTAAGTTATACTATGCTGCCTCTATATATATATGTACTCTGGAGTCACTGTCTCAAACCATCTCAGAACCCAGGCAGAATATGCCTAAGCTCCTCTCTAAGTGCCTGGACCAAAGTCTGTGCCAAGCGGAAAACCCTGTAGAACTCTATAAAAGAAGGAGGTCCATCATGAGTCAAATCATCCAGCTCCCAAGTAGCGCTCATCAACACTGACTGCAATCGCTGTCTCATATGATAATCTGGCTGTAGGGCTGCTAACGGTCCTCTGTCCCTCTGATCAAACAGATGTATAATCTCCCGACACTGTGCCCGCCAATACTCCATATCATCCCTCATAACTCTATACTCATGGTATGGTACCATATGCGGCTGAACAACCTGACCTACTGACTCTTGGGAAGGAACCCTCGGTATACCTGCACCCTGCTATGGTAAACCTAACTGTAGATCCATATCATGCTCTCCCATCCGCTCGACTGGAATCATCTGAACTATGTCCGGCTCTGGGGCATGCACTGGTATATGAGGTAATAATGGTGGTGGTGGTAACTCCTGCTCAATATCTGGTATAAACTGGTGCTCAACTGGTAGAGGAACCATCGGCTCAAAGAACTTATATGGATTAAACATCTCCATGGGGTCATGAACTATCCCCTGAACTGGTGGTACCGGCTCCTGTGGCAATGGTTGTGGAGGTGGTAGATGAGGAAACATACACTCATATACTGGAGGTATAACTGGTGCTGCTGGCCCAGTGACTGTCCTCTCGGAAGACGCAGAATAACCAGAAGATGCCATCTGATAATGTACCAAAGAAAAGAAAAAGTCACTAACAATCCTAAGATTTATACTTCCCTATTCTAATCTGACCTAAATCCTAACACTATTCTTCCTAATTTGACTATCCCTATCTTATGTGATCTCCCTATCCTATCTTAATCCTAATGTTCTTATTTTCAGGGACCAAACCTACAGCTCTGATGCCAAACCTGTAACGCCCTCCAGACCCGGGGTATAAGTCTGGGGGTTACTAGCTAATCACCAAACATGTACAATCTGATTAACAATTAATAAATAAATGAAATTAAACCCCTTTAACACTAACCAGGATCTTTTAGGTTGAAGTATGAAAACAAGAATCACTAACTGCTTTTATTACAACCCAACATTCAAAATCTCACAACTCTCTTTATTACAAACCATTGTCTAATTCATTTTAAACTAAGTTCAATTTTTATTCAAACACACACACTATCTATCAACACTCCACCTGCTCGGGCAATTCAAAGCTTTCTTCCTGGATTGGGATCAACACCTTGGGTATGAGAGGATCCCGAGGCTTGACCCGCTTCTTTACCACTCGAGTCCTGATTGGTTTCATATTCCTTCTTAACTGAAAACAATAAGGTGAATAACAACAAAAGGGGTGAGCCAAAAATTGCTCAACAAGTCCACAAAATATAAACAGTGTTAAAGCATTTTAAATGAATCCGTCATCCCAGGTATATCTGCCAAGATATAACCTCACGAGAATAGAAAGAAGGCCATTACTGGTGAGTACAAATGAAGTAAACTGGACACAAGTTCGCATCTATATTCTTTCGATCAGTCAGAATATAATGCAGATCCATATCTAAATATATAGATCTAGTCGGGTACCCAGGCATTACGGCCCACGTCGAGGCACCAATCATCACGGTCCTCAGAATTAAGACACACTCAATCCCAAAAATATCATTATCCAGTCCATCGCTTAGCAACCGGAATAATCGGTATGCTTTGATATATTTCAAACACTAGAATATATCAATCTCCATATGTCACCAATATAATATGAATCAAGAATCCAAAGAAACGGCGAAATCAAGAATCGAAATGAAATATGAACAAAGGAATAGCAAGTGTATATCAGTGATCAAGAACAATAATCAAGAGAATGCAAATGTGATAAGCATTTGAATCAATATCACTATTCTGAAAGTAGAATAGGGGAAAAACTTGCCTTTTGCGCGACTCACTGCAATTGAATCACTTCTGTCTATCACCTTGGACTATTACCGACTCAACTTTCCTGGCTGGCTTAGCTTCTGTTGGCAAAACAGACTAGTTAAGTCACGTCATACTTCATTTGCATCTTGAATCGACTCTAAACCGTTCCTAACATCTACCCATGCGCTTATGACTGACTCATGTATTACATATAAGCAAGTAAGACTCGATTAACCACGTAATACACATAAGCACATAAGCACATAATCATTTTTATGGTTAAAATAATTTTTAAAACCAAAATCGACTCGCTGATTGCTCAACTGATCGTTATCTGACTCGTTTCCCATTTTTCCGGAATTTTTCGGACTCGTCTCGTCACGTAACTTGACTGATAATCAAACAAGTAACAGAATCAACTAATTTTTAAAAGAAATTAAGCTTTGATATTATTTTTAATGAAAAGAATTCATTTTTCTGAGTCAACAGGCTTTCGTTTCACGCAA
The DNA here is from genome assembly GCF_009905375.1 of Apium graveolens. Taxonomy (NCBI): domain Eukaryota; kingdom Viridiplantae; phylum Streptophyta; class Magnoliopsida; order Apiales; family Apiaceae; genus Apium; species Apium graveolens. The sequence goes on from NC_133655.1 coordinate 236,218,187, forward strand.
ATCGGACTAACGGTTGAATTATTATCAATTAAATACTGATAATTCCATTTATTAATCATTATAAATAATTATTACTAATTTTTAAAACTCAGAAATAATTTTTAAATCATTATTTAAGAAAAATCAGAATTAAAAATAATTTTTCTGTAATTTTTGGAATTAAAATGAATTTATTATGATTTATTGAAAATTATTTGATTAATTATCAAAATAATTAATCACTTTTAATTAATTAATAAATAATAATTAAATAATAAATAATTACGAAAATAATTCAATCTAATTTTTAGAAAATAATTCAGAATTATTTATAATATAAATCAATTAATTAAACAATTATTAATCAATTTACAAAATAAATAAACCTGATTTTTAAAATAATAAAAATAAAATATAAATCAAAACACAGAAACACATGTCAGAACCCAATTCCTGACAAAATCAGATCAAACCCGGGTTCTAGAAACGGGTCAACCGGGTTGGATTCCGGGTTGCCAAGAACATCACCGGATTTTTCCTAGAATCCGGTGAGTTCCCGGAGTCCGGCCAACTCCGATCAGCCTCAAATCAACACCGTTTGGTGCTGTTTTTGAGTGCTTTTCATTGCAAATCAACACAGCAATCTAACCACGGCCAAAACATACCAAAAACATCTCAGAATCACAATCTCCGGTCAAAATCGACATGAACTCCGACCAAAATATCATCTTTTGATTCTGTAAACCAAACTCAACGTTCTATAGTGCAAATTGAAGCTAAGAACATATACAATCAAAGCCCTAACATTACAAGAACCAAATATTCACAGAAATCATCGAGTTGTGTTTTGAAAAATCTGACATAAACCCTAGAAATCGTGAATCACTATCCAGGCATCGTTTGTTCAATTAAATACCATAAATCGACTGTAAATCATCCAACAAAGCTTTATCAATCATCAAAACATCAAAATAACCCTAGAATCAAAAAGTCCTAATTCGAACATAAACCCTAGAAATCGAAAATCAAAAATGATGCAATAAAACGTGAAATTGATGCAAGAAACAGAAAGAACGGATCAAAACCTTCGATTTGAGTACTTGAATCACACGATTTGATGCTGTAATCAGTGAGAAATCACGACTTGATTCTTCGACCCGAACCTGTTCTTCCCGACCCGATTTCAGAGAATTTTATGTATTTTTGCAGATTTTAATGATTAATTATAATTAATTAAATAAAAATTAGGCTATTTATAGTAGTAAAATTAATACTCCTAATTAAAATTAAGGCCCTAATTCTACACTTCTTAAAATTAATAGGCCCCTAATTTTATAATTTTTGAGTATTAAAATTTAATTTATAATTATTTTATATATACAATATATATGCCAAAATTTCCCAAAAATTGTGAATAATGCAAAAATGCAAAGAAATAATATAAATGAAAGTCCTATAATTTTATAAAAATAAAAATGTGATTTTTGTGGGGTTTTTGACACCCAATGGGGCCCGGAAAAATCATTTCGTAAAACGAGAAAATTTATAAAATATCTAGATGTTCAGAATATTGCGATTGTAAAAGCCATTTGATGAAAAATAAGGCCCATTATTTTATTTGAAATACTGGCTTTAAAATCATTATTTGGGTCGTAAAACGTTTGAAATGAAACCTATGAATGCATAATAAAATATCTGAAAAATACCTTAAAAATACTGAAATGACATGGAATACACGTAACACATAACGGTTAGGGTTTATCAGATAATTACACATAAATGACATAGTAATACACATATTTTATTATAATTATGATATAATATAAACGTAAATTTCCCAGTCGTTACATGTCTTATGGAGCAACAACACATATGAGGATGGATTCGAGAGCTACATCATATTGCGAGTACATGAGATATTAAGGAAGGTGAGAAGAAATCTAGAAAGAGGGTTCAGGTGTTATGGAGGATAGATGTTACTAGGTTATATGGAGCCACTAGCGAGCATGCCACCCCTGATTATCTTGTAAAGTGGACTAGATGACGGTGTTATGACAGATGTCATGTGGTGTGATATCACTAGATTTTTGTCTTGTTATATAAAATAGACTTGCTGACTATTGGATAGGCCTATTGTACTTTATGATATAAAAATAATGATGAGAGTATCACAGATAGTACTAGATGGAAGCTTTGAAGTGAAGTTACGAATAAGATAGTATGCAACAATAACTGAAGTTTTCGTTGACTAATGAAAAAAAATGAACCCAATAAGGGCTAGAAGATAGATTGAAGTGGATGGACTCTTATGTGATTATTTCCTTAAGTTGGTACCTTGTTATGGTTAAGGAGGACAACCAACTCATATAGTAATGACGACCAGATGTGCGATTTCCAAAATCTGAAACAAGTTTCGCAGGAGATTTTCTTAACAAAATTTCTAAAAGTTCTTTAAACAAAATAAATTTTAAAAATTGGTTGTCAAATTACTACTTGAGTTTCTTGTTTGTAATAAGACCCAGATTACCTAGAAGAATACTTGTCTAGAATTAGTATGGTTAATTCAGAGGGCCAAGTAGACCCGCTATTATGGAGAAGTTTTAATTGTTCTTGATAGAAGAATGCAAATTATGTTTGATAATGGTAACAACAGAATTAGCATGCAGAGAAATTTTTCATCAAATTCTTGAGACTGTTAGAGTTTAAAGAATCCATTGATTTAAAAGAAGCCTGAGTATGATCAAAGAAGATTGAGAAAACTTCCAGATTTTTCTAAAGGAAGAATATTATTATTAGAAAAACAGTCGATATGTTGGATGATCAGTGGCATAGACAAAATTTGAAGTTATAATTATAAATCCCATAAAAAGGCAATTATGATTGAATTATTAAAATATTGAACGTGGAGACACGACACCAAAGATACAAGACTTAACAAGTAGGAATGTATTATAGTGATCAATTTATGAAGGCATTTCAAAGGACTTTCTAAAGTTAATATATGACCCGGAATAGGATCTATTGATTGAACGAGCTATGAAGGTGTACAGAAGTGAATATGGATGATGACCAACGGTATCATTCTTTTCTACAATACTATAGTATATAATTTTCTTAATTCTTGAATAAATATGAACTTCTTTCATTATAAGTTCTATAAGGTGATAAGAAAAAGAAGATTGTTGTATTCCTTTCAAAATCATCTTTCTCTCAAGTTTTACTTTCTGATTGTGACAAGCGGTATTATAGTGCGATGCTTTGTCGGAATGACAAAGAGTCTGGTGGGATGCCACCTAATCATATGCTGTATGCCATATGGTACGAAAGACTGGTCATCTTGAGTACCAATGTGGTTGTCTCAATCATATTCAAATTATTACTCATTCTTTCTTTTTCAACCATAAATTTATTGAATTATGGATCCTTCTAATTATTTTGTTGCACTATTGTTCTTTATAAAAGTCTTCCAAACAAAAGTGAATCTATTACGAATCAAGCGGGCAAAATTCCGACAATTGAGTTTACATGTTTCAAGTATGGGAAACCAGGGCATATGGCAAGGATTGTAAATCACCAGCACCAGTTAGTGATACGCTAAGAATCGTGGGATCTATTTCGATAGTGAATGAGCCTCCAAGAGAGGGATTTTATGATATGTTTGTGAAAGATGCTATTCAGAATACGGATATGAAGGTGGGTGTGCTTACTGTGAATTCCTTATGTGCTAAAGTATTAGTATATTCAGGGGCAACTCGATCATTTATTTCTCTGGATTTTGCTGATAAGTTGAAGTGCCCAATTGTATTATTAAATAAGATCATGACTATAAAACTAGCAAATTAAGAACATGTATATGTTAACCAAGTGTGTATTAATTGTGAGATGGAGATTTCTGGAAATAAGTTTGTGCTGATTTGATACCATTTAGGAGAGGATAATTTGAAATTATCCTAGGAACGGACCGGCTATTTAAGCGTGATGCTCATATAGACCGTCGTGATAAAAAGATAATTCTAAAAATGCTGGATGAGAAAGTGGTGATGTTTATAGGTCATAGGCAAGTAAATAAGTTTTTAAAGATGATTCAAGATAAAAGGTAATTGTGGCAAAGATGGGAGTATTATATTGCTTATATAATAAATAGAAGCCAAAAGTTGGTAATTTTTTTTTAAGATATTCTAGTTGTCAATGAATTTCTAGACGTGTTTCCAGACAAGTTACAAATACTTCCTCCAGATAGAGAAATTGAATTTATGATCGACTTAGCACCTGGAACGGAACCAGTATCCAAAGCCCCGTACAGAATGGCGCCAGTAAAATAAAGGAGTTAGCAAAGCAATTGCAAGAGTTATTAGAAAGAGGAGTGATTAGACCCAATGTGTCCCCATGGGGTGCACCGATACTATTTGTTAAGAAGAAAGATGGAAGCATGAGATTATGTATCGACTATCAGAAGCTCAACAAGCTTATTATCAAGAACAAGTATCTGTTACCTAGAATTAATGATTTGTTTGATCAGTTAAAAGAAGCAAAGTATTTTCTAAGATTGATTTGAGATTTTGTTATCATCATTTGAAGATTGAACTGAAGGACGTACCGAAGACAGCTTTCAGAACTAAGTACGGTCATTATGAAATTCTAGTAATGTCTTTTGGATTGACCAATACACCAACAACATTTAAACTTAATGGACAAAATCTTTAGGAGTATCTGGATAAGTTGTAATTGTGTTTATAAATGATATTTTGATTTACTCGAAGTCAAAGGAGGACCATGCAAAGTATTTAAGGATAGTTTTGGGAATTCTGAAAAGGAAAAAGTTGTATGCTAAGTTTTTAAGGTGTGAGTTTTGGTTGCAAGAAGTTTAATTCTTAAGATAAATAGTCAGTGATGAAGGAAACAAAGTGGATCCAGCAAGGATAAAAGCTATTATGATTGGGGAGAGACCAAAAACACCAACAGAAGTGAGAAGTTTCTTAGTATTGACATGATATTATCGACAATTTGTTCAAGATTTCTCGAAGATTGTAACACCTTTGACGAAGCTTACTAGGAAAAGTGAGAAGTTTATATGTAATGAGAAGTGTGAAGAAAGTTTTCAGGAATTGAAGAAGAGATTGATCACAACACCTGTTTTATCACTTCAATATGATCAAGAAGAGTTGTAATCTATAGTAATGCTTTTCATAAGGGATTAGGTTCTATGTTGATGCAGCACAATAAATTTATTGCATATGCGTCTAGACAACCGAAACCTCATGAACAGAAGTATCCTACTCATAATTTGGAACTAACAGCAATAGTATTTGCTTTGAAAATTTGAAAACATTATCTATATGGAGAAAAATATGAGATTTATATGGGCTATAAAGAGTTTAAAGTATATATTCATGCAAAAAGGAACTTAACATGAGACAACGAAGATGGTTGGAGTTGATCAAAGACTGTTATTGTATGATTAACTATTACCAAAAAAAAATATGAGATTTATATGGACCATAAAGAGTTTGAAGTATATATTCATGCAAAAAGAAACTTAACATGAGACAACGAAGATGGTTGGAGAAAAATATGAGATTTATATGGACCATAAAGAGTTTGAAGTATATAATCATACAAAGAGGAACTTAACATGAGACAACGAAGATGGTTGAAGTTGATCAAAGACTGTGATTGTACGATTAACTATCACCCAAGAAAAGTAAATGAAGTGGCAGACGTATTAAGCCAAAAAGAGAGATTGGATGTATATTTTGTGCCATAAGAGTTATATAAGGAATTTCAGAATTTGGAATTGGAAGTTAGAATTTGTAAGACAAATGAAGCAAAGAAGTATAGTATGACCTTTCAGCCAGAATTGTTAGAGAAGATAAAGAGATGTCAAGAGGAGATAATGAATCAGGATGTTAACAGTTTAGTAGGAGGAGCGTTATGCACTCAGAAGGATGATCAAGGTATTCTTAGATTTTCTTTCAAAAATTTGGATTTCATCAGTGACGGGTTGAAGAATGAAATTTTATAGGAAACTCATAATTCTAAGTATTCAATCCATCCAGGGAGTACCAAGATGTATAGAGATTTAAAGAAGAACTATTGATGGCCGAATATGAAAGGAGAGATTACGGAATGGGTAAGCAAATGTTACACATGTCAAAGAGTTAAAGTGGAGCATCAAAGACCAAATGGATTATTGTAACAGTTAGAGATTCCAGAATGAAAATGGAAGCATATTGCTCTGGATGTCATATTCGGATTACCAAGGATGAAAGCAAACCATGAAGCCATTCGGGTTATAGTGGACAGACTAACCCAGTCATCTCATCTTCTACCTATTAATGAAAGATTTTTACTGGATGAAGTTGGAGAACGTTCTTAAACCAGAGTGGGTGCAACAGACAAAATAAGTTATCGGAGTTATTCAGAAGAGGCTAATTGCAACACAGAGTTGTCAAAAGGAAATATGCAGATCAATGGTACCTATCCTAACCACCATTAATTTAAATGCCTCACAATATAAGGAAACTGTTGAAAAGATGAGTATGGAAATGTTTCACATTCACACAAGCATGGAGGTTGCAACTGAGAAAATGAATAAACTATCAAAAGTGAATTAGGAACTGTAAATTAAGAAACAATAACTAGAGCTGCAGTTTATGAGACTAGAGTCAGTTAGGCAAGAAAATGAATATCTTAAAAATAAGCTGAAATGTGCAGAGGAGATAGAAGCTGTACTGAGAGATAAATTGAGAAAAATGAACTTAGTCTTAAGTAATTTCAAAATTCTTCTGAACTAGTTGGCGAATATCATGAAAAGAACAAACCCTGTGCTAACATAGCAATTGGGCTGCACTATGAGGCTGGTTAATCTAAAAAAAATCAAATTGATAAAGGCAGAGAAATGGTGAACAAGGAAGTTCTTGTTGTGCTTCAAAAAATGAATGCACCCTTGTTCAAAGCTTGTTAAGTGAATTTCAGTGAAGGGGAGCTCATCATCAAGCAAGAAATTGCAGATGAAGATGAAGGAAAGAAAAATGTCAGATCAACTGTCAACATTGAAAGTGAGAAAAAATATGGGACTGGTCCAGTCCTCAAGACACCTAAAACAGAAGCAAAAATGAAAGCATGGGAAAGAAAAACAAAAACAAAAATAGAAAGATAGGAGTCAATAAAAGAAACAATTATGCTTATGTTGCATCTTAGGAATTAGTGTCAAAGATGTGGCTCAATAATTTACCTAACTCATCTCTGTAAAAAGATTTTTAGTTTGCCAAAGTATGGGGCATACAAGTACAATGAAGCTCAAGCAGATGACCCCTATTCATTTGTGACAAGTTCGATTGCATTCCATTCAACATGAAGGTTATGAATAGCCGTCATAAGCTAAGAAAGATCCAAAAAAGTTAATCTTAGATCTGTAGTAAAAATGAGAAAGTTAATCAAACTATAAAAATTGTTTCTGTTGATTACTCAAGTTTTACTCCTGTTAACTCTGCAAAGAAGAAGAATATGTCCAACACAGTTTGGGTAGCTAAAAATACTTAAACCTCATCGTGTGCAAGGCAAGAAGAATAAAGTCACATGGATCATTGATCGTGGTTGTTCCAGACACACGACATGTGATAAATCCATGCTATCACAGTTTGAGGAGATGGTCGGCCCTTTGGTGACCTTTGGAGATAACAACAAGGGATTCATAATGGGATATTGCAGTTTGATTTGTGGAAATATTTTCATTCAAGATGTAGCACTGGTTGAAGGTCTTAAATTAATCTTTTAAGTGTCAATCAATTTACAGATAAAGGTTTTAGAGTTACATTTGATAAAAAAGATTGCTCAATAACAAACAAAAAGACTGGGGAAATTGCTATCAAAAGAGTAAGAAAAGGAAGCCTGTTTGTTGTTGACATGAACTCAGCTAGCAAGGACAAAGTGTGTTGCTTCTAAACAAAGGCATCAAGTGAACAAAGCAGACTTTGGCATAAAAAGCTCTCCCACCTAAACTTCAAAGCAATTAACACTCTTGTCAAAAGAGAATTGGTGAGGGACATGCCAGCCTTAGAGTCTGTCTAAGATGAAGTCTGTAAAGCTTGTCCGAAATAAAAAATGAAAAGATCAAGTATAAGAGCAAGTCTGTGAATTCTATTAATGCTCTTCTACAACTTATCCACATGGATTTGTTTGGTCATGTAAATGTCATGTCCATTTCTAAGAAGATATATGCACTGATAATGGTGGATGACTACTCAAGGGAATTCATGCATTTGAGAGATGAAACTCAACACATTATCACTGAGCATATAAAGAAGATTGAGAAACATGCTAAAGATGACAATTCTTTGAAAAGATTGAGAAGTGACAATGGTACTGAGTTCAAAAATTCCATATTAAATGATTTATGTAAAGACAAAGGCATCACTCAAGAGTTCTCATCTCCAAAAACACCTCAACAAAATGGTGTGGTTGAAAAAAATTACAGAACTCTGATTCTAGCTGTAAGGAAAATGTTACAGGATGCCAAGTTACCAACTAGCTTTTGGGAGCAAACTGTCAACACAACATGTTATACTCTGAATAGAAATTTGACAAACAAAAGCATTGACAAGTCACCTTACTCAATCATGCCTAAGAAGAAGCCTATAGTTAAACATCTCCATGTGTTTGGAAGCAAGTGCTTTGTGTTAAAAGATAACTCTGAATATGTTGGCGAATTTGACTCTAAAATATTTGAATCTATCTTTCTCGATTATTCATTGGAAATGACTGTCTACAGGGTCTATGTGTTAGAGCAAAAAAAATAATGGAGAGCACATATGTGATATTTGATGATGACAAGAACCTTGGCTTAGAATGTCTTGATGAAAATGAAGCTGAAGATCTGAAATTTGAAAATCTCAATCTTGACAGTAATTTTGAAGATAAAGATGAAAATAATATAGACACTAGAGAAGAAGAAGCTAGTGATCCAGTGAATTCTGCAAATGAGAATTCATCTCAAGACAGAAGCTCGCCTGAATTTGATAGCACAAACTCAGGAGGAGAAAGAGATAATGGTTCTGCAAGTCATGACAATAATGAAGAAAATAAAGACAACTATAGTCATCAAAATCAACGCACAGGAAGATGGGACAGGAGTCACATCAGAGATACTATTATTGGTGACCATAATACTGGTGCGAGAACTAGAAATACCACTGAAAATGAATGTCTACATGCATGCTTCTTATCTCAAATTGATCCTAAGAAAACTGATAAAGCTCTACTTGATCCTGACTATATAACTACTATGCAAGAAGAGCTAAATTAATTTGAAAGAAATAAAGTATGGGAGTTGGTTCCTGCACCAAGAAACATAAGCATCGTTGGAATAAAGTGGGTGTACAGGAATAAAATGGATAAAAATGGTGTTTTTACCATAAACAAAGATAGACTTGTTGCTAAAGGCTACTCACAAGAAGAAGGAATTGATTATGATGAAACTTTTGCTCCATTTACAAGACTTGAAGCAATAATAATTTTCCTTGCATTTACTGCACACTCAAATTTCAAAGTGTATCAAATGGATGTGAAAAGTGCATTCCTCAATGGTGAACTAGAAGAAGAAGTTTTTGTGCAACATCCCCCTGGCTTCGAAGATCCAGAATTTCCAGATTTTATTTATAGACTATTAAAGGCTCTGTATGGTTTGAAGCAAGCACCAAGAGCATGGTATGATACTTTATCAGAATTCTTGATCAAGAATGGATTCAGTAGAGGCACAATTTATAAAACTCTATTCTATAAGCAACATGGTGATGACATTATCCTAGTTCAAACTTATTTGGCCTTCAAATTAGTCAATAAAGTGATGAAATTTTCATTAGCCAAACTATGTCAAAGATCTTCTGAATTTTTTTGGAATGGTGGATTGCTCATATGCATTTATCCCATGTCTACAGATACCAAATTGGGTAAGAAAAGAACGAGTGTAGACATTCCAAGCTATAGGACAATGATTGGATCTTTACTTTATTTGACTACAAGTAGACCAAATATCATGTTTTCTACATGTGTGTTTGCAATATTTCAAGCAAATCCTAAAGAATCACATCTAATGTTTGTCAAGAGAATTTTCAGATATTTGAAGGGAAAACCTAACTTGAGATTATGGTATCCTAGGGGAACTGGTTTTGAAGCTATTGGATACACAGACGCAGATATTACTGGATGCATGGTTGACCGGAAGAGCATTAGTGGAAGCTGTCAATTTCTTGGTCAAAGACTTGTATCCTGGTACAATAAGAAATAACAGGCTGCGTCAACTTCTAGAGTTGAGGCTGAATATATAGCTGCTGGAAGTTGTTGTGCTCATGTGCTTTGGATTAGAAATCAACTAATGGATTATGGACTAGTGTTGCAGAAAATTTCTATCATTTGTGATAACACTAGTGCAATATCCATAGTTGCTAATCCCATTAATCATTCTTGAACAAAGCACATTGATGTAAGGTACCATTTTATTAGAGAACAAGCTACAAATGGTACCATTGAGCTTATTTATGTTCAAATAAAAAAATAGTTAACTGATATTTTCACTAAACCTTTGGATGAAGCAACTTTCACAAGAATTGTAAGTTCCATTGGTATGCTTAACTCTTCATCCTAAGGCAAGAACTTGGCTAACATGTTGCAGCATATTACTTCTTTATAAATCAACATTAATTTGATATAATTAGGGATTAACTAGAATATGATTTATAAATATTTCAGAATTCTCTGTATACTTATTTTTCAAAAATAAATCTAACTTGGAATTTTTCTAATTCTGAGAAAAGATGTCAAAATATTAATTCATATTGTTGCAATGTGAAATTGATATAAGATAGAATCATATTAAGAAAAAGTATGTAGAGAACTGAGTTCGCGAAAAGTCTAAAATTACTTCCCGATGTCTTTAAGGACTTATCGATAAGTCATGTAGAGATCTTGATATACTTATCGATATAGAGTTCTCTACAATACAAATCTGGACTTCTCGATAACTCACACTGGAAAAATTTAATTCAATAAATTATTTCAATAAAATACTCCTAATATAAAATATATTTTAATTTTGTGATGTAATTCTCATAATATAAATTAGAATAATTTTGTCGTGATAGAGAAACTAGGTATTTGTATAATATATGGATATGTCACTATCTAGTTCTCGATAAGAGTCAAGAAAATGACATCTCAACACGAGTTCTCTATAAGCCACGTGACTTCTCTATATAACTTTTCAAAAATTCATTATTCCCTTATCGAAAAGTCACATCTCTACATTATAAATACCCAAACATATCGACCTAATTACAATGATTTTTCACCATTCTCAACTTTTAAAGCTTTCTCTTTCTTAAGAACACTTACCCACTCAAATTCATAACACTATCAAATGGCTTCAAACACATACACCCAAAGATCTGTAATCCCCAAGGATTAGCTAACTTTTTAGCTTTTGTTGACCCAACACAAGCACCTGATAATTTCATGTGCTTTGTGAAGTTTGTGATTGATTCCTACCTTGTAGGAGCCCTAACAACAAATCATGTGTTGTACTTGGATGTTCTCAATAAATTCTGAAACAGTACTATACTTACCACTCATGAAGATGACACTCAGGTGATGATAATGGTGGTAAACTGCAGCATCAAGGGGGTAGCTGTAGAGTTCAATACTCTTGACTTGAACAAAGCACTAGGCATCTCCACAGAGAAGATGTGTGCAAATGGGTGCACCTCCTAGCTTAGAAGAGATCTCAGAATTTATGGATTTCATCCATTATAGAGATAAAATTGACTTGGCCATGCTCAACAAGAAACACTTAAGGAAAGAATGGTCTTTGTGTTTGACACAATCATCAAATTTCACATGCAGTAAGACAGGCTTTGACAACATTTTAAATGTGGTTCATAAGCTTGTCTACTCAATGGCATATGACAAGCACATTGATGTTGAAAGCCCCATCCTAGGAGGACTTAGCTTTAGGCTAACAATGCATTTGGTAAGTAGAGGTAAAGAAATTTTTTTTCCTAGATTCATTATGTCTGCTTTAAATTATAAAGTGAATGACATGCATTTAACTGAAAGGATAGATGCCAGTCGAATAGGAAAATGTAAGTCAGTGTCTAAAATCCTATTTGGACAACTGAATACAATCAGATAAAGGTAAGTCTAAGTATCACCAAATTCATGTTGGAGAAATTCAAGACTTACCCTTACCCAATGCCTGACATGAGAAGCACTTCAAGTACTAGTACAACTATGGCTCTTGCACTTGTAGCGGCACTAATGCAGGAACACCCACAGGAGCCTACCACAGCTGAAACCACTTCTTCACAACCTTTATATGCTAGAAAACCAACTACTTCACTGTGGCGCCCTCCAAACCCGGGTCAGAAGTTTGGGGTCCATAACACATACATAATGTAACATCCGGGAAATATCGTGTAATTATTTATATCAATATATGATTATTATGTGAATATTATATGAATTTTGGTGAATTATTTGGTGTTTGATACTAATATTTGGATGTTCGTATGTAATAAGATGCGAGTATGTTAATTTTAATATGTCCAGAATAAAACATAGATAATTAAGGTATTTTTGTGGAAAATTTTTGGAATGTTAAATGATGTTATGATGATTTATGAATTATTAATTATTTTCTGATTAATTATAAAAATTATTTTATAAAGCCGGGAATCGTCCGACTTCAATCGTTTTTGCGTTTTTACAACCCGAAACTCTTCCGAAAACTCCTTCCTAACCTAATATGGTAATTCCGAACATTTTCCGTGTTTTAACTTTTTTGATCCGGGTTACGATTTGACCTGTAGGAGTACCGGTATGAAATTTTCGATACGCAAATCATTTTATATATCAATAAGAACCCATATTCTCAAAAGGCGAGACATTATTACCTTAATTTCGTATAAAGAATTTTATAGGAAGCTCTGTTTTGATAATTATCTAATTCTGGTATTAAAATGGTATCGTCTTTTCAGTTACTTAGCGGCTAAGTAACCTATTTTCGGAACCGATCTGTAAATGTAATTATCAAATTATTAAATAAATAAAATATGTGATGGTTCTGTCAGCTATGTGTTGCTGTATTATCAATTGTTTGTGAATTGTTGGACGCGAAGATTAATTTTATAATAAATTATCGAGTTGTATGCATTTAATTCATTTTAAAGCGATTTTATTGAATATTTATTCTTAAAAATGCTAAAATTGTCTCTAAAATTATTTTATTGTTTTATAATTTTTATTTATTATTTTTAGGGGTTTATAAAATTTAGAAATCAATATTTTATTAATTATTTAATTTTAAATGATTTCCTGATTTTATTTAATTGTAAAATCAGTATTTAATTCCAGAATGCTTCAAAAATCTTGAGATACATATTTTATTAAGTTTAGAATATTTCGAGAATTTTAAAATTATTCCGGTAATTTTCTGGCTTTTATTCACTCCCGCATTTATTCGTTAATTCGTTAAAATGCGGATATGATTGGCAAGTTAAAAATGGTTTAAAAATCATGAAAATTTAGAATATTAGTTTTAAATTATATTGAGAATTTTAAATCTGTTCTGATAAATTTTTGGGCTGTTCCTACTCGTAAATTATTCGTTGAAATCAGTAAGTGCGGTACGAGTCAGGATAATTATAACAAGAAAGGAAAAAAAAAAGAATAGAAAGAATAAAAAGCCCCCAAATCATCCCTGCACCCCCCTACCCGCTGCTTTTCTTTTCCGGGCTTTACCCGACTCTCTCAATCTCTCCTTTGTCACCCCTCTTTCTGTAATTACTCTCTACAGTGGTAAGTCCCAGGTGTTGTTGGCCTGTTTTTTTTCTTTCCTCTTTCTTTCTTTTGGCCGCCTGGTCCTTGTTCTGGTGCCCCTGTTCCGGCCGCTTCTGCCCTTACTTTCGCCGCCGCCGCCTTCCCTCGCTTTTCCGGCGAGGTGATAGTTGCGGCGTGTGGTTCGTGTCCGTATGTATATACACGATTGATGTGTATATCCTGTAATTGTCCCCTATTTCTCTGTTATGATGTTCGGTGTGGCTGTTTTGTGTTGTTTCTCTTCCCTGTTCCAGTGAAACTCGCCGCTGCCGCGCGTGTTGCGCGTGCTGGTAGCGGGACCCGTCCCTGGTTGTTGCTGTGACTGTTATTGCGTATTTGATTTATATTATTTCGATGAAATTACTTAATTTCTGAAATAAATCAGTTATGTGATCGGTGATTCGTGAAATAAATATGTTATTGCGAGACTTATAGTAATTAATTGATGAAATTTACGAAGGATGCCCGATAATTACGAGAACCCGTAAATTTTATCGCCGTCGGAGATGAGCCTCGGCGAGCCGACGGTGGACTATGATGATACGATCTGAGTCCTATGATTTAAAAGACAAAATACGAATAAAATAAAAATATGAGTAAAAACATAAAAATATGAATAAAGGTACGAATACAAATAGTTAATAACTGAATTGTATTGGTGATTGGGATTGGCGTCTGGATTGTGAATTGGATGATTGATTGTTGTTATGTTGTGATTGACGTCGATTTGATTTCGACGGGTAGGCGGATAAACAAAGGAGACGCTGCCCGATTTTCGGGAAATTAATTCCGGAATATCAGGAACGTAACCTATAATTATCGGAAACGTCGAATAATCATATACAATTATATTATATGAACTGGACTGCGATTAAGACAAGATAATTTATAAATAATCGATTACCCTGTTTTCAAAACGACGAGTATACGTATTTTCTGAAAATAAATACCGAACCAAATTTCGAAGATGTGAACCATAACTGCTATGTGTATTTCGATAATACATATAAATATGAATTCGGTTATAAAATCATATGGGTAGAATAGGATGACGATTTGATGTTAAGTTTAAGCGGTTATCTGAATTAGGGTATTTGAACCCTGTAGGTTTTAGACGGAGGACCGAGACGTGACATCGGACTAGGAACGATCTAGTGATTAGACGTCGAGATCAACAAAGTTCCAACCAAAGGGTCTGAATGTTGGGATTGTATCGAGAATAGGATAGTAGGTTGACGATAAAGCCAAACGATCAAAGTCGAACCAAAGTCAACCAGTAATAACGGTTAAAGCTTATTGAGGCAAGTATCTCTATCATCACTTATTGTTCAAGTGATATTTATTTTAAATTTTATCATGCAAGTATTGCTTTCCCTATTCTCAGTTTAGAATCGATAAACAGATCGCTGAATTAAATAATTCTGTTTATGCAAGTATTCCCGAACTTTCTTTTAAATACTGCAAGTATTCCTAACCTTTCTCCTTAAATACTGCAAATATTTATTCGCTCCTATTCAAAGTTCAGAATAGTTAACTGTTTTATATTTCGCTGCAATTACTCTTATTTATGCAAGTTCCTTTCACTATTATTTCTTTATCATCGATTGCTCTCTTGAGCAAGTACCCAAAGTGATTTGACATCAAAATACTCCACGGACTGGATGGTTACTATATATATATATATTTAAGGACCAGTAATGAGCTGGATCCTATGGGCCGGAGATGGACCGGACCCTTTAGGCCATAGTTGCCTGGGTGCCCCATATGTTGGTTGGGTCTATGCAGTTGGGTATAGATCCGCACTATCTCCTGACTGATCAGCAGGTTATAGTGCATATGTTGGTTTCTAGTGTTCAGTCCAATTTATTGTTGTTCGCCATTAATGGCATTCCCTCTTGAAATAAAATGTGATTATGGGTTAAAGTTATTCTTTCTTAGCCCTCAGTTTCGGGAAATTACAATGTTTCTAAATATATTCGAGATTCAGATTGTTGCTGCAGCATTAGTTGCTCAGTGATAATTAGAATCTTGAATGAATTGAGATCTTCTTAATTATTCAACCCGTCCTTATCAGGCTGGTTTAGAAGGCTAAGTCTATAGAAACTTAGTCGATAATGATGGATACTGAATAGTTAGGAATTTCTTGAACGTAGTTTTATGAATAGTTATTGCATCCATTGCTCAATTATGAGATGATACCAGAAGCTATTTGGAAAACACGCGATCTCTAAAGTTCTTACAAAAATGTCATTATGTCCTAAGTGATTCATAGCAATGCAAATCAAATTGATTTTAAGATAACGAGATATTCAAGAATTTTCCTTTTCAATTTTCATAATCCTTCAAATGATTTCGTGTTTCGCCCTTCAAAATATTTCAGAGATTTTGTCTGGAAGTTTTCTTTAAAATTAATATTTGAAACTCAAATTATATACTTGCTGGGCATTTTTGGCTCACTCTTGCTTTGTCAATTCTTATTTCTGCCAGAAACAGATAAGGACTAAAGTGAATAGCTTTGATAGACAGCAGAAGTTAGAGAAGTTTCCGTTGCGAGAGGTTGAAGGTGTTAGAAGAATGTGACAAGAGCATTAGTTCAAAGGTATATATACTTGTATTATAGTTGAAGTGAGTTGTAGAAGGTTAGATTCTTGTATCATACCATGACCTGTAAAAGATCCGGACTCAAGGGGTTATTTATTTATTTCTTTACTTTATGTAATAATGGTTTAGTAACACCAAATCTTGACCCCGGATTTGGGGTGTTACAGTTTGGCATCAGAGCTGCAGGTTATTGGTCACTGAAATAAGAATAGGTGAGAGTAGGATAGAAATGATAGGTCGTACAAGATAGGAAAGTCCCTAGACATATTCAGGACAAATTGAGTTGAGTGCGAATTAGGGTTAGCAGATCCGATAAGGAGTTGGTAAGATAGGATTGATGAGAAAGTGTAAGGCGAATATCACAACATCATAGGTATATTGAAACCTCAGATCACACAATAATGAGAAATCGACGGATCGACGGAGACTGGGTATGTTACCCTACTTTTCACGTGGTTTTGAAAAATATGCGATCTATTCTTGTGAGAATTTGTGTAAGAGAAGCCACGATTTAACTTAGGTATTAGGACGAGTTCCACGTCAAAGGCCACCAGTTGATGGAAGCTGATGAAGAAATGATGTTGCGCATTTCGAAGGCACCACCGTTGCGAGAAGATTCTTATCACTCATCGGGAGCTGCGTAAGGAATGGTATCTACCTTATTAGGTATAGGAAAGTCTATCAAGGAGGTACGACCCTATCTACAGACAAAACATCGAATCGCATGCGTGGTTGTGAGCATAACGTCAAGGACGACGACAAGAATGTCAAAGACAGTACTAAATGTCAGCATTGCGGTGGAATTGTGAATAAAATGTTTTACGACGGCCAATAAAGTCTCGTTAACTAATAAGTGTGAGTGTAATCCAAGGAATAGTGAAAGAGGTACTGAAGTGAAGAGACCTTTATATGGGTATTCTTTTAACTAGACAATTCATTGGTAAATCAGGAAAATAGCAAGTAACTTATATAGTAATGACGACCAAATAATTGATTTCCAAAACTTTAAAAATGAGATTTCGGAAAAGATTTTCTTAATCAACTTTCAGAAGATTTTTGCATGAAATGAGTCTTACAAATGATTTGTCAAACTACTACTTATGTTCTTGTTATTATAAAGAGAAAATGATCTAAAAAGAAGAATGGAATTAGACTCAGTGTTGTTATTCAAAGGGCCAAGTAGACCCATCAGCAGAAAGAAGGTTTAAAGTTTTATGTGAAAATGAAAGTAAATGATGTTTAATAAAAATCAATAATTGAATCAACATATTAAAATAATATTTACCCAATTTATAAAAATATTAAAATTTAACGAGATTCGTGATTCGAATGGACGGAGGATGATTGAAGGAAATGGCAGAATCTTCTAGATGATTGGAGAAGAATCGTATTTCTATCAATGGAATAGAGGCATTACGTGATCAATGGGTATTTTACACGACATAGATAAAATCTGAAGCTGTGATTTTAACTTCGGAATGACGCGATTAAGATTAAATTTGGTGTGAGGGCATTTCCAGGAAGCATTTCAAAGCAGTGATGTGACTTGAATCGTGAACCTGTATTCGCACGATCCTGAAGGCAGATATAGGTGAAGCATAGAAGGTGATCAACACTGATATTCTTTCTTCTAATACGATAGTATATGTTTATCTTGATTCGTGAATATGTCTGAGCTTCTTCTGTTGATAAATTATATGAGGCAGAAATGAAAGAAAATTTCTTATATATCCCTTTTGAATTGTTTCTCTCCTCAAATCACTGATTTCTGATTGAGACAAACAGTGTTGTGGTATGACGCTTTGTCGAAATGATGAAGAGTCGGGTGGGACGCCACCTAATCATGTGCTGTATGCCATATAGTATGAAAGACTGGCCATCTTGAGTACGAATATGGTTGTCTCATTCTTCACTCATTTTTCTTCCTTCAGTTTTCTGATTTACAAATTCTTCCAATCGGTTGCTACATTGTTATTTCTTATCCAGTTTTTCAATCAAAATCATGTTTACAAACTCTCCTCTTGCGTAAAGTCTGTTCTCTGACGATTTCAAAAGAAATGAAATAGTGTGATACGTGGAATTATACAACGAACATAGATACGACTGTAAATCGATAAATGGTGGACATCTGCAAGCAAGGAAAATAGATGCACTGGCAAATATGGACGTGGCAAAGACATCAAATCAGGAAGTGGTTCATGTTATGAGGATCTCATCAGTACGATAGATTGTAGTAATATGACTCACATCAAATTAGAGGATCTCGACGTGAAATGAATCGTTAGTGAACTGTAATAATTAGATCAATTACAAAATAAGGAAGTAAGTTGTGTACGTCAGACGGAGCAAACGAGTATCGGGACGACGATTAAAAAAAAATAATAAATAAATAAATAAAGGAAATTCTGAACAATTACTCAGACATGCAATTACTACGTGAAATATCCCTTCGTCACAGGAAGATACTTGTCGTGAAGATTCAAGATGAGGGAAATCTTAAATGTAATCAAACTTCGAACATGTGTTTCAAGAAATTATGAACTTCTCTAACTTGTATAAGTAAGTGGAGATGAAGGAATGGTGACTCGACTGTGGAGTCTTTTAAGAAATAACGATATAACGATTAAGGTTCTACCAGATTGCGACGATAGTAATGAAAATCGTGCGTGGTTATTGAAAGATAAACAGAATAGTTAATAAAAATTAAGTGCCTATCGTCAATAATAAATAATTGGTGTGACCAATAGAAGGATGCGGTATACTTTTTAAAAGTAACTATACGCAACTAGTAACTGCAATAAATAAGTCAAAATACTCGCGTAATAAAATTTTGAGACACGAGATAAATTTTAAATCTTATTAATAAAATTTTGTAATATTCTGAAAGAATTGAGAAAAGAGTGGTTATATTAACCATTGTGGGTTTCAGATCCAATCCCAATTAAAAAGAGATATGTTATACTAGTTAGATGCTGATCAAAGGTGAATTGTGGGAATTGATGATTTGGTTGATTAATGGTGTCGGCTTGAGTCCGACTGGTAGTCAATGGTGTAGGGGAAGTGCTGCCCAAATTTTCAGAAATTACCCTATAGTTAAGAACAAAGAAGTATATGGTCATTCCCGTCAGCATTCCAGATAATTGCAATCTCGGTTCTTGAGAAAGTTGTTATGACCAAACTGACCTTATGTAATTGGTCTTTGATTCCAGTTAGCTAGTTAGCACTTGGTTTAAGTGATCATTTAAAGGAGTTGATTGATCCACTTTGCCAACTAATGGTTAGTTAAATGGAAATCGATTCCAATTAGATTGAGTCAAGCTCTAACATAATTTCCAGATCCGAAATGAAAGATATAGAAATTTGAGAAAAAGTAATGGCGTTACCGTAAATTAAAAAGGCCTAGTAGAATTAGCGTGATATTACCATAGACATGTGCGAGACTTTATCTAAATGAATATGCTCTTTTGATAAACAAGAGGAACAGTAAGTAATTGGTACATGCTAGTAAGAGGAAAATTTTCAAGAACTAAATAAGAAAAGAAGGGGAATCAAAAGGATGATAAAGAAATGTTATAAAATAGTCCAAGATATATGTTGTGAACATTAGATATGCCAGAACTAATAGGGGAATGAAGTAAAACATCGGAAGTTGAAGACAAGAATTTCATTCAAAGAATGCGCGTAAGTAGGGAAAATTAAACAACAGTATTCGTGGCAAACTATTAGAGAAGAACGATACAATGAATCTCATATCGGAGTTCTCCATAATTAAAGTTAAGCCCTGAAGATTCTAACGAATGATTTACCAAGGTTACCTCGTGAAATGAGGTAATAATTTTCGGCGGTTACAGTATGAGTCGAGCTGGTGTCAAAAGTCCTGTATCGTACAACCCAGTGGGAATGAGATATTGAGTGAAGGAAAACTTCAGAAATATGGAATGAAAAAAAAAATAATGAAATAAAGGGGTACTTCGCGCTACACACAAAAGCAATCATGGAGAAAAGAGAAAGGAGTTATGAAGTCACGCATCGATTATTAGAAATTGCAAGTTTGAAGATCAAATGAACACAATGTACCAGGAGTATTGAGATAGAGTAATCATATTTATTGATAACATCCTCGCTAGTTCAAGGACTAAGGAAGACCAAGTCGAACGCCTGAAGATATGCTTGCGAAGAGCTGGAAAATAGAAGCCGCATTTTTAGCTTCAAAGATATGAATTCTGGATATAATTGATTATGAGCTCCAGGGTGTGGTTAACTACCCAGCAGGAAAAGTCCATTTAGGAGCAGAGGTTCAAATAGAAAGAAAAGAGTGAATATCATTAAGATTGTTGGGAAATGGTTAAAAGAATTGGAAAAGTTAGAAATTGACGAATAGGTTTTGATCCGTCTTCTGGGTTATGCTGATACTTAATTTGTTGTTAGATATCAAAGGTGGTATTAATGCAGATGATTGATGTTGATTTCAGTATGTAATGTTATGAGTATCAAAGTTCGTATTGATATCTAATTTGATAGGACAATAAAATGAGTATTAGTACCAAGAGACCGGGTTTTTAATAAAGTTATGATTCATTCCGTTCCAAATTAATGTACTTTCTTCAGATAAGAGATTCTCGCTCGATAAATCTACTCGATAGTGATTGGAAAGAAATAAAAGTATGCTACCAGATGGTGAGTAGATGCAATTGTCGAGATTTTTCCTTTTTAGTTTCCAAATTAGAGGTAGAACATTCCGAAGCATCAGATGTCATGAACCTAGGACATCGGGTGCAGACGAATAGGAAATGCAAGAAACCGATTAAAGATTCTTGAATACGATTAGAAACGATCATAGGCCAGGCTAATCGAATAGAAGGAGACATGAAAAGTAGAATAGAACAGTCAGTGAAAATAGAAAATTCATGAACACGAACTATTAGAAGTGGAAAGAGAAGAAGATTAGTGTGAATTAAGTTAGTCCTTTGAGGCAATGAGATAGATAGAGTGAGTGTGGATGAGTTGGTCTTGTTGTCACTGGTATAAGGAATCTATAAGGCATTCATGTGTGTATGACTATGAAGAGTAATTTAGCTCTCAATGTGAGAAATAAAAGATTGAATTAGGAGTTGCATGAGCAACTGATAAATTTGATGACGGCAGGAGACCGTTGAAACGAGATTAGAGTAGTGAGTCCTAAGAAATTTTAAGTAGATACTCAAAATGTATCAGTGTCTGTTCTTTAGCATGATTCTGAGGACAGAATCCTTTTAAGGAGGGAAGGATGTAACATCCGGGAAATATCGTGTAATTATTTATATCAATATATGATTATTATGTGAATATTATATGAATTTTGGTGAATTATTTGGTGTTTGATACTAATATTTGGATGTTCGTATGTAATAAGATGCGAGTATGTTAATTTTAATATGTCCAGAATAAAACATAGATAATTAAGGTATTTTTGTGGAAAATTTTTGGAATGTTAAATGATGTTATGATGATTTATGAATTATTAATTATTTTCTGATTAATTATAAAAATTATTTTATAAAGCCGGGAATCGTCCGACTTCAATCGTTTTTGCGTTTTTACAACCCGAAACTCTTCCGAAAACTCCTTCCTAACCTAATATGGTAATTCCGAACATTTTCCGTGTTTTAACTTTTTCGATCCGGGTTACGATTTGACCTGTAGGAGTACCGGTATGAAATTTTCGATACGCAAATCATTTTATATATCGATAAGAACCCATATTCTCAAAAGGCGAGACATTATTACCTTAATTTCGTATAAAAAATTTTATAGGAAGCTCTGTTTTGATAATTATCTAATTCTGGTATTAAAATGGTATCGTCTTTTCAGTTACTTAGCGGCTAAGTAACCTATTTTCGGAACCGATCTGTAAATGTAATTATCAAATTATTAAATAAATAAAATATGTGATGGTTCTGTCAGCTATGTGTTGCTGTATTATCAATTGTTTGTGAATTGTTGGACGCGAAGATTAATTTTATAATAAATTATCGAGTTGTATGCATTTAATTCATTTTAAAGCGATTTTATTGAATATTTATTCTTAAAAATGCTAAAATTGTCTCTAAAATTATTTTATTGTTTTATAATTTTTATTTATTATTTTTAGGGGTTTATAAAATTTAGAAATCAATATTTTATTAATTATTTAATTTTAAATGATTTCCTGATTTTATTTAATTGTAAAATCAGTATTTAATTCCAGAATGCTTCAAAAATCTTGAGATACATATTTTATTAAGTTTAGAATATTTCGAGAATTTTAAAATTATTCCGGTAATTTTCTGGCTTTTATTCACTCCCGCATTTATTCGTTAATTCGTTAAAATGCGGATATGATTGGCAAGTTAAAAATGGTTTAAAAATCATGAAAATTTAGAATATTAGTTTTAAATTATATTGAGAATTTTAAATCTGTTCTGATAAATTTTTGGGCTGTTCCTACTCGTAAATTATTCGTTGAAATCAGTAAGTGCGGTACGAGTTAGGATAATTATAACAAAAAAGGAAAAAAAAAGAATAGAAAGAATAAAAAGCCCCCAAATCATCCCTGCACCCCCCTACCCGCTGCTTTTCTTTTCCGGGCTTTACCCGACTCTCTCAATCTCTCCTTTGTCACCCCTCTTTCTGTAATTACTCTCTACAGTGGTAAGTCCCAGGTGTTGTTGGCCTGTTTTTTTTCTTTCCTCTTTCTTTCTTTTGGCCGCCTGGTCCTTGTTCTGGTGCCCCTGTTCCGGCCGCTTCTGCCCTTACTTTCGCCGCCGCCGCCTTCCCTCGCTTTTCCGGCGAGGTGATAGTTGCGGCGTGTGGTTCGTGTCCGTATGTATATACACGATTGATGTGTATATCCTGTAATTGTCCCCTATTTCTCTGTTATGATGTTCGGTGTGGCTGTTTTGTGTTGTTTCTCTTCCCTGTTCCAGTGAAACTCGCCGCTGCCGCGCGTGTTGCGCGTGCTGGTAGCGGGACCCGTCCCTGGTTGTTGCTGTGACTGTTATTGCGTATTTGATTTATATTATTTCGATGAAATTACTTAATTTCTGAAATAAATCAGTTATGTGATCGGTGATTCGTGAAATAAATATGTTATTGCGAGACTTATAGTAATTAATTGATGAAATTTACGAAGGATGCCCGATAATTACGAGAACCCGTAAATTTTATCGCCGTCGGCGATGAGCCTCGGCGAGCCGACGGTGGACTATGATGATACGATCTGAGTCCTATGATTTAAAAGACAAAATACGAATAAAATAAAAATATGAGTAAAAACATAAAAATATGAATAAAGGTACGAATACAAATAGTTAATAACTGAATTGTATTGGTGATTGGGATTGGCGTCTGGATTGTGAATTGGATGATTGATTGTTGTTATGTTGTGATTGACGTCGATTTGATTTCGACGGGTAGGCGGATAAACAAAGGAGACGCTGCCCGATTTTCGGGAAATTAATTCCGGAATATCGGGAACGTAACCTATAATTATCGGAAACGTCGAATAATCATATACAATTATATTATATGAACTGGACTGCGATTAAGATAAGATAATTTATAAATAATCGATTACCCTGTTTTCAAAACGACGAGTATACGTATTTTCTGAAAATAAATACCGAACCAAATTTCGAAGATGTGAACCATAACTGCTATGTGTATTTCGATAATACATATAAATATGAATTCGGTTATAAAATCATATGGGTAGAATAGGATGACGATTTGATGTTAAGTTTAAGCGGTTATCTGAATTAGGGTATTTGAACCCTGTAGGTTTTAGACGGAGGACCGAGACGTGACATCGGACTAGGAACGATCTAGTGATTAGACGTCGAGATCAACAAAGTTCCAACCAAAGGGTCTGAATGTTGGGATTGTATCGAGAATAGGATAGTAGGTTGACGATAAAGCCAAACGATCAAAGTCGAACCAAAGTCAACCAGTAATAACGGTTAAAGCTTATTGAGGCAAGTATCTCTATCATCACTTATTGTTCAAGTGATATTTATTTTAAATTTTATCATGCAAGTATTGCTTTCCCTATTCTCAGTTTAGAATCGATAAACAGATCGCTGAATTAAATAATTCTGTTTATGCAAGTATTCCCGAACTTTCTTTTAAATACTGCAAGTATTCCTAACCTTTCTCCTTAAATACTACAAATATTTATTCGCTCCTATTCAAAGTTCAGAATAGTTAACTGTTTTATATTTCGCTGCAATTACTCTTATTTATGCAAGTTCCTTTCACTATTATTTCTTTATCATCGATTGCTCTCTTGAGCAAGTACCCAAAGTGATTTGACATCAAAATACTCCACGGACTGGATGGTTACTATATATATATATATATTTAAGGACCAGTAATGAGCTGGATCCTATGGGCCGGAGATGGACCGGACCCTTTAGGCCATAGTTGCCTGGGTGCCCCATATGTTGGTTGGGTCTATGCAGTTGGGTATAGATCCGCACTATCTCCTGACTGATCAGCAGGTTATAGTGCATATGTTGGTTTCTAGTGTTCAGTCCAATTTATTGTTGTTCGCCATTAATGGCATTCCCTCTTGAAATAAAATGTGATTATGGGTTAAAGTTATTCTTTCTTAGCCCTCAGTTTCGGGAAATTACAATGTTTCTAAATATATTCGAGATTCAGATTGTTGCTGCAGCATTAGTTGCTCAGTGATAATTAGAATCTTGAATGAATTGAGATCTTCTTAATTATTCAACCCGTCCTTATCAGGCTGGTTTAGCAGGCTAAGTCTATAGAAACTTAGTCGATAATGATGGATACTGAATAGTTAGGAATTTCTTGAACGTAGTTTTATGAATAGTTATTGCATCCATTGCTCAATTATGAGATGATACCAGAAGCTATTTGGAAAACACGCGATCTCTAAAGTTCTTACAAAAATGTAATTATGTCCTAAGTGATTCATAGCAATGCAAATCAAATTGATTTTAAGATAACGAGATATTCAAGAATTTTCCTTTTCAATTTTCATAATCCTTCAAATGATTTCGTGTTTCGCCCTTCAAAATATTTCAGAGATTTTGTCTGGAAGTTTTCTTTAAAATTAATATTTGAAACTCAAATTATATACTTGCTGGGCATTTTTGGCTCACTCTTGCTTTGTCAATTCTTATTTCTGCCAGAAACAGATAAGGACTAAAGTGAATAGCTTTGATAGACAGCAGAAGTTAGAGAAGTTTCCGTTGCGAGAGGTTGAAGGTGTTAGAAGAATGTGACAAGAGCATTAGTTCAAAGGTATATATACTTGTATTATAGTTGAAGTGAGTTGTAGAAGGTTAGATTCTTGTATCATACCATGACCTGTAAAAGATCCGGACTCAAGGGGTTATTTATTTATTTCTTTACTTTATGTAATAATGGTTTAGTAACACCAAATCTTGACCCCGGATTTGGGGTGTTACACATAATATATAAACCTATATAGGAAATATTATTTGCACTGACCCTGTTTCACATGACCACGGATCGAAATAGGTTAAAGTATGAAAACAAGTCACAATCTTAACCTTTATTATAACGTACCAAATCCCAATTAATTTAACTTACAATTGATAATAAAATCATTCTTACAATCTGATTATCTCTATACCGCATGAAGCTTCTGCTAGCTCGATTCAACTCAACTAGAACCTTAGCCCGCACTTTGAACTGAGGAACTTCACTATCAACCATATTCTTTTCAACTGTAAAATATATAAAAGAATCGCAAGGGTGAGCTAACTAGCTCAGCAAGTCATAATAGTGATAACTGAGGTTAAACAATGATCAAATGAGATGATTCAAAGGAATCAAGTTTCTTTTTAACTAATCATTAGAATTGGATATTTATTTTAAGTTTTAAAACCAAGGTTAGGCTGCTGATCAGTCACGCACTAACCCCGAGCAAGCACACAGCACTGCTCTAATTACTGGATCCAAGGCACTCATTGGCCTAACTTGACCATTGGTATGGTCTGACCACGAATATGGTCTACACATATATAAAAACTATCCAATCCTAAAGCAGTTCAATATGATAAACAATATAATTCGATAACACAAGATCATAATCAATAATGATTAAACATTTGAATAAAACGTAAGGAAACTCATGGATATCACAAGGGTATATCAGGGTCTGTAAAAGAAACGGTTTTCAATCTGTAAAAGAATCAGGCATTAGACAAATAGTGATTTTTCGAGGTATAGTTCTTTGATGTTATAAAGAATGGTTGGAGTATAAAAGTTTCTGTGTTTTCAAACAATTTTCTTTCAGTGTTTGGTAGTAAAACATTTGGGGAATAGTATCATATCTGTGTGGATTGGTGTCTGAGGATCAACAAAAGATGATTTACAAAAAGTAAGGCTTATGGCTCAAAATCAAGAAAATCAGGGTACAAGGTTAAATAGTTTAAAGCACTTGTATTATAAAACATGAGTTATGTTTGATAATAACCACATGTTATGAAACAGTTCGAAAACATTGGTAATATATCTTGAAGAAAAGTTCAGAAATACTTGCCTTACAGGCTTTACAACTATTACTGATCAATTCTGAGCTGACTCTGCCGCTCAGGCTTTAACGTCCAACCACTAGATTCCATTGGATTCGACTTTGACACTCAGGTTTTTCTGTTGAAACTCTACTGAGCTCGTCGACTGACTACTAGGTCATCTCTAGTCCATCGTCTACTTTCAAGTTCCCGATTATAACCTACAGGGTCGAAATACCCTACGTTAGACGTCTAGGTATGCTTGACATATCCTCTATACTAATTCTTATCCAACAATATTCAAACCCGACTTGTAAATATGAATATTATAATAACAAACGCAACAAATAGGGTTCACAATCTCGAAGATCGGTTCGGTGTTCGTTTTCGGAAAATATATATATATACTCTTTATTTTACGAAATTAGGGTTATCGATTTGGCAAAATATTTCAGTACATCGTACAACCAAGTTTCGTATATAAAACATACAAATATACATATAGTCACTCGATGTCCCGATGATCATTGGATACGTTCCCGTATTTACATAATTCAGTTTCCCGGAAATCGGGCAGCGTCTCCTTTGTTTATCGGACTACCCGTCGAAACATCAATCGACGTCAAATCCAAATATGACAATCGCAACAATTATCCAATCACTGCTTCAAACTTAACAATATCAATCAAAATCCACACATTTTCAAAATATTAGGACTCAGATATATATCATCATCATCCACCGTCCGCTCGTCGAAATTTATCGCGGACGGCGGTAAAATTCGTCGGTGCCCGAATAATTTCGGGTTTCCACACGAATTTTGCCGATAAATAATTAAACAATTTTTTTCCCACACAAAGATTACATCACGAATACTAATCAAATTTGTTCTAGTACAAAATAATTAAACCCGAATTAAATTAACAACAGCTGCACACAGACACAACAACAGTACTTGCACACACGCGCCGACCACCAGGCCAGCAACACACAGCGGCGGTCGGAGATAAAAGGAACAGGGCACGAAGTATAACAACACACACTCCTGCTACACACCCAACACATATATATACACATGTACAAAAGAGGGGGAATAATCGAGAAAATTAGAGAGACTCCAGGGAATTAAGAGATGAATTGATAAAAAGATGAGAACAATTGGTTTTTATCTGGTAATTGATGTGTAAACAGCTGCCATGTATTTGCTGCAAAAATAAGACGCGTGTCCTGGCCTTCCTGAAAATCCGATTTTTAATTCGAAATTTACAATATAACGAATTAAATTGCCCTTGAAACGAATTCAGAATTTTACGAGAATAGTCTTAAAATTTTCTAAAAATCCCGAAACTAATAAAATAAAACTTTCATAATTTTTTTAAAACGTTTTTGAAATGCAACTCGTATCCCCATTTCGAAATTAATGAATCGAGCTGTATTTTAAATAAATTCAGAAATATATGAAAACAGTCTTAAAATGTTACAAATATCCCGAAGTAAATAAAAACGTAAATTTCGTAGTTTTAGAATAATTTCTAAAACACACTTTATACCCGCTTTTAACAAATAACCGAAACAACGCGCGGGTGAAATTAATCCCGAAAATTTCCAAAATAATTTTAAAAATTCTCGGAATATTCCAAACTTCAATAAACATGAGTTTCATAATTTTTCGAAGAATTCTAGAATTAAATATGGATTTTACAAATAACAGCATTCAGAAAATTATTTAAAGATGAATAATTAATAAAATAATGATTTCTCAATTTTATAAAATCCTAAAAATAAATATTGTAATTGTAAAATCATAAAAACAATTTTAGAAACATTCCCAATATTTATGCAAATAAATTTGCAATAAATCCACTTTTGAGAGTGAAAACAATTCAATACTATCCCATTATTAATCGCGCGGACAACCTGGTACACTATAAATCACATATGGATAGTAATCAAACAACACATAGTGGTCAAAACCAACACACATATTTTATTTATTTAATAATTTCCATAATTGCACAATTAAATAATTCAAAAAATACACGAGTCGTTATATCCTTCCCCCCTTAAAAAGATTCTGTCCTCAGAATTTGGTTTAATTACACAAGTGAGGATATTTGTCAAGCATATCTGACTCTAATTCCCAGGTAGACCCTTTTACTCGAGGGTTCAAACGTACTTACTATAGATATACACTCATTTCCAATGACTCGCCTTTAACGATCAAGAGTTTGGGTTGATTACTCTATGCAGAACAAAGTTGGACAAGAGCTCCATTGGCTCCTGATCAATCACTTAATTTAAATCAAATACTTATCGTTTTTAACTTTAACAGGCTAAATACACTATATATACACACTGTTGTGACGATAACATCAACTCATGAACAACTTTATCTATATTTATCAATACTTCGAGAATGGTTCTCTAATTTTAGGACTTAACCTATCCCTTCTACTTAGACTTATCCAGTCTCTTTCAAGATGAAACTTGTACCAACACTGCTGGTCCTATTTCTATACTCATATTCTCTCTCGATACAATTTCGCCTTCTTTCTTTGTCTACTCTGAGCTGTTTTAATCAATATTACTACGCTCTTGGTGTGCTGAATTAACTTAGAATTTGACAACTTTCTTTCTCCCACTTTATCTCAATAAAAATGGAAACCTACACTTGCGTTCACATGAAGCTTGGTAAAGTGACATTCCAAAGCTGACATCACTGATAAATGGTCATTCCAATGTTTCCTTAAAACTCAACCTCTCAACATATCTTACAGTTCCTGAACCCTTCCGTACTTTGACTCTTCGTTTAAGGATGATAGGCGGTGCTCGTTTTCAACTTGGTTTCCAAACAATTAAACATTTCTTACTCCTTTTCATTAGTTAAGGCTAAAAAGTAATCTCATATATTCACGTATTATCATCTTTAAGTATTTGAACCTCAGATTCCATTTTTTTTTACAATTCGTCTATTAACTCCTCGGTGGTCTTAATTACATCCAATCCTTTCTGTCAGCATAATGCATCTGCTACCATACGGCTTTGCTTAGGTAATTTTTAATGGATTAATTCAGAATCTTTTGTTACCCTTAGTCAAAATTTTATTCTTGAAAACTCAACGTATAGTTGTTTTCCTTCTGATCTTCGGAGAAAAATCCTTGGGCATCCCACGCAGACTTTCTCATTCCTTGAGTAGTTGATGATGTTATCAATAAATACAGTTTGCTCATCAAAATACTCCTTATACACTATGATCCTTAATTTCTTATAATTACCTGATACACTTATTATTTCACATAATATCATCCGAGCTTGCAATACCCTTAACTCACTTTGATCATAATCTTTGATATGTTCTCAGGTCGGATCTTAAGTTAATCCTCGAGACATAACACACTTCTTGGATTAGGTCTCATAGGTAATCAATCTTTATAGGGGTCACTTATTCTTATTTGTTGTTTTATTGAACTCCTGTTAACCAGTACATAATCTCATAATTTCATTCCTTTTCTCTAACAACACCACTGATACATTTCACGATTCGCTTCTTGTAAAACCACTCCTTGGTCTGCTTTGTTCACTAGGCCTCCGATACTTAACCTTAATTCTTTGACATGTTCAACACTTCCCAATCTATTTTGAAATTCCCTTCTTATATCTAGTTATCACTATTTTTCTTTAAATTTCTATATATCTTGGCATTTCTTTAATAGATTAAATACTCGATATTGTGAATTCCATATGGGATCTCATTTCTTAATTCTTCTGCTTGTAGCATCCAAGTGCTGGAAGAAAACCGGGGAATATCGTGATCGTTTTCTGGGCGCATAAATTTCCTCTTACTAACTGTTAACACCGTGATCCATTATCTTCTCTTGACATCTTATCTTTCCCTTCACAACTTCAACTGAAAGGTCATACTATCCATCCTTGTTCCTTTTGGATTATGAACTTTAGCTTTCCATTCCAACCTCCAGAATTCTATAGTTAACTCTTCTGGTGCAGTCTCTATGTTCGTTCTCTCCTTTTTGCTTATCATTTTCCACTACATTCGCTTTTCACCGTGAATACTTCAAACTCTTAGGGTCTGTATAGATCTTACACATTTTTCCATACATATTATGTTTTCCAATCTTTCAAAACAAATATTATTACTGTTAGTCCCAATTACGAATAGGATACTTCTGCTCATAAGGTTTCGGTTGTCTAGGTGCGTATACAATAACTTTATTGTGCTGCATCAATACACATCCTACTCCCTTATGAGAAGCATCACTATAACTACCAAATCTCCTTGATACTTTCAAAATGATAAAGCAGGTGCTATAACCATTCTTTCACTTAACTCCGTAAAACTTTCTTTACCCTTCTCTACTTCATATAAACTTCTTGCTTCTCTTGGTTAGCTTCGTCCAAGATATGGCAACTTCCAAGAAGTCTTGCATAAATTTTCAATAGTAACCGGCTTATAATAACACTTCTTACTTTTGTTGGTGTTTCTGGTTTCTTTTCATTCATAGTAACTTTAATTTCTACTGAATCCCTTTTGATCTTTTCCACATTGACTATTTATGCTAAAAACTATACTTCATACCACTTCTTTCTTCTCTAACTTTCCAATCATCATTAAATGCTTTGCCTGGTCCTCCGTTGACTTTAAGTATCACAACTACAGCTTCTCCAGATATTCCTTAAAGATTCTGTCCATCAAGTTCAAATATCACTGGTATATTGGTTAATCCAAATGACAATACGAGAACAGTACTTAGTTCTGAAAATTATCTTTGATATATCCATAGGTTTAATCTTTAGTTGGTGAAGTACCAAGTCTTAAATCAATCTCATAAAAGTACTTTGCTTCTTTCGTTTGATCAAACAAATCATTGGGTCGAGGTAACAGATACTTGCTTTTGATAGTAAACTTGTTGAGCTCTCGCTAGTCAACGCATAATCACATACTTCCATCTTTCTTATTAACATTTAATACCGGTGCACCTTATGGGGTACACTAGGTCTAATCGCTTCTTCTTCTAGCATTTCTTGCATTTACTTTGCTAACTCCTTCACTTTAACTAGCGCCATTCTGTGCGGGGCCTTGGACACTGGCTTTATTTCAGGTGCTAAGTCAGTCACGAACTCAATTTCTATATCCGAAGGAAATGTTGATAACTCATCCAAAAACATATCTTGAAACTCCTTAATTACTATAAAATCTTCAAACTTTGTTTGCTTCCGACTTTTATGTATTCCATAATCACCATAATGCTCATATCTTGATCACCGTAATCATCATTAACAAATTCGTTACCTTCTTTCATCTTCTGAACCTCCTCACCTTCTCCTTTGGCATCCTCAGAATTATCTTTTCGTCACGACGGTCTGTCTGGACATCACACTTTAGTAGTCAATCCATTCCTTAGAATAATATCAAATCTCTTATCTTCCATGATATCAATTCTACACTACGTATTGCCAGGAATCTCAATTTCACCATTGGTACTCACTTATTTAACAACTACACGTTCTTGACTTGCTAGTCCTTCAATCACAATCTTATCAATTCAACAGGGTAATTCATCTTATCAACAAAACTTTGAGAGATAAACAATTAAGTTTCTCTCACATCTTTTAATACTTTAACACTTAAGGTATTCACCATAATCATTCACGTCACCGCATACGTATTCTGAATAACCTATTTCATAGACAATTCATAAACTATCGTTCTTGGAGACGTATTCCTTATTGGAGTATATTCCCTTGACTCTTAGTGGACCCTTCACTGGGGCTAGTGATTTGCAATCCTCATCATGTGCCCGTGTTTCCTTTCCATGCATAAGAGGTAGATGGAACTTTATCCGCTTGATTCAGGATACGTTGATTTCTACTTGAAAACCTTTTGCAAAGAACAACAGTACAACGAGACGACTAGAAGGATTCAAAGTCCAACGAAATAGAGTTGAAAAGAAAGGAGAAACATGGATTTGAATATGAATGAGACAACCACATTGGTACTTAAGATGGCCAATCTTTCATACCATATGGCATACAGCACATGATTAGGTGGCGTCTCACCCGACTCTTCGTGATTCTGACAAAGTGTCTCACCATAACACTATTTATCCCAATCAGAAAGCAAAACTTGAGGGAAGCAAATAAATTTGAAAGGAATGGAATATCTTCCATTTTGATATCATCATAAAGAATTAAGAAAAGAAGTTCATACATTTTTAGGAATTAAAAAGGAATATACGCGGTAATATTGAAGACAAGAATGATACCACTGGTTACCATCCATATTTCATTTGTATTCATCTTTCGAGCTCATTCGATCATATCCCAATTGCGTCATATAACAACTTTAGAAAGTCCGCTGAAATGTCTTCGCAACCAAGCATTATAATGAATTCTTACTTGCTAAGTTTTGCGTCTTTAACATCGCACTTACACGTATAATACCTTAACAATTCGATTATAATGGCGGTCCTTCCTGATAACTTCGAGATTCCTCTTTTAATTTAGAATAACCACGTACCATTCGACATAACGATCCTTTTGTTAATAATACTCTGCTTTTAGAGAGGTCTGGAAATTTTTCCAATCTTCTTCGATCACGCTCCGGCTTCTGTTGCATCAATGAATTCTTCGAACTCTGATAGTCCTAGTAATTGAATGTATAGTTACTCCGTACGCTGATTATGTTGTAAATTTTATTAAACAATATTTGCACTTTACTATTAGGAATAATCAACTTCTTCATAATCATAGGTTACTTCGTTCTTGAAATTAGCAATACTACGTTTGAAACAGCATCCTTCCAGGTAATCCGTGCTTTTCAACAAACAAGAAACTCAAGTAGTAACTTGACAATCAATGTTTAAAAATCATTTTATTCGAAAAGGCTATTAGAAATTTGTGAAAGAAAATCTTTTTCGAAAACTTGTTTAAAAAGTTTGGAATATCACAAACCTGGTTGTCCATACTATATGGGTTGGTTGTTGTCCTTCCGACCTATAATAAGGTACCATATTAAAGAAACAATTACATAAAAGTTCGTTCACTCCAACCTACCTTTTCTCCTTTATCGTGTCCATTTGCCTTCCTTAATCGATGCAAACTTCAATTGTCGTTGCATGTTATCTTATTCGTAGCTTCACATCAAAGCTTCCATAATGGTAATACTCCCGACATTACCGTTGCAGTAGTTAAGTAAAACAGGCTATCCAATAGTCAATAAGTCTATTTCATAGAACAAAGTTTGCTCGTATCACATCACATTACTACTTTACATATCGCATTTATCATATCATCATCATTTAATTTCACAAAAATCCCAGGTTTATACTTTTCTCTCTTACTCTTTCAAAATTCATCTAGTTCATCCCATAATTATTCACGGGTGGCTTAGTCACTAGGGGCTTCTTTTAACCCGATAACAGCTATCCTCTGAAACATTTAAATCTCCTCCCTAAATTTCGTCTCACCTTTATTTAGAACTCAAGCGCTCACCATTTACTGTAGCCCTCGAATCCATCCTCGTAGGTACAATCGCTTCATAGGACAAGTTCTAAACTGGGGGTATAGAACATGATGTAGGGTAAACTAAAGAGATACGCTCACAGCCGAATGTCCAGTAAAACAAAAATAAACAAATGGAAGTTTTTTTTTAAATAGGTATTCTCATATCAAGAGGCGGAAAAATTAGCGTAGAATAGCTTGAAGAAATGCAACCGTTATAACAGAAGGTAGTACCATTAATGCTGGTGGAGGAACAAGGTGCAAGTCCAATCTGAAAGAGGATGACGATCCTTGAACGAGAAGCTCCAAACGATCAGATGATATAGGGAAATCAGGATCTGCCATTGCCGTTGTCTGGAAATCACATCGCAAGCTAAGAATCCCGAATCGCAACACGAACCGTGCCGGAGACCTACTATATAGTCGCACTCATCCTTACGACGTCTTAGCTTTCTATTTCCTAATCCTAATCCTAACCCTCTACCCAATCCCGACAATATAGGCTTGTTTCAGTGACTTATAACCTGTAGCTCTGATAGCAACCTGTGGCGCCCTCCAAACCCGGGTCAGAAGTTTGGATCCACAACACATACACAATATATAAACCTTTATAGGAAATATTATTTGCACTGACCCTGTTTCACATGACCACGGATCGCTACAGGTTAAAGTATGAAAACAAGCCACAATTTTAACCTTTATTACAACGTACCAAATCCCAATTAATTTAACTTACAATTGATGATAAAATCATTCTTACAATCTGACTATCTCTATACCGCATGAAGCTTCTACTAGCTCGATTCAACTCAACTAGAACCTTAGCCCGCACTTTGGACTGAGGAACTTCACTATCATCCATATTCTTTTCAACTGTAAAATATATAAAAGAATCGCAAGGGTGAGCTAACTAGCTCAGCAAGTCATAATAGTGATAACTGAGGTTAAACAATGATCAAATGAGATGATTCAAAGGAATCAAGTTTCTTTTTAACTAATCATTAGAATTGGATATTCATTTTAAGTTTTAAAACCAAGGTTAGGCTGCTGATCAGTCACGCACTAACCCCGAGCAAGCACACAGCACTGCTCTAATTACTGGATCCAAGGCACTCATTGGTCTAACTTAACCATTGGTATGGTCTGACCACGAATCTGGTCCACACATATATAAAAACTATCCAATCCTAAAGCAGTTCAATATGATAAACAATATAATTCGATAACACAAGATCATAATCAATAATGATTAAACATTTAAATAAAACGTAAGGAAACTCATGGATATCACAAGGGTATATTAGGGTATGTAAAAGAAACGGTTTTCAATCTGTAAAAGAATCAGGTATTAGACAAATAGTGATTTTTTGAGGTATAGTTCTTTGATGTTATAAAGAATGGTTGGAGTATAAAAGTTTCTTTGTTTTCAAACAATTTTCTTTCAGTGTTTGGTAGTTAAACATTTGGGGAGTAGTATCATATCTGTGTGGGTTGGTGTCTGAGGATAAACAAAAGATGATTTACAAAAAGTAAGGCTTATGGCTCAAAATCAAGAAAATCAGGGTACAAGGTTAAACAGTTTAAAGCACTTGTATTATAAAACATGAGTTATGTTTGATAATAACCACATGTTATGAAACAGTTCAAAAACATTGGTAATATATCTTGAAGAAAAGTTCAGAAATACTTGCCTTACAGGCTTTACAACTATTACTGATCAATTCTGAGCTGACTCTGCCGCTCAGGCTTTAACGTCCAACCACTAGATTCCATTGGATTCGACTTCGACACTCAGGTTTTTCTGTTGAAACTCTACTAAGCTCGTCGACTGACTACTAGGTCATCTCTAGTCCATCGTCCACTTTCAAGTTCCCGATTATAACCTACAGGGTCGAAATACCCTACGTTAGACGTCTAGGTATGCTTGACATATCCTCTATACTAATTCTTATCCAACAATATTCAAACCCGACTTGTAAATATGAATATTATAATAACACACGCAACAAATAGGGTTCACAATCTCGAATATCGGTTCGGTGTTTGTTTTCGGAATATATATATATACTCTTTATTTTACGAAATCAGGGTTATCGATTTGGCAAAATATTTCATTACATCGTACAACCAAGTTTCGTATATAAAACATACACATATACATATAGTCACTCGACATCCCGATGATCATTGGATACGTTCCCATATTTACATAATTCAGTTTTCCGAAAATCGGGCAGCGTCTCCTTTGTTTATCGGACTACCCGTCGAAACATCAATCGACGTCAAATCCAAATACGACAATCGCAACAATTATCCAATCACTGCTTCAAACTTAACAATATCAATCAAAATCCACACATCTTCAAAATATTAGGACTCAGATATATATCATCATCGTCCACCGTCCGCTCATCGAAATTCATCGCGGACGGCGGTAAAATTCGTCGGTGCCCGAATAATTTCGGGTTTCCACACGAATTTCGCCGATAAATAATTAAACAATTTTATTTTCCACACAAAGATTACATCACGAATACTAATCAAATTTGTTCCTGTACAAAATAATTAAACCCGAATTAAATTAACAACAGCTGCACACAGACACAACAACAGTACTTGCACACACGCGCCGGCCACCTGGCCAGCAACACACAGCGGCGGCCGGAGATAAAAGGAACAGGGCACGAAGTATAACAGCACACATTCCTGCTACACACCCAACACATATATATACACATGTACATATACATATAGAAGGGCAAGAACAACAACAAAAAAAAGAATCCGGAAGTTAACTGGTAAACAAAACAGGTACACAGCATCGCCCAAGACAGCCACCAGGCCGGAGCGGCAGCAACTTGCCGGAATAAGAGGTCGTCGGAACAACAAGAACCAACGGCGAGATCGCCGAAGAAAGAGGGAATCAACAGCGAACCGAGAAGAACAAAAGAGGGGGAATAATCGAGAAAATTAGAGAGACTCCAGGGAATTAAGAGATGAATTGATAAAAAGATGAGAACAATTGGTTTTATCTGGTAATTGATGTGTAAACATCTGCCATGTATTTGCTGCAAAAATAAGACGCGTGTCCTGGCCTTCCTGAAAATCCGATTTTTAATTCGAAATTTACAATATAACGAATTAAATTGCCCTTGAAACGAATTCAGAATTTTACGAGAATAGTCTTAAAATTTTCTAAAAATCCCGAAACTAATAAAATAAAACTTTCATAATTTTTTTAAAACATTTTTGAAATGCAACTCGTATCCCCATTTCGAAATTAACGAATCGAGTTGTATTTTAAATAAATTCAGAAATTTACGAAAATAGTCTTAAAATGTTACAAATATCCCTAAGTAAATAAAAACGTAAATTTCGTAATTTTAGAATAATTTCTAAAACACACTTTATACCCGATTTAACAAATAACCGAAACAACACGCGGGTGAAATTAATCCCGAAAATTTCCAAAATAATTTTAAAATTCTCGAAATATTCCAAACTTAAATAAATATGAGTTTCATAATTTTTTGAAGAATTCTAGAATTAAATATGGATTTTACAAATAAAAGCATTCAGAAAATTATTTAAAGATGAATAATTAATAAAATATTGATTTCTCAATTTTATAAAATCCTAAAAATAAATATTGTAATTGTAAAATCATAAAAACAATTTTAGAAACATTCCCAATATTTATGCAAATAAATTTGCAATAAATCCACTTTTGAGAGTGAAAACAATTCAATACTATCCCATAAATAATCACGCGGACAACCCGGTACACTATAAATCACATATGGATAGTAATCAAACAACACATAGCGGTCAAAACCAGCACACATATTTTATTTATTTAATAATTTCCATAATTACACAATTAAATAATTTAAAAAATACACGAGTCGTTATATTCACCTTCTCAAAAGGATGGAGTTAGTAAAATAAATAGAAAGAAGATTCAACTAGTTGTGATCAATGAGAGTGAGAAAAAAGAAAGTGAGAAAAAAGAAAGTGAGGAAGTATCTCACTTGGTCAAAAAGCCAAGGAGAAACAAAATTGAGTTGACCACTCAAGTGACCACATTTGCATCTTCTCAAAAAGATGTAGTTGTAAACAAGGGATCAAAACGGACTCTAGTGGCATCTTCTCAACAAGGTGTCACTATAGAATCAAGCACTCTCACTAGTGCAATCTGTACAGAGTATGCACCCCTTCTTGAGCACACTCAAGAAGGTGAAAAAAGAAATTTTGATGGCACACACAATCTGAGATCACATCTCTTGAAATTCCCTCATCTATTCAGGGGGAGTTTCCAACACTCAACACTAAGCTCAAAAATCTTATATCTCAAGTTTCTTCCTCATATAATGAATGGGTTGACTCTACTTCTCAAGCACTGCCAACTTCAAGTGACACAGTTCATGAGACTGTGCTCACCACTCTGAAATAACAATTAGATGGTGAGGGGCCAAGTGTTGAGTTGGACCTTGATGACACCATAAAAAATACAGGGGTTTCATCATTTTTTATTGAATATCATGTGTAAACCAATGCACCTTCATGTGCATCACAATCTTTACATGCTCAAAGGTTTGAGGGTACTACTCTTGAGGCGGAGCTACTCAAATTCTCTCCAATTCAATTTGAGGTTCCTCTTGACGGAACAACTCCCCTTAAAACCCTAGCTAAAATTGCACTCACAATTAGAGCTAAGAGTCCAATTACCAATGATCAGCTCACTGGGGATGCAAGTACACTAGCACATTCAAGTGCTAGTTCTTTGCAAGAAGAACAAGGGTTAGGGTTTGATTTTATGGTACATGTCAATATCTGGTCAACTCCCCTCGAATTCAAATGGTAGATCACTCTCAGGGTGATCAACACACTTTCATAACCACAGTTCCCATTGTAAGTAAAACTATAACCTCTGTCACAGGTGTACCATCCACCTCAACCACCATATAACCAAACACAAACCAAGCATCTAGCTCTACATAACAACCCTCACACCTAATATTTCATTGGCTTCAAGACACTCAAGCTTAATATATTACCATGAATGATCTACTTGTAGATCAAATTGAAGGAATTTCCAGCATCACTCAACAACTCCTTACCACTAACATGTCTAATCAATACTATTAGGCCATTCTATTATCTTACAAAGAAGATGTTGAAGATCAATAGACAAAGATTATCTATGAAGCTGAACATGATGGAAATGTTGATGTCTGGTTGTCCAAGTACTTCAACATTGATATGGAGGAAACTTTGGCTAGATTCAGAGAGGAGTATGCCTTAATATAGAGTATCAATATCAAAGTATTCACTCTTAAGAGGTGTATGATGCCATAACAGAAGTCTACAAAGCATAGTTAAAAGCCTTCCACTTTATTAGCACCAGAAAAGACTCTGGATGGTCATCAAGAGAGTATCAAGAAAATGGCGGGGGATAAAATTGATGAACTTGTGCCCTCATAGATAGAGATCAAGAACAAGTTCAACAAATTTGCTGAAAAGATTGCCACATTCAGTTGAACCGGGGTAGATTCCTTCATCAAGAATCTCAAAGACTCATTTATGGCCTTGCATAATGTTATTCAAAATCAAATCATAAACAACAATGACACCAAGGTCATATTGGATCAGCTTCATAAGGCTAGATATGAGCATTCAGCTTTGATGATGGAAGAAATTAGAAGAGTGGTACATGACACCTTTGGCACTGAAACTTTACATCATCTGCAAGTATACCTTCCACCTCTTCATCTCAACAAATTTAAGATCTTCAGTCTCAAGTGAATGAACTTCAAGCATCCCATGCATTTTTGGTTTCTCAAGTCAATCATCTCACAGCTCTTCTCCACAGTCAGCAAAATGACATCAAATCCCTGATAGACTCCCAAAACTATTTCCAAATACAGACAGATGTATCATTGGGAGCTATCATGGGTGCCTTAAGGTTCCTCTCCAAGAAACACCAAAGATTGTTAGGGGACAATAACTTTCCTGATACCAAGCCTAAGGGGGAGATGGAGTCCAAGCTAAGATCTATAAGTCAAAATGAAGATGTTGGTATGGAGGAGAGACTCAAGATGGCAGCTGAAGGCCCTTGATATGACAAGGAGTTTAGTAAATTTTTGGAGGGCTGTCAACAATAATGTGAACTTCTTGAGAGTGGTACTAGTCACTAGGTAAATGCTAAGGGAAAAGAGAGTGGTAGTAAATATTAATGATTCTGGAGTTGACGGATACATGCAGGTCTCACTAGCATTTCTTAAATCTAGAAGAGCCTCAAAACTGGACATCTTTATCAATAGTCAAAGTGATGATCCAGGAGGACACTCGATTGCTAAGGGAACTCAAAGCAGGCCACGTAGGAACTTTTCCCGAGGCATATCTTAAACCTAGCAAGAGAGTGGACTGCATCTGTCCAACTACCAAGAACTGTAGACACTTTCTAATCCCAAAGCATTGTGTCATGAAGAACAAGAAGACTATGATGGTGATTGAGTCTGAACTAAAGACTCAGAAGATCAAGAGTGTTGAGGACCTTGAAATGATAATGATTTTCAGCAAATATTTGAAAAATCCTGATGTTATGCTACCTAAAACTGCTATCAATGAAAAATAAGATGACAAGGATGATGATGACCAAAAGCAAGATGAACACAAATCTTTTAGCTCAAATCCAAGTCAATCTAGCAAGAGCTGTGGTAGTCAAAAAGATGATGCAAGCAACAAAGGTGAGAAGAATAGGAGAGATGAAGACAGAAAAAAGCAGATTGAAGGAGATGGGAAAGATAGTAAAAAAACACCAGTAAGCCATAAGTCTAGATCTATAAACATCAAACATAATCCTTAGCTAATAAAAGCTCAAACCTTTCAAAACTCTAAGCCTAAATACCTCTACAAACTCACAACCAACTCTTTCCTTAAAATACCTATCTTAGTCAACCAAACCTCCTTGAAGAAATTGACAAAAACTAAACCACTATCCAAAACATATTTCAAGTATACTGGAAGAAAGTCAAAGAAAACAAAGTTTGAAATGGGTGCACTGTGGAACTGCTTTAATCAAGAAAATTTCTACCAATTTCAGAAGAAATCTCACAAGATAACTACAAAAATCAACTAGATGAAAAAATAGTCAAAGTCTGTGTGAAAACATTGGGAGAAGTGAAAATTTACTTCAAAGATGGCACATTAAACTTACTCAACAAAGAAGTAACTGAAAATTACTCAACAGTAGAACTTGAAAGAGTGACTAGTCTGATGACTGATAAGGATATTTGTACAAGAATGATGAAGGTTCAGTTATCTAGAAGATTGAGAGAAATAGATTAAAGAAAATCAAGGGAGAAGGCTTAGAGTGAAGCAAATTCTATAAAAAGGCTATGTAATTAGAAAGATTTGAGAAAAGATCAAATGAGCTAAAGGCTAGAAGTTTGAGTAGAATATTTGAAAATTGTGTATTTCTGAATATAAGACTCCCAGATTTTTCAGAGTGGCACATCTAAAAAATTACTCTTTAAGTGAATGGCTGAAGCTGGTGGAAGCTCTGAGGGGGACTGATATAATTGAGAAACTTGAATGTCTTATCAAACTCAAGGACTTGATAAGAGAGCAACCATGATATGAAAAGTTTAGCTCATTCTGAAACTGTAACTTTAACTGTAAGATGAATGTCATGTATAAAAGTTTATAACGTGTTTAATTATTGATGTTTAATTTTAGTTTGGGATTAGCCTTGTTATCAGGCATCAACTGTGACAAGTAATCTTCTAACAAATTGGGGGAGATTGTTGTGCAAGACATGCCTTTATATAACAAGTCTAAGTCACACTAACAATCCAGAGATTTAGTTGACTTGTAATTTTATTTATTCTGTAATGATGTTTTTTGAGTCTGTAAAAATGTTCATATAGACTAGACTGTAGTATTTTTCAGTAAACAACTAACAAGCTAGGAATAAATATCTGAAAAAAGATCAAGCCTAATCATGCCTCATAATAAAGATAAATTTCTTGGTGAAGAATAATACTGTGGATACAAAAATGTTCAGATAAGCTTATAGAGAAGTCACTTTAAATGTAGAGGAGTCATTGTAGAGATATCACTTTACTTGTAGACAAATCAAAACTGCAAGTAGAGAAGTAGAGATATCGACAAGTGAAAAGTATATGTAGAGAAATGGAGATATCGACAAGTCAAAACTGCATGTAGAGAAGTGGAGATATCGACAAGTCAAAACTGCATGTAAAGAAGTGGAGATAGCGACAAGTCAAAACTACATGTAGAGAACTGGAGATATCGACAAGTCAAACTGCATATGGAGAACTGGAGATATCGACAACTCATAACACTTGTAGGAAATGGAGATATCGATAAGTTATTCTACATGTCAATATAAGACATCTCTATACAGTAGTGCATATCTTGATAACAGCTTAAATTATAGAATGCAACCACCTTCAAGATTCAAGATTATCAGTCAACAAATTAATTTATTACTGAAATGGAAAGTCTATAAATACAGCTTGAGGAGTGCAATATTAAGGGCTAAGATGAACTGGACAAAGGAGAGTCATAGACCTAGAAGATTATATGCAGATTTGTTGTACTTAAAATGAATATAGACAAAA
This sequence comes from Apium graveolens, assembly GCF_009905375.1. Classification (NCBI taxonomy): domain Eukaryota; kingdom Viridiplantae; phylum Streptophyta; class Magnoliopsida; order Apiales; family Apiaceae; genus Apium; species Apium graveolens. The sequence goes on from NC_133655.1 coordinate 236,261,331, forward strand.
GGAATTTTGAAAATATGTTAGTCTATTTTAGTGCAGGTTCTATAAACTGTGCATATTGATATGTAAAACGTGTCACATGTCCTTAATTCAGGAGTAACAAAAAACAGATCTATATATCTTGTATTCTCTCAAGAGAAGTAGCTGAGTTCTTATTATTCAAGAACACGGATTTGTAGCACAACTAATTTGATTTCAATATAAACCAAGTGAGTTTTGATAATTGTGTTTCTATCTTTACAATTATTCTATTATCACTACAAAAAAATTTAGTCTGTAGAGTTCAACTAGCAAAACACTTTTAACTTGATTATCTTGAAAACATTCAAATATAGTTTTTAAGCAAGTAAAATCAAGAAAATGCATTCGCCCCCCCCGGTGCCAATTTCATACTTAACAAACACATATTCAGACTCAATAAAAAACTCGAGTCGAGCAGAGTTTTTTTGAACTTGGCTCGAACTCGAATTTATTTTTTTAAAAAATTAAAAAAAATATATTATATGTTTGTTAATTGGGTATGGGTGTTGTACCAAAATACCCAATTTTCTCCGTAAGAAAACCAAAATGCCCGTCCGCGAAAAAAAGTGTCCAAATAATCAATTAATACGCATGTGAATGATGCTTACACCCATTTCATTTGATTTGGAGCAATACACATGTGCATCATGAGTATATGTTTAAATAATATTTTAAAATAAGCATGACACACATGCATATTTTGTGTAAAAATTGAAAAGTTATACTATGCAATATTCACATTCGTATTCGACGGGTATTTTGGGTACTATCACACGCTGGTTGGTATTTTGGGCATCGAGTCTTTAAAAGTGGAGTAATTTGGGCATTTTTTTGTTAATTTATGTATCGTCACCAAACATCTAAAAATTTTATTTTTACAAATTAACTTATCATTTTTTCATCTGTTGCATGGCCAATTTATTATTATATCTGATAAAAATCTTTAGATAATTTTTTTAATATGAAAGTATGATATATTTAATTATACAGTACTTTTATAATTTATTTTTATTATAAAATTCAATAGCATTTTAGTAATTAGATCTTTTTATTTGCAAAATTTAAAACTACAAAATTTGCATATTTACTTTCTTTATTAAATTATTCAATTTTGAAAATTGAGAGAAAAAAATATCTGGTATCACGATTTCTATTTATATTTATCCTTTCACCAGTTCTTAATGAATGTATCAATTAAATAATTGTTCAATTTATGGATTTTTACTTCCAAATACTTTGTAGAATTATAAAGTATAATAATAGGAATGTAACATAGTAACATGCAACAATGATGATAAATTAAAATATAAATTATAACTTTTAATATAATTAGAGTATTTGAATGAAATTATCGAATTCAAAACTTGAAAACTCTATATGAAATTTATAAACTCGAAAACTCGGTTAGATACCGATGCTTGAAAACTCGATTAGAACTCGTTATAAAACTCGATAAGCTCAAAATTTTGTTTAAACATTCGATAAACTCGAAAACTCGATAAAAGCTTGATCTCAATTTGTATAGTAAATGAGTCGAGTTCGAGTATAAATTTTAGGCTAGATAATTTTAAGGCTCGACTCGAAAAAAAATTGAACTTGAATTTGATAAGTTCTTTTATGACGTTGTGTAAAATTATTTTTATTAAATAATAAAGTGAGACAATATATATGAGCTCTATGTAATATTAATATTAAAAAGTGTCGTTGATAAGTCTGAAATTGAATATTTTATGTATAAAATTGCATTTACACTTTCGATATCCAAAAATACGTAGACACGTAAATTTTAGTTATAAACACTACTTAAACCTGTAATTTTGTGTCAAATACCAGAGATCAGTAAAAATCAAATTAAAACTGAAATTCGAGTGAAAGTGTGGCGCCCCAAAATCCGGAGTCAGGAATCTCGGAGGCCACGCCATCTAAACCACTACAAACCACATACCTCACACCACAATATACAATACTCACACCTTACGACCCCACACTTATCACACACACACACTTACAGGTTATTGTCTTGGAAAAGAACCATTCATTCCTAGAGTAAATCAAACCACAAAGTGATAATTATTACAACCCAAAAGTAATTAAGTCTTACCGGGGAATAACCTTTAAGTAAGGCTAGTCCGTCGGCCAAATATTCGTTTCTTGTTTATTACCTTACATAAGTCATACTTATAAATAAGCCGAACTAAAAATAACTGAAAACCAATCCAGCTTATTCGGACTACCTGCAGTACAACACCAAACAACCTACAGAACATCTGGCCATTTCCTACCCGTTTTCTGGCTGTGGTTCTCATGGTAGGCATTTTGATTCACTGTCGTGTTGTGTCAATTTAAGAAAATAAGGGTGAGCTATAATGCCCAGCATAATAATGTATAGTATGAAAATGACTGTATGATAAACTTACGTAAAATATCATATATACTAATTATGCTTTATTCGAAAATAGTTTTCCGTGGTGATACACACCTTCTTATGAAAACAATCCTTTAGTGGATTTTATTATCCTGCGAATACCTTAATAGTAAACCCAGCACCTAGGCTTGGGTTACGGTATTGCATCACAATTCCAATTGGAAGAATAGGACACTCGTTGGAGCCACCGCATATGATGATAGTTGTCATACGATAATAGTAACCTTTTCTACTAGTAGAAGGACGACACCTTCGTATCCTAGTTATCACCCTTGCCGCATTCGGGCTACGTGTCCCATTTTTGGGTATACACATACTTCACAAGTTCCTGAGTACACAGAGTACCTTCGCCTGCGGTACCTTTGGTAGTCCATCTATCACACATAGTACCCGAGTCTACCCCTCCCTTGTCATTTTAAAAGAATTCTATCATATCTCGAGAACACGAACCACATCGAAGTTCCCCAAGCGTTTTGCTTGTTGATGGAAACAGCTTATCTTACTAGGATATATATATATATATATATATATATATATATATATATATATACGTACTTCCGAAATTTTCGGAGGAAGTACTAAGGATGTGAGTTGACCGTTGTCAATATTTAATTAAATAGGGGGGGAAGTTTCTCCTTGAAACTATATTCAAAATATTAAAATAAGTCGGGATAATATTCTCCGACGATCTGAAATTATTCGAATGATTTTCAAAAATCAGAAAGTATTTTAAATCATAAATAAACCATTTAATAAATAATAAATAATTAAATGATAATCGATAAATAATTAAACCTCGAAGGAGTTTACTTTTAAAAGAATAAAAATAATATTCCCTAACTAATTTATGTTTACGTAATTTAATGAACTTTAATATTTAATCGAGACTGAAGTAAATATTTATTGGAGAATACTTCTCCCTAATAAATGAATAGTAAGTAAATATTTCTTATCCAAACGATAAAGTATAGTTGAGGGAATACGATCTTTGAAAATCATTTTAATAAAATTTCGAGGTGTTTAATATTTTGTTAGTGGACGTTGAGTCCCTTTAAAACGTACTACTATGGGCTTGTAATCGTCCTATGATATCCCCGGAATGATTCCCGGGTTTTTATCTTGAAATCCCGACCGACTCTCGGTCTTATGCTTATAGCGGAATTAAATATTTCACGATATATACTTATCGTACAACATCGCTAAATTATGCGAAAAATTCAATTATTGCGTATCATGGCAAGCATGGTATTTATGCAATGATAATAAAAAAATCCTTTCACAACACAACAATATATGGAGTTGGGTTCATAAATTTTCCTGGGTATCTCGAGGTGGAGGATGCTCTAGGTTCCGCTCGGAAATCTATAATCATAAACACAAGTCGTTCCGTTAGGTCCCATTCTAATTTACGGCTACCCGCACTCATGCGCTAATTATTATGCACCCTCTCAACTTATATTACCCTTATTATTTCTTTAATTCCTTATACACATTATCGTCGCTTCCTTTTTCAAAGTATCTTAAGTCCATTTTCATTTTCGTCGTCGACTCCGCTTATGGATTCTACGGTTTCTAATCAAGCGATCTCGGCTCCGATATTTTTATAAAATTGAAAATTCATTATTTTTACTTGACATTTTTATGGAAGTTAGGAAACTCAATATAATACTGTCTGTAATATTTTCATGATTTATGAACATTCTTAAGTCGATCCTTTATATTTTCAAAGTTCGTAATTCGTAGCAGTTTTTGTTGCGTAAATTACTTTTAGTAAAACGGCCATAACTTTTGATCCGTAAATCAGAATTAAGCGATTCAAGCGCCTAAACGATACTTATAATATTTTCTATCATAATAAAGGGTTAGTTTTCAAGAAACTACAGTTGATATCCTCCGGACTTTCTGCAGAAACTTAAAGTTACGTTTTGTTCATTTTAACGAGATTACGGTTACGATCGGAGTGTTTTTTATGCCTTAAATCTTTATAATACCACAAAAATCAAAATATCATCATAAACACACTAACTCCTCTCAAGAACATCATGTTCTTGAGGTAACAACAATCAACCTTAAATCTACTTAGCTAAACATCAAGATTTCAACAATACCACCACTAAAACTAGGTTTACAACTACATACTAAAAGGATCATGAACTTAAATCTTAAATAAAGTTGGGTCAAAGATTTTTACCTTTATTGAGAGTTTGATATGTGTTATTGATGATGGTGAAGTCTTTGGAGTGCTTAGTATATTTTTGGAGCCTAAAACAACCATTGAAATCAAGAAACCAAAGAAGAGTTACTATTAACAATATTCATTATCAACTTTCTTCATTTTATTTCACCAATAAAAACTTGATAAAAAGAGCTCAAAGATTTATCTCCTTAGTTTGGTTGTTAGGAAGCTTGAGAATTAATGGGAGGATTTATCCATGGCTAGAGCTTGAAGATTTGAAATTGGTTTCTTTGTTTTATGGTGAAGGGCCGAATGGAGCTTAATGAAGAAGTGGGGAGAGAGTTTTTCTGTTTGCTTCTTGGTTGCTTTTTGAAATGATGCAAGTGATAGCTTGTGATATCTTATATTGATTTGTTATTCTCTAGTTTAGATCCTAGGATTTTATTCTTGTTGCAAATCTTGGGGACAAATCTAACTAGGCTTCCTAGTTTACAAGCTAAGCCACTTGTTTAGCCCTTTAGCTCACTATTTGCTTAGCCTTGGTTGATCATCCTATACCTTAGCTCACTATTTGATAAAGTAACCATGGTTACTTTCTTACCATGGTTAGTTAGCGCGTTACGTTTATTTAATCGTTTACGCGTTCGCTCGGTCGCTTAAACGTTTTCGTAATACTTCCTCGTAAATGGTTCGCGACGTAATTCCTTTCGTATTTATTTCTTATATTTTGAATTACCATACTTGGATATAAATCTGTAGGGTTTTAAATTCGTAATTATATTGTGATTCTTGTAATCCTCTATGATTCATAAATATGGTCGTTTTTCAAAGTTCGTTTTCTTCGAAAACTAATAGCGTTTACATACACTCATTTGGTACGTATAATCATAATATCAACTCCAAAACTCATTTTCTTATGCACTACATAGTGTGGGCTAAAAAGTTTTCCCCGTCCTTCAGGGTTACTATTCATTAAACGTTTTACAAGATCTCAAAAATTCGAGTTATTACAGTCTTCCCCTCTAACAAGGATTCCGTTCCGGAACAAATTAGAAAAGAAGTGGGGGTATCTAGTCCTCATTGCGTCTTCAAGTTCCCAAGTTGACTGTTTGACAATTTGATTTCTCCACAAGATTCTAACCAGCTCCACGGTCTTGTTCCTTAGCACTTGTTCTTTTTGGTCCATTATCGTTACTGGCTGCTCGATGTAGGTCAGGTCTGGTTGTAAGTCTACCTGCTCGTATTCTATTACGTGTCATGCATCTGCATGGTACTTCCTTAACATGGACACATGGAACACGTTGTGCACTTGTTGCAGATTAGGAGGCAAGGCGAGCTCCTAAGCTAGAGGTCCTATTATCCTCAAAATTTCAAAGGGTCCTATGAATCTGGGACTCAGCTTCCCTTTCTTTCCAAATCTCATCACTCCTTTCCATGGAGATACCTTCAATAACACTGAATCTCCTACTTCATATTCCCTATCCTTCCTGGTCTGGTCGGCGTACTTCCTTTGTCTGTCCTGAGCTGCTACCAGTCTCTTCCTAATGAGTCCTACCATTTCCCTGGTCTGTTGGACTAACTCTGGTCCTATTATCTTATGTTCTCCAACTTCATCCCAATATAGGAGAGAACGACATCTCCTTCCATAAAGAGCTTCATACGGAGGCATTCCTATGCTAGCGTGGTAGCTGTTGTTGTAAGCAAATTCGATCAGGGGTAAGTGATCATTCCAATTTCCTTTAAAATCAATGGTACATACCCGTAACATATCTTCTAGGGTCTGAATAGTCCTTTCGCTTTGTCCATCAGTCTGGGGGTGGTAAGCGGTACTCATGTTTAGTCTGGTGCCTACACATTCCAGGAAGCTTCTCCACAATCGAGAATTAAACCTTGGGTCTCAATCTGACCATATGGCTACAGGAACGCCGTGTATCACTACAATTTCTTTCAAGTAAATATCCACAAGCTTGTCTATGGTGTACCTTTCGTTGATTGGTAGAAAGTGTGCGGACTTGATCAATCTTTCTATGATAACCCATATGGCGTCGTGATTGGTCTTTGTCCTTGGTAGGCCTGTCACAAAATCCAGGGCTATATGCTCTCATTTCTATTCCGGAATTTCTAGGGGTCATAATAGTCCACTAGGTCACTGATGTTCAGCCTACACTCTCTGGCATGTTAAGCACTTGCTGACCCGCTCTGCTACTTCTCTCTTCATGTTAAGCCACCAATAATATTCCTTAAGGTCACGGTACATCTTCGTACTTCCTGGGTGGATTGAATATCTAGAGTTGTGCCCTTCGTACATCAGCTCGTCCTTTAACTCTTGCACATTGGGAATCCAAATTCGGGACACATACCTCATGATCCCCCTCTCGTCCTTCTCACATCTCACTTCCTCACCGGTCAATGTTCCTCTTTCTTCACTCATCTTCTTTTCCTGACATACTCGTATCTTTTTAGTCAGTTCCGGCACTAACTTAATCTCAAATAATCCTTTTGTTCCTTTACCAGTCGTCCTTACGTCAATTTCCATCTTCTCAAATTCTTTAATCAATTCCTCAGATGTCATTATCATTTTGAGTCTTTCCTTCCTACTAAGGGCGTCGGCCACCACATTGGCTTTACTCGCGTGATACAAAATTTTACAGTCGTAGTCCTTAGTCAACTCTAACCATCTCCTATGTCTCATGTTTAGTTCCTTCTGAGTAAAAATATATTTGAGGCCCTTATGGTCTGTGTAAATCTCGCATTTCTCACCGTACAGGTAGTGTCTCCAAATCTTCAGGGCAAACACTATGGCTGCTAATTCTAGATCATACGTCGGGTATCTGCTCCCATACTCCTTCAATTGCCGAGAGACATACGCTATAACTTTTCTGTGCTGCATAAGCACACATCCTAATCCTTTAAGCGACGCGTCACCGTATATCACAAACTCTCCCTTTCCATCGGGAAGAGTGAGCACTGGTGCTGACACCAGCCTCCTTTTCAGTTCCTGAAAGCTTTCCTCATATTTCTCTGTCCATACAAACTTTTCTGTCTTCCGGGTAAGTCTAGTCAGTGGACCAGCTATCTTAGCAAAGTCTTGCACGAATTTTCGGTAATATCCTGCTAAACTCACAAAGCTCTTAACCTCTGTTGGGGTAGTTAGTCTTTCCCAGTTGGACACCGCCTCTATCTTGACGGGGTCAACTAAAACTCCTTTGCTACTAACCACATGTCCTAAGAACCGAACTTCTCTTAACTAAAACTCGCACTTTGAGAACTTGGCATATAATTTCTCATTCCTCAGGATTTCTAAGACTATCCTCAAATGTTCTGCATGTTCTTGCTCTGTCCTTGAGTAGATTAGAATATCATCTATAAAAACTATCACACATATATCTAGGTACCTTTTGAACACTCTGTTTATCAAATCTATAAAGGTTACGGGGGCATTGGTTAGTCCAAATGACATGACTAAGAACTCATAGTGTCCATACCTAGTGCGAAAAGTAGTCTTCGGTATATCCCCAGGTTTGATTTTCAACTGATGATACCCTGTCCTCAAATCTCTTTTGGAAAAATGCACAGCTCCCTTGAGTTGATCGAATAGGTTAAATCTTAGGGAGAGAGTACCTATTCTTAATAGTCAACTTATTCAATTCTCGATAGTCTATGCATAATCTCATACTGCCGTCCTTTTTCTTTACGAAAAGTACTGGCGCTCCCCATGGCGACACACTGGGTCTAGCCTATATGGGGCCTTGGACACTAGTGTCGTTCCTGTGCTAATTCTATAGCGAATTCTATTTCTCTGTCGGGTAAAAACCTTGGTAAGTTCTCTGGAAACACATCCTCGAATTCGTTCACTATGGGTATGTCTTGTATATTAGGAACTTCCTTCTTGGTATCTACCACATAAGCTAAATATGCCTCGTTACCTTTATTTAACAATCTTTTTGCCTGTAGCATGGTCAGGAAATTTTTGGGTCCGTCGTTGCCCTCTAAACACTACTTCTTTTCCATTTTGCGCTCTTATCTTTACCCTCTTCCGTTCACAATCTATTTGCACTCCATTACTGGATAACCAATCCATTCCTAAGATTACATCAAATTCTCCTAACGCAAATGGGATTAGGTCAACTTCGAAGACTCTTCCTTCTTATTTCAACTTGCATTTAGGGTGTACTTGATATACAAGAATTATTCTTTGTTTGCTATTTCCACATGTAATACCTCACGTAAGGGTATTGCGTTAAGTTTTAACTTTTTAGCAAAATCTTGAGATATAAATGACTTGGTTGCTCCAGAATCAAATAGGACATTTGCATATTCGGAATTTAAGAGAAGGGTACCTGCTATCATGTTAGTGTTTCGGACAGCATCCTGAACGGTCATGTTGAAGGTCCTAGCAGCTAGAGGTCGGTTGGATGCAACTCTGCTCATCCCTAAGACTCGGGGTTTCAATGTCGGGAAATCCTTTCTCATGTGTCCTACCTTCTCACATTAGAAACATGTCACATTGGGTCGGGTGCAGTTGTTGGCAAGGTGTCCGATTTGGTCACATCTGTAAGATTTCAGAGGGGCTCTCGCCTGGGTACACACTCCAAGATGTCTTCTCCTACAAGTTTGACAATCCGGTATTGGGGCACGGGGTTGGCTATGAAATGTTTCCCTAGATTGTTCGCCGCCCTGGCCAACACTCTCACTTGGGGACTTTCTGAATCCGGGGCCTCGCGCAGGTTGGGACACCACTCCCCTGACGAACCTGCTCAGAAGGCTCCTATTCCCTGTTCCTACTCCTCCTCCTCCGCCTTGGCTTCCTATCTTCCTCTTGCTATTTTCCTTTTCCTTCACGCTCTGCTCACTGCCAGCTTCAACAATCGAGGCTTTCTGCACTAAGGTGGCATAATCTGTCAGCTCTAGTACTGCCACTCGGTTCTGAATCCACTATTTCAGACCAAGCTGAAACCTTCGCGCTTTCTTCTCTTCGGTATTCACGAACTCAGGCACAAATCGGGATAGCTCGGTAAACTTGGCCTCATACTCTGCCACAGTCATCTTATCCTATTTCAACTCTAGAAACTTAATCTCCATCTGGGTTTCCATAAACCTAGGAAAATACTTTTCTAAGAACAGTCGGGTAAATCTATCCCATGGAATCACAACATCAGTCTCTAGGTTTTGTTTGGATTCCCACCAGTAGTTAGCTTCTCCTTTCAGCATGTAAGAAGCGAAAATGGTCTTGTGTCATTCCTCTACACCTAGTATCTCGAAGGACTTTTCTATCTCTTTGAGCCAGGCCCGTGCTTCAACTGGGTCGGCAGATCCTAGAAACTTTGGGGTTTTGAGAGATTTGAATGCCCTGAAAGCAGTGGCTGCAGTCTGTTGGGCAGCATACGGCTGTGGTGGAATGGGCTGTTGGTTCAGATTTGCTCTTAAAAGTTCCATAAACTCATTCATGGGGTTCCCTCCCTGATGGGTATCCTCAGCCTCTTCTTCTACATATTCTTCCTCATCATATTCATTATAGTCTAGGTCCTCTTCACTTTCTTCATTCACTACAGGGTCAGGTTCATTCTGTTGTTGGTTAACAGATTCTGCGGGCTGTGCCCTGGTTCCTCTTCTACGGGGTGGCATTGTTCTGATAAGGAAAATTTGTCAATATAGTTGCAATATTTTACGATTGGATTAATTTATTCATATGTAAGCATGTCATCTATTATCTAGCATATTTTTATTAGGTGAAACAAAATGGAAATCCATTTCTAAATAACTGTTAGATATATATATCATTGGGTCTCGCACTTATATCTGGGGGACAAAACAACTAACCGAGTTCATACATGCCTTGATTATAATACATCATTACTTGTCCCGAATACTGAAATGCAAATACATAAGTCGTGCACCCTGAAGGGCTAGGAACGCTATCTACTACTAGCTATCCTATCAAAATTGGTGACAAGTCACCCAGCCTTCTTCAAGGTCCATAATTAGTCATTAGTCTCTCAGTCACTGTCACTGCGCATGAGGTCACGCACCCTCCTCATCGCTCCTGCCAACATCAGCTCTGCATCAACTACCGGGATGTATCCTCCAATCGCCGTCATCCTCATCTGAACCCGGGTACGGAGCTCGATCCCATCAATCTCTAAGCCGTGCTATGGCTGGGGAAGCAGCTCTGAAGTCCCCCGGGTATCCTAGTCCGATGGCTCTCTCAGCTGTCAGTGCCTGGCGTAACTCCATAACGCGAGCAGATGCCGCAGTGATCTCAGCGTTAAGCTGAGCCACCATCCAGTCGTGTACAGCTACATGTATGGTCGCCGGAGGCCACACCGTCTAAACCACTAAAAACCACATACCTCACACCACAATATACAATACTCACACCTTACGACCCCACACTTTCACACACACACACACACTTACAGGTTATTGTCTTGGAAATGAACCATTCATAACTAGAGTAAATCAAACAACAAAGCTATAATTATTACAACCCAAAAGTAATTAAGTCTTACCTCGGAATAACCTTTAAGTAAGGCTAGTCCGTCGGCCAAATATTCATTTCTTGTTTATTACCTTACATAAGTCATACTTATAAATAAGCCGAACTAAAAACACCTGAAAACGAATCCAGCTTATTCGGACTACTTGCGGTACAACACCAAAGAACCTACGGAACAACTAGCCATTTCCTACCCATTTCCTGGATGTGGTTCTCATGGTAGGCATCTTGATTCACTGTTGTGTTGTGTCAATTTAAGAAAACAAGTGTGAGCTATAATGCCCAACATTATAATGTACAGTATGAAAATGACTGTATGATAAACTTACGTAAAACATCATATATGGTAATTACGCTTTATTCGAAAATAGTTTTCCGTGGTGATACACACCTTCTTATAAAAATAATCCTTAAGTAGATTTTATTATCCTGTGAATACCTTAATAGTAAACCCAGCACCTAGGCTTGTGTTATGGTATTGCATCACAATTCCAATTAGAAGAATAGGACACTCGTTGGAGCCACTGCATACGATGATCGGTCGTAATACGATAATTGTAACCTTTTCTACTAGTAGAAGGACGGTACCTTCGTATCCCGGTTATCACCCTTGCCGCATTCGGGCTACATGTCCCATTTTTGGGTAAACACATACTTCACAAGTTCCTGAGTACACAGAGTACCTTCGCCTGCAGTACCTTTGGTAGTCCATCTAGCACACATAGTAACAGAGTCTACCCCTCCCTTGTCCTTTTAAAAGAATTCTATCATATCTCGAGAACTCGAACCACATCGAAGTTCCCCAAGCGTTTTGCTTGTTGATAGAAACAACTTATATTACTAGGATATATACTACCACCAACAATCAACATATCATCATCAACACACTAACTCCTCTCAAGAACATCATGTTCTTGAGGCAACAACAATCAACCTTAAATCTACTTAGCTAAACATCAAGATTTCAACAATACCACCACTAAAACTAGGTTTACAACTACATACTAAAAGGATCTTGAACTTAAATCTTAAATAAAGTTGGGTCAAAGATTTTTACCTTTCTTGAGAGCTTGAGATGTTTTCTTGATGATGGTGAAGTCTTGGGAGTGCTTAGTATGGTTTTTGGAGCCTAAAACAACCATTGAAATCAAGAAACCAAAGAAGAGTTACTATTCACAATATTCATTATCAACTTTCTTGATTTTATTTCACCCATAAAACCTTGATAAAAAGAGCTCAAAGTTTTATCTTACCTTAGTTTGGTTGTTAGGAATCTTGAGAATTAATGGGAGGATTTATCCATGGCTAGAGCTTGAAGATTTGAAATTGGTTTCTCTGTTTTATGGTGAAGGGCCGAATGGAGCTTAATGAAGAAGTGGGGAGAGAGTTTTTGTGTTTGCTTCTTGGTTGCTTCTTGGAATGATGCAAGTGATAGCTTGTGATATCTTATATTGATTTGTTTTTCTCTAGTTTAGATCCTAGGATTTTATTCTTGTTGCAAATCTTGGGGACAAATCTAACTAGGCTTCCTAGTTTACAAGCTAAGCCACTTGTTTAGCCCTTTAGCTCACTATTTGCTTAGCCTTGGTTGATCATCCTATACCTTATCTCACTATTTGATAAAGTAACCATGGTTACTTTATTACCATGGTTAGTTAGCGCGTTACGTTTATTTAATTGTTTTCGCGTTCGCTCGGCCGCTTAAACATTTTCGTAATACTTCCTCGTAAATGGTTCGCGACGTAATTCCTTTCGTATTTATTTCTTATGTTTTGAATTACCATACTTTGATATATATATCCGTAGGGTTTTAAATTTGTAATTATATTGTGATTCCCGTAATCCTCGATGATTCGTAAATATGATCGTTTTTCAAAGTTTGTTTTCTTCGAAAACTAATAGCGTTTACATACACTCATTTGGTACGTATAATCATAATATCAACTCCGAAACTCATTTTCTCATGCACTACATAGAGTGGGCTAAAAAGTTTTCCCCGTCCGTCAGGGTTACTATTTATTAAACGTTTTACAAGATCTCAAAAATTCGAGTTATTACAGAAAGAGACAAAAATTATTGTGAATTGAGCCTTATAAAATTGATTTAAAACCAAGACCTGATATATAAAAATTGAACATTTAAATGATTCAATTATGGTTTCAGGTTCCCATTTAACCTATGAAACTGAGTGAGATTAATTATTAATTTAAATTTAAGTTCTATAATAATATATATATGGACAAGAGTAAAATAGCCACCATAAATTTAACTCGGACACTTATCATGTATTATTAGTACATTTCACAACAGATAACATCGACTATGATTGTTAATATTTTATAAGTTTGTTCTAAATTTTGTCTATACTCGGTATTTACAATAAATAACGATATTAATGAAGCTTTTCCGAAAATAAACTAGATAATAAAATTTATTATTATAATCTTTAAGATTGTAGTTGGAAATTAATTAAATGACACAATATTATTGCGGTAGTATTTAGCAATCAACGATTGACACTGAGATATTATTTTTATCAGTAATTTGTCTTACATTAAACAAATATGATATTCGATATTCAGAGTTGGACTAATATTTTCTTAATTATTATGGCTACCAATTGTCAAACTTAGATAGATTGGGACATACTGATAAGATGGACAAGTAAATATAATCGATTTTATCACGATTTGTGATGACGATTTAATTAAGGTGTTCGAGACTCATAAAAATGCCAAAAAACAGGAAGTGAATAAAGAGATGTATGATGTAATATTTGGTGTGAATGTGCATATTATATTGCACGTAAATAATATTTTTAAGATGAATGATAGTGAAACGTGATTGATCATTGCAACAAAATATTAGTATTGGCCAAAGAATTGATAAGTGGCTAAAAATGAGCTTTTGAGTATATGTAATTTGTGGGGATATTGAACAACATGCCAAGTTCAACTGAAATGGATACAACATTAATGTTGAATAGCATAATCAAAATTACATATCAACTTTAGGCACGTGATACAGAGTGGAACATGATTCCGTTGGTCTGAAAGTGGGTAAAAATTGTATTTTTGAGAATATAAAATTTGCGGGGATATTGAACAAAATACCTAACTCACATAACTTCGATATGACAACTTTATGATTGAATAACACAATTAAAGTGTATATCAGCTTTCCGCAACTTATATTATAAAGCATAATTTGATAAATAGTCAAAAGTAATTGAAATTATGCTCAACTTTGTTCAAGATATATTTAAATCAAGTCATCAAAATAAGGGACAAAAAAGAGCTTCATCTTTTAAAAGAAAAAAATTGAATTTATATCAACAACGAAGATTTTTTTTACTGGAGGTTGTTATAAATGTAAAAAGAATGAATAAGGGAAACAAGAAATTCAGGAAGCTGCATATAAAATTAATATATAAGAGTTTCATGTAATTATCAATTTTTATACAATAATATTAAAAATATTAAATCGAATCCTAGTCATACCAACGATCTAATCATAACAATACATAAATAAATAATTACATGAATTATAATGTGGCATGTTCTTTGCACGTGCATTCATACTAGTTATTATTATTATCTAAAATAAGACTTGAGGCTAATTAATAATTAAATATATAAATAGCATTTAATATATATTTAATCAATACATCCACTATATATCTATTTGTATATATATAGGCTTAAGTACCTAAGCCCATAATTTTGATGGACGATTATGGGTTTATCCTATTAGGGTTGGTCTCATTATTCTCTCTATATAATGAACCTTATATTTTAGCAGAATGATACAGTTTCTAATAATATTAAAAAAATATACATACGTCATCCTTACATATATAGGAGAATAGTAAAGATCAAATCCCTCAAGTGCTTAAACTCTTCGCTCTCTCAAGATCATCAATGACCTCTTTCGATTCAGGTACGCTTCCGCTAATAATCTATACTCATAGTTTTGATCGGGACATATATATATATATATATATATATATATATATGTGTGTGTGTATATATATATTAGATCATATATACATGATGTAATCTAAAAATTGGTATCCAAGCATACTCCATGATTAAATCTTTGAGTTCATAATTTTAATTTATGTAATGATCTTGACTAATGCTGTATTCTATTCAAATTATAATTCGGATAGATGTTTACCGATTTTTCGCTTCAAATATTATACGTAATGGGTTTGTTACAATTTACGAACCATGAATAAATTTGATTGTTGTATATTATAATAACCAATCAATAAACTTGTACAAACTGATTATATTGAGTTGTTCATCATGTGTACTAGATTAATCATATATGTCTAATGCTTTAACATGTATACTGATTTTGATTGCTTGGTTCAGGTAAGTTAATATATATATATGTGTGTATATATAGGATTACTCAAATGAGAACTAAGAACCTATCTAATTTTATAATTAATGATTTTATTTATTTCATTTAAAAAATTTATATACTCTTGTAAATAATAACACAAGAGTTGCTATTGTCTCTCCTCTGTCGAAAACATTGCTCCACCGAAACACACCATTGCTATATCAATATGACACCACCACCATCATCACATCATTGAAAATTTTGAAATAAATCACCAAAATTTAATCAATTATTACTATTATTTACATAATCATTAAACTCCAAAACAAATCACTAAATATTACATTAATATTATTGATTTTTATATAAAATTAAAAAAAAATATACCTACAGAAATCACCAATTTAAAAGGTGATTTGTATTTAGAGAAGGTTGTTTTGTCTTTAAAAAGGGTGATTTGTATATAAATATATTTAAATTCAACGACGATTACTTTCAAGATGCTCCTAATTACTTTTGTGTTTAGTCATTCATCTCCATTGTTTCTTGTTAGGAATATGTTGTAGTTTTGATGATAATTCACCAAAATACCTTAAGTAGATTTATTTAGTGTCAATTGTAACCTTCAACAGATAACCACAGTTATCTATCTGTTGAAGGAGTAACTTATATTAATAAGTATGTAACACATTCTATACACTAGAATAACTGGGGGATTTGGTAGTTTTAGTAGTTTCTAAGTCATTTTAACTACTAGCAATATATGCAAAATAGGTGGGTTAAGTGTAAATATAAAATGCCTTATAATTTTGTATAAATGAAAAAGTATCAACTACTATGAAAATAACTTCAAAATCCAATCTATAAAGCTTCAACGAATGACTCTACAAGCTTTAATGTACATTATGCCTTCAACGGATAAGTCAAGCCTTCAACTAATATCGGTTAAAGCTGTCAACGAATGTTATCAAGAAAGCTTCAACGGATGACACCAATATAGTGTTAATGGATAACAGCAAAGAAGCTTCAACGAATAATCCACAAGATAGCAGTTGATAGGGACTTGACAGAAGCTGACAGAGTCACATGGGTTGATAGTGCACAAAAGGAATGTGGAAGCCTGATTGCAGGTGTTAGAAGAAAATGAAGCACTTCCATTTTCATGCAAAATAAGCTCGTTCAAAGATGTTGTATCTAACTTGGATTGCATTGGATAGAGAAATGAAGAAGCATGTGCTTGAACCTAGCTGCTAGAAATATTATTTGTCTTATTGCACATGTAACTTGGTGATATATAAACCAAGTGTAGCAAGTAACTTTGAACATAACCAACTAGAAGCAATCCGTATCTTTAGCACTCTCAAGTTCTAAGTCGAAAAGATTACTTGTAAGCATCTGTGTGCATTCTTGCAACACAGAGATTTTCTCAATATATACATCTCTGGTGGAAAGACAAATCTGCCAGAAAGTTTTTAAACTTGTGTTTATTTACTTTATGTTATTTGAATACTTTCAAAGTCTTATTTGCATTCTTGCATATTCAAAACACAATTATATATTTAAGAAGGAATTTTTCAGAAAAGAAAAAAGAAACCATAATTCCATTCAACCCCCCTTCTGTAATTCTGTTGTTGTATAACAATTGGTATCAGAGCAAGTTCTTAACACACAAAGAGTTTAAAGATCAAAGTAATCAAACAACATGAGCAGGAAGGATGTTGGAGTGAAGATTCCAATTCTAGATAAAGACAACTTTCATCACTGGAAAGTAAAGATGCACATTCATCTACTCTCTAAAGATGAAAGCTATGTTAATTACATAGAGAATGGACCTCATGTTCCTCTAAGGGTTGCAACAAAAGTTGGTGAAGTTACTGGAAATTAACAAACTGTTCTAAAGCCTAAATCAGAATAGACTGATGAAGACATTGAAGCATTTCATAAAGATAAAATGGCCATGAACATTTTGTTCAATGGTCTTGATCAAGACATGTTTGACCATGTCATAAATTACAAAACAACTAAGGATATTTGGGATCAAGTTCAAGTGCTATGTGAGGGAACTGAGCAAGTCAAAGGAAATAAGATGCAACTTCTCATACAACAATATGAACATTTCCATTTTGAAGATGGTGAGTCATTGAATGATACTTTCAGTAGATTTCAAAAGTTGTTAAATAGACTAAAGTTGTATTGAAGAGTCTACCAAACTAAGAATTCCAACCTGAAATTCCTAAGGTCTTTACCAAAGGAATGGAAGCCAATGACAGCCTCTCTCAGAAATTCACAAGAGTACAAGGAATTAACTCTTGAGAGATTGTATAGAATATTAAAGACCTATGAGCTTGAAATCGAACAAGATGAGTTAATAGAGAAAGGAAAGAAGAAGGGTGGATCTGTGGCATTGGTAGCTGAGCATGAGAGAGTGGTGGACATGAAGATTGAAGCTATTAAAACTGCACCAAACACTAATATTTGTGAAGGCAGATCTGAGATGAACAAGGGAAAAGGGTTGATGAATGAAGATGAAGACTTTCCAAGCCAAGATGACATGGATGAAGTTGATGATCATCTAGCCTTTTTGTCTAGAAGATTTGCAAAGCTCAAATGCAAGAAAATTTTTTGGAGCTGCAAAGTCCAACAGAAACATGGTTTACAAAAATAAATTTAAATGTTTCAAATGTGGGCTGAGTGGTCATTTTGCAAATGAGTGCAGAAAGCCAAATTCTGAAAAGAAATGATTTGAGCCTATTGACTACAAAAAGAAATATATTGAGTTGCTCAAACAGAAAGAAAAGGCTTTCATAACTCAACAAAATGACTGGGCAACTGATGGAGATGATGCAGATGAAGACATGAACTATGTACACCTTGCTCTCATGGCCAAGTCAGATGAAATAGAGGTTAGCTCATATGGCAATCATGTAATCACTTCTAATCTTGCACAGCTTTCTAAGGATGAATGCAATGATCCTATAAATGACATGTCTACTGAATTGTATCACTTGCGTGTCACACTTAAATCACTCACAAAAGAGAACACTATAATTGAAAAGAATAATGTGATTTTAGGTGATAGAAACGCTGCATTAAAAACTCAATTCATTGAGTTTGAGAAATTGAAAATTCATTATAAAATTGCTAAAGATGAGTTAACTGAGTCTTTGAAGAAAGAGAAAATTCTGAGAAAGTGGCTTGAACGTGAACAAGAAGTCATAAAATCTTGGAAATCTTCTAGGGATGTTAGTGCACATATTTGTAAAGTTTAAGGGATTGAATCATTTTGTGAAGAAGCCTAAAATAAAGACAAGAAGAAACTAAACCAAGAGTTAGTTGATGGTCTGTCTACGGATGTTGAATCAACGGACGATGAAGCTTATCCGTTGAAAGATAAAGCTCATTCGTTAAAGATGAAGCTCATCCATTGAAGGAGAAAAAGACTATTAGAAAAGGAAAGCTAACAAAGCTAAATAAGATATATGGTTCAGTTATAAAGAATTATATCTCAGGAGAATCAAGGAAAACTAAGAATACAGGGAAAGTAAATGTAAGGCATCTGTCAATGAAGCAATTGAATGACGGGTTGGAAAAGATTGAGGTTAAAACAAATTCTAAAAGAAAAAAAATAGAAATGGGAAAGTAGGAATTAACAAACACAACAACTACACACCTGAAAAGTATGCACCTAAAAAACATGTGTGAAGTGTGGCAGTGTTAATCATTTGTATACTAACTGCAAATTTGTAATGAATGCACCCATATATGCACCCTACTCTTTGCCTAACATGCCTATATTACCTATGCATGCCATGCTTGTTATGCCACCACTGAATTCACTTGCATATTTTGCTAATATGCCATATGCACAAAATCCTTATTATGCAGCATTTAAAATGCCACAAATGTCATATATCATACCTATCTAGAATAACATGTTTGCACAACATATACCATATAATGTTAATAAAAATGTGCTCGATGAATCTCAAAATAATCATGGGTTTCAAAGGCCTACTCCAAAGATAAAGGTTGATCTTGAATCACCTAAGTCTGATGGTGGAATGTTTAAGAAACCTAAGAAAAAGGCTAACAAGGCGGGACCCTAGAAAACTAGGGTACCAAATTAACTTGATTTAATTTTGATGTATGCAGGGAAAAAGAAAGAATCTATGATATTTGTACAGTGGATGCTCAAGGCATATGACTGGAGATTCTACCATACTCACAGAGTTTAGGGAAAGAGCTGACCCTAACATTATCTTTGGAGATGACACCAAAGGATATACTATGGGATATGGCTTGATTTTAAAAGGAAATGTCATCATTGATGAGGTTGCACTGGTTGATGGACTCAAACATAATCTATTGAGTGTTAGCCAACTGTGTGATAAAGGCAACGCAGTTACCTTTAAATCTGAAGTCTGTGGTGTCACTTGCAAAAAGGACAACAAAGTGGTTCTTACTAGAGTAAGAAAAAGGAATGTGTACTTAGATGACTTCAACTCCATAAATGCAGATTCAAATACTTGTCTTTTCAGCAAAGCAAGTCAAGATGAAAGTTGGCTATAACAGAAGAAGCTATCTCGTTTGAATATAAAGACAATGAATGAATTGTTCAAAAAAGACCTTGTTAGAGGCCTTCCTCAAATTAAAATTTCAAAGGATGGACTATGTGGTGCATGTCAAAAAGGAAAGCAAATGAAGGCATCATTCAAAAGGAAGCTTGAAATAATAATTGATGACCCATTATAACTATTATATGTGGATTTATTTGGACCAATCAATGTATTGTCAATTTCCAAGAAAAGGTATTTCCTAGTGATTGTAGATAATTTTTCTAAATTCTCATAGACATATTTTCTTGGATCAAAGGATGAAGCAAGTGAAATCATCATCAATCACATTAGGCAAGTCAACAATCATCCTGATCTCAAAGTTAGAAGAATCAGGAGTGACAATAGAATCGAGTTCAAGAATTCTACAATGAGGTTGTGTAATATCTGGGATATATCATGTAATTATTTTTGCTAATAAATAAATATTATGCATGTCCAGTATTTATTCTGTGAGTTATTTGTTAAGTGGTATATGTGTTTGGATGTTTAAAAATAATATCAATTGAGTATTTTAATTTTTACATGTCCAAAATAAAATATAGATAATGGTCATATCTTCCTATTTATTTTTATGCAGATTTATGATTTTATAGGAAATATATGGATTTTATAAATTCTTTTTCCGAGTATTTATAAACTATTTTATACAATCGGGAACCAACCGACGTCACCCGTTTTTACATTTTTATAACCCGAAACTCTTCCGAGAACTCCTTCCTAACCTAATTACAATATTCCGAGCATTTTCCATGTTTCGACTTTTTTGATCCGGCGTACGGTTTGTCCTGCGCGGGTCCCGGCGCAATATTTTCGATACACTATTCGTTTTGGTAAATCAATAAAACTTGTATTTTCGATAAACGAGATCTTTTTATTAAACTATTATAATTATCACCTCGTAATACGTGTAACCAGGCGCTGAGACCAAGACCGCAGTACAAATTATACTGATTTTGATAATTATCCCGAAAACCAGTACCGTTTGGATCTGTTTTTATAAATAAACGTACCATTTTATATTCGGAATGATCCAACGGGATACTAATTTTCCGTAATTATAAATAGCATTTACCGTATTTTATTTAGTACCGAAAATCATTTGCAAACATCAATTA
This sequence comes from Apium graveolens, assembly GCF_009905375.1. NCBI lineage: Eukaryota > Viridiplantae > Streptophyta > Magnoliopsida > Apiales > Apiaceae > Apium > Apium graveolens. The sequence continues at coordinate 236,282,530 of NC_133655.1, forward strand.
TATAATTTTACAGAGAAAATATATATATTCATATAAACTTTCAAGAATCAAACAGCAATTCGGAGGTGTTATTGAAATCCGTTTGGAAAGCTTGAGTAACCAAAACGAAGGGTTTGAAGACTACTATCAGATTATACAAGTTTCAGAACTGTAGAATCAAAGGTTTATTTTCTATATTTTTATTTATTTTTGAATTATTTTGATTAAAAATATGAATTTTTGTTCAGATGATTGTTTGAATTATTTGATGATTGCATGTCGTAGAGCTTATTTTTCTGATGATTTTCATATGTCATATGACTGATTTGGAGTTCAATAACATGTTTAAAATTGAGTTTAATCTTCGAATTTTAAAACTAAGGTTTATAACCCGTATAAATGTTCTTAATTGAAATTTAGGGCGTTTTCTTCTAGGGGTTATTAGCTGTTGAAATATAGTGGGTTGTGTTCCTTATGAAATTGCAATCGATTGGTGTATAGCTCGTTAACAGACGATTCATGGTTTGAAGGGAGTTGTGTTTTTAAAGTTACGTCGGGCTTGCCGGAAACCGGCGAACTTCCCGGCCAAATTCCGGCCAACTCAGGGGTTATTGATGTGTTTTGATTACATGAATAGATTCCTGGTGATGTATAGATCATATCTGGAGGAGTTGGTGGTGTGAGGATGTCGGGAACGTGTTCTCCGGCCATCCCCGTAATTTTCCGACGACTGAACTGCAAACTTGTTGTTTAGTCCCTGTACTTTTGAAGATGGTGAAGTTTAGTCCCTGAAGTTTCTGGAAATTGCAGAAATAGGATTCCTGTTTTAAAAATGTTTAAAAATCATATTTTTTATTTATTTTAATTATAAAAATTCATTTTTAATTTCTGAAAATCCCAAAAATTATTATTTTAATTCCAAAAATTATTTTTAATTCAAAAATAAATCTGAATTAATTAGTTAATTAATTTTAGTTAATAATTAATTGATTAATTACTTAATTAATTTGAAAATTAATTGATTTAATTAATTATTAATTAATTATTTAATTAGATTTAATTATTTAAAAATGATTTAAACATTCTGAAAAATAGTTTCGAGCTTTAAAATATTATTTTAAATTGTTTTCAAGGCTCGATAATTATTAGATAATTATTTTCAAGCCATATGTGGCCAACCGAACCCTATTTTTTGCTTTAAAATTGATTCAACGACCAGTTTTAACTCCGAAAAATATTTTAAAAATCATATTAAATACCCGAAAGACTGTTTATGACCCGAGACTTCCTTATAATTAAAATTTCATTGATTTTCTGACATGATATGTGCTATATGTGACTTATTTGTTTGACTGTCAGTCTATATGTTAAGCGTTTACTTGATTTTAGCATAACTTTCAATCCGTTAGTCGGATTTGGGTAAAACGAAGGGTAGATAGAAGTGTATAACAAATAGAATCATATGAGTTGAGTATTGATAGATACTTATGTTATGTGAGCAAAAGAGGCAAGGCGTAGGAAAGGGAAACAGATAGTCGAGGAGTAGGAGATTGTGATTGGAAATTGGTGAAGTATAGCAAGCTAGTACCAGGCAAGTGTTCTGAACTTTCTCGAGATATATTGTAGTTGATTAATAGTCTTATTTCATAATGCAAGTGCTTTGAAGCACTGAACCCTAAACCTTGATTTCAGTTGTTGATCTTTGAGCCGTAAACCTTATTCTTTCTGAACCATTGATTGTTGTATACCCGAATACGAATCACAGATATACGATACTACTCCACAAATACATACAAATTAAATGCCAAACATTGACTCAAATTGCTTACATACTCAAACCATTGTACCTTATGCTTTGAAAGACCAAATCCTTGCAACCTTGAAACTTTGATTCCTTTGTTAACCAATTCTTCCATTACCTAACAGTCATTCTTTGAAATTGACATATTGATCCTTTGTGAAGATTGAAACCATTTCATTGTTGAATATCCAATGTTGCTTATGATTTTGTTTATTGCTTTACATTATTTATTCTATTATTATGTTAGAATTGGATTGTTTTATATAATTGTGGATCAGATTCGTGGTCAGACCAGATTGGTGGTCAAGTTAGGCCAATGCGTGCCTTGGATCCAGTAATTAGAGCAGAGCTGTGTGCCTTGCTCGTGGTTAGTGCGTGACTGATTAGCAGCCTAACCTTGGTTTTTAAAATAAAAATATAATATCCAATTCTAAATTATTAATCATTGTTCAATTGATACCCTAATCCTTTTCACTTGATGATCATTATTCTCAATCTTGTCATTGTGACTTGCTGAGCTAGTTAGCTCATTTGTGCGATGTTGTTTATGTTCTTTTCCAGTTAAGAAGGAACCAGTTGGTAGCAAGGATCCCCAATCCAGTGCGAGAGCTAGGGGTCCAGGTTGATCGAGTTAAGTTAGCTGGCAGCTTTTGAGATAGTTTAAGTTTGTAATAATGTTTAATGTTCAGTTCTAAGGTTGAATAGTTGGGATTTGGATGTCTGTAATATAAGTGTGTGTGTGGCTTGTGGACATACTTTAACCTGTTACGGTCTGTGGTAGTTGGTAAGTAGGGTCATTTCATATTATTTTTATTATTGTTATAAGCAGGTTATAAATAAGGTATGTGTGTGTGTGTGGGCCCCAAACTTCTGACTCGATTTTGGAGGGCGCCACAGTTTTGGTATCAGAGCTACATGTTAAAAGTCACTGATACAAGCCTAGGTTGACGGAAATGGGTAGAGTGTTAGGATTAGAAGTAAGAAGTAGAAAAAAAATAATAGAACGTCGAGAGATTGAGTGCGACGGTATAACAGGTATTAGTATAATTTGCATTGTGATTCGAGATTCTTATATTGCGATATGATTTCAGATAGAAGTGATGGCCGACTCTTTCATCTCCGTACCAGCTGATCACTCAGAGCCCTCATTTGGAGGACCATCTTTGGATCCATGTCCTGTTGTTCCACCAGTGTTGGCTATTTTACCTCTACCTGTGTTGCAACCCATACCACTGCAGGCTATTCCACCCCAGGCATGAGGCCACCTATCATAGGACCCCCACCTACTGATTCAGGTCTTACTGGTCACTCAGTTACAGGTGTACCTTTTCAGTTCTCTTCCTATCATGTCCCATATAATCAGTTCGAGGCTTGCCGAATGGATCAGCGATTCCTATGGGGTCAGATTCAGGAGTTATTACATATCATGCGTACCAGAGAGTTTGGGAGTGGTGATAGGCGACTCAGAGAGAGACTCCAGGTGTTTTAGAGAGAAGCTTATGTGAAGATTGCTGAGGCTACTCATGAGGATATCACCCTTGATTTTCTTATGGAGTGGGCTAAATGGGTTCTGGAGGAGCTTGAGGAGATTGGAGGTCCAGACTTGCCATGAGCCAGAGGCACATAGATGGAGATGTTGATCAGTGCTGTGGTGGTTGTTTAGTATGTACAGTAGTGTGTAGTATGTATCAGTAGACTTTTGGGATGTATTTATAGACTAGATCTGCTGACTAGTGAGTAGGTTTGTTGTACCCTTTTGCTTTTACTTCCGAAGCGTGTTTACGCTTGTACCGCCTAAAACTTTTGATCTATATATATCAGTACCTTTTCCTTTCCAACATTGTCATTTACATTACTGCACCTATTTTACATTACTTTATTTATTGTACCAGTTATACCCCTGTGATACCATGTACCCTATTCCCTTAACTGTTTATATTTTGTAAAGAAGCATGTAATTTACTTAGTTCAACTGTTACAACTGTTTTCAAAAAGAGATATTTCTGTTTTACAAAACTTTTCTTTTATGCAAAGGATTTGATTTAAAGGCTAAATAAGTTGTTTGATTCTTTACAGAAAATGCCTCCCAGAAGAAATACCCGCACCAACACCCAGAATGAAGAAACCAACAACAACAATAACAACCAAGATGATACTAACCAGAATGTAAACCCAGGTTCCATAGACCCAGCAATAGCCCAGATTCTTCAAATCTTGGCTCAACAAATAGTTCACCTAACATAATAGCAACAAAGACAAACCAATTCCCTGGTAACTTTCAAAACTTTCCAGCGGTAAACCCACCAGAATTCAAGGGTTCCTTAGATCCGATTGAAGTGAATGTTTGGTTAAAGGAAATAGAGAAGTCGTTTGCTCTAGTTAAAGTGAAGGAAAAACAGAAGGTGGAGTTTGCAAGTTATTATTTGAAGAATGAGGCCACCTATTGGTGGGAGACTGTGAAGACATTGGAAGGTACATATGTTATTACTTGTGGGAGGTTTAAGGAATTATTTTTAGAAAAATATTTTTCCCCGTTTGTTCAGCATCAGATGAAGCTGAAGTTTTTAGAGCTAAAGCAAGGAAATATATCGGTAGCTGATTATGAAAGTAAGTTTGAAGAATTGTCAAGGTATGTGCCATCATATGTAGATACTGATAGGAAGAAGGCCAAGAGATTCCAGCAAGGTCTGAAGTCATGGATCAGAGGGAAGGTAGCCATATTTGAATTGGATACCTACGCAGGAGTTGTACAAAAGGCCATGATTGCAAAGACAGAGAGCGAGATGTCACAGAAGGAAAAGGAAAGTAAGAAGAGGAAGTTTGAAGGGAATGAAGGTCAGTCACAACCAGGAAAGTTTCCAAATTTTAAGAAGGGCAGATTTCAGCCGGGGAGAAATTTTAATGTCAACAAACAGAATATAGGCGATAGAGGTCTTGGCAACCATCCAGTCAACGTGAATCAGCCGAATCAGTTGAGATTAAATTTTCCAGATTGTCAGATATGTGGGAAGCATGGAGGAGTTTGTAATAAGTTGAACGTGGTTTGTTTCAAGTGTAATCAGAAAGGGCACTATTAAAGGGAGTGCCACAATCAGCCAGCGAGAGAGCCAGCAAACAAGTATCAGCCTATCCGGAATCCAGCGGTTAAGGTTCCAGCTATTGGATTTACATGCTTTAAATGTGGGAAGCCAGGACATATAGCAAGGGATTGCAAGACACCAGCCCCAATCAGTACTGCATTGAGAATTATGGGATCTACCCCAGCAGTGAATGAGACTCCAAGGGCTAGAGTTTTTGATATGTCTGTAAATGACGCTATTCAGGATACTGATGTCATGGCATGTACACTTAATGTGAATTCTTTATGTGCGAAAGTGTTAACAGATTGGGGAGCAACTCGATTATTTATTTCTCAAGATTTTTTTAGTAAGTTAAATTGTCCGGTTGAGTATTTAAATGAAATAATGACTGTGGAATTAGCATATCAAGAACGTATATCTGTTAATCAAGTTTGTGGGAATTGTGAGATTGAGATTTCTGGTAATAAGTTTTGTGTAGATTTGATACCATTTAAGTTAGGAGAGTTTGACGTTATCTTAGGAATGGATTGGTTATCTAAGCACGATGCCCAGATAGATTATCGAAATAAGAAGGTAATGGTAAAGATGCCAGACGAGAGGATAGTAATGTTTAAGGGTCAAAAGCAAGCAAAGAAGTTCTTAACAATGCTTCAAGCTAAAAAGTTACTACGGCAAGGATGCGAGCATTTCGTTGCTTATGTGATTGATTAAAGTCAGGAGCCAGCAAAACTTGAAGATATTACAGTAGTCAATGAATTTCTATACGTGTTTCCCGATGAGTTACCAAGACTTCCTCTAGACAGAGAAATTGAGTTTGCGATCGACTTAGCACCTGGAACGGAACCAGTATCCAAGGCCCCGTACAGAATGACGCCCGTTGAGATGAAGGAACTAGCAAAGCAATTGCAAGAGTTGTTAGAAAAAAGAGTAATCAGACCCAGTGTATCCCCGTGGGGTGCACCAGTACTATTTGTCAAGAAGAAGGATGGAAGCATGAGACTGTGCATCGACTATCGGGAGCTCAACAAGCTTAATATCAAGAACAAGTATCTGTTACCCAGAATTGATGATTTGTTTGACCAATTGAAAGGAGCCAAGTACTTCTCCAAGATCGATTTGAGATCGGGATATCATCAACTAAAGATTAAGCCAGAGGATATACCGAAGACAGCTTTTAGGATAAGGTATGGACATTATAAATTCTTAGTGATGTCATTTGGATTGACCAATGCCCCGACAGCATTCATGAACCTGATGAACAGAATTTTCATGGAATACTTGGACAAGTTTGTTATTGTGTTTATAGATGATATTTTGATTTATTCAAAGACAGAAGAGGATCATGCAGAACATTTAAGGACAACTTTGGAGATTTTGAGAAAGAAAAAGTTATACGCTAAATTTTCAAAGTGTGAGTTTTGGTTATAGGAAGTTCAGTGCTTAGGACACATAGTCAGTAATGAAGGGATCAAAGTGGACCCAGCGAAGATTGAAGCAATTACAAATTGGGAAAGACTGAGAACACCAACAGAGGTAAGAAGTTTCTTGGGATTAGCAGGATATTATCGCCGATTTGTTCAAAATTTCTCAAGGATTGCAATACCATTGACGAAGCTTACATGGAAGAATGAAAAGTTCATATGGAATGATAAATGTGAAGAAAGTTTTCAGGAATTGAAGGGAAGATTAATTACGGCACCTCTTTTGTCACTTCCAGATGATCAAGGGAATTTTGTAATCTATAGCGATGCTTCTCATAAATGACTCGGATGTGTTCTAATGCAGCACGATAAGGTTATTGCATATGCGTCAAGGCAATTGAAACCCCACGAGCAAAAGTATCCAACCCATGATTTAGAGCTAGCAGCCATAGTATTCGCTTTGAAGATTTGGAGACATTATCTATATTGAGAGAAATGCGAGATTTATACGGATCACAAAAGCTTGAAGTACATATTCACGCAGAAGGAGCTTAATATGAGACATAGAAGATGGTTGGAATTGATTAAGGATTATGATTGCACGATTAACTATCATCCCAGTAAAGCAAACGTCGTGGCGGATGTGTTAAGTCGGAAAGAAAAGTTGAATGTGTTATCAGTACCCGAAGAGATATACAAGGAATTTTAGAAACTGGAATTGGAGATTAGAGTTTGCAAGCTTGATGAAGCATGAGTGTATAATATGACTTTCCATTTAGAGTTGCTAGAAAAGATAAGGAAGTGTCAAGCAGAGATAATGGATCAGGACATTAATCATTTGGTAGGAGAGGAATTGTGCACGCAAAAGGACGATCAATGTATTCTTAGGTTTTCTTCTAGAATTTGGATTCCACCAGTAACGGAGTTGAGGAATGAAATTTTACAGGAAGCTCATAATTCAAGGTATTCAATCCATCCAGGATGTACCAAGATGTACAGAGATTGAAAGGAAAATTATTGGTGGCCAGATATGAAGAGGGAAATTGTGGAATGGGTTAGTAGATGTTATACATGTCAAAGAGTTAAAGCAGAGCATCAGAGACCAAGTGGATTGTTGCAGCCATTGGAGATTCCAGAGTGGAAGTGGGAGAATATTGCCATGGATTTCATAGTCAGATTACCAGGACGAAAGCCAATCATGATGCCATTTGGGTTATAGTGGACAGACTTACCAAGTTAGCTCATTTTCTGCCTATAAATGAAAGATTTTCACTAGACAAGTTAGTCCATATGTACCTGAAGGAAATCGTAGTTCGTCATGGAGTCCCTGTGTCTATCGTATCCGATCGAGATCCGAGATTTAATTCGAGGTTTTGGAAAAATTTTCAAGAATATTTGGGAACGAGACTGAATATGAGTACGGCTTACCATCCACAGACGGACGGCCAAAGCGAAAGGACAATCCAGACGATCGAAGACATGTTACGTGTTTGTGCCATTGATTTCAAAGGAAGTTGGGACAAGCATTTACCCTTGGTAGAATTTGCTTATAACAACAGTTATCATGCCAGTATTGGGATGCCACCCTATGAAGCTCTTTATGGACGCAAATGTCGATCTCCCGTATATTGGGACGAAGTAGGAGAACGTAAAATACTTGGACCTGAATTGGTGCAACAGACGAAGGAAGTTATTGAAGTTATCCAGAAGAGATTGATAGCAGCACAAGACCGTCAAAGGAAATATGCAGATCAATCCAGGAAAGATATGGAATTTGAAGAAGGAAATCTGGTATTACTGAAAGTATCGCCGTGGAAAGGATTGACACGATTTGGAAAGAAAGGAAAACTGAGCCCAAGATATGTCAGACCTTTTGAGATTTTAAAGCGCGTCGGAAAAGTAGCTGACGAGTTGGCGTTACCTCCACACATAGAGCACATCCACAATGTTTTTCACGTATCGATGCTTAAGAAGTATAATCCAGACTCCAGGCATGTAATCGAATATGAGCCAATAGAACTTCAAGCAGATTTATCATATGTAGATAGTCCGATAAAGATTCTAGAAGAAAGAGAGAAAGTGTTAAGGAATAAAGTGGTAAAGTTAGTAAGAGTACTGTGGAGAAACCCAAAGGTTGAAGAGTCAACCTGTGAGTTAGAAAGTGATATGAGAGAAAAGTAACCTCATTTGTTTCCTTAGGAGATTCTGAGGACTGAATCCTTTTAAGGGAGAAGGATGTAATATCTGGGATATATCGTGTAATTATTTTTGCTAATAAATAAATATTATGCATGTCCAGTATTTATTCTGTGAGTTATTTGTTAAGTGGTATATGTGTTTGGATGTTTAAAAATAATATCAATTGAGTATTTTATTTTTATATGTTCAAAATAAAATATAGATAATTGTCATATCTTCTTATTTATTTTTATATTGATTTATGATTTTATAGGAAATATATGGATTTTATAAATTCTTTTTCCGAGTATTTATAAACTATTTTATACAATCGGGAACCAACCGACGTCACCCGTTTTTACATTTTTATAACCCGAAACTCTTCCGAGAACCCCTTCCTAACCTAATTGCAATATTTCGAGCATTTTCCATGTTTCGACTTTTTTGATCCGGCGTACGGTTTGACCTGCGCGGGTCCCGACGCAATATTTTCGATACACTATTCATTTTGGTAAATCAATAAAACTCATATTTTCGATAAACGGGATCTCTTTATTAAACTATTATAATTATCACCTCGTAATACGTGTAACCAGGCGCTGAGACCAAGACCGCAGTACAAATTATACTGATTTGGATAATTATCCCGAAAACCGGTACCGTTTGGATCTGTTTTTATAAATAAACGTACCATTTTATATCCGGAATGATCCAACAGGATACTAATTTTCCGTAATTATAAATAGCCTTTACCGTATTTTATTTAGTACTGAAAATCATTTGCAAACAGTAATTATATAATTTTACAGAGAAAATCTATATATTCATATAAACTTTCAAGAATCAAACAGCAATTCGGAGGTGTTATTGAAATCCGTTTGAAAAGCTTGAGTAACCAAAACGAAGGGTTTGAAGAGTACTATCAGATTATACAAGTTTCAGAACTGCAGAATCAAAGGTTTATTCTCTATATTTTTATTTATTTTTGAATTATTTTGATTTAAAATATGAATTTTTGTTCGGATGATTGTTTGAATGATTTGATGATTGCATGTTGTAGAGCTTGTTTTCCTGATGATTTTCATATGTCATATGACTGACTTGGAGTTCAATTAAATGTTTAAAATTGAGTTTAATCTTCGAATTTTAAAATTTGGGTTTATACATGAATGTTCTTAATTGAAATTTATGCCTTTTTGTTCTAGGGGTTATTAGCTGTTGAAATATAGTGGGTTGTGTTCCTTATGAAATTGCAATCGATTGGTGTATAGCTCGTTAACAGACGATTTATGGTTTGAAGGGAGTTGTGTTTTTAAAGTTACGTCGGGCTCGCCGGAAATCGGCGAACTTCCCGGCCAAATTCCGGCCAACTCAGGGGTTATTGATGTGTTTTGATTGTATGAATAGATTCCTGGTGATGTATAGATCATATCTGGAGGAGTTGGTGGTGTGAGGATGTCGGGAACATGTTCTCCGGCCATCCCCGTAATTTTCCGGCAACTGAGCTGCAAAATTGCAGTTTAGTTCCTGTACTTTTGAAGATGGTGAAGTTTAGTCCCTGAAGTTTCTGGAAATTGCAGAAATAGGATTCCTGTTTTAAAAATGTTTAAAAATCATATTTTCTATTTATTTTAATTATAAAAATTCATTTTTAATTTCTGAAAATCCCAAAAATTATTATTTTAATTCCAAAAATTATTTTTAATTCAAAAATAAATATGAATTACTTAGTTATTTAATTTTAGTTAATAATTAATTGATTAATTAGTCAATTAATTTGAAATTAATTGATTAATTGATTTTAATTAATTAGTTAATTAGATTTAATTATTTAATAATAATTTAAAAATTCTGAAAAATAGTTTCGAGCTTTAAAATATTATTTTAAATTGTTTTCAACGCTCGATAATTATTAGAAAATTATTTTGAAGCGAGATGTTGTAATAACCCCAAAAATTTTGGATTTTTTGTAACCCTTATGAATAGTGATTTTGCTGATTATGTTGAATAAGAAAACTTTTCATGCCACGCTATGTAGCAGTTCTTTTATTGATATTCTGAGATCTTATTAGTACTCTATATGGTATATAAGTTTATGTAAAGATCGTCAGAATCCAGATTCGATCACTTTGATTTTTCCCGAAAATCCACCAGATACCGAAAGAATTGAGTATAAGGTAACATGATTAAAAAGATTTAAATTCAAGGATTATAAGAGAGGATCATAAAAGGAGTATAAAATATTGAGAAAGGTTAAGGAAACCCAAATAATAAGATCTCGGGTATGATCCCTCAAACGATAAACGAGAACGAAAGTTAAGCGAACCGTATAACAGATAAGCGGTCATTAGCCAAGTAATTAAGAGTTAATCAAAGAGGTTGGTGGATGATGATGTCATCACACCAACAAGGAGATGACATGTGTTAACAAGATGACTTAAGCATGGTGACATAAGCATGACAAGTGGAAGGAATGGTTGGTTGATTGTGAGCCATGCATTTTTCACCATGGTAAAAATTAATTAACAAAAAAAAAGGTAGCAACCAAGCCAAGGAAAATCATAACACAAATTGGAAGTTGACTTTTCATTTCAAGAAGAAAATCTCTCGGTTTCTTCATCATTTCAAGAAGAAAAAAATCAAAAACCAAGATCCAAGGTTTGTTAATTTGTAAGGTAATTATCCAAGGTCCCTTATACTTAGATATGGCTATCCTAGGAATCTAAGCTACAAATTCCTTCACAATCTTTTTCAATAAACCATTGAAGAAGAGAGTGAATAGTGTTTTCAAGAATTTTAAATTTTTGATCTTGTGTTTTTGTCTGGATATAGCTTTTGTAAGGATTTTCAAGGGTTGTTTCAAGCTCCTTAGTTACTTCTAGTCACCAAGGAAGGTATAATCTCATACCCTAGCCTTACTTTTGAATATTTATAGCTTGTTATGATTGGTATAGCTCATGAGAAGCATGATTCATGTATATTTAGAGTTTGGTAGGATTTGTAATGAGTTTGAGTTGTAAATCTTGGTTATCAAATTAATGAACCTTAAGTATAGTAGTAGCTTTTGTTGTGATTGAATGAGTTGGAAAAATCATGAAGTTATGGACTGATGTAGTGAGGCTTGGATGGAGTTTGGTTGTAATGTTGGTTGTGAGTTGGTTTGTGATTGATTTGAAGTGGTTAAAACTTGGTAATCGCGTAAACATAGCCGTCGTAATGCCAGTTTTTATACAACTACTTGTTCTTAATATTCAGGATAGAGAGCTAACTTTTAAATCTGTAACTTTGCGATGCTTAGCTATATTTTGTCGTAAGCTTCATTTTGATATGTGGTTCGTTTGAATCCGATGTACGGTTTAGGAGAAACGACCGTTTTAAGTAACGGCGTTTCGCGAACAAACCATTTTCCCTCGCCTTACTTTGAAACCTTGGTTAAGGTCCCTAAATGACTATTTGGAGTATGAAATAATTAATTAAGGTTAAAGGGTCAGTTGGTAGGGTATTCGCGAAAGCGTCGCCTTAAACTTCATAACGGTTAATTTATTAAAAATGGTGGAGCTAAGGGTAGTCGAGCGACTTATGTGAATCGTTAAGCGCAAAAGTGAACGTTAGGGTCTAATTGGTTAAAGACTAGTTTCTTAAGCGACCGTGGTTTAATTCCAACTTATATGTTGTTTATAGGTTACCAGACTCGCCCCAGGCCTTTTACCACCCCTAGTTGCTCAGGCAAGTTCTCTACCCGTTATACTGTTGTTGTGATGTAAATATATTGGTGCATTATCTTGAGATAAGTGCATGGTTGTTATTAGCAAATCTTGCGATATATTGGAGCATGTTGATATGGTATTTATATGCATGCCTGTTTCGTAATCTTGATATTCTATTATCAATTCAAATGCTTATAAACTGCATAATACCTATGCTAGAGATAAGCAATAGTTGTGTATACCCTTAGTATAGGGGACCCAAAGGTGAACATTTTTCTAAACCGGGAGTCGATGTTCCGGGTATAATATATATATATATGAGATATATATATAGTTTTCTATAACTATTAATCGGATAAGGTATATTCGATAGTTTTGAATAATAATCAAACTATTTTCAATTATTCAAATAAAGACCGTACTTGCATATAAGTATATCTTTGTTATTATTATTCGTTTCAAGTATGAGTTTTTAAAACTTCTACTTCATTTATTTTTATAAAGATTATCCTTTATGGGAATATTATTTAAATAATAATATTCAGATATTTTCTAACATATAGGGACTGATTTATTTTATTAAATCAGCATTACCTCAAACAATCTTAAAAATATTTTTGAGTCTTCAAAATGATTTTAAAAGTTAGAGCGGATCCCAAAACTCGTTTTCAAATTTTAAGATCTTCCTTTTGAAGGGGACTTGAATACTCGCTCAAAAATCTGAGGGATCCGGCTCTGTGGTGTATTTTATATTCGCAACGAGGTTGTTGTTTTGAGAAAACAATTTGATTACTTGCCCAACGTTTGGGAAGTAAGTCCATATAATTGAGTCGGCATAAGCGACAAGCCGGGGTACAGTCTATAAAGGTATAAGAGGTTGGGTGACAGTCCATCCACGCGTGAGTGGCCGGGTAACGGTCTAGCGCGAGGTCCTAATGCGGCCAGGGTGATGACCGGCGAGGAATTCATCCATCTACAGTAGAAAAGGTTACTTATTGGTATCTTTGCCTGAGCAGCAAGATATCAGGTTTATGCCAAAATTCTCTTCTTTCCAAATTCATTGGATATGACAAGTCTGTTTATACTTGTCATGACAGAGGTTTTCAGAGAATGTATTGAGATATATATATATATATATATATATATATATATATATATAGAAGTGTATATATATATCGGGACTTAATGAAGTATCTCGTAACTTCATATCTTTTGAATGATATTTCAAAGATTGAATTTATTCAAGTCTTATCTTGTAGTCTCATCTATATGATGAACTTTTGAAACTAATTATAACTTGAATGGTGGTAGTTCAAGTAGTATTCGGAAAAGATATAAGTATATTGGAGTATCTTGTAACTTCATCTTTTAAACTTACATCTAGTAAATGATTATCTTATGCATGCGAAAGATTTTCAGAAAAACGTTGAGACAAGGTTAGATATATGAGATCACCTTGCAACAATATTTTTATACAGTTATAAACTGGAACTCTATGTATATTATGCATGGAAGAGGATTTCCAAGATTTTGAAAAGTATATATGCTTTATACTGAATATTTTGCGACTTGATGACGTTAAGATATCAACTTGGTTCATTTCTTCTTGACCAAGACTTTCATGAGTATTATGATGAGAATGCTCATATATTGTTAATCATTATACATATTATTTTGGGGGGCTTATTGCTCACCTTTGCTTTCTTCTTTCATCACACAACAACAGATAGACAAAATGAACAGGACTAAGCTCCCAATTCGCAAGCGGATAGGAAACATTCTGCAGTTTCCTGTAGGCGTGGATGACGCTGTAGCTGAGGTAGGAACTACCAGCGGGCTAGGTTTTCAACTATTGATGTATATTTACGAACTGTAATAATGGTAAGGAAAATGTAAATTTATTTAGAAACCCTTTTTAAGGTGTAATGGTTTATAATTGTGGGATAAAATGACTTGTGTTATTTTTGGTACTCATCTCTGAGACTATAACTTGTGGTGTGTGTGTATATTATGGGGTCACAGTATGCAGTAATTGCTTGTTTATTTAGATTATGTGTTGTTAAGGGAAATGGAACTCGTGACAACCCGGATCCCCGACCCCGGATTTAGGGGTGTTACAGAAATGGTATCAGAGCCAAGTGTTATAAACCTCAGAGATGATGTGACGTTAAAATTATAAGTTCGCTAAGATAATAAGAACTCTTGCCAAGTTCATGGTCGGACTACCTAACATAGTACTGACAGTTAAAACCCTTATGGGAACCCTTATAAATATCATGATAGTAACATAGTTCGTTAGCGTATAGGGCAGCGGGGCACCGAACCCTGAGGTTCAGGAGCATCAGCATGAGGATGTTTTATTACATGTTGGAGATCAAATTATGAATCCGATAGAATACCCTAACAAGGGACCGGATGAGATTCATACTGAGAATGTTGCGGTCGAGGATGTTATCCCAGAAGGGATTGCTGTTGAGGAGGATCCTGACGAGAATAAGGAGAGGACCGCTGAGGAGTTGATGACCATAGTCAGGGCGACTACCAGAGCTAGGATGGCCGCGAGGGTGGCACTAGAGGATGAAGAGTTACCAAGGTACAGAGGATAGTGATGGCAGAAGGAGTGGGACCTTCCATAGCACCAATTATACCAGTAGCAGACCCTCTCTCAGAGGTTTTTGTAGACATTCATGAGGTTCCACCAATTCCTAAACCCTCCCCTGTACATAGCCCAGCACCTACTGAGGAAATGCCACCTTTATCTCCTGCACCATTGTCACCTGATACCGTGCTTGGTTATCCATTTGGATCTCCTGGGTATGCACCTCCTGCACCCCATGGAATGTTAGATGCTACCGTTCAGGCTTCTCTCATCGCTGATTATCATATGACTTTGGGTGGCCTGTCTGAGGCCCGTAATGTTAGGAATGATCTGTTGGATCGACTTACTGCACCAAGGATTGAAGGCGGGGTACTTCCGGCAGGATTAGCTTATAGCATGGACAGGATTGAGACTACCACCCGAATTACAGCTAGAGGCCATCTTGAGGGCCAGATTGATCCAGCTCTACTTACGACTATCTTAGGCCTCATCACCGCCTTAATGGAGCAAGTTAGGGATGTTGTGCGTGCCCGCATTTCTTGATCCACAATAGTGTGCAGAGTCAGAGCGATCAGACAAGGATTTCATGTAGCACCGCTTTTGGAGGATTAGCCTAAGTTATGAATGATTAGTTTTAATGACTAGATGATTATCTATGGTAGTACTTTTGGGATAGAAGCGATCAGATCAAATGATGTAATTCTCTTTCATGTGTTCAGTGGTTGTACCCTCGAATAAATGGTTATGTATATATTTGTTCCTTTAAGTTCAAATCAGTTTGTTTGTGATAAGTTCATATTGTTAATTGCACTATTAACACTTAAGAGTGTCATGAAGTTTATAGAACGTGAGAATTCATAATTTACGATCATGTAAGGACTGAACAAGGGAAAGACTTAAGCAAAGTAAGACAAATATCAAGAGATTCTCAAAAAAATTTCAAGCATTATGCCCCCACGAGGAATAAGATTAGGGGCAAACCCTGAATATGATAATCAGGGAGGTTGTAATCAAGATACAAGGAACCCAAAATGTAATGAAGTGGAAAATGAAGATTTTAAAATAAAAGATGACCCCGATTATGGGGAGTAGGAAGAAATATTTAGACTGAGAAAACAGAACTCGAGCAAGGAAGGGAGCACCAAGACGGTACTCCTATGAAGCAATTCATGGACCTGCCTAAACAAAACTAATACTTTTACCCCCAAACACCACCCTGAGGAAATAATATGGTGTGAAATTCTTTCATGACCTTTAAGTCGCTAAGCTCTCAGAGTTCCAAGGAACAGGTTGACCCAGTCGAGGCAGGAGCCTGGCTTAAGGAAATATAGGAATCATTTGAGATTCTAAATGATTGACGAATCACAAAAGACTGTTTTTGTCACTTACCCTCCTAAGAGAGAGGCCACCCGCTGGTGTAAGGCCAAGAAGGGCACGGAGCCAGAGGTTATAATTAACTGATTAAAGTTCAGTCAATTGTTTTCGGGAAAGTACTTCCCAAGGATAAGGAGATAGTGTAAAAGCTTTAGAGACAGAACAAAGGCGGACGTGTATGATGAATTATGAATCTAAGTTGTAAAAGTTGTCAAGATTCGTTCTGAGGACACAAATCCCAGAACGACGTGATGTTTGAAGTCCATGATTAGTAGGTTCATGAAATGATGGTAAGAGAAAGGAAAATAAAAAGAAACTGAAGTGAAAAAGAATATAAAGGCAATAGAGTTTGAGCAATGATAAGGGAGTTGGGTATAAGGAAACCCTAAAGACTCGTAGCAATAAAAAATAGAAAAATATGTAATCGCCAGGATAAAGGTGATTCACCATGAGTTAAAATTGATGGTTGAAGGCATAAGAGATACATATATTTTATCCCCTTTAAGTTGGGAGGATTCGAGGAAACCTTGAGATAGTTTGGATGATAAATAATGAGACACGGATAGACTGAGGAGAAAAGAAAGTAAGAAATTAGGAATTTGGATGAATGAAGTGACCTTCAAGAATGTGAAGTATGAGTAACGCATGTGAATTGATACCCAAAAAGGGGGACTCCAGGCATAAAAGATATCCCAGCATTGAAATGACTGTTGAGATAAATAAAAGAGGTAAATGAGTAGTTAGAACTAAAAGGTTCACGTTGAACACGAGCAATATCTTCTAGAACATCCCTGTTATCATACTGAATCAAGGAAATAAAATCGGATAACCGTGGTTATCTTTTGGAGGTCATATTGATTGAACTCATTATGAATAAGGATGCTATTGTGAAATTTGGTATAGACTATCGAGATGGGAATAATTAAATAAGATAATCTATCAAGGATATATAACTTGATTTATCCATGGAAGGATGCATGTACCTTTTTTTAAAAGTGGAATTAGGGATAGAACCTTGGTAACTTAAGATGAATCCTAGGGGAATGCATAAAGGTTGGCATTTCACCATTAATAGGGACAATATGAGTTTTGAAAGTATGAATTGGAAAGGATTAAGGTAACAACAACCTTTAAGGATCAGTGGAGAAATTTTTCAGAAATATATAGACAATGATTTTGGTAGTAGTAAATGGTATCTTGATATACCCTGTGCCTAGGGTGTACCTGATGAAGGATTTAAGGATAACCTTAGAGGTTTTACAAGGAGAAAGTTAGTATTCAAAGTTCTCAAGAATAGAAATTTTGATAAAGGAAATATGACATAATTATAATAATGCCAGGTGGGGCACGTGTTGAACCATAAGAAAGTATAGATCGACCCAATGAGGGTCGAGATTGGTGAAAACAAGAAGGACCCAAGATAAGAGATGTCCTAAGTATGATCGAGAGTCAGTCGTGACAATGATCACCTCTAAAGACCGAGGCAATAACTTATGCAAAAATGGTGATATTTTTTTTCTCACCAAAGCTTAAAAAAGAGCATCTTCACACAAGCAGTGATTGGAAATGAGGTAGAAAATTTAGTTGGAGATCGTGCAAAGGACATTGATTATAAGGAACTATTACTATCAGGAAAGGCCATTGAGGTGGCCGACACTCTAACTGTAAGAGAGCAACTATAGGCGCTCGTGCCAGAGGAATACAGTGATGATGGTTAAAGCCGTGAAGGGTATATTGTAGTATGGAAGATTGACATTCCTTCTGATGACTGTGCAATACCTAACCGTAATAGTAGTTTGGTAAAGATTTAGTTTATAAAATCACCGTGAGCGGGCTATCTATCTTAGAAGGTCCTATCTTGAGATAAGCCAGGACCATGTTACGAAAGGACTAAATGAACCTTTGAGCTTCATGTCTCCTAATAAAGACATATGATTAAGAATGGTATTAACTTGCTATCATTGCTTTTATTGAAACTCTTCTACAATTTTATCTACTTCATGTCATATGTATGTCAAGTTCAGGAGTATTCTTCATAAATCATGAATGATGATTATGTTACCTTCTTGGAAGAATTCGATAAGGTAGGTATGGACTGCATGAATAGATATTAAGACTTCATGGAAAATGAATGACGACAGTAGGTCAGCGATGGACCATAGTAATGCAACAATGATTCTACGGGTAATGAGCCGATTACAACTGTAAGAGTTGTATTAGAATGTATGTTAAAATTGAGTACCACTAATCGGGTCGTGGTGATGTATAAGTTATCATTGATAGACTAATTAAGACGATGATCTACCTATTGAATATTTATTCCTTCTTAGTAATAAAGAGTAGTATTACCATACGAGAAAGGTTGCAATACAAGCATATAATTCTAGTAACGATGATGCCTAGAATGAAATCCCAGATTCGATTTTCGCTGTCGAAGGAGTTTCAACGGTGATTGTTTATAAGCTCGAGCAAGAGCATGGGTTCACTGGATGATGGACGGAATAAAAAAAATATTCAGGCACGTGAATTGTGATGCGATAATACTGGATATTGATATAGATACTTATGTTTCATTTTCCTTTGATAAACCTCTATAGTTCAGATGTAGATTCCAAGCCAGATATTTTATGGCAGTATATTTTTTATATAATGCTCTTAAATTCGTTCTTTTCTCTCCTTTTCATTTTGTATAAGCTGAGAAGAACAACCCTTCCAGAAGGGGAGGTATTGCCGAATGACTATCTATCTGTGTGATAGAAGCCTAGTAGGATACCATCTATTGTTTAATTGCTTGTCAAGTACTAAAGGCTGGCCACCTTCTGTACTAACTATGCGATGTAACAAGTGTTCATGATCATAGTGATCTCTCAATAAAATCCTGTACTTCTATATGATGGATCAAGCTTTCGAAGATGGAAGTAGCTAGAAAGGAAGTAGTATCAGTGCGGTGGTATTTCGAATCTAACGCGTTCGTGATACTAAGGTTGACGCAATTATTAAAAAGGTTATAGAATGCTAATGAGCAAAAGTGTAACCAGTATAGTATTATGTACGGAAGATTGTAATGACTACGAACTGTAAAAGAACGGGTATTGAGAAGCAAAACCTATAATGCTAGAAGCTATGATGAGAGTCTGTGCAATAGACTTGAAAGAATTTGGAATGGTCACTTAAACGCGGATTGAGTTTTCTTACGACAATAGATCGTGTGTCAGTATCGAGATGTCGCCTTATGAGATCCTTGAGGGAACATAATGTCGATCTCCCTTATGTTAGGATGAAGTTACAGAGCGCAAGATGCTCGGACTAGCAGTGGTCCAAAGGACAAAAGGATATAATAGATCTAATCAGAGGACGGCTAGTAGTAGACCAAGACTAACATAAGAAGTATATTGATTTGACACGAAAGGAAAAAGAGTAGGAAGTAGGGGACCTAGTCCTGTTATAGGTATTCCCTTGGAAAAGATGGATGTGGTTCAGAAAGAAAGGAAAGCTAAGCCCACGAAGTGTTGGACCCTTAGAGATATTAAGACGTATTGGGAAGTTAGCATATGAGCTAGCCATACCCCCGAACCTGTAGCAAGTTCATAACGTGTTCCACATATTAATGTTAAGAAAGTGTAATCCGGATGCCAGACAATAGGGGCATATGAGCGCATAGACATGCAACCAGACGTAACCTATATGGAGCAACCAGGAAGGGTTATAGATCAAAAAGGAACAAGTGCTTAGGAGAAGGGTTATCAAACTAGTCAGAGTTTGGTGGTAGAACCACAATGTGGAGAATTGACTTGAGAGTTACAAAGTGCAATACTAAGAAAGTATCCCTATTCATTTTCTATATGATTCCGGGACAGAATCCTTTTAAGAAGGGGAGATTGTAATAACCCCAAAAATTTTGGACTTTTTGTAACCTTTATGAATAGTGATTTTCCTGATTATGCTGAATAAGAAAACTTTTCATGACACGCTATGTAGCAGTTCTTTTATTGATATTCTGAGATCTTATTAGTACTCTATATGGTATATAAGTGTATGTAAAGGTCGTCAGAATCCAAATTCGAACACTTTGATTTTTCCCGAAAATCCACCGGATACCGAAAGAATTGAGTATAAGGTAACATGATTAAAAGGATTTAAATTCAAGGATTATAAGAGAGGATCATAAAAGGAGTATAAAATATTGAGAAAGGTTAAGGGAACCCAAATAATAAGATCCCGGGTATGATCCCTCAAACGATAAAAGAGAACGAAAGTTAAGCGAACCATATAACAGATATGCGGTCATTAGCCAAGTAATTAAGGGTTAATCAAAGAGGTTAGTGGATGATGATGTCATCACACCAACAAGGAGATGACATGTGTTAACAAGATGACTTAAGCATGGTGACATAAGCATGACAAGTGGAAGGAATGGTTGGTTGATTATGAGCCATGCATTTTTCACCATGGTAAAAATTAATTAACAAACAAAAAGGTAGCAACCAAGCCAAGGAAAATTATAACATAAATTGGAAGTTGACTTTTCATTTCAAGAAGAAAGCTCTCGACTTCTTCATCATTTCAAGAAGAAAAAAATCAAAAACCAAGATCCAACCTTTGTTAATTTGAAAGGTAATTATCCAAGGTCCCTTATACTTAGATATGGCTATCCTAGGAATATAAGCCACAAATTCCTTCACAATCTTTTTCAATAAATCATTGAAGAAGAGAGTGAATAGTGTTTTCAAGAATTTAAAATTTTTGATCTTGTGTTTTTGTTTGGATATAGCTTTTGTAAGGATTTTCAAGGGTTGTTTCAAGCTCCTTAGTTACTTCTACTCACCAAGGAAGGTGTAATATCATACCCTAGCCTTACTTTTGAATATTTAGAGCTTGTTATGATTGGTATAGCTCATGGGAAGCATGATTCATGTATATTTAGAGTTTGGTTGGATTTGTAATGAGTTTGAGTTGTAAATCTTGGTTATTGGATTAATGAACCTTAAGTATAGTAGTAGCTTTTGTTGTGATTGAATGAGTTGGAAAAATCATGAATTTATGGACTGATGTAGTGAGGTTTGGATGGAGTTTGGTTGTAATGTTGGTTGTGAGTTGGTTTGTGATTGATTTGAAGTGGTTAAAACTTGGTAATCGCGTAAACATAGCCATCGTAATGCCCATATTTATACAACTACTTGTTCTTAATATTCGGGATAGAGGGATAACTGTTAAATCTGTAACTTTGCCATGATTAGCTAGATTGTGTCGTAAGCTTCGTTTTGATATGTGGTTCACTTGAATCCGATGTACGGTTTAGGAGAAACGACTGTTTTAAGTAACGACATTTTGCGAACGAACCATTTCCCCTCGCCTTACTTTGAGACCTTGGTTAAGGTCCTTAAATGACTATTTGGAGTATGAAATAATTAAGGTTAAAGGGTCAGTTGGTAGGGTATTCGCGAAATCATCTCCTTAAACTTCGTAACGGTTAATTTATTAAAAATGGTGGAGCCGAGGGTACTCGAGCGACTTATGTGAATTGTTAAGCGCAAAATCGAACGTTAGGGTCTAATTGGTTAAAGACTAGTTTCTTAAGCGACCGTGGTATAATTCCAACTTATATATTGTTTATAGTTTACCAGACTCGCCCCAGGCCTTTTACCACCCCCAATCGCTCAGGCAAGTTTTCTACCCGTTATACTGTTGTTGTGATGTAAATATATTGGTGCATTATCTTGAGATAAGTGCATGGTTGTTATTAGCAAATCTTGCGATATATTGGAGCATGTTGATATGGTATTTATATGCATGCCTGTTTTGTAATCTTGATATTCTATTATCAATTCAAATTCTTATAAACTGCATAATACCTATGCTAGAGATAAGCAGTAGTTGCGTATACCCTTAGTATAGGGGACCCAAAGGTGAACATTTTTCTAAACCGGGAGTCGATGTTCCCGAGTATAATATATATATATATATAGTTTTATATAACTATTAACCAGATAAGGTATATTCGATAGCAGACTATTTTCAATTATTCAAATAAAGATCGTACTTTCGTATAAGTATATCTTTGTTATTATTATTCGTTTCAAGTATGAGTTTTTAAAACTCCTACTTCATTTATTTTTATAAAGATTATCCTTTATGGGAATATTATTTAAATAATAATATTCAGATATTTTCCAATATATTGGGACTGATTTATTTTTTTAAATCAGCATTACTTCAAACATTCTTAAAAATGTTTTCGAGTCTTCAAAATTATTTTAAAAGTTAGAGCGGATCCCAAAACTCATTTTCAAATTTTACGATCTTCCTTTTGAAGGGGACTTGAATACTCGCTCAAAAATCTGAGGGATCCGGCTCTGTGGTGTATTTTATATTCGCAACGAGGTTGCTGTTTTGAGAAAACAATTTGATTACTTGCCCAACGTTCGGGAAGTAAGTCCATCTAATTGAGTCGGCATAAGCGACAGGCCGGGGTACGGTCTATAAAGGTGTAAGAGGCTGGGTGACAGTCCATCCATGCGTGAGTGGTCGGGTAATGGTCTAGCGTGAGGTCCTAATGCGGCCAAGGTGATGACCGGCGAGGAATTCATCCATCTACAGTAGAAAAGGTTACTTATTGGTATCTTTGCCTGATCAGAAAGATATCAGGTTTATGCCAAAATTCTCTTCTTTCCAAATTCATTGGATATGATAACTCTGTTTATACTTGTCATGACAGAGGTTTTCAGGGAATGTATTGAGATATATATAGGTGTATATATATATATATCAGGACTTAATGAAGTATCTCGTAACTTCATCTCTTTTCAATGATATTTCAAAGATTGAATTTATTCAAGTCTTATCATGTAGTCTCATCTATGTGATGAACTTTTGAAACTAATTATAACTTTAATGTGAAAGGAATATGTCCAAAGTCCAATCATGTATTAGGATTTAGGAATAACTTTTATGTAATCTGTTTTGATTTCATTGATATTAATAAAAGACTTGTTTTGTTTTTATTACAGGCTCTATCTATTTAAGTGTTTAAATAAGATATACCATAGTTTAGAGTAAAGCTTTTTATGGATTATGATGAGATCATAATAGTGAGACCTAAAAGATGATAACTCTAAACTTAAATAGTTCCTGATCATAGGATTACTAACTGGTAATTAATAATCCGCAAAGATCGGTACATACTATGCTTGCTTCATTATGAAGGATGTCTGTTCTCATAGATATTTGTGTGGTGACACTATAGCTAGTATGTAGGTGCTTATTATAGAATAAGTTCACTGAACATGACTCGCACAGCTGAACAACTGATGGAGTTCACTCACATGTCAGCAGTTGTTCACATAGTGATAGTTGTACAAGTATCCTTAGACTTGAGGTCATCATAGTCATCTTGTGTACACTGAACTATGCTTTGGTTTAGTTCTTAGTCTCCAGGGACAATTATTAGGGCTCTACTTGGTATAGGAATTTGTACACGAAGATAGTGTATGATCAATAAAGGATCTACCCCTTCCAGTGAAGGAAGCGAATGTTCAAGGCTGATCCACTTATGCTAGTTCAGGAATCTCTGGCCAGAGTGAATGAAATTAGAAAGGAGTTTCTAATTTGCATAGAACTACGCATAGTAAATGGTAAGCAAGTGATTGAATTAAATAGGCTTGACACGAGATCCATGCCTTGTATTTAATCGGGACATTGTAGGGTAGAAGGAGTTTATTGTATGATAACTATTCACTGAATAGGTTTTTGGTATTCTAAGCAGTGAATTCATATTATCCGGATAGTCGTGATATGCTGAGAAGTATCCCTCACGATGTAGAATAAATGTGATTAATTAATTAATCATATTTAATAAATTAGAGAATTTATATAAATAATGATAAAATAGTTTTATTATTATTTATTTCTACTATCGGCTTAATATTGAACCTACAGGGTCACACCATAAAAAGAGAATGATTTAATGGTGGAGGAATTAATTAATAATGGCTGATAATTATTTATTTATGAAATAAATAATTAATTGGCAAATTTAATAATTGATTAAATGAGATTTAATTGATTATAAATTAATTAAGAAAAGTTCTTAATATTATTAATTAAAGGATTTAATTTTTGGAAATTAAATCAAGAGAGAGAATTATTTCTAAAGTGTTTGAAAAAAGGTTAATAATTAAAAGGTGTTTTAATTATTAATGAGAATAATAAATGGGATAATAATAATAATATTTATGGGAAAATTTCAGCTGAAAATTTTGCCTATAAATATACTATTATAGACCCTATTTTTATTCGAACCCAAAAACCCAAAAGTTTTAGAAAACCTAATTCTCTCCACCTCCTCCTCCTCCTTAACGTCGTTTTCTTGGTGGATACCGGTGGAGTGCTTCACGTTTGAGGAGCAGCTGCTAAGGATCTCCGATCGTTGCTTTTGGATCGCATATTAAAGGTTAGTAATCGATCCCTATGTTCTTACCACGATTTATATGCTTTTATTTGGATTTTATGTGTGTAAAAGTGTTTTACCATGCCCCCGCTGCGATTAAAATCCAACAGAATGTTGGTAGTTCAAGTAGTAGTCGGAAAAGATATAAGTATATTGGAGTATCTTGTAACTTCATCTTTTAAACTTACATCTAGTAAATGATTATCTTATGCATGTCAAAGATTTTCAGAAAAATGTTGAGACAAGGTTAGATATATGAGATCACCTTGCAACAATATTTTTATACAGTTATAAACTGGAACTCTATGTATATTATGCATGGAAGAGGATTTCCAAGATTTTGAAAAGTATATATGCATATATCCTGAATATTTTGTGACTTGGTCGCGTTAAGATATCAATTTGGTTCATTTCTTCTTGACCAAGACTTTCATGAGTATTATGATGAGAATGCTCATATATTGTTAATCATTATACATATTATTTTGGTGGGCTTGTTGCTCACCCTTGCTTTCTTCTTTCATCACACAACAACAGATAGACAAAATGAACAGGACTAAGCTCCCAATTCGTAAGCGGATAGGAAACATTCCGCAGTTTCCTGTAGGCGTGGATGACGCTGTAGCTGAGGTAGGAACTACCAGTAGGCTAGGTTTTCAACTGTTGATGTATATTTATGAACTGTAATAATGGCAAGGAAAATGTAAATTTATTCAGAAACCCTTTTTAAGATGTAATGGTTTATAATTGTGGGATAAAATGACTTGTGTTATTTTTGGTACTCATCTCTGAGACTACAACTTGTGGTGTGTGTGTATATTGTGGGGTCACAGTACGCAGTAATTGGTTGTTTATTTAGATTAAGTGTTGTTAAGGGAAATGGAACTCGTGACAACCCGGATCCCCGACCCCGGATTTGGGGGTGTTACAGATGTGGCCAACCGAACCCTGTTTATTGCTTTAAAATTGATCCAATGACCCGTTTTAACTCCGAAAAATGTTTTAAAAATCATATTAAATACCCGAAAGACTGTTTATGACCCAAGACTTCCTTATAAATGAAATTTCATTGATTTTCTGACATGCTATGTGCTATATATGACTTGTTTGTTTGACTTTCGGTCTATATGTTTAGCGTTTACTTGTTTTTAGCAAAACTTTCAATCCGTTAGTCGGATTTGGGTAAAACGAAGGGTAGATAGAAGTGTATACCAAATACAATCGTATGAGTTGAGTATTGATAGATACTTATATTATGTGAGCAGAAGAGGCAAGGTGTAGGAAAGGGAAACATATAGTCGAGGAGTAGGAGATTGTGATTGGAAATTGGTGAAGTATAGCAAGTTAGTACCAGGAAAGTGTTGAAAGTGTTCTGAACTTTCTCGATATATATTGTAGTTGATTAATAGTCTTGTTTCATAATGCAAGTGCTTTGAAGCACTGAACCCTAAACCTTGATTTCAGTTGTTGATCTTTGAGCCGTAAACCTTATTCTTTCTGAACCATTTATTGTTGTATACCCGAATACGAATCACAGATATACGATACTACTCCACAAATACATACAAACTAAATGCCAAACACTGACTCAAATTGCTTACATACTCAAACCATTGTACCTTATGCTTTGAAAGACCAAATCCTTGCAACCTTGAAACTTTGATTCCTTTGTTATCTAATTCTTCCATTACCTAACAGCCATTCTTTGAAATTGATATATTGATCCTTTGTGAAGATTGAAACCATTTCATTGTTGAATATCCAATGTTGCTTATGATTTTGTTTATTGCTTTACACTGTTTATTCTGTTATTATGTTAGAATTGGATTATTTTATAAACTTGTGGACCAGATTCGTGGTCAGACCAGATTGGTGGTCAAGTTAGGCCAATGTTTGCCTTGGATCCAGTAAATAGAGCAGAGCTGTGTGCCTTGCTCGGGGTTAGTGCATGATTGATCACTAGCCTAACCTTGGTTTTCAAAATAAAAATATATTATCCAATTCTAAATCATTAATCATTGTTCACTTGATACCCTAATCCTTTTCACTTGATGATCATTATTCTTAGTCTTGTCATTGTGACTTGTTGAGCTAGTTAGCTCATTTGTGCGATGTTGTTTATGTTCTTTCCCAGTTAAGAAGGAACCAGTTGATAGCGAGGATCCCCAATCCAGTGCGAGAGCTAGGGGTCCAGGTTGATCGAGTTAAGCTAGCTGGCAGCTTTTGAGATAGTTTAAGTTTTTAAAAGTTTGTAATAATGTTTAATGTTCTGTTCTAAGGTTGAATAGTTGGTATTTGGACGTTTGTAATATAAGTGTGTGTGTGTGGCTTATGGACATACTTTAACCTGTTGCGGTCCGTGGTAGTTGGTAAGTAGAGTCACTGCATATTATTATTTGCTTTATTATGGTTATAAGTAGGTTATAAATAAGGCATGCGTGTGTGTGTGGACCCCAAACTTCTGACCCGGGTTTGGAGGGCGCCACAGGTTATTTTATGAAGAAAATGGAATCATGCATGAAGTCTCAGCTCCAAGGACACCATAATAAAATGGAGTGGTTGAAAGAAAGAATAGATCATTAATTAAAGTTGCAAGAACTATGCTAGAACAATCAAAGTTACAAACTTATTTCCAGGCTGAGGCTGTCAACACTGCATGCTACACTCAGAATATTTCTTTGATCAATCAAGCCAAATGCATGAATCTAATCAATTATTCAAGTGAAGAAATCCAACTTTAAACTTTCTTCATGTTTTTGGATGCAAGTGCTATATTCTAAGAAACCAAGCTGACCAACATGGGAAGTTTGATGCAAAAGCTAATGAAAGTATCTTTGTTGGATATGCTGTTGGAAAAACATATAGAGTCTACAATCCGATAACCAACATTGTTATGAAATCTGTACATGTTGTGTTTGATGGTAAAATGATTGAAAGACTAACAGATGATGGTTTCCATGAAAGCCTTAAATTTGATAATGTTGAGATATATTGTGAAGATAGTGATGGTGAAAGTGATGTAGAAGGAATCACAAAAGAGTATTCAAAATTATCATCAAGTTAAGGAACAACAGTTGATGCACAGAGTGTGGAATCCGTTGAAAGACAAAGTGCAACATCCGTGGAAAGACAAGGTACTGCATCCGTTGAAAGATAAAGTACAACATCTGTTAAAAGACAAAGTGCATTATCCATTGAAAGGAAGAATACAACATCTGTTGATGATCAATCTAGACCATTGTTTGATAAAACCCCATCTTCAAATCAAAGATCCATAAACTCAGGGGGTGTCATCATGTCAACACCTAGTCACACATCAAGACACCAATGAGGCCACTTCATCTAGAGAAAATCTACCACCTCAAAGAAAATGGACTGAGGATCATTCATTGGAACTAATCATCGGTGATGCAACATCTAGAGTGTAAATAAGAAGGGCAACTCATGATGAATGTATGTATAATAACTTTATAACACATGAAGAAACAAAGAAGGTAGAAGAGGCCCTAATGGATCCAGATTGGTTTTAGCAATACAGGAAGAGCTAAACAAATTTGAGAGAAATGAAGTATGGAAGCTGGTACCCAAGCCTAAACACAAGAATTTTATAGACACTAAGTGGGTATTTAGAAACAAGATGGATGAAAATGGCATAGCCATAAGAACCAAAGCTAGATTGGTTTCCAAAGGGTATTCTCAACAAGAGGGAATAGATTTTGATGAAACATTTGCTCTAGTTGCAAGACTTGAAGCTATACGAATCTTTCTGGGCTATGCAGCCCATGCCAATTTTAAAGTCTATTAAATGGATGTAAACAGTGCCTTTCTGAATGGAGAATTGGAGGAGGAAGTCTATGTCAGTCAACCTCCAGGTTTTAAAGACCCCAACTTTCCAAACTATATTTACTATCTTCTGAAAGCACTTTATGTATTGAAGCAAGCACCTAGAGCCTTGTATGAAACTGATAAGTGGCATTTTATACCGCTTAGAGCGTCTCATAACGGCTTGAATTGGTGTCTTGAACTTGAGTATTTTGTGTATTTGACGCATTTTCTAGTGTTTTTGCATTTCAGAGTATAACTTGCTTTGATAGGTGGTTTTTATCGAATAAGCTTAAGGAAGTGCTTGGAATCAGTCTAGGGGTGATGAGCGAAGAAATCAGCAAAAACAGAAGCAATTCAAGGAATTTTTCAGAAGGGTTGTAGGCGCCCGCATGCTAGTAGCAGGTGACCGCCTGCTAGCAGGCGCCCGCGTGGAGAATGCAGGCGACCGCCTGTGTGCGGAATTTCAGATTCTGAATTTTATTAATTTGAGTCCAATTAGGATTCTATTAGCGCTGGTTCTCTTGGGCTATTATATAAACCTTATGGGAAGACGTTTTCTATATAGAGAAGATAATCAAGAGCGAAGGCAAGAAGATTGAGAAGACCGTTTTAGCACGCAACAACGAAGAAGAGGGAGCATATGTTTATCTTGTGATTCTTTTAATTCGTTGTAACAATGGATGCTAGTTTTCTTTATGCTTTGAACCTTAATACTCTTGTGACGTACTTCATTATTTATTAAGTATTTTTAATCTTTATATCGTTGTGTTTTTATCATGCTTTCATATGAACCCATGATGACGATGATTTCTATTATGGGCTAATCGTGATCATGGGATTCTAGCGGATTTACTATGGATTTATTTAGTTAATTATTTAATACCTTGGTATGTGGTGATTGTATGATATCTAGTATAGGTTATGCTTATTCATCTTATATGCATCGCGAACATGTAAGATAGCCTGTTAATCTCTTGTGAAGCGACAGTGAATCTTGAGATTTAGAACTTGCCATGCTAGCATAGGTTCATGTATTGTATGCATGATTAGTGGGTAACTCTAACCGTTTTACTTGCCCTGTGTAATCATCATGAATAACTTGCGCTTAAATCGTTATGTTGTCAAATTCTGTAGACATATAGGGTCTCAACATAATTGATGCCTATTCAACTTCTGTCTTAATTATGGATGCTTGGTAGAATGGTATTCGTACAACGAAAGTTGGCGTTTATCAGTTTCATGTTATTCGATTAATATCATCACCATTACATGATAAGGGTAATAATAATAACTATTGAATGAAGTAGTAATGAAGTCAGGATCTCATGTGTGTTTAATATTGTTAATTCCAGTGTTTAATTCTCATAGTTCATATTAGTTAACCAACCTTAATTGTTATTGTCTTGACATTGAAAAATAATCATACATTGGTGAGTAAGTGTTAATTATATATAATTATTTGTCTCTGTGGGAACGAACTAGAAATCATTCTATATTATTTGCGAACGCGTATACTTGCGTGATTTATTTAGCGCATGCTTTGTGCCTAACAAGTTTTTGGCGCCGCAGCCGGGGACTCGGTGTTAATTTGTTAAGTTTATGTACTTGTCATTAGTGGTCATTAGGATTCATTGATTAAGACTTGTTACTTACTGCTTTCTGTTTTGTTTCAAGTACTCTAGCGAGCGTTTATGCAAACATGTTCTCGCACTCGCAAGACAAATCTGGATAAAGCTGAGGAAACAGATAAAGCTCTTGACTCTCCGGAGAAGATAATTTTTAAAGATTTGGATAAAGAGAGTGAAAAGAAAGAACCTAAAATAATGGATGATCGTCTAGCTCAAGCTGATCCAGCTCTTATGGACTTTTCTCGGCCTAAAATTGATGACATTCAGTCCAACATCATTCATCCGGCTATTCAGGCCAATACTTTTGAAATCAAGCCGGGCACTATTCAGATGGTGCAGAAATCTGTTTCTTTTGGAGGTGCTGCGACTAAACATCCCAACATGCATATCAGGAATTTTGTCGAGATCCGTAGTACTTTCAAATATAACGATGTCACTGATGAGCTATCAAGATGAGGCTTTTCCCATTCACTCTGAGGGATAAAGCTAAGGACTGGTTACATTCTTTACCAGCTGAGTCCATCACTACTTGGGAAGATCTTGCACAAAAGTTTCTGGTGAAGTTCTATCCAATGGCCAAAACTGCAGCTATGAGGAGTGCTCTTACTCAGTTTACGCAGAAACAAGGAGAATCTATGTGCGAGGCTTGGGAGCGCTACAAGGAGATGTTGAGAAAGTGTCCACATCATGGTATGCCTGACTGGATGGTGATCACTGGTTTCTGCAATGGTTTGGGGGCCCAATCTCGGCCCATGCTCGATGCAGCTTCTGGAGGCGCCTTGTGGGCCAGAAGTTATACTGAGGCCTATAATCTCATTAAAACTATGGCTGCAAACGAGTATCAAAACCCAACTCAAAGGATGATGCCTGGGAAGGTAGCATGTATTCTTGAAGTTGACGCAGCTACAGCTATTGCAGCGCAGCTCCATGCGCTGTCTATGAAGGTCGATTCTTTAGCCAACTATGGAGTTAATCAAATAGTTAGTGTCTGTGAGCTTTGTGCAAGCTCTCATGCTATGGATCAATGTTCTCTTGTTAATGAATCTGTTCATTATGTGAACAATTTTCAGAGACCGCAGCAGCCTGTGCCCGCTACTTATCATCCCAATAACAGAAATCATCCCAATTTCAGTTGGAATAATAATCAGAATGCTGTTCAGCAACCATATCAGCAAGCTGCAAGTAAACAGTTTAATCCACCTGGATTCCAGCAACCTCAACAATTTGCTCAAAGGCAATCATATCCTCAAGAAGGAGGTGCTGCTCCACCTTCTAGTGCTGATTTTGAGGAGTTAAAGCTGATGTGCAAAAGTTAAGCTATTTATATGAAGACCTTGGAAAATCAAATTGGACAAATAGCCAATGCCTTGCTCAATCGTCAACCCGGCACACTTCCCAGCGATACTGGAGTGCCAGGCAGGAAGGAAGCTAAAGAGCAAGTCAAAGCTGTCACCTTAAGGTCCGGAAAAGTTGTTGATGCTGAAAAAGCAAAAGATGTAGAAGTTGAAGTTGTAGATGAAGAAGGAATGTAAAAGGAGAAAGAGGAGGAACCAAGGAAGACTACTGTTGAACACACTCTGCCTGAGGGTAATACAGGGGAGAAACAGCTCTATCCTCCACCACATTTTCCTAAGCGATTGTAATAACAAAAGCTGGACAAGCAATTTGGTAAGTTCTGGAGGTGTTCAAGAAACTTCATTAACATACCTTTCGCTGAGGCTCTTGAGCAAATGCCTAGTTATGTGAAATTCATGAAAGGTAGTCTTTCGATGAAGGTGAAACTGGATGATCTTGATACCGTTGCTCTGACGGAAGAGTGCAGTGTCGTTCTGCAACAAAAGTTACCTCCAAAGCTTAAGGATCCAGGTAGCTTCACCATTTCTTGCACCATTGGCAAGTTGTCATTTGACAAGTGCCTTTGCGATTTGGGAGCAAGCATCAATTTGATGTCGTTGTCTATCTTCAAAAAGCTGAATTTGCCTGATCCGAAGCCCACCTACATGTCTCTACAATTGGCTGATCATTAGATTACATACCCACAAGGCATTGTGGAGGACGTGCTAGTAAAGGTAGACAAGCTCATCTTTCCTGCAGATTTTGTCATTCTGGATTTCGAGGAAGAAAAAAAGATTCCCATAATCTTGGGAAGACCTTTCTTGGCCACATGCCGTACCTTGATAGATGTGCAAAAAGGTGAACTCACTATGAGGGTGCAAGATCAAGATGTGATATTCAATGTGTTTAATGCGATGAAATATCCTATGGAAGATAAAGAGTGCTTCAAGGTGGATTTGGTCGATTCTGCAGTTATTTCAGAACTTGATCATGTGCTAAGGCCTGATGCCTTAGAAAAAGCCTTATTGGGGGATTTTGACAGTAAAGATGATGAAGGCAATAAGCAGCTACAATATCTAAACTTCTCCTTGGAAACGAAAGTTAGACATGCCATTTGAATCTCTTAATAATATTGAGAAAGCACCTACTTTGGAGCTTAAACCATTGCCTGAACACTTGAGGTATACTTTTTTAGGTGATGCATCTACTTTGCCTGTTATTATTACATCTGACCTCTCAGGTAATGATGAGGACAAGCTCTTGAGGATTTTGAGAGAATTCAAATCGGCCATCGGATGGACTATAGCAGATATAAAAGGGATCAACCCTTCATACTGCATGCATAAAATTCTGCTAGAGGAAGGTAGCAAGACGACTATTGAGCAACATTGAAGGCTTAATCCTATCATAAAAGAAGTGGTGAAGAAAGAAATTCTAAAGTGGCTGTATGCAGGAATTATATATCCTATTTTTGACAGTTCTTGGGTGAGCCCCGTGCAATGTGTACCTAAGAAAGGAGGTATTACTGTGGTAAAAAATGAGAAGAACGAGCTCATCCCTACATGAACAGTCACAGGATGGAGGGTATGCATGGACTACAGGAAGTTGAATAAAGCCATGAGGAAGGATCACTTCCCTATTCCATTCATTGATCAAATGCTTGACATGTTGGCTGGTCATGAGTATTATTGTCTTCTGGATGGCTATTTGGGTTACAATCAGATTTGCATTGCACCAGAAGATCAAGATAAAACCACCTTCACTTTTCCATTTGGCATGTTTGCTTTTCGCAGAGTTTTTTTTGGCTTATGTGGTGCACCTGCCACTTTTCAGAGATGCATGATGGCCATATTCTCTCATATGATTGGAAATAATATCGAAGTATTCATTGACCACTTCTCCATCTTTAGATATTCGTATGATGATTGCTTGAATAATCTTCATTTGGTGCTCAAAAGGTGTGTTGAGACCAATCTGGTGCTCAATTGGGAAAAATATCACTTCATGGTGCAACAAGGCATCATTCTTGGGCATAAGGTCTCTAGTAAAGGTCTTGAGGTGGATAAAGCCAAGATGGGCGTCATTGAAAATCTTCCGCCACCTATTTCTGTGAAAGGAATCCGTAGCTTTCTTGGTCATGCGAGTTTTTATCGGCGTTTCATCAAGGACTTCTCTAAGATATCTAAGCCATTGTGCAACTTGCTCGAAAAAGATATGTCTTTCAAATTTGATGAAGAATGCTTGGCAGCATTCGAGACTTTCAAGAAGAGTTTAATTTCTGCACCAGTTATTACGACACCGGATTGGAGAGAACCTTTTGAGATGATGTGTAATGCAAGTGATTATGCAGTGGAAGCAGTTCTTCGGCAGCGAAAGACTAATATCTTTCATGTGGTCTACTATGCTAGTAAGACGCTAAATAGAACCCAACTGAACTACACCACTACTGAGAAGGAGCTATTGGCTATAGTTTTTGGTTTCAAAAAATTTCGATCTTATCTACTTGGGATAAAGGTGACAGTGTTCACTGATCACGCTGCCATCCGCTATCTAGTCTCAAAGAAGGATTCAAAGCCTAGACTTATTCGTTGGGTTCTCTTACTACAGGGATTTCAAGTTAGAGATCAAGGATCGAAAAGGTACTGAAAATCAAGTGGCTGACCATCTCTCTAGATTGGAGAATCCCAATTCTACTTCACATGATAAAACATTGATCAACGAATCTTTTCCGGATGAGCAGTTGTTCGTAATTCAAGAGGAAGAACCATGGTTCGCAAGCATTGTGAACTATCTTGTTAGCAATATAATGCCTCCTAATATGAATGCGACTCAAAAGAAGAAGTTTATGCATTAAGTGAAGTGGTACATGTGGGATGAACCATATATGTTTAGACAAGGAGCTGACTAGATCATCAGGAGATGTATCTCATTCTGTGAGACGAAGGGGATATTACGAGACTGTCATTCCACAGCTTATGGTGGACATTATGGTGGTGAAAAGACAGCAGCTCGTATTCTTCAAGCAGGTTTTTTATAGGCCTACGTTGTTTAAGGATGCACATCAGTTCGTTTTAAGGTGTGATCATTGCCAAAGAGTTGGAAATATTACCAGAAAGGATGAGATGTCTTTAAATGTGATGCTTGAAGTTGAGGTCTTCGATGTTTGGGGAATCGATTTTATGGGACCATTTACCTCATCCTGTAATAATTAGTACATCTTGCTGGCAGTCGATTATGTCTCGAAATGGGTAGAAGTCAAAGCTCTACCGACTAATGATGCAAAGGTAGTGTTGAGTTTTCTTCATAAGCAGATATTCACAAGGTTTGGAACACCACGAGTTATCATAAGTGATGAAGGGTCGCATTTCTGCAATCGTAAGTTCACTTCTATAATGCAACGCTACAATGTGAATCATCGCATTGCTACTACCTATCATCCACAAACTAATGGTCAAGTTGAAGTGTCTAATAGAGAGATCAAGCGCATTCTAGAGAAAGTCGTTTGTCCGTCAAGGAAAGATTGGTCTTTGAAGCTCGATGGAGCTGTTTGGGCTTATAGAACAACATACAAGACTCCACTTGGGATGTCCCCGTTTCAACTTGTCTATGGTAAGGGATTTCATTTACCTGCGGAGCTTGAGCATAAGGCTTATTGGGCATTGAAGAAGTTAAACCTTGATCTAGATGCAGCTGGGAAGAAGCGTATGCTTCAGTTAAATGAACTTGATGAATTTTGACTTCAAGCGTACGAAAATAACAAAATGTATAAGGAATAGGTAAAAATGTGGCATGAGAGGAAGCTATCGCCTAAGTCATTCGTGCCGGGGCAACAAGTTCTTCTATTTAACTCTCATCTCCGACTTTTTCCTGGAAAGTTGAAATAAAGGTGGTCTGGACCATTTACCGTCAAAACTGTGTTTCCACATGGAGCGGTGGAGATTTTTGAGAATGATCCGGCCCAAGCATTCAAAGTAAATGGTCAGAGATTGAAGCACTATTATAGGGATATGACAAATCGTGAAGTGGTTAGTACCGTTTTATTGTCAACTTGATCGCATAACTCCATGTCAAGCTAACGATGTAAAAGAAGCGCTTCTTGGGAGGCAACCCAAGATATGAGACCATAGGATACCTTAGAATATAGTCCTTTATCCAAAAACCCAAAAAAATCAGAAAAAAAGCTGCAGATTTTTTCTTTCTAGAAGCCTATCAGGCGCCCGCCTGCTAAGAGCAGGCGACCGCCTGCTGGTGCCAGAAGGCCGCGCGTGACCCTTCCTTTTGAAAAAAAATTCAGCCTAAAAAAAAACACACAAAAAATATTACCCAGTAAACCACGATTTCCCCCATACCTTACCACAATCCCCACTCCTAATCAAATTCTAACCCTACTTTTGCCCTACATATACATACAACCCCTCCATACACATCCCACACACTTTGAACTCTACAAAATCTCTCCTACACACCAAACACAAACTCTCCAACTCTTATTCTCAGTTCTCATGGCCCCAAAGAGATCACGAACTGTAGGGAGCAGCAGCACCATTCCGACTGCTGATTCTTCGAGGAATACTGCTGTGAGGCCCCGATTGTTGGATGGGGCTGTTGAAGAAGAGTACACCAAGCTTCTGACTAAGCCTATTATGAGGGCGAGGGGGTTCTTGCCATCAGGGAGGGATGGTGATTTACTACCGATGATTGCTGAGAAGGGATGGATTACATTCTGTGAGTCACCTGAGGCGGTTCTGATGAGTATCGTTCACGAGTTCTATGTGAACGCCAAAGCCGACAAGAATGGGTTTTCTGTTATTCGTGGGCTTACTGTTGATTATTAGCCCGAGGCGATTCGCCGGGTAATTGGACAGTGACAAAGGAAACCACAAGAGGAGCATTGGAATGAAAAGACCCCTGAGGACTTTGATATGGACTTAATTATTGCTACTCTATGTCAGTCGGGCACAGTGTGAAAGTTCAAAAGAGGAACCAACGAGTATCGTAATTTCCCTGCTGTCGTGATGAACAGGTATGCTTGTGCTTAGAATGCATTTATGTGTGCTAATATTCTTCCTTCTTTGCATTCACATGAAGTTACAGTGGAGAGGGCGAGGTTGTTATGAGGAATTCTGAATGATGAATATTATGTGAACCTTGGTGAGTACATCTACCAAGGGATTTTGAAGTTTTTGAGGGGGAAATCGCAATACTCTATCCCGTATGCCTCTATTGTCACGAAGCTTTGCAAGGCAGTTGGAGTCCAGTGGCCTTCGTATGAGCAGCTGCAGATGCCGGCCGCTCCTATTGATTCATCGACTTTGAATGCGATGCAGGAGTGGACGGGTGGAGAGCTCGAGCCACATGGTTTGGGGTATCACCTTCTAGGAGGAGTTCCAGCAGCTGGTGCTACCATGGCTAGGCACAGTCAGGCTCAGGGAGAGGCAGGCTTTTCGAGAGCCCAGGGAGGAGATGGTTCGGGATTGGCTGATGTCCAGTACAGGAGGCTTTCCAGAAGGATGGATGCGATGTATGAGTCACAGAGTCGGTTTGCGCAGGAGCTCACCCAAGCACTTGGGACTGTATTTAGAGGCCTTGGAGCTAACATCCAGTGGCCTGTTTATGGTGAGGATTCTGCTTATCCACCTCCTGACATTCCACCCTCTGAGGGTGATGATGATGATGATGATTCGTCTTAGTAGGTATACCCTGTGTTCCTTTCTATTACCTTCACTACCTTCACTGGGGATAGTGAAGATTTTAAGTTTGGGGGTGGTAGTTAAGGAACATATTTGTGTGTGTGTCATGTAGTTGCATTTTCATGAATAGTTTAGCTCATTTATTTGCATATTTTTTCTATATAGTTTTTTTTATAGTTTTTTTATTTTTTTAGCTTTATTTATCATGTCATATAGCTCATGCATAGACCATGATCCCTTTGTGTTGCTTTACCGATTAATATGTGTTATTGATGCGAGTGTAGTGATAGCGTTAAAGTGATGTGAATATTGTTAGGTTGATATGCATGCTAGAAACACTTGTAATTTCACTAAGTCTTAGAGTATGCTTAAGGACTAGATTGTTGTCATGGTTTGATGGTTTTTGAGGTTAATCTATTGCTTATACTTAGAATGCATGATAGGATCTTAATGATAAAAGACATGAAAAGATAAAAATTGCAAAAAAATTGGAATTCATTGCTAGTTGTGGCTAGGCGTCAAATGGCTAGTAGTCGGCTCATATTGTATACGAGTAGTCTAGGGTTGAGCAAGATGGAACGAAACGCACTTGCTCAGAAATTAAAAAAAAAGAAAAAAAAAGAAAAATATGGTTAATGCACAATTGATCACGAGTGAGCTCTTTGGTATTCGAGTTATTAAGTTCTTTGGGGACTTTGTGCCTAGTGACTTAAGGCTTTTATATTCTGGGATCCGCTAACCTAACGCTCGCTAAATGGGTACCATTGCATAAGTCTTTTGTGGACCTCACTCATTGCACGATCAAATAAGCATTTGTTTATGTGTTGAATAAAAGCATGATTTCGTATTAAACTTCAATAATCTTGAAGTGTTATAAGTCATTTTGTGTCTAGAATATATTCTTCGTATAAGCTTGTGATTGCCTTGAGGATAATTAAGTTATGGTGATTGATCTAGTTTCGAAGCATATCTGTAAAGCATTCGCACACACCACGTTTCTAGTTGTATGTTAGCTTGCATGATTTGATTGATCTTTAGTCACCTAATTGCATTTGTCGATATGTTATGTGTTGGTTGGTTTAGTCATCGCGAGGGGATCGCTGCATTCATATAAGTTGCATTCATGCATGTTTTCATTCTATTTTTGAGTCTGTGATGCTTGAGGACAAGCATCGATTCAAGTTTGGGGGTGTGATAAGTGGCATTTTATACCACTTAGAGCGTCTCATAACGGCTTGAATTGGTGTCTTGAACTCGAGTATTTTGTGTATTTGACGCGTTTTCTAGTGTTTTTGCATTTCAGGGTATAACTTGCTTTGATAGGTGGTTTTCATCGAATAAAACTTATGGCAGTGCTTGGAATCAGTCTAGGGGTGATGAGCGAAGAAATCAGCAAACACATAAGCAATTTAAGGAATTTTCCAGAAGGGTTGCAGGCGCCCGCATGCTAGTAGCAGGCGACCGCCTGCTAGCAGGCCCCCGCGTGGAGGATGCAGGCGACCGCCTGTGTGCGGAATTTCAGATTCTGAATTTTATTAATTCGAGTCCAATTGGGCTTCTCTTAGTGCTGGTTCTCTCGGGCTATTATATAAACCTTACGGGAAGACGTTTTCTATATAGAGGAGATAATCAAGAGCGAAGGCAAGAAGATTGAGAAGACCGTTTTAGCACGCAAAAAAGAAGAAGAGGGAGCATACGTTTATCTTGTGATTCTTTTAATTCATTATAACAGTGGATGCTAGTTTTCTTTATGCTTTGAACCTTAATACTCTTGTGACGTACTTCATTATTTATTAAGTATTTTTAATCTTTATATCATTGAATTTTTATCATGCTTTCATATGAACCCATGATGACGATGAGTTCTATTATGGGCTAATCGTGATTATGGGATTCTAGCGGATTTACTATGGATTTCTTTAGTTAATTGTTTAATACCTTGGTATGTGGTGATTGTATGATATCTAGTATATGTTGTGCTTATTCGTCATATATGCGTCGTAAACATGTAAGATAGCCTGTTAATCTCTTGTGAAGCGACAGTGAATCTTGATATTTAGAACTTATCATGCTAGCATAGGTTCATGTATTGTATGCATGATTAGTGGGTAACTCTAACCGTTTTACTTGCCCTGTGTAATCATCATGAATAACTTGTGCTTAAATCGTTATGTTATCAAATTCTGTAGACATATAGGGTCTCAACATAATTGATGCCTATTCAACTTCTATCTTAATTGTGGATGCTTGGTAGAATGGTATTCGTACAATGAAAGTTGGCGTTTATCAGTTTCGTGTTGTTCGATTAATATCATCACCATTACACGCTAAGGTTAATAACAATAACTATTGAATGAAGTAGTAATGAAGTCAGGATCTCATGTGTGTTTAATATTGTTAATTCAAGTATTTAATTCTCGTAGTTCATATTAGTTAACCAACCTTAATTGTTATTATCTTGATATTGAAGAATAATCATACATTGGTGAGTAAGTGTTAATTAGATATAATTAATCAGAGTCTCTGTGGGAACGAATTATAACTAATTCTATATTATTTGCGAACGCGTATACTTGCGTGATTTATTTAGCGCATGCTTTGTGCCTAACAGAAACTTTGTCAAAGTTCCTTTTAGAAAAGCACTTCACTAGAGGTACTGTTGACAAAACTCTTTTCTTTAGAAATGTAAATGACTCTAGTATACTTTTTCAAATTTATGTAGATGATATAATATTTGGCTCTACAGATGATAAACTTTGCAAAAAGTTTACCAAATTGATATAAAGAAAATATGAAATGAGCATGTTGGGAGAACTAACTTACTTTCTTGGTTTACAAGTTAGTGATGGAATATTCATTAGTCAAACTAAATATAGTCATTATCTTTTAAAGAAGTTTAACTTAATGGATTACACATCTGTAAAAACTCCCAAGGCCACTACCACCAAACTTGAATTGAACACAACTTAAAAGTCTGTGGATATTTCAAGTTATAGAGGTATGGTTGGCTCAGTTTTGTATTTGACAGCTAGTAGGCCATATATAATGTTTGCTACATGTCTTTGTGCTAGATTCTAAGTTGATCCTAGGGAATCTCATTTAGTAGCTATTAAGAGAATTTTCAGATATCTCAAGGGTACACCAAAACTTGGCATTTGGTACCCTCGAAATTCCGATTTTGATCTAATTGGGTATTTAGATGCAGATTATGCAGGTTACAGCATTGACAGAAAAAGCACTATAAGAACATGTCAATTTCTAGGAAATAAGATGATGTCCTAGTTTAGTAAGATTTAACACTCAGTTTCTACTTCTACAGTTGAGGTTGAATACATTGTTGCTTGTAGCCGTTGTGCACATATTTTATGGATGAGAAATCAATTATTAGATTAAGGTTTACATATGGACAAGATTCCAATCTTCTGTGCCAACACAAGTGCCATTGTCGTTACTAAAAATCTTGTGCATCATTCAAGAACAAAGCACATTGACATCAAGTACCATTTCATTAGGGAATATGTTATAAATAGTACTATGGAACTTCATTCTGTTCCAAGTGAGCAGCAACATGTAGATATCTTTACCAAGTCACTTGATGAATTAACTTTTACTAGGTTGGTAAGTGAGTTAGGTATGCTAAACTACTCTTAATTTACTATTTTTGATGTCTATGCAATTTGTAATGCAGCCAGAAATAAATTTGATCTTCTTGAAGAAGTGAAATTTTGGCTAAGTAAAAATTACTTCTTCAACGGATAAGGATTATCCGTTGAAAGTCAAAAATATTTCTACATACACTATTCCTCAATGGGTA
The DNA here is from genome assembly GCF_009905375.1 of Apium graveolens. Taxonomy (NCBI): domain Eukaryota; kingdom Viridiplantae; phylum Streptophyta; class Magnoliopsida; order Apiales; family Apiaceae; genus Apium; species Apium graveolens. The sequence continues at coordinate 236,323,407 of NC_133655.1, forward strand.
ATGGTGTATGTGATATCCGTTAATTGATCATAACCGTTGATTCTAAAACTTTATCTGTTGATATATACTTACAGTCTGTGTGTATATATTGATGGATAATTTTAGAATTCCTACAGTTTACTTTATTTTTAAACGGTTATTTTTGGTAATTATCATTGGATATTTACTTTTATTTTTAATCATTTATGTGTCTTATTCTTGGAAAGCATAAAAACCAATTTCATTTTCAGATCTCACTTTTATCTTTCTCTAAATTCATAAGGTAAATTTACTCTCTTTCTTCTCCAAATCCCTCTTTCTCTCTATAACTGCAAACCTAGAAAAAATGGCACCAGTTGTGAAGATAATGGCACTAGTGTATGAGAAGAACAACTTTGTGGCGTTGGTGGACAAGAGTGTTGCACATGAGGACTATCACAAGATGATGGATTTTATAAGCAACTGCAAACTAATGTATTCCATGCTCGAAGCACCGGTTATCTATTGTGAAGTTGTTGAGGAAATTTGGACTATTGATGTTTTTGATTCAAAGGACATGACCCTTGCCTTTACTCTCAAAGGTAAAGACTATTGTGTAAATTCTAATGTAGTTCAGTCTTGTTTCAAATTGCCTGAAAATAACACAACTGCTCCACACACTGACACTAATGTGATTAACATGCTTAATTCCATGAGTTATTCTCTAGATACTGTTAGTCTAAGTAGTATTAAGAGAAAAGGACTTAAGAAAGAGTGGAGTTATCTGTGTGATTCTTTTATTAAAGTATTTTCTGGTAAAATTAGCAACTTTTCTATTACTTCTGCACTACTTAACATGCGTTATATATTATTTTCTGATAAGTACTTCAATTTTAGCAACTATGTCATGTTAGAAATAGGGTATAAACTAGGGGATATTCAGAACAGACCTAGAAATATGTACTATGCTAGATTTTTTATGATGCTAGCTAACCATATTTCCAAGGATTTGTCAATTGAGAACCCAAACAACAAGTTGTATTATTGAGTTCAAGAAAAGAGAGTGTTTGCAGATTTGATGAGGAATAATCTTAACAATGATGTGCCCCTCAACTATCTTCCCATCATTGATGCGCCTCTGGTAAGTGAGGTAAATACTTCTATTCCCATCTCTTCCCAACCTCCAATATCTTTGCCTTCAACAGTGGCTATGGAATTTACGATAGTGACCAAACAGATTCCTATCAATGCCACTAAATCAAGAATTTCAAAATCCAAGCCAAATAAACTACCTCTAGTGTCTCTCAAAAGACAGCAGTGGTAAAAACCATCAAAGCACTTGAGGGGAGTGAACATGATGGTGAGAAAGGTGAGGGAAGAGGTGAAAATCAAATAAGCCCCAAGATAAAGGAGGGTGAGGCAAGTGTAACCCAAGCTGGCTACACTACAGTCTCCTAACATACGACAGTTGTTCAAAAGGAAATTAGCACATCCCTAGTTGCATCCTCCCAAAAGGATGTGAATATTGAAACAGGCTCCCAACCAGGTGCACAAAACAAAAAGGGTAGGGACACTAAAGACCTAGCTTGTAACACCCCCAAATCCGGGGTCGGTGATCCGGGTTGTCAGGAGTTCCATTTCCCTTAATAACACCCAATCTTAATAAACAATCAACTACTCTGTACCGTGATCCCATAATAAACACATACACCACAAGTTAAAGTCTCAGAGATGAATATCCAAAAATAACACGAGTCATTTTATTCCAAAATTATATGCCATTACACCTTAAAAGGGTTTCTGAATAAATTTACATTTCTTTGCCATTATTACAATTGATAGAGATACATAAGTCTGGTACATCAAAAGTTGAAAGCCTAGCCTATTGGTAGTTCCTACCTCAGCTACAGCGACATCAACGCCTATAGGAAACTGCGGAACGTTTCCTATCCGCTCGCGAATTGGGAGCTTGGTCCTGTTCATCTTGTCTATCTGATGTTGTGTGATGAAAGAAGAAAGCAAGGGTGAACAACAAGCCCACCGAAATAATATGTATAATAATTAACAATATATGAGCATTCTCATAGTACTCATGAAAGTCTTGGTCAAGAAGAAATGAACCAAGCTGATATCTTAACACGACCAAGTCGCAAAATATTCAGTATATATATACATATATACTTTTCACAATCTTTGAAATCCTCTGACATGTATAATATACACAGAGTTCCAGTTTATAACTGTATAAAATATCGTTGCAAGGTGATCTCCTATATCTAACCTTGTCTCAACGTTTTTCCGAAAATCTTTGACATGCACAAGATAATCATTTACTAGATATAAGTTTAAAAGATGAAGTTACAAGATACTCCAATATACTTATATCCGAATACTGCTTGAACTACCACCGTTCAAGTTATAATCAGTTTCAAAAGTTCATAACCCAGATGAGACTACAAGATAAAACTTGAATAGATTCAATCCTTGAAATATCATTATAAATAATGAAGTTACGAGATACTTCATTAAGTCCCGATATATATATACATTTCATACACTCCTTGAAAACCTCTGTTATGAAAATTATAAACAGAGTTGCAATATCCAATGAATTTTGGAAAGGAGAAAACCTTGGCATAAACCTGATATCTTGCTGATCAGGCAAAGATACCAATAAGTAACCTTTTCTACTAGTAGACGGACGAATTCCCCACTAGTCATCACCCTGGTCGTAATAGGACCTTATGCTGGACTGCCACTCAGCCACTTACGCATTTGATGGACTCCCACTGAGCCACTTACACTTTCATGGACGCCCACTGAGCCCATGTTGCTTATTCCGACTCAAATAGATGGACTTACTTCCCGAACGTTGGGTAAGTAATTAATTCATTTACCAAAACCGCAACCTTGTTGCGAATATAAAATACACCACAGAGCCGGATCCCTCTGGTTTTGAGCGAGTATTTAAATCCTCTTTAAAAGGAAGATCTTAAATATATAAAAAATGAGTTTTGGGATCCGCTCTAACTTTTAAAAATCATTTTAAAGACTCGAAAATACTTTAAAGAGTGTTTGGAGTAATGCTGATTTAATAAAGTAAATCAGTCCCAATATATTAGAAAATATCTGAATATTATTATTTAAATAATATTCCCATAAAGAATAATCTTTATACAAATAATTGAAGTAGAAGTTGTAAAACTTATACTTGAAATGAGTATTAAATAACCAAAGATATACTTATACGAAAGTACTATCTTTATTTGAATAATCAAAAAAAATTTGATTATCGACACCTTATTCTTTAATAAAATAAAGAATATATTTCAGTAAATAATCGGAGTCATAGATCCTCAAATGGATATTCAAATAATATTCATTAAATAATATAAACTGAGTCATAAGTCCCCGAATCAATATTCAAATAATATTCAGTAAATAAAATAAAAGGAGTCATAAGCCCCCGAATGAATATTCGAAATAATATTCATTAAATAAAATAAAAGGAGTCATAAGCCCCGGAATGAATATTCGAAATAATATTCATTAAATAATATAAAGTTATCGAATAAACCTTATTCGATTAATAGTTTTGAAAACTACATCAATATATATATAAATATATATATAATATACTCGGGAACATCTACTCCCGGTTTTAGAAAAGGGTTCACCTTTGGGTCCCCTACACTCAGGGTATACGCAACTACTGCTTATCTCTAGCATAGGTATTATGCAACTAATAAGCATTTGAACCAACAGATATATAAATCAAGAATGCGAAACAGGCATGCATATATATCATATCAACATGCTCCAATATATCACAAGAATTTGCTAATAACAATCATGCACTTATCACAAGATAATGCATATACATATATACATCACAACAACAGTATAACGGGTAGAAAACTTGCCTGAGTGCTCCCGGATAGACTTAAGCTTAGAGTGGGTCCGATAACCTATGAACAACAACATTTGAGTGAGTATTGAAGGAGATATGGCAGTTTGAAGTTGCTGTGTTTATTTTGGCCGAGAGCTTGATGAAGAAAAGGGAAGAGCTTTTGTGTTTTTTGTGATTTGTTTTTATTTGCCTTGGTTGGTTGACTTTTGTTTTGTTTTAATCATTTTTAACCATGAAAGAAAACTGCGTGGTTATAAATTAACCACACTTCTTTCCCTTATGTCATGCTTTGGTCATCATGTGATGTCACCCTCCACACTTGTCCTCTTCTTGTTGGTTTGATGACATCATCATCCCTAACTTCCTTGATTAACTCTTAATTGCTTGCCTAATGACCGCTGATCTGTTATACGGTTCGCTTAATTTTTGTTTTCGTTTATCGTTTGAGGGATCATACCCGGGATCTTATTACTTAGGTTTCTTTAACCTTTCTCAATACATTATATTCCTTTCATGATCCTCTCTTTTAATCCTTGAATTTAAATCCTTTTTATTCTGTTACCTTATACTCAATTCTTTCTGTATCTGGTAGATTTTCGGGAAAAATCAAAGTGTTCGAATTTGGATTCTGACGATCTTTACATACACTTATTTATCAGATAGAGTACTAATAATATCCCAGAAGATCAATAAAAGAGCCCCTACATAGTGTGGCATGAAAAGTTTTCTTATTCAGCATAATCAGCAAAACACTATTCATAAGGGTTTCAAAAATTCCAAAAATTGGGGTTATTACAGTCTCCCCTCCTTAAAAGGATTTCGTCCCGGAATCAGATAGAAAATGAATAGGGATACTTTCTTAGCATTGCACTTTCTAATTCTCAAGTAAATTTTCCCACATTGTGGTTCTTCCATCAAACTCTGAATAGTTTGATAACCCTTCTCCTAAGCACTTGTTCCTTTTTCAATCTAGGTTACATCGTGTTGCATGTCTATGCGCTCATATGCCCTTATTTGTCTGGCATACGAATTATACTTCCTTAATATTGATACGTGGAACATGTTATGAACTTGCTACATGTTCGGGGGTAGGGTTAGCTCATATGCTAACTTCCCAGTACGTCTTAATACCTCAAAGGGTCCAACAATTCGTGGGCTTAGGTTTCTTTTCTTTCCGAACCTCATCCATCCTTTCCAAGGGAATACCTATAACAGCACTAGGTCCCCTACTTCCTATTCCTTGTCCTTTCATATCAAATCAACATACTTCGTGTGCCCATCTTGGGCTACTACCAGCCGTCCTCTAATTAAATCTATTATATCCTTGGTCCTTTGGACCACTGCTGGTCTAAGCATCTTGCGCTCTGCAACATGATCATATCATAAGGGAGATCGACATTGTCTTCCCTCAAGGATCTTATAAGGCGACATCTCGATAATGACATATGATCTATTTTCATAAGAAAACTCAATCCGCGTTAAGTGATCATTCTAAATTCATTCAAGTCTATTGCACAGACTCTCATCATAGCTTCTAGCACTATGGCTTTTGCTTCTCAATACCCATTCTTTTCCAGTTTGTAATCATTACTATCTTCCGTACATAATACTATACTGGTTACACTTTTGCTCGTTAGCATTCTATAACCTTTTAATAACCACGTCAACCTTAGTATTACGAACGCGATAGAATCGGAATACCACCGTACTGATACTACTTCCTTTAGCTGCTTCCATCTTCGAAAGCTTGGTCCTTCATATAGAAGTAAAAGAATTTATTGAGAGATCACTATGATCATGAACACTTGTTATATCGCATAGTTAGTACAGAAGGTGGCCAGCCTTTAGTACTTGACAAGCAATTAAACAATAGATGGTATCCTACTAGATTTCTATCACACAGATAGATAGTCATTCGGCAATACCTCCCCTTCTGGAAGGGTTGTTCTTCTCAGCTTATATGAAATGAAAAGGAGAGAAAAGAACGAACTGAAGAAAATTGTATATATATAAAATATACTGTCACAAAATATCTGGCTTGGAATCTACCTCTAAACTATAGAGGTTTGTCATAGGAGAACAAATCATATACATATATATATCAACATCAAGTATTATTGCATCGCATTTCACATGCTTAAATATTTTTGCTATTCCGTCCATCATTCTATGGACCCATGCTCTTCCTCGAGCTTATACACAATCACCTTTGAAACTCCCTCGACATTGAAAATCGATCTGGGATCTCATTCTAGACATCATCGTTACTAGAATTCTATGCTTGCATCGCAACCTTCCTCGTATAGTCATACGACCCTCTATTGATAAGGAGGAATAAATATTCAATAGGTAAATAATCTACTTAATTAGTCTATTCAATGATAACTTATACATCACCATGACCCGATTAGTGGTACTCAATCTCAACATTCATTACAGTACAACTCTCACAGTTGTCATTGTCTCATTATTCATAGACTCATTGGAGCATTACTATGGTCTACCACTGACCTACTGTAATCATTCATTTTCCATGAAATCTTCATATCTAACCATACAAAGTCCATACCTACCTTATCGAATTCTTCTAAGGAGTTAACATAATCACCATTCATAATTCATGAAGAACACTCCAGATCCTGGCGTACATTCATGACATGAAGCTATTAAAATTGTAGAAGAGTTTCAATCAAAGCAACGATAGCAGGTTAATACCCTTCTTAATCATATGCCTTCAATAGAAGACTTAACTCAAAGGTTCGTTTAGTCCTTCTTGAAACATGGTCCTGGCTTATCTCAAGATAGTACCTTCTAAGATAGATAGCCCGCTCATGGAGATTACACGAATTAAACTTTTACCCAACTACTATTACGGTTGAGTATTGCACAGTCATCAGAAGGAATGTCAATCTTCCGAACCGTAATACAACCTTCCCGGCTTCAACCATCATCACTGTATTCCTCTCGCACGAGCGCCTATAATTATCCTCTTACATTTAAAGTGTCGGCCACCTCTTTGGCCTTTCCTGATAGTAAAATTTCCTTACAATCAATGTCATTTTAACTACCTCCAACTAAATTTTCTACCTCATTTCAATCACTGCTTAAGTGAAAATGCTTTTCTTAAGTCCTGGTGAGAAGAAAAAAAATCACAATTTTTTTTTCTATAAGTCATTGCCTTAGTCATTAGATGTGAACATTGCCATGACTGACTCTCAATCATACTTAGAACATCTTTTATCTTAGGCCCTAATGGCCCTGAACAATTTCGACCTTTACTGGTTCGATCCATACTTTCTCGTGGTTTAACACGTGCCCCACTTGGCATCATTATAATTACGTCATATTTCCTTTATCAACATTTTTACTCTTGAGAATTTTGAATATTACCTTTCTCCTTGTAAAACCTCTAAGGTTATCCTTGAATCGTTCCTCTTGTATTCCCTAGATACAGGGCATATCGAAATACCCTTTACTAATACTAGAACCATTGTCTATATATTTCTGAAAAATTTCCCCACTGATACTTAAAGGTTGTTATTACCTTAATCCTTTCCAATTCATACTGTCAAAACTCATACTATCCCTATTAAGGGTGAAATGCCAACCTTTATGCATTCCCCTAGGATTCATTTTAAGTTACCGATGTTCTATCTTTAATGCCACCTTTAAAAAGGTATATGCATCCTTCCATGGATAAATCAAGTCATATATCCCTGATAAGGGTGTCTTATTCAATCATTCCCACCTCGATAGTATATGCCTAATTTCAAAATAACATCTGTATTCAAAATGAGGTCAATCAATATGGCCTCCAAAAGATAACTACGGTTATGTACTTTTCTTGCTTGATTTGGTAACGATAACAAGGATGTTCTGGAAGATATTGGTCGTGTTTAACGTGAACTTCTTCTTAATAATTCCGTATTTACTTTTGTTGTTTATCTCAATAGTCATCTCAATGTTGGGATATCTCTCATACCTGGCGTCTCCCTTCCTGGGTATCAAGCCACCGATCTTATACTTCACATTCTTGAAGGTCACTTTCTTCATCCAATTTTCCTAATTTCTTACTTCCTTGTCTCCTCACTCTATCCGCGTCTCAATATTTATCCTTCGAACTATCTCAAGGTTTCCTCAAATCCTCCCAACTTACAGGGGATAAAATATATGTATCTCCTATTCCTTCAATCATCAACTTTAACTCATGGTGAATCACCCTCATCCTGACGATTACATACTTTTCTATTTCTATTGCTACGAGTCTTTAGGGTTTCCTCATACCCAACTCCCTTATCATTCCTCAAACTCTATTGCCTTTATATTCCTTTCCACTTCAGTTTCTTTTTATTTTCCTTTCTCTTATCATTATTTCATGAACCCACTAATCATTGACTTCAAGCATCACATCGTTCTGGGATTCTTGTCATCAGAACGAATCTTGACAACTTTTACAACTTAGCTTCATATTTCATCATACCCGTCCGCCTTTGTTCTGACTCTAAAGCTTTTACACTATCTCCATAACCTTGGAAATTACTTTCCCGAAAACAATTGACTAAACTTTAATCAGTTTATTCTAACCTCTGGCTCTGTGCCTTTCTTGGTCTTTCACCAGTGGTGGCCCTTCTCTTAGGAGGGTAAGTGGCAAAAATAGTCTTTTGTGATTCGTCCATCATTTAGAATCTCAAATGATTCCTATATTTCCTTTAGCCAGGCTCTTGCCTCGACTGGGTCAGCTTGCTCCTTGGAACTCTAAGGGCTTAGCGACTTAAAGGTCCTGAAAGAATTTCTCACCACATTGTTTCCTCAGGGTGGTGGTTGGGGATAATAGTCTAAGTTCTGTCTAGAAAGGTCCATAAATTTTCGTATAGGAGTACCATCTCGAGTCTCCTTTCCTTACTCGACTTCTGTTTCCTTAGTCTGAACATTCCCTCCTCCTCCCCATAATCGGGGTCCTCCTACATATTTTAAATCCTCATTTTCCACTTCATCATGTTATGGGTTCCTTCTATCTTGATGGCGACCTCCCTGACTATCACGTTCAGGGTTTGCTCTAAATCTTATTCCTCAAACTAGCTTTCATCTAAGATCTCATCTTTAAGCTCTTGAACATTTGGAACCCAAATTCTGTAGGAATACCTCATTATTCCCTTATCATCTTTCTCGGTATTAATCTCTTATCTATTTGTTGGCTCTCTGCCTTCATTCATCACTTTTTCTGGCACAATCTGTTCTTTTCCAATAATTCGGGCTGTATTGCAATCTCAAACAGCTTTTCGGTACCGGCTCCGGTTACCTTCACTTCTATTTCCATTTTCTCAAAACCTCTTATAAACTCTCTCAAAGACATTATCATCTTGAGTCTCTCCTTTTTACTAAGGGCATCAGCCACCACATTGGCTTTCCCCGAATGATAAAGAATCTCATAATCGTAATCCTTGATTAGCTCTAACCACCTCATTTGGCGCATGTTGAGCTCTTTCTGCGTGAAAATGTACTAGAGCACTTATGGCTTAGGTAAATCTCGCACTTCTCTCTATACAAGTAGTGCCTCCAATCTTTAGGGCAAAACTATTGCCACGAGCCCAAGCTCATGGGTGGGGATATCGAATTTTATATTCCCTTAATTTTCTTGACGCGTACACGATTACCTTGATATGCTGTATAAGAAGCACCTTAATTCCTTATGCGAAGCGTCACTACAGATCATAAAATCTCCTTTTCCATCCGGCAATGCCATCATAGGGGCCGTCACCAATCATTGCTTCAGTTCTTAAAAGCTGTTCTCGCATTTCTCTGTCCATTCGAACTTCTCAGTCTTATGAGTAAGCCGCGTTAAAGGGGCTACTATCTTTACAAACTTGAACGAACCTCTGGTAGTGACCGGCCAATCCTACCTCTGGTAGTCGCCCTAACCATGGTCATCAATTCCTCAATGGTCCTTTATTCATTCTTGTTAGGATCCTCCACGAGATCCTCCTCAGCAACAATCCCATCTAGGACAACATCCTCAACCACTACATCCTCAATATGAACATCATCCGGTCCTGCGTTAGGATGCTCTATCGGATCCACAATCCGATCTCCAATTAGTAATAAAACATCATCGCGTTGTTGCTCCTCAACCTCAGGGTTCGGAGTCCCGCTACCATCTACGATAACGAACTACGCTTCTATCATGATATTTATAAGGGTTCCCATAAGGGTTTTAACTGTCAGTACTATGTTAGGTAGCCCGACTATGAACTTGGCAAGAGTTCTTATTATCTTAGTGAACTTATTATTTTAACGTCATATCATCTCTGAGGTTTATAACGCTTAGCTCTGATACCATTTCTGTAATACCCCCAAATCCGGGGTCGGGGATTCGGGTTGTCACGAGTTCCATTTCCCTTAATAACACCCAATCTTAATAAACAATCAACTACTCTGTACCGTGACCCCATAATAAACACACACACCACAAGTTATAGTCTCAAAGATGAATATCCAAAAATAACACGAGTCATTTTATTCCAAAATTATATGCCATTACACCTTAAAAGGGTTTCTGAATAAATTTACATTTCTTTGCCATTATTACAATTGATAGAGATACATAAGTCTGGTACATCAAAAGTTGAAAGCCTAGCCTATTGGTAGTTCCTACCTCAGCTACAGCGACATCAACGCCTATAGGAAACTGCGGAACGTTTCCTATCCGCTCGCGAATTGCGAGCTTGGTCCTGTTCATCTTGTCTATCTGATGTTGGGTGATGAAAGAAGAAAGCAAGGGTGAGCAACAAGCCCACCGAAATAATATGTATAATAATTAACAATATATGAGCAATCTCATAGTACTCATGAAAGTCTTGGTCAAGAAGAAATGAACCAAGCTGATATCTTAACGCGACCAAGTCGCAAAATATTCAGTATATATATACATTTATACTTTTCACAATCTTTGAAATCCTCTGACATGTATAATATACACAGAGTTCCAGTTTATAACTGTATAAAATATCGTTGCAAGGTGATCTCCTATATCTAACCTTGTCTCAACGTTTTTCCGAAAATCTTTGACATGCACAAGATAATCATTTACTAGATATAAGTTTAAAAGATGAAGTTACAAGATACTCCAATATACTTATAACCGAATACTGCTTGAACTACCACCGTTCAAGTTATAATCAGTTTCAAAAGTTCATCACCCAGATGAGACTACAAGATAAGACTTGAATATATTCAATCCTTGAAATATCATTATAAATAATGAAGTTACGAGATACTTCATTAAGTCCCGATATATATATATATATACACCTATATATATATACATTTCACACACTCCTTGAAAACCTCTGTTATGAAAATTATAAACAGAGTTGCAATATCCAATGAATTTTGGAAAGGAGAAAACCTTGGCATAAACCTGATATCTTGCTGATCAGGCAAAGATACCAATAAGTAACCTTTTCTACTAGTAGACAGACGAATTCCCCACTGGTCATCACCCTGGTCGCAATAGGACCTTATGTTGGACTTCCACTCAGCCACTTACGCATTTGATGGACTCCCACTGAGCCACTTACACTTTCATGGACGCCCACTGAGCCCATGTTGCTTATGCCGACTCAAATAGATGGACTTACTTCCCGAACGTTGGGTAAGTAATCAATTTATTTACCAAAACCGCAACCTTGTTGCGAATATAAAATACACCACAGAGCCGGATCCCTCTGGTTTTGAGCGAGTATTTAAATCCCCTTTAAAAGGAAGATCTTAAATATATAAAAAATGAGTTTTGGGATCCGCTCTAACTTTTAAAAATCATTTTAAAGACTCGAAAACACTTTAAAGAGTGTTTGGAGTAATGCTGATTTAATAAAGTAAATCAGTCCCAATATATTAGAAAATATATGAATATTATTATTTAAATAATATTCCCATAAAGAATAATCTTTATACAAATAATTGAAGTAGAAGTTGTAAAACTTATACTTGAAATGAGTATTAAATAACCAAAGATATACTTATACGAAAGTACTATCTTTAATTGAATAATCAAAAAAAATTTGAGTATCGACACCTTATTCTTTAATAAAATAAAGAATATATTTCAGTAAATAATCGGAGTCATAGGTCCTCAAATGGATATTCAAATAATATTCATTAAATAATATAAACTGAGTTATAAGTCCCCGAATGAATATTCAAATAATATTCAGTAAATAAAGTAAAAGGAGTCATAAGCCCCCGAATGAATATTCGAAATAATATTCATTAAATAAAATAAAAGGAGTCATAAGCCCCCGAATGAATATTCGAAATAATATTCATTAAATAATATAAAGTTATCGAATAAACCTTATTCGATTAATAGTTTTGAAAACTACATCAATATATATATATATATATAAATATATATATATATATATAATATACTCGGGAACATCTACTCCCGGTTTTAGAAAAGGGTTCAGCTTTGGATCCCCTACACTCAGGGTATACGCAACTACTGCTTATCTCTAGCATAGGTATTATGCAACTAATAAGCATTTGAACCAACATATATATAAATCAAGAATACGAAACATGCATGCATATATATCATATCAACATGCTCCAATATATCGCAAGAATTTGCTAATAACAATCATGCACTTATCACAAGATAATGCATATACATATATACATCACAATAACAGTATAACGGGTAGAAAACTTGTTTAAGTGCTCCCGGATAGACTTAAGCTTAGAGTGGGTCCGATAACCTATGAACAACAACATTTGAGTGAGTATTGAAGGAGATATGGCAGTTTGAATTTGTTGGGTTTATTTTGGCCGAGAGCTTGATGAAAAAAAGGGAAGAGCTTTTGTGTTTTTTGTGATTTGTTTTGATTTGCCTTGGTTGGTTGACTTTTGTTTTGTTTTAATCATTTTTAACCATGAAAGAAAATTGTGTGGTTATAAATCAACCACACTTCTTTCCCTTATGTCATGCTTTGGTCATAATGTGATGTCACCCTCCACACTTTTCCTCTTCTTGTTGGTTTGATGACATCATCATCCCTAACCTCCTTGATTAACTCTTAATTGCTTGCCTAATGACCGCTGATCTGTTATACGGTTCGCTTAATTTTCATTTTCGTTTATCGTTTGAGGGATCATACCCGGGATCTTATTACTTAGGTTTCTTTAACCTTTCTCAATACATTATATTCCTTTCATGATCCTCTCTTTTAATCCTTGAATTTAAATCCTTTTTATTCTGTTACCTTATACTCAATTCTTTCTGTATCTGGTAGATTTTCGGGAAAAATCAAAGTGTTCGAATTTGGATTCTGACGATCTTTACATACACTTATTTATCAGATAGAGTACTAATAATATCCCAGAAGATCAATAAAAGAGCCCCTACATAGTGTGGCATGAAAAGTTTTCTTATTCAGCATAATCAGCAAAACACTATTCATAAGGGTTTCAAAAATTCCAAAAATTGGGGTTATTACAGTCTCCCCTCCTTAAAAGGATTTCGTCCCGGAATCAGATAGAAAATGAATAGGGATACTTTCTTAGCATTGCACTTTCTAATTCTCAAGTAAATTTTCCCACATTGTGGTTCTTCCATCAAACTCTGAATAGTTTGATAACCCTTCTCCTAAGCACTTGTTCCTTTTTCAATCTATAACCCTTCCTGGTTGCTCCATATAGGTTACGTCGTGTTGCATGTCTATGCGCTCATATGCCCTTATTTGTCTGGCATCCGAATTATACTTCCTTAATATTGATACGTGGAACATGTTATGAACTTGCTACATGTTCGGGGGTAGGGTTAGCTCATATGCTAACTTCCCAGTACGTCTTAATACCTCAAAGGGTCCAACAATTCGTGGGCTTAGGTTTCTTTTCTTTCCGAACCTCATCCATCCTTTCCAAGGGAATACCTATAACAGCACTAGGTCCCCTACTTCCTATTCCTTGTCCTTTCATATCAAATCAACATACTTCGTGTGCCCATCTTGGGCTACTACCAGCCGTCCTCTAATTAAATCTATTATATCCTTGGTCCTTTGGACCACTGCTGGTCTAAGCATCTTGCGCTCTGCAACATCATCATATCATAAGGGAGATAGACATTGTCTTCCCTCAAGGATCTTATAAGGCGACATCTCGATAATGACATATGATCTATTTTCATAAGAAAACTCAATCCGCGTTAAGTGATCATTCTAAATTCATTCAAGTCTATTGCACAGACTCTCATCATAGCTTCTAGCACTATGGCTTTTGCTTCTCAATACCCATTCTTTTCCAGTTTGTAGTCATTACTATCTTCCGTACATAATACTATACTGGTTACACTTTTGCTCGTTAGCGTTCTATAACCTTTTAATAACCACGTCAACCTTAGTATCACGAACGCGTTAGAATCGGAATACCACCGTACTGATACTACTTCCTTTAGCTGCTTCCATCTTTGAAAGCTTGGTCCTTCATATAGAAGTAAAAGAATTTATTGAGAGATCACTATGATCATGAACACTTGTTATATCGCATAGTTAGTACAGAAGGTGGCCAGCCTTTAGTACTTGACAAGCAATTAAACAATAGATGGTATCCTACTAGATTTCTATCACACAGATAGATAGTCATTCGGCAATACCTCCCCTTCTGGAAGGGTTGTTCTTCTCAGCTTATATGAAATGAAAAGGAGAGAAAAGAACGAACTGAAGAGAATTGTATATATATAAAATATACTGTCACAAAATATCTGGCTTGGAATCTACCTCTAAACTATAGAGGTTTGTCATAGGAGAACAAATCATATACATATATATATCAACATCAAGTATTATTGCATCGCATTTCACATGCTTAAATATTTTTGCTATTCCGTCCATCATTCTATGGACCCATGCTCTTCCTCGAGCTTATACACAATCACCTTTGAAACTCCCTCGACATTGAAAATCGATCTGGGATCTCATTCTAGACATCATCGTTACTAGAATTCTATGCTTGCATCGCAACCTTCCTCGTATAGTCATACGACCCTCTATTGATAAGGAGGAATAAATATTCAATAGGTAAATAATCTACTTAATTAGTCTATTCAATGATAACTTATACATCACCATGACCCGATTAGTGGTACTCAATCTCAACATTCATTACAGTACAACTCTCACAGTTGTCATTGTCTCATTATTCATAGACTCATTGGAGCATTACTACGGTCTACCACTGACCTACTGTAATCATTCATTTTCTATGAAATCTTCATATCTAACCATACAAAGTCCATACCTACCTTATCAAATTCTTCTAAGGAGTTAACATTATCACCATTCATAATTCATGAAGAACACTCCAGATCCTGGCGTACATTCATGACATGAAGCTATTAAAATTGCAGAAGAGTTTCAATCAAAGCAACGATAGCAGGTTAATACCCTTCTTAATCATATGCCTTCAATAGAAGACTTAACTCAAAGGTTCGTTTAGTCCTTCTTGAAACATGGTCCTGGCTTATCTCAAGATAGTACCTTCTAAGATAGATAGCCCGCTCATGGAGATTACACGAATTAAACTTTTACCCAACTACTATTACGGTTGAGTATTGCACAGTCATCAGAAGGAATGTCAATCTTCCGAACCGTAATACAACCTTCCCGGCTTCAACCATCATCACTGTATTCCTCTCGCACGAGCGCCTATAATTATCCTCTTACATTTAAAGTGTCAGCCACCTCTTTGGCCTTTCCTGATAGTAAAATTTCCTTACAATCAATGTCATTTTAACTACCTCCAACTAAATTTTCTACCTCATTTCAATCACTGCTTAAGTGAAAATGCTTTTCTTAAGTCCTGGTGAGAAGAAAAAAAATCACAATTTTTTTTTCTATAAGTCATTGCCTTAGTCATTAGATGTGAACATTGCCACGACTGACTCTCAATCATACTTAGAACATCTTTTATCTTAGGCCCTAATGGCCCTGAACAATTTCGACCTTTACTGGTTCGATCCATACTTTCTCGTGGTTTAACACGTGCCCCACTTGGCATCATTATAATTACGTCATATTTCCTTTATCAACATTTTTACTCTTGAGAATTTTGAATATTACCTTTCTCCTTGTAAAACCTCTAAGGTTATCCTTGAATCGTTCCTCTTGTATTCCCTAGATACAGGGCATATCGAAATACCCTTTACTAATACTAGAACCATTGTCTATATATTTCTGAAAAATTTCCCCACTGATACTTAAAGGTTGTTATTACCTTAATCCTTTCCAATTCATACTGTCAAAACTCATACTATCCCTATTAAGGGTGAAATGCCAACCTTTATGCATTCCCCTAGGATTCATTTTAAGTTACCGATGTTCTATCTTTAATGCCACCTTTAAAAAGGTATATGCATCCTTCCATGGATAAATCAAGTCATATATCCCTGATAAGGGTGTCTTATTCAATCATTCCCACCTCGATAGTATATGCCTAATTTCACAATAACATCTGTATTCAAAATGAGGTCAATCAATATGGCCTCCAAAAGATAACTACGGTTATGTACTTTTCTTGCTTGATTTGGTAACGATAACAAGGATGTTCTGGAAGATATTGGTCGTGTTTAACGTGAACTTCTTCTTAATAATTCCGTATTTACTTTTGTTGTTTATCTCAATAGTCATCTCAATGTTGGGATATCTCTCATACCTGGCGTCTCCCTTCCTGGGTATCAAGCCACCGGTCTTATACTTCACATTCTTGAAGGTCACTTTCTTCATCCAATTTTCCTAATTTCTTACTTCCTTGTCTCCTCACTCTATCCGCGTCTCAATATTTATCCTTCGAACTATCTCAAGGTTTCCTCAAATCCTCCCAACTTACAGGGGATAAAATATATGTATCTCCTATTCCTTCAATCATCAACTTTAACTCATGGTGAATCACCCTCATCCTGACGATTACATACTTTTCTATTTCTATTGCTACGAGTCTTTAGGGTTTCCTCATACCCAACTCCCTTATCATTCCTCAAACTCTATTGCCTTTATATTCCTTTCCACTTCAGTTTCTTTTTATTTTCCTTTCTCTTATCATTATTTCATGAACCCACTAATCATTGACTTCAAGCATCACATCATTCTGGGATTCTTGTCATCAGAACGAATCTTGACAACTTTTACAACTTAGCTTCATATTTCATCATACCCGTCCGCCTTTGTTCTGACTCTAAAGCTTTTACACTATCTCCATAACCTTGGAAATTACTTTCCCGAAAACAATTGACTAAACTTTAATCAGTTTATTCTAACCTCTGGCTCTGTGCCTTTCTTGGTCTTTCACCAGTGGTGGCCCTTCTCTTAGGAGGGTAAGTGGCAAAAATAGTCTTTTGTGATTCGTCCATCATTTAGAATCTCAAATGATTCCTATATTTCCTTTAGCCAGGCTCTTGCCTCGACTGGGTCAGCTTGCTCCTTGGAACTCTAAGGGCTTAGCGACTTAAAGGTCCTGAAAGAATTTCTCACCGCATTGTTTCCTCAGGGTGGTGGTTGGGGATAATAGTCTAAGTTCTGTCTAGAAAGGTCCATAAATTTTCGTATAGGAGTACCATCTCAAGTCTCCTTTCCTTACTCGACTTCTGTTTCCTTAGTCTGAACATTCCTTCCTCCTCCCCATAATCGGGGTCCTCCTACATATTTTAAATCCTCATTTTCCACTTCATCATGTTATGGGTTCCTTCTATCTTGATGGCGACCTCCCTGACTATCACGTTCAGGGTTTGCTCTAAATCTTATTCCTCAAACTAGCTTTCATCTAAGATCTCATCTTTAAGCTCTTGAACATTTGGAACCCAAATTCTGTAGGAATACCTCATTATTCCCTTATCATCTTTCTCGGTATTAATCTCTTATCTATTTGTTGGCTCTCTGCCTTCATTCATCACTTTTTCTGGCACAATCTGTTCTTTTCCAATAATTCGGGCTGTATTGCAATCTCAAACAGCTTTTCGGTACCGGCTCCGGTTACCTTCACTTCTATTTCCATTTTCTCAAAACCTCTTATAAACTCTCTCAAAGACATTATCATCTTGAGTCTCTCCTTTTTACTAAGGGCATCAGCCACCACATTGGCTTTCCCCGAATGATAAAGAATCTCATAATCGTAATCCTTGATTAGCTCTAACCACCTCATTTGGCGCATGTTGAGCTCTTTCTGCGTGAAAATGTACTAGAGCACTTATGGCTTAGGTAAATCTCGCACTTCTCTCTATACAAGTAGTGCCTCCAATCTTTAGGGCAAAACTATTGCCACGAGCCCAAGCTCATGGGTGGGGATATCGAATTTTATATTCCCTTAATTTTCTTGACGCGTACACGATTACCTTGATGTGCTGTATAAGAAGCACCTTAATTCCTTATGCGAAGCGTCACTACAGATCATAAAATCTCCTTTTCCATCCGGCAATGCCATCATAGGGGCCGTCACCAATCATTGCTTCAGTTCTTAAAAGCTGTTCTCGCATTTCTCTGTCCATTCGAACTTCTTAGTCTTATGAGTAAGCCGCGTTAAAGGGGCTACTATCTTTACAAACTTGAACGAACCTCTGGTAGTGACCGACCAATCCTACCTCTGGTAGTCGCCCTAACCATGGTCATCAATTCCTCAATGGTCCTTTATTCATTCTTGTTAGGATCCTCCACGAGATCCTCCTCAGCAACAATCCCATCTAGGACAACATCCTCAACCACTACATCCTCAATATGAACATCATCCGGTCCTGCGTTAGGACGCTCTATCGGATCCACAATCCGATCTCCAATTAGTAATAAAACATCATCGCGTTGTTGCTCCTCAACCTCAAGGTTCGGAGTCCCGCTACCATCTACGATAACGAACTACGCTTCTATCATGATATTTATAAGGGTTCCCATAAGGGTTTTAACTGTCAGTACTACGTTAGGTAGCCCGACTATGAACTTGGCAAGAGTTCTTATTATCTTAGTGAACTTATTATTTTAACGTCATATCATCTCTGAGGTTTATAACGCTTAGCTCTGATACCATTTCTGTAACACCCCCAAATCCGGGGTCGGGGATTCGGGTTGTCACGAGTTCCATTTCCCTTAATAACACCCAATCTTAATAAACAATCAACTACTCTGTACCGTGACCCCATAATAAACACACACACCACAAGTTATAGTCTCAAAGATGAATATCCAAAAATAACACGAGTCATTTTATTCCAAAATTATATGCCATTACACCTTAAAAGGGTTTCTGAATAAATTTACATTTCTTTGCCATTATTACAATTGATAGAGATACATAAGTCTGGTACATCAAAAGTTGAAAGCCTAGCCTATTGGTAGTTCCTACCTCAGCTACAGCGACATCAACGCCTATAGGAAACTGCGGAACGTTTCCTATCCGCTCGCGAATTGCGAGCTTGGTCCTGTTCATCTTGTCTATCTGATGTTGGGTGATGAAAGAAGAAAGCAAGGGTGAGCAACAAGCCCACCGAAATAATATGTATAATAATTAACAATATATGAGCAATCTCATAGTACTCATGAAAGTCTTGGTCAAGAAGAAATGAACCAAGCTGATATCTTAACGCGACCAAGTCGCAAAATATTCAGTATATATATACATTTATACTTTTCACAATCTTTGAAATCCTCTGACATGTATAATATACACAGAGTTCCAGTTTATAACTGTATAAAATATCGTTGCAAGGTGATCTCCTATATCTAACCTTGTCTCAACGTTTTTCCGAAAATCTTTGACATGCACAAGATAATCATTTACTAGATATAAGTTTAAAAGATGAAGTTACAAGATACTCCAATATACTTATATCCGAATACTGCTTGAACTACCACCGTTCAAGTTATAATCAGTTTCAAAAGTTCATCACCCAGATGAGACTACAAGATAAGACTTGAATAGATTCAATCCTTGAAATATCATTATAAATAATGAAGTTACGAGATACTTCATTAAGTCCCGATATATATATATATATACACCTATATATATATACATTTCATACACTCCTTGAAAACCTCTGTTATGAAAATTATAAACAGAGTTGCAATATCCAATGAATTTTGGAAAGGAGAAAACCTTGGCATAAACCTGATATCTTGCTGATCAGGCAAAGATACCAATAAGTAACCTTTTCTACTAGTAGACAGACGAATTCCCCACTGGTCATCACCCTGGTCGCAATAGGACCTTATGCTGGACTTCCACTCAGCCACTTACGCATTTGATGGACTCCCACTGAGCCACTTACACTTTCATGGACGCCCACTGAGCCCATGTTGCTTATGCCGACTCAAATAGATGGACTTACTTCCCGAACGTTGGGTAAGTAATCAATTTATTTACCAAAACCGCAACCTTGTTGCGAATATAAAATACACCACAGAGCCGGATCCCTCTGGTTTTGAGCGAGTATTTAAATCACCTTTAAAAGGAAGATCTTAAATATATAAAAAATGAGTTTTGGGATCCGCTCTAACTTTTAAAAATCATTTTAAAGACTCGAAAACACTTTAAAGAGTGTTTGGAGTAATGCTGATTTAATAAAGTAAATCAGTCCCAATATATTAGAAAATATATGAATATTATTATTTAAATAATATTCCCATAAAGAATAATCTTTATACAAATAATTGAAGTAGAAGTTGTAAAACTTATACTTGAAATGAGTATTAAATAACCAAAGATATACTTATACGAAAGTACTATCTTTATTTGAATAATCAAAAAAAATTTGAGTATCGACACCTTATTCTTTAATAAAATAATGAATATATTTCAGTAAATAATCGGAGTCATAGGTCCTCAAATGGATATTCAAATAATATTCATTAAATAATATAAACTGAGTCATAAGTCCCCGAATGAATATTCAAATAATATTCAGTAAATAAAGTAAAAGGAGTCATAAGCCCCCGAATGAATATTCGAAATAATATTCATTAAATAAAATAAAAGGAGTCATAAGCCCCCGAATGAATATTCGAAATAATATTCATTAAATAATATAAAGTTATCGAATAAACCTTATTCGATTAATAGTTTTGAAAACTACATCAATATATATATATATATATATATATATAAATATATATATATATAATATACTCGGGAACATCTACTCCCGGTTTTAGAAAAGGGTTCAGCTTTGGATCCCCTACACTCAGGGTATACGCAACTACTGCTTATCTCTAGCATAGGTATTATGCAACTAATAAGCATTTGAACCAACATATATATAAATCAAGAATACGAAACATGCATGCATATATATCATATCAACATGCTCCAATATATCGCAAGAATTTGCTAATAACAATCATGCACTTATCACAAGATAATGCATATACATATATACATCACAATAACAGTATAACGGGTAGAAAACTTGTTTGAGTGCTCCCGGATAGACTTAAGTTTAGAGTGGGTCCGATAACCTATGAACAACAACATTTGAGTGAGTATTGAAGGAGATATGGCAGTTTGAATTTGCTGGGTTTATTTTGGCCGAGAGCTTGATGAAAAAAAGGGAAGAGCTTTTGTGTTTTTTGTGATTTGTTTTGATTTGCCTTGGTTGGTTGACTTTTGTTTTGTTTTAATCATTTTTAACCATGAAAGAAAATTGTGTGGTTATAAATCAACCACACTTCTTTCCCTTATGTCATGCTTTGGTCATAATGTGATGTCACCCTCCACACTTGTCCTCTTCTTGTTGGTTTGATGACATCATCATCCCTAACCTCCTTGATTAACTCTTAATTGCTTGCCTAATGACCGCTGATCTGTTATACGGTTCGCTTAATTTTCGTTTTCGTTTATCGTTTGAGGGATCATACCCGGGATCTTATTACTTAGGTTTCTTTAACCTTTCTCAATACAATATATTCCTTTCATGATCCTCTCTTTTAATCCTTGAATTTAAATCCTTTTTATTCTGTTACCTTATACTCAATTCTTTCTGTATCTGGTAGATTTTCGGGAAAAATCAAAGTGTTCGAATTTAGATTCTGACGATCTTTACATACACTTATTTATCATATAGAGTACTAATAATATCCCAGAAGATCAATAAAAGAGCCCCTACATAGTGTGGCATGAAAAGTTTTCTTATTCAGCATAATCAGCAAAACACTATTCATAAGGGTTTCAAAAATTCCAAAAATTGGGGTTATTACATAGCTCAAACTTATATCAGAAAGAAGAAATATAAACCTATAGGGGAGTTATAGGGTGCACACACTGTGCAATATCAAGTCACAGACTTGGTATCTGCACCTTCTCAAATTCAGTTTGATGTGGCTCCAGTAAATGTGGAGTCACAACCCCACTCTTTAATAATTGACACACTGTTAGTCCCTAACAATGTAACAAGAATTACAGAAGGGGGGTTGAATAGAATTCTTGAAACTTTTTCTTGGTTCAAAAATGTTCTAACTTAATAATATATAAGTGTTTGATTTGCAAAGTACGGAAAAAGAAGTTAGTAAAATCAAAACACAAGTAATTAAAAACACAAGTCTTTAAAAAATTTCTGGTGGATTTTAATGTATCTACCAGAGATATATATTATATTAAGAGAACTCTGTGTAGCAAGATTAGCTCATAGCTGCTTACAAAAATTTACAACTAAGTTTACAGAGAAATGCTAAGAATGCAGCTTACAAATGTTTCTCTGAGAATTTGCTTGCTTAGTGTTCTTGTTGTTCTATTTGTTACTTCTTGGTTTATATATCACCAAGATTATAAAGTAATAAGACAAGATAATAAAATAAAACCTATCAAGTCTAATACTATGCTACTTCATTATTCTATTCCAGCATCTTTGAATATCTTCATAATAGCATGGAAATGGCAATGCTTCTTCGTTCTCTAAAACCCAGTTGAATAGGCTTCCACATTCCTTTTGCATACACTCGATGCATGTGACTGTGTTGTCACTGTCAATAGATATTTAAATTAATTATCCGTCGGGTACATGATCATCCAGCGGGTTGCCTTGTTGATCATTCGTCGAGTGGCATTGTTGTTTATCCGTCGGGTAGCTATCTGGCACTTGACTTCATTTCATTTATGCAGAATTACAAGACATCATCTATGTACAATTAATCAACCTATTCTGCATATCTAATTAAAGTCAACATGACTTGAGTGCTACTATAGAATCTAAACAAGGTGTATGCAGAAATGTGCTACAAACTCATTATTACACATGCTACTCACTCGATGGATAATTAATCATCATCCGTCGGGACTATATTGAGTCATCCGTCGGGACTATATTCCTTATCCGTCGAGTGCTAAATTTTTCACTAAGTAAAATCTACCAAGGTGTTTTGTTAATGAAATCATCAAGTTCACAACATATCTACAATAATCTCCCCCAATTTATGTCTACTGGAATTGTAGCCATAAATTAAGAGAAACTTGATGATAACAAAACACCCTAAATATACAACTTTAAAAGTAGGTAGATAAAACTGTAAAGTGCTTCAATTGACAAAATGCACAAAGATTAGCTCACAGTCATTTTCAAGGTGCTCCTTTAGCCTGAGCAGATTAATCTAATTCCTTGAAGATCCGGATCTCTTTCCAAGCTTACTGTTATTTTCTTCTATCTGAATTTGGAGCTGTCTGTGGAATTCCAGTTCATCAGATTATGAGAGATTTAGCTTTTCTTGCATTTCCAAAAGAGTCTCATTGCTAGAGATGCTCAATTGGTCTTCTAATCTGAAAAATCTTCTGACTCCTTTGTCATCCATGAACTCCATCAGCCAATAGGGCCTTAGATGCACTCTACTCCCTGTGTAAGGAATAGTTAGAGTCTTTGGGAGTGCATCTTTAGCTCTAATACTCCTCAGTTCTTCAATCTTCTCTAGAACAAGTCTTATTATAGTTACATTGAATCCAAAATTCTTCTTGAATGATGAATAAACCTTTATCAGCACAGATTGGCTTTCTTGAAGGATCCTGTGAAGTGGCCATTGAATCTCCTTTCCTCCCTTGTACTTGAAAACTAACCTTTCAGGTAGATTTCTGTAGGCATCAATCCCTCTAACTTCTTCCAGATCATCTAGATAGAGGTTTAGATCAGAGAATTCCTTGATGTCACATAAGTACATATAATCTCCCTTGTTGACTTTGGATTGAGCTTTGGTTAGAGATTTGGATTTGAGAGGTGACAACTTCACTTTCTTGATTGCTCTTGACTTTGTTCCATTTGGCTTGTTAAGGATTGGCAAATTGAAGTCAGGAATTGGTAGAATTTCCCAGTCTATTGGTTCATCCTTAGGCACAATAGGTTCACCATGAATGTTCCTGTAAGGATCCACCGCCTTAATGTCTTCAAATACCACTGAGGGTTTTGATGCTTGAGTTGTAGTTGGAATGGATTCCTTGGGTCACTGATCCTCCAATTCCTTACCAACAAAGTTCAATTTCCTTTTGGTTCTTTTGGCCAATTCCTTGTATATGTGAGATTTCTTATGTTGTAGTTCAACTTGCTTCTTTGGATCTTGAGATTCAGTGATTTCAGACGGCTGAGCAGGAATTTATTGTGTTGGTTTCACAGCTTGTAGCTTGGCCAAGATAGCAGCTTTCTCTTTCTTTTGTTTAACCTTTTTAGCATCTAGAGCAGCTTGCTTCTTTTCTTGCTTCAATCTTGCCTTTTCTTCTCTCTTTGCTTCAGCAAATTGAGGATGTCCAACCACCACACAAATTTCTTTACCATTCCTAAAAACTTTAGCAATTCTCATTTTCAAAGCTGAATGAGCTGGATCCTTGTAGAAGGCAATGGATCTTGACAGCAGTTTCTTCTCATCAGGCTTTGGTGTCTTATACACTGTATCCAAAGGTTTCTTTAGTGATGATTTTGGATAGTTCACCCTTGGCTTCAAAAGTACTTCAGTCTTTGGAGATTTGATGCAAGATGGTTGTCCTCTTTCCAGATAGTTCATGCTCATTTCATTCACAGAGATTTTCCTGACTTGAGAGTGATGAATGGCTGACTTTTCTGGCTTCTTAGCTAGCCCAAACTTCTTTTGAATATCCTCATCAATTTTCTCCTAGTTGATTGGATTCAACTGCTCCTTTCCAGCTGCTCTTATATTGGCTGCTGCTTCATTTATCAGACCAATATTGTCCTTAGCTGGTGGCTTTGAGATAGTAATTGTAGGCACAATTACTTTGCTAACTTGAATGTTGAGCACTTTTTGCTCCCCCTCACTCCTAGAACTCTCTTTCTCCCCCTTTTTGTTATCATCAAGCTGAGTAGAGGAGGAGGTTTGTACAGCCACCAGTTTCTGAAGCAAGTCTGTTTGTTGAGCTTGGTGTAGATGAATTGTTGTAAGAGATGCTTCCATAGCAAACATTCTTTTGTCCAAGACATCAACTTTGGTGGTAAGATCTGAGTTTTTCTTGAGCTGTCTCTTGATGTCTGTAATTGTTGTCCCTAGAAGTCTAGCTTCCAATTTCTCAGAAAAGTCTTGCTTAAGTTCACCAATTTCCTATTTGAGAGTGGAGACATTGAGAGTTTGTTGATAGCCTTGAATTTGATGAAGTTGGAGAGAAGCAAGATGTGCTTGCAGAAGCTTCTTGGTGCTAGCATTTGTGGATGATTGAAGTGCAGACTGTGTTTGACTGATTAGCTGGATGAAAGTAGATTTGAAGTGATGTTCATCACATTTCTTGGAGAAGGCCCATGATGGCATGCTTGACCTTGAACTAAGGCCAGCTTCTCCCCCTAAGTTCAATAGCTCTTCTCCACTTTCTGCATCCTCACCTTCAAAGAAATCTTCTGAACCACCAGTCTCATAATCAACATCACCAGCTGTAGAGGGCAAAGTTGTGATGGCATCCTTAGCTCTTAGCATTGACTGTGTGGTGTGCACCAAGTTGAGCATCCTTTCTGCATTGTCATTGCCCTGTTCAGCTAGAAGTTGATATGCTGGAACAGGGTGAGTAAATGTCTCAGCATCAAGGGAGGTAGAATCTATAACAGCTTGAGGTTGCTGATATAGTCCCTCCCTGTCTACATCCTGGACATTCATTAACTCACTTACAATGACATCCACCCTTATATCTCCTGTACCTGCATTTCTCTCATTATCTCTCTTTTGTTGCATCAAGATCTCACCTTGGCTCCCCACCCTCACCTTCACCATCTAAGGTGGGACTCCTCACACTCTCTTTTGCCAATCCTGAAGAACTGAATTTTATATTTTCACTCTTTTCCTCTCCTTTTTCCTGGGAGCAACCCAGACTCTGACTCATAACACTCTCTTCCCTCAATTCTAGGAGTGATTGTACTACAACTAAGTCTTCTACACTTAAGATAATTGATGAAATTTGAAGCTGTGTAGAGACACTCGACAGATAAGGGATATCCGTCGGGTTAGCAGTTGACTATCCGACGGATAACTGCTGTTAAGCTTATCCGTCGGGATACAATCACTACTCGACGGATGAACAATATCCATCGAGAGAGTAGGAATAAATGAGTTTGGAGTGGAAACTATTGTGGACTCTGTGCAGATTGATTAGAATTTTGGCACAGATGTCTCAACAGTTCCTGAAAGAATTGGCAACTGAGCCAACAAATTATCCAAAAGATGATGCTCACTTGCACTAGATTTTGGCTTCCCCAACAGAGTTAAATAAGGGGAATCAGGAATTGATGTGTTGATCATATCCACATCCAGAGAGTTTGTGGGAAAATTTGGTGTTTGAGGTGCTTCTATCACTAAAGATTTTGGCTGTGACTCCATATTTATTGGAGCCACATCAAACTGACTTTAAAAAAGGTGCAGTGACTGTTTCTTTAGCACCAGTTTGCACAGTGTGTGAACCCTGTGCATCCCCTGTTGGATTTTAATCGCAGCGGAGGCATGGTAAAACACTTTTACACATATAAAATCCAAATAAAAGCATATAAATCATGATTAAAACGTAGGGATCGATTACTAACCTTTAATATGCGATCCAAGAGCAACGATCGGAGATCCTTAGCAGCTGCTCCTCAAACGTGAAGCACTCCACCGGTATCTACCAAGAAAACGACGTTAAGGAGGAGGAGTAGGTGGAGAGAATTAGGTTTTTCTAAAAATTGGGGTTAGAATAAAAATAGGGTTTATAATAGTATATTTATAGGCAAAATTTTCAGCTGAAATTTTCCCATAAAATTATTATTATTATCCCATTTATTATTCTCATTAATAATTAAAATACCTTTTAATTATTAATCCTTTTTCTAAACACTTTAGAAATAATTCTCTCTCTTAATTTAATTTCCAAAAATTAAATTCTTAATTAATAATATTAAGAATTTTTCTTAATTAATTTATAATCAATTAAATCTCATTTAATCAATTATTAAATTTGCCAATTAATTATTTATTTCATAAATAAATAATTATTGGCCATTATTAATTAATTCATCCACCATTAAATCATTCTCTTTTTATGGTGTGACCCTGTAGGTTCAATATTAAGCCGGTATTAGAAATAAATAATAATAAAACTATTTTACCATTATTTATATAAATTCTCTAATTTATTAAATATGATTAATTATTTAATCATATTTATTCTACATCGTGAGGGATACTTCTCAGCATATCGCGACTATCCGGATAATATGAATTCACTGCTTAGAATACCAAGAACCTATTCAGTGAATAGTTACCGTACAATAAACTCCTTCTACCCTACAATGTCTCGATTAAATACAAGGCATGGATCTCGTGTCAAGCCTATCTAATTCAATCACTTGCTTACCATTTACTATGCGTAGTTCTATGCAAAATAGAAACTCCTTTCTAATTTCATTCACTCTGGCCAGAGATTCCTGAACTAGCATAAGTGGATCAGCCTTGAACATTCGCTTCCTTCACTGGAAGGGGTAGATCCTTTATTGATCATACACTATCTTCGTGTACAAATTCCTATACCCAGTAGAGCCCTAATAATTGTCCCTGGAGACTAAGAACTAAACCAAAGCATAGTTCAGTGTACACAAGATGACTATGATGACCTCAAGTCTAAGGATACTTGTACAACTATCACTATGTGAACAACTGTTGACACGTGAGTGAACTCCATCAGTTGTTCAGTTGTGCGAGTCATGTTTAGTGAACTTATTCTATAAAAAGCACCTACATACTAGCTATAGTGTCACCACACAAATGTCTATGAGAACAGACATCCTTCATAATGAAGCAAGCATGGTATGTACCGATCTTTGCGGATTATTAATTACCAGTTAGTAATCCTATGATCAGGAACTATTTAAGTTTAGAGTTATCATCTTTTAGGTCTCACTATTATGATCTCATCATAATCCATAAAAAGCTTTACTCTAAACTATGGTATATCTTATTTAAACACTTAAATAGATAGAGCCCGTAATAAAAACAAAACAAGTCTTTTATTAATATCAATGAAATCAAAACAGATTACACAGGAAATTATTCTCAAATCCTAATACATGATTGGACTTAGGACATATTCCTTTCAATCTCCCACTTGTACTAAAGCCAATCACTCTGGTATCTAATACCCATCTTGTCTTTATGACGATCAAAGTGACTTTCATAAAGTAGCTTTGTGAGTGGGTCTGCTATGTTGTTATGTGTGTCAACTCTAATTCAAAACAATATAAGAAATGTTACCGCGCTCCCACTAACCCTTTTGTAGACGCATGGTTCATCTACGTTTTTGATAAAATCAAACTCTTTGATTGTCTCATCAAAACGAATGTTCCATCTTTCGCGAAGCTTGCTTTAAACTACATATGGTTCGCAGCAGTTAACACACTAGGTTTTCATTTCCCTTGGAAAGAAAACCATCTGGCCATTTTCCAGATCTCATAGTCGTAGTAAGCAGCAATCGCAAGCAAAATCCGAACTGATTTTAACAGGGCTACAGGTAAAAGGTTTCATCAAAGTCAATCCATTGCCTTCGTTTGAATCCTTTTCCCAAAAGCCTGGCCTTAAAGGTCTCCACCTGGCCATCTGCTCTAATCATTCTTTTGTATCCCGTATACATAGATTTCATTCCGGATTTCATGGCACTATGCCATTTCTCTGAGTCAACACTACTCATAGCCTCATTATAGGTCACAGGGTCGTCATCATCAATGATTGACAACTCATTGTCATTCTTAATGACAAGGCCATATTTCCTCTCAGGTTGGCGAGACACTCTCCCTGTTCTATGAATGGGCTGTTCCACAAAAGGTTGTTCAGTCAAAACAGGTGTTTCCACTTGATCCGTAGTAGTTTGTGCTTCTTGAACTTCATCAAGTTCAATTTTACTCCCACTGTTTCCTTCAAGGATAAACTCCTTTTCCAAGAAGGTAGCATGTCTGGAGACAAACACCCGATGATCGGTGTAAAAGTAATACCCTAAAGTCTCTTTAGGATATCCCACAAAACTACATTTTACGGATCGATATTCCAGCTTATCTGGGTCAACTTACTTGACATAAGCTGGATATCCCCAAATTTTAACGTGTTTAAGACTCGGTTTCCTTTCTTTCCATATCTCATACGAAGTTTGAGGAACAGATTTTGGAAAGCACCTTATTCAGTAAATATGCTGAGGTTTCCAATACGTAACCCCATAGGAATACTGGAAGATTCTCATAGCTCATCATGGACCGAACTATGTCTAACAAAGTTCGATTTCTCCTTTCAGATACCAATCTGGAGGAGTCCACTGGGAGACTATACCATTTACTTTGAGATAATCCAGAAACTCTCCATTCAAGTATTCACCACCTCGATCTAATCGAAGAATTATAATACTATGTTTGGTTTGTTTCTCCACTTCATACTTATACGCTTTGAACTTTTCAAAGGCTTCAGACTTGTGTTTCATCAAACACATATCCGAATCTAGATCTATCATCTATGAAAGTAATGAAGTATGAAAATCCACCCATGGCTTTCTTAGACATTGGTCCACATACATCTGTGTGTACCATTCCTAGCAAATTTGCAGTCCTCTCTCCATGTCTACTAAATGGAGACTGCAGTGCCACTATAAAGTGAGATTTTCATCATCCCTTTTCTTTTATTAGTTTGTTCAATCTGAAGTAAATTATGTCACATATATGCATACCATTATTTAAAGCACCACGTCCATAAAGAATATTATCTCTAAGAATAGAACATTCATTATTCTCAATAATAAATGAAAATCCAGCCAAGTCTAACATGGGAATAATATTCCTCACAATTGAGGGAACAAAATAACAATTATTTAAAACAATAGTCTTGCCCGTAGGCATATGAAAATGAAATAATCCTACATCTTCAGCAGCAACTCTTGCTCCATTTCCCAACAGTAGAATCACCTCCTCTTCTTTAAGAGTCCTACTTCTCCTTAGTCCCTGCAACGAATTGCAGATGTCAGAACCATAGGCGGTATCTAATACCCAAGTAGAAATTTGGCTTAATGACATATTCACTTCTATCATGAACATACCTAAATCAGAAGCGGCAGTCTCACTACCCTTCTTCTTCTTCAATTCTGCAAGGTAAACCTTACAGTTCCTCTTCCAGTGTCCCACCTTGTTACAGTGAAAGCAAACAACTTTGCTCTTGGGGTCTTCAGCTTTTGGTGGAACCGGCGTTTTCTCACCTACTTTCTTCTTCTTGGAAGGGTTCCTCTTCCTTTTCTTAGGATTGGAACCTTCACCAATTAGAAGAACAGAACTCTTCTTAGGGGGAAAATTCGATTCCGCAGTCTTCAACATGTTGTGGAGTTCAGGCAGGCTGACATCCTACTTATTCATGTGAAAGTTCACAACAAACTGCGAGAACGAACTCGGAAGCGATTGCAAGACCAAGTCTTGGCTCAGCTCCCCATCCATGGCAAAACCAAGTTGTCCAAGACGTTCAATCAAATTGATCATCTTAAGTACATGGTCATTCATAGATGATCCCTCAGACATCCTACAACCGAATAGCTCCTTCGATATCTCATATCGAGCTGTCCTCCCTGCCACATCATACAACTCTTGTAGATGCATGAGGATAGTGTGAGCATCCATATGCTCATGTTACTTCTGTAGCTCAATGTTCATGGAAGCTAGCATGATGCATTGAGCAACATTTGCATCATCTATCCACCTACGATACATAACATGTTCATCATTATGTGCATCACTAGCAGGTTTAGTAGGCTTAGGTGAGTCAATCACGTATTCCAGCTTCTCAATCCTGAGAACAATTCTCAAATTTCGAAGCCAGTCAACATAATTAGGACCAGTCAATTTGTGAGCATCCAGTATGCTCCTGAGTGATAGTGCAGAAGACATAATGTATATTGTAAATCTGTAAATGATAAACACATAACAACACTTAGCAAATATTCGATTTCATTTTAAAACACTATATGAATCGGGTCTTTATTCATAAGTGGCTCCCACTAGTTTACCTAATTTATTCAACCTCCTACGTGAAAAATTAAGCATTCATAATGCTAGTGGGAATAGGGATCCTACATTCCATTACACAACCCCGGCTGTGGCACGAAACGCCATGTAATGTTCAATAGGCAGACAACTCTTGTCAATTACATCTAATGTTATTCCCTAATCAAACTTTAGCCTCTTGAATAATTGAGTCACAGTTGTGGCACGACAAACTCAATATTCTAAGTCAAGTCTAACCCAACATTCCATACAATTGAATCAGTCCCCAAAGGCCCACGGCTGTGGCACGTAACGACCTTTAGATTCTTATTCAATGTACACATCTCTATGTAATAGACAAGTATTTCTTATTTCGAAATCAAAGCCCTCGGATGTGGCACGAAACGATAATGATTTAAAAATAAGAACTACTTTCTATCATGTTGGAAGGCTATGACCGACACAAGCCCGTTGTGTCTTTGGCCAATTACTACTTGATATTATTTAATTTTAGAGGGATTATATTACGTTACAATCATAATCATATTATAAAGAGATTCTTCCTTTTAAATTAAATATTTCAAATCAATAATCAATAATCAGATGATTCCCAGATCGGGTGGAGCATTGTCAAGAGGCGTCACTTAATAACCCTTTCTTACAGATAGAAATCTGTTGTTGACAGAATCATCCTTTCTCTCATATCAAAAATTCATATTCAATTACGTGTTTCATAAACACAAGAATCTCATGATTGTATTCATAATATTATTATTAAGGTTATGAAACAATTTCACTATACTAGGTTGTCTAACAAACGCCTTATGCTCATTTAAGTTAACCTAAATCTATCATCGCATGATAAACTAAGCATATATCACATATATAAACATGAATAAACATCAAGGTAGGCATGTTATATCATCTAGTATATTAGTCTAAGCAATATACATCTCTATGTATCACATGAAGCACTTAAAAGCAATTCAAACGATCAAAAACAGCTTTAAAACACTTCTGTTAGCTATAAACAGTTCGAAATAATTTAATAAAATATCATATAATATACCATTAGAAGCGTCTCGAAAAGACGAATCCAACGCCACCAAAATCGCCCAAATCTGAGCTAACACGCGCCGAAACAAGCTTCCCCACGCGCGGCCACGCGCACACGCGCCTGACAGCACGTGTCTGACTTTCCTCCACGCGCCACACGCGCTCCACGCGCCCTAACCCCTATGCTGACGTCAGCATGACGTCATCGGATGACGTCAGCATGACGTCAGCATGATGTCACCAGCGCGTCTACCACGCGCCGCGCGTGGCACGCCAGCGCGTGAGCCCCACGCGCCGCGCATGGCACGCCAGCGCGTGAGCCCCACGCACGCGTGGTCGACGCGCGGTCCTTCCCCTCTGTGACAGTCGCCGCCGCCTGACAACACTCGCACGGAATTCCGTGCGCCGTACCTTTTCAGTGTCTTCTTCCTTTCTCCGTGCATCACAGATTATGCAGACAAGCAGATGTACAAATATATATACATACTTACAATTCATATATATATAATTATTTAATTACGAATTTAATTGCAACAACTTCAAAAATTCATAATAAAAAATTTATACATCCTAAAATTATGAAAAAAATACCCAGACGATCTACAACACTTGTAGAACCCAGATCAACATTCAAAATTATTCTGAGAAACGATTTCTCGTCAGACAAAATTAATTCATGATATAACTTGTAAAAATCATAATTAATTCATACAAGCACATAAAATTCTGAAATTTTTACCACAGATTTATATGCATACAACCTAAGCTCTGATACCAATGTTGGATTTTAATCGCAGCGGAGGCATGGTAAAACACTTTTACACATATAAAATCCAAATAAAAGCATATAAATCGTGATCAAAACGTAGGGATCGATTACTAACCTTTAATATGCGATCCAAAAGCAACGATCGGAGATCCTTAGCAGTTGCTCCTCAAACGTGAAGCAGATCCTTAGCAGTTGCTCCTCAAACGTGAAGCACTCCACCGGTATCCACCAAGAAAACGACGTTAAGGAGGAGGAGGAGGTGGAGAGAATTAGGTTTTTCTAAAATTGGGGTTAGAATAAAAATAGGGTTTATAATAGTATATTTATAGGCAAAATTTTTAGCTAAAATTTTCCCATAAATATTATTATTATTATCCCATTTATTATTCTCATTAATAATTAAAACACCTTTTAATTATTAATCCTTTTTCTAAACACTTTAGAAATAATTCTCTCTCTTAATTTAATTTCCAAAAATTAAATTCTTAATTAATAATATTAAGAACTTTTCTTAATTAATTTATAATCAATTAAATCTCATTTAATCAATTATTAAATTTGCCAATTAATTATTTATTTCATAAATAAATAATTATTAGCCATTATTAATTAATTCCTCCACCATTAAATCATTCTCTTTTTATGGTGTGACCCTGTAAGTTCAATATTAAGCCAGTAGTAGAAATAAATAATAATAAAACTATTTTATCATTATTTATATAAATTCTCTAATTTATTAAATATGATTAATTAATTAATCATATTTATTCTACATCGTGAGGGATACTTCTCAGCATATCGCGACTATCGGGATAATATGAATTCACTGCTTAGAATACCAAGAACCTATTCAGTGAATAGTTACCGTACAATAAACTCCTTCTACCATACAATGTCCCGATTAAATACAAGGCATGGATCTCGTGTCAAGCCTATCTAATTCAATCACTTGCTTACCATTTACTATGCGTAGTTCTATGCAAATTAGAAACTTCTTTCTAATTTCATTCACTCTGGCCAGAGATTCCTGAACTAGCATAAGTGGATCAGCCTTGAACATTCGCTTCCTTCACTGAAAGGGGTAGATCCTTTATTGATCATACACTATCTTCGTGTACAAATTCCTATACCCAGTAGAGCCCTAATAATTATCCCTGGAGACTAAGAACTAAACCAAAGCATAGTTCAGTGTACACAAGATGACTATGATGACCTCAAGTCTAAGGATACTTGTACAACTATCACTATGTGAACAACTGCTGAGAGCTTTGTTCAATAGTCACATCCTTTTGGGAGGATGCAACTAGCAATGAGCTTATGTCCTTATTAAGCACTGCAGTTTGTTGGGAAACTGCAGTGTGGCTAGGCTGGAAAACACTCACCTCTCCAACCTTATCCTTAGGGTTTCTTTGATGTTCATCCTGTCCCTCACCTGCCTTACCCACCTTCACACTCCCCTCTTTTGGTTTGGTGAATTTTGTAACTGGCATCGTTTGAGAGATACAAGAGGGGGCTTTCTTTGACTTGAATTTGGAAATTTTTAATGGTTTGGTAGCTTGGGTAGGAAACTGTTGGGTCATTGACACAGTTGTTATAACTACACTAGAATGCAAAGAAATTTGTGAGGTTGGAAGAGTAGAGACAGATGAAATTACCTCACTTACCTGAGGTGCTTCCGTTACAAGGAAATAGAAGAGTGGCACCTCTTTGTGATGGTTTTCCCTATTCAAATCTGTAATAATTCTTCTTTCTTGAACCCAACAATCTAATTTGTTGGTTGGGTTCTCAAGCACAATTTCCTTAGAGAGGTGGTTAGCAAGCATCATGAAAAATCTAGCATAGTAAAAATTTTTACCCCTCTTATTTAACTCCCCTAACTTAAACCCCAACTCAAACAAAACAAGATCACTATAGTTAAAGAACTTATAAATAACTAGCATGTAAAGCATGTTAAGCATAGAGATATTGACATAATCAAAATTACTGATTTTACCAGAAAAGACCTTGGTAACTACATCACACAGGTAACTCCATTCCTTTCTAAGACCCAACCTCCTAATTTCACTTAATTTAGAAGTAGAGAGTGCATAGTTCATGGAGTTAAGCATATTAACAATGTCAGTGTCTGTGTGTGGTGAAGTTACAGTATTATTAGGAATTTTGAAACATGCTTTAACAATATCACTATTAATACAAAATTCCTTACCTTTAATAGTGAATGTGATGGTCTTATCAGTTGAGTTGTACACAGCAGTTGACCACATTTCTTCAACAACCTCACAGAAAATGGGGGGTGATTCTAGCATGGCATAGTTGAGTTTACAGTTCTTCACAAAATCCATCATTTTATGGTAGTCACCAGACTGTTGAATCCCCTTGTTTACTAGAGACGTGAAGTTGTTCTTCTCATAGATAAATCCAGTTTGTGACATGATCTTGATGACTGGTGCCATTGTTAGAGAGTGGAAATTGCAGAGATCGAGATGATAATTGCTTTTGAGAAAGAGAGAATTTAGAGCAGATGATTTTGAGAATGATAAAAGAAAAGCAATGAAAATGAATTAAGCTTTTATACTATCTCAAAAAATACTGTCAAAAAAAATAATAAAGTAAAATAAAGTAACCAATAAAAATTGCCCAAATAGCCGTTTAAAAATAAACTGTAAAAATTCCTTCAATTATCCGTCGTGTTATACTTATAAACTGTAAATATACTCGATGGATAATGTTCAGGGAATTAATGGCTAGGATTCAGACAATTCGACAGATGAGGATAAATCAGTTATCCGTCGAGTCATAAAATATTCCAGAAAAATAATTGATTTTATTAACAAAATGTATAACGACGGATTATCAAACTCGATGGATAATAATCATCCGTCGATATATAAATTTTGACTTAGCCAAAATTTCATCCAAGATTGAAAAATCAATTAAGTTTCTGGCTGCATTACAACATGCAAATTATCTAAAAAGATTTAAGAGTAATTAAGCATACCTAACTCACTTACCAACCTTGAAAAGGTTGATTCATCCAGTGGCTTGGTAAATATATCTGCAAGTTGTTTTTCACTTGGAACAAAATGTAGTTCCACAGTACCATTCATTACATGTTCCCTTATGAAGTGGTACTTGATGTCTATGTGCTTTGTCCTTGAATGCTATACTGGATTTTCAGTGATGGTAATTGCACTTGTGTTATCACAGAGAATGGGAATCCTTTCAACTTGCAAACCATAGTCTAGCAATTGGTTTTTCATCCACAAAATATGTGCACAGCAACTGCCAGCAGCAATATATTCTGCTTCAGCTGTAGAAGTAGAAACTGAATTTTGCTTTGGACTGAACCAGGACACAAGCTTGTTTCCTAGAAATTGACAGATTCCCGTTGTACTTTTTCTATCAATTCTACAACCTGCATAATCTGCATCTGAATAACCAGTTAGATCAAAACCAGAATCTCTAGGGTACCAAATGCCAAGTTTTGGTCCCTTGAGATATCTGAAAATTCTCTTAATATCTACTAAATGAGATTCTCTAGGATCAGCCTGAAATCTAGCACACAAACATGTAGCAAACATTATATCTGGCCTACTTGTGACGACTGAGAATTTTGCGACGTAATTAAGTCAATAAAGTATGCTTTATGTGATGTGATTATAATTATGTGTGATCAAGTGTTGATTAAATTGTCTTTACTGTATATTAGAATATAGGAGCGTAAGTAAAAGTGTTCCAATTTAAAGAGTCAGCTTAGGAGTTAAGCTGTGTTGTCAGGCCGTCAGGTAGAACGGAACCCGTCCTAATAAGGATTTAAAGAATATAAAATGTAGAATATGTGTGATTGAGTGAAATAAATGTTTAAATAAAGTATTTCGTCCTAAGTGACGTGTCGGTCGATAATGTTAATGAGAAGCGTAATCGAAACACTGAGCGTCGGGCCGTCAGGTTGAACGTGACCCGGTACGCGTAGAAAAGGATAAAGATTAAAGAAGGACAAATTCTCTGATTAGACCTGAGTTGTTATGTGTTCGTATATGTGTGATTGCTGGTCTGTGTGCATGACTATGCGCCCTATGACATTTTTATGAATTTAAAGGAATTATTTGATTTAAATAAAGGTTTATTTAACCTTCACGCATTTTTATAAAATTATCTGAGTAAGATAAAAATATGGGATTTGTTTTTTTATTATCATAATAGTCTTAGAAACTTTTTAAAAATGGTGGACATATTTATTTGTTGGTCGTTGCATTTTAAATTGATTTTTATGTGCTAAAATGCTATTACTAGCACGAACTTGCAAAAATCATATAAAATCAACCGTTCGCTCAAAAGTTTATTATGAGTAATGGTTGGAAAGCTAATTTCGAGATCTACGTATTAAAATTGTCATTTACAATAATTTTTGACTTTCCGAGAGAGATATATTTTATATTTGATTTATATTGTATTTGAGTAAAAAGAAAGGATCAAATAAGCTTAAAAGGGAATTAGTAAAGTACTAAATTGCCCTTGTCCCTGATTGTTTATAAACTCATCCCCCCCTTTTTCTTTTCTTTTTCCCGTGCACCCCATTCTCTCTTCTCTCTTTCTTTTTTTCACTCTCTCTCGGCTACTCTCTCTCTCTCTCTCTCTCTCTCTCTCGGCTCTCCTTTTTCTCTCTTGGTATGCTACTTGTTTCTTTGATAACTCTCACCAATCCTTCTCAAAATCTCTTGTTAAACACATATAAGTAGTTATTAGAGTGTGCATGTGTGTATATCCCCTTGCATGCAAAGCTCGATGTGTGTGTTTGTGTGTGTTTACTCGAAAGCTTCTCGATTCTTGGTGTTATTATTGAAATCGTCTTGTTTAAGCATTATTCTTTGCAAATGATTGGTATATAAGATGTGCATGTTAGTTGTTTTGAGTAATTAATGGAAAAACGAAGGTTTCGTGGTTGGACACCCTCGAATGAAGGCACCACCGCGAGGCCACCGCCACCGGTGATGAACCCCGATGAACTGGTGGTGAGTAATGATGTAACCACTGAACTCTACTACATCAAACTTGTTCTTTTCATTATTGCATGTGTTAATTTTGAAAACCCGAATGGTTTTGGTTTTTGGAAGTTATTGATTTGATTTTTGTTAACTAAAGTGATTATGGGTTGATATTAGGGTGATTTATGATTTAAGGATTAAGAAAAACATTTGCATGTGTTGCTTCTTGAAAACCTGAATGGGATCTTGGTTTTTAGAAGGTCAAAAATGATTTTAGTAATGGATATGATTTGTTGATGTTCATTCTTGGAAATTAGTGATTAATTAGAGAATTCGCATGATAAATTACTTAATATTTGCATGCATGTATCAATAAGGGTTATGTTTCTTTTGTGATTTAAGTATGTTAATTGATAACAATGAATTTTTATGATATTTGGACTTGTATCTTTGATTGGATGCTTGAGAAATTAAATTTGGGATTGCATGGTGAAGGTTTTGGTTCGACCTTGTGCTAATAAAAAGGAAAAATTGATTTTTGTGACTTGATTTTGGTATAATTTAAGTTTAACTAGGAAGAAATGAGATTGCATGTTGATTTAAAAGAGGAATTGATGATGCATGTCTTGGTTTGATTGTGATTGTGATTAAGGCCGAATGGTTTATAGTACTTAAAAGGGTCAAATTCTAATTTAAGTGCTTGATTTGATCATAGAGATTAATTAAGGATTGTAAGTGAGATTTTTGCTTAATTTGCTATATTTGGTTCGAATTAAAGTATAAAAAGAAAGGGGATGATTGATTTGTAGTTGTCTTGTTGGCTTAAAGATGACTTTAGGGTCGATATTGCAAGTTTTGCCGTTTGTTTATTCATATAAGAATTTCTAGTAAAAAGAGCTATGTGTACTAATATAAAGTACGATTTGACTTCGAAATGAGATAAGGATGTTTATAAGTCCATGGTCGAGTATATAAAGGTGTAAAGGTTAAGAATAAAGTATATGACGTGTGATGTGCTATGTGCTTATGTGTATAAGCTATATTCGTATATTCGAGTCAAGGGTATAATCGAGCTATCGTATTGAGTGATCGTTCCGGGAACGAGAGTTGAGAACTGATTAAGATATTGGTTTTATTGTAAATTCGGAGTGTGAGGGCATTCAGGCTAGGAAAGGAAAGGGTAAACTAGGTGGTAGTAGTTCAACTTTCAGGAAAGCAAATTCAGGCAAGTAACTCTCATTACTTGTGAAAATAGTTATAGAGAGGTTATTGTTCATACCATGTAGAGTATAAAACTGTTAATGATTTGAGATATCCCGTTTTGATCTTGATAAACTGTTATTTATAAGCTTACTGATTCAACCCGTTGGTAACCTGTCTTTTCTGTTCAAGTTATTAGCTAAGCCATGAACTGTTATAAACCCTATAACTACCTTTGCTAACCTCTTTGTAATGATACATTATTTCTTGATCACCATATTTCCTACTGATCCCTGAAACAGATATTGATCCTTCTAATTTAAGTACCCTGTTATCCTTGATTCAAAATCCTTAAGAGTTGTTCCTTGCTGATCCTTGAATCACTCCCTAAACTTTGTTTTCTTGAAATTTTGACTTAAGAATGAGTTTCGACTCGAAAGAGTCCGAATGACTTCATATTCCTGGTAATGATTAAATGAATTTAGAAAATCTATTTTCCAACTCAAGGTTTTCCAAACGAATTCCTGATGGATTGGATTGGGACGTAAGAGGCTAGTGGGACTAGTCCAGTCATGGTAAGAGGCTAGCGGGGATAGTCCAACTTAAGACTGAAATTATGTCGATTGGTACCTTAAAGACCGGATGGAGGTCGGTACGGGCTGATCACCTGTATTATAATGAAATGGAAAGATAAAGTGATCCAATCAAGGGTTCTAATTGATTATTTAAAAGGAAACTGAAACTTTCTGTTCAGTAAATTGATTCTTGAAAATGAAAATGGTTTATATTGTTTTGAAAAGAGTTGATTGTGTTAATGTGAAGCTTAAAGCTCGAGAACCCTGATTTTAATCCGTTGATCTTATAATTGATTCCATATAGTGAAATACTGTTACTTTCCTCTTTCTGAAAGATCTGTTCTGATCCTTAATGATTTGTGATGAATGTCGGCTTTCATCCTGCGTTGAGCCTTGTTCTTTGAAAGCCCCACATCATAACCTTTCCTTAACCCCAAAAGCTGGAAATCTGCCACCTAGAACAAATAAAGTAGAATGCCCTGAGTTCGGTAAAGTATATTATGGATTTGATATCGTAGAACTGCTTTATAGTTACTTGCTGAGTTTTATACTCATATGTTTTGTTTTAATCTAACCATGGCAGTTAAGCAAGAAGATGGTCAGGCTTAGGCGCACTGCTCGTAAGAGCGTACCTGGTGGTCCCTATCGTGTTGAGGGCTTTCGGTTGCCAGAGCAGGTAGTGGTATTTCTGAGTGAGCAATCGCTTAGAAGGAAATCTGTAAAGATACAATGGGTTATCTGTCGGTTCCCAGCCAAAATCGATTATGTTTATTTAATAATATTTTGGGGCTATAAGTTATATTTTATGATTAGTAGTTGTAATCTTGTCTTTGATCATGTTAGTAGTTAATTGGGGTTTATTTATATTTAATTATTAGAATAAAGGTGTGTGGGTCCTCATTTCCTAACCCGAGATTGAGGGCATCACAAGTTGGTATCAGAGCTACAGGATCTAGTCCCTGAGACAAGTTAGGAGTAAAAGGGGTATTTTGGGTATATTTATATCGCGAGAGAGTTCGACTCATATAGAGTTGAGTTAGACTATTAGGTATACTCTAAGGAAAGTGTATATTAGTTAAAGTGGAAACTAGAGTTAGGGTGTGAGTTAGCTGGAGGCTTTATTTAACCCTAACATTGTTTCTTGGTTGTTTTGTGTATTCACTCAGGATCCCAGTAGTGGTAGTGACTCAGATTCAGAAATTAGTTTGACTGGTACCCCAGTGGACCCCATTCCACCCTCTCCAGAGGAGCCTGTGTATGTTAGTTCAGACCCAGAGAAGGACCCTTCTGAGAGTAGTGAGATCCCTATGCAGATTTCACCCTTGAGGCCAGATTCAGAGACCCCTGCCCCTGAGCCAGAGTCGGAGATGCCTAAGACCGTACCTGTTAGTGTTGGTGGCAAGTTAGCCCAGGACCGAGACTTTGTTTACTCCTGTATTCCTGAGTTGTGAGCTTTGGTGGATAGGTTGATTCGAGACTCTAGGCAGAGGACTTCAGTAGTGATGGAGAAGTGGAGAACTAGGAT
Organism: Apium graveolens; assembly: GCF_009905375.1. Taxonomy (NCBI): domain Eukaryota; kingdom Viridiplantae; phylum Streptophyta; class Magnoliopsida; order Apiales; family Apiaceae; genus Apium; species Apium graveolens. The sequence continues at coordinate 236,364,851 of NC_133655.1, forward strand.
TAAGTTGGTGGAGCAGGTTGCCAGGAGGAGATCTATTCTGACTTTCAGCTTCTTTTGATGACCCGATGAATGGTGAATTTTGAGTACCGATGAATGAAGCTGGTTGTCTCCCGACGGATAATGCAGATTGTCTCCCAACGGATGAAGCATTATGCAACTCGACAGATGTTGAATTTTATGTTTCATTGGTAGTGGATTTTTCTGAATTATCCTTTGATACTATTTCTTGATCACTTTCATCATCACTGTCATCACTAACCATCTCCACATTATCAAATTTGAGGCTCTCATGGTAATATCCATCTTGCAGTCCTTCAATATTTTTATCATCAAACACAATATGTATTGATTCCACAATAATGTTGGTTCTTAGATTGTAGACTCTATATGCTTTACCAACAGCATATTCAACAAAAATTCCTTCATCTGCTTTAGCATCAAACATCCCATTTTGATCAGTTTGATTTCTCAAGATATAACATTTGCTACCAAAGACATGAAGAAAATTTAGAGTTGGCTTCTTGTTCTTGAAAAATTGATAAGGAGTCATACATTTTGCTTGATTAACCAGAGAAATATTTTGAGTGTAGCATGCAGTATTTACAGCTTCATCCCAGAAATATGTTGGTAACTTGGACTCTTCAAGCATTGTCCTTGCAATTTTAATAAGTGATATGTTCTTCCTCTCTACAACTCCATTTTGTTGTGGAGTTCTTGCGCTGAAAACTCATCCAAAATCCCATTTTCTTCACAAAATGCTCTCATGACAGAATTCTTGAACTCAGTTCCATTGTCACTCCTGATTCTTCTAACTTTGAAATCAGGATGATTATTGACTTGCCTTATGTGATTGATGATGATTTCACTAGCCTCATCTTTAGACTTTAGGAAATATGTCCAAGAGAACTTTGAGAAATCATCTACAATTACTAGGCAAAATCTTTTTCTTGAGATGGACACCACATTGACTGGTCCAAACAAATCCATGTGCAGCAGTTGCAAAGGTTCTTCAATTGTTGAATCGAGCTTCTTTCTGAATGAAGCTTTGATCTGCTTTCCCTTTTGGCAGGCATCACACAATCCATCCTTAGAAAACTCCACTTGAGAAATACCTCTAACCAGTTCTTTCTTTACAAGTTCATTCATGGTCTTGAAGTTTAAATGGGATAGCTTCTTGTGCCATAACCAACTTTCATCCTGACTTGCTTTGCTGAGAAGACAAGTAACAGATTTTGTATTTGATGAGTTGAAGTCAACTAGGTGCATATTTCCTTTTCTCACTCCAGTGAGAACCACTTTGTTGCTCCTTTTGTTAGTCATAACACAGGCTTCAGAGTTGAAGGTTACTGAATTACCTTTATCACATAGCTGGCTGATACTCAACAAATTGTGCTTGAGACCATCCACTAAGGCAACCTCTTCAATGATGACATTGTCTTCAGAAATCAAGCCATATCCCACAGTATAACCCTTGCTGTCATCTCTAAAGGTAATACTTGGGCCAGCTCTATCCTTAAACTCTGTGAGCAGGGTAGAATCACCAGTAATGTGTCTTGAACAACCACTATCCAAGTACCATAGATTCTTTCGATTTCCCTGCACACATCAAAATCAAATCAAGTTGATTTTGGTACCCAAGTTTCCTTGGGTCCTGCCTTGTTAGATTTGTTTTTCCGTTTCTTAGGTTTGATCTCATTTGACTTGGGGATATCCGATTCATTCTTAGTCATTTGAGTTGGACCTTTAAAACCATTCATTACAGCAGAATTATCATGCATATTTTGATTAAAAGGAAATGACATGCTATTAGTAAACATGTTATTCCAGTAAGGCATGCTAAATGGCATTTGTGGCATACTAAATGCAGCATAATAAGGATTAGGTGCAAATGGCATATTAGCAAACTGTGCATTCATATTCTGTGTAGACATAGCATTCATAGGCATAGAAGGCATGACATTTATGTTGGGAAAATGAGGTGGCACATATATGGAAGTAGGCATGGAGGTTTTGCAATTAACAGACAAATGATTTACACTACCACACTTGACACAGATTTTTCTAGGAGCATATTTATCAGGTGTGTTGTTGTTATACTTGTTAATTCCTACTTTACCATTTCTATTATTTTTCTTTTTAGCCTCTGTTTTAACCTCAATCTTTTCCAGTCTGTCACTCAATTGCTTGATAGTCATATGACCAACTTTAGCCTTTTTCTTCTTCTTCACTTGACTGGATTCTCTTGGAACAAAATTCTTAGAAACTAATCCATATTTCTTATTTAACTTGGCAAGTTTGGCTTTATTCACAGGTTTCCTCACAGTCGACGAATGATGATTTATATCACTCGACGGATAACCCTTTTTGTTATCCGACGGATGACCCTCATCATCCGTCGAGTCTACATCTGTTAGCAATCCTTCAACCAAATTGGATTCCAGCTTCTCCTTATCCTTCTTCCAGGCTGCATCAAAAAAGGAATCAATACCTTGAACTTTGGTGATTTGAGCATGAACATCTCTAGATGTTTTCCATGCCTTAATCACCTCCTGTTCTCGTTCAAGCTGCTTTTTCAAGATCTCTTCTTTCTTCAAGGACTTAGTTAGTTCATCCTTAACAATTTTACACTCAATTCTCAATTTTTCAAATTCAATGAACTGAGACTCTATCACATTATTCCTCTCACTTAAAAACAATTTGTTTCCTTTGTTTCCTTTGATTTTGGCATTTTCCTTAGTAAGTGACTTAAGTGTAACACGCAAATGATATAATTCTGTAGACATGTCATTTATTGCATCATTACACTCAGCTTTAGATAAATGTGCAAGGTTAGTGGTGATTACCTGATTACTTGAAGAACTTGTCTCTGTTTCATCAGACTTGGCCATTAGGACTAGATTGATATAGTTGACATCATCATCCTCATCCAGACCATCTGTTGCCCAGTCATTTTCTTGTGTAATGAAAGTCATTTCCTTTTGTTTGAGCAACTTAAAGTATTTCTGTTTATAATCCACAGGCTCAAACTTCTTTTTGCTGGAATCTGACTTTCTACACTCACTAGCAAAGTACCCTGCTAAGCCATATTTGAAACATTTGAATTTTGACTTATCCACCATGTTTCTATTTGGCTTAGCTGCTCCAAAGTTCTTCTTGAACTTGAGCTTGGCAAATCTTCTAGAAAGAAATGCAAGATGTTCATCAATATTCTCCATATCATCTTGGCTCAAAGAATCTTCATTTTCTGCTATCAGCCCCTTGCCCTTGTTTTCACAGACCTTTGAAGTTGATTCAACAGCTTCCATCTTCATCTCCTTCTCTTTATCTAACTCAGCAACTAGTGCAATGGATCCTCCTTTCTTCTTTCCTCTCTCCATCCTCTCATCTTGCTCTAATTCAAGCTCATAAGTTTTCAGGATGCCATACAGTCTCTCCAAGGTAAACTCCTTGTAATCTTGAGAGTTTCTCAATAAGACTGTCATAGGTTTCCATTCCTTTGGAAGAGATCTAAGGAACTTAAGATTGGAGTCCTTTGTCTGATAGACTCTTCCATGCAACTTTAGAGCATTTAGTAGTTTTTGAAATCTACTAAAAATGTCGGTGAGAGACTCACTTTCTTCACTATGAAAGTGCTCATATTGCTGAATTAGCAACTGCATCTTGTTTTCCCTGACTTGTTCAGTGCCATCACAGATAATCTGTATTGTATCCCAAACTTCCTTGGCAGTTTTGCAATTGATGATGTTGTCAAACATGTCACCATCAACTCCATTGAACAGAATATTCATGGCATTCTTATCCTTCCTGACTTGTTCAATATCAGGATCTGACCATTCATGCCTTGGCTTGGAAACTGATGGCTCATTTCCAGTTGCAGCTCTCATTGGTACATGAGGGCCTCTCTCTATGCAATCTACATAAGCCTCATCTTGAGAAAGTAAGTGAAGATGCATTTTTACCTTCCAGTGCTGGTAATTATCTTTGTCCAGAAAAGGAATCTTGACTCCTACATCCTTCTTGTTCATCTTGTTGTTTGTTGTGATCTTTAAACTCTTTATTCTTCAAGAGCTTACTCTGATACCAATTGTTAGTCCCTAACAATGCAACAAGAATTACAGAAGGGGGCCGGGGGGGGGGTTGAATGGAATTCTTGAAACTTTTTCTTGGTTCAAAAATGTTCTAACTTAATAATATATAAGTGTTTGATTTGCAAAGTGCGGAATAAGAAGTTAGTAAAATCAAAGCACAAGTAATTAAAAACACAAGTCTTTAAAAACTTTCTGGTGGATTTGAATGTATCCACCAGAGATATATATTATATCAAGAGAACTCTGTGTAGCAAGTTTAGCTCATAGCTACTTACAAATATGAACAACTAAGTTTACAGAGAAATGCTAAGAATGCAGCTTACAAATGTTTCTCTGAGAATTTTCTTGCTTAGTGTTCTTGTTGTTCTATTTGCTACTTCTTGGTTTATATATCACCAAGATTACAAAGTAATAAGACAAGATAATAAAACAAAATCTATCAAGTCTAATATTATGCTGCTTCATTACTCTATTCCAGCATATTTGAATATCTTCATAATAGCATGGAAATGGCAATGCTTCTTCGTTCTCTAAAATCCAGTTGAATAGGCTTCCATATTCCTTTTACATACACTCGACGCATGTGACAGTGTTGTCACTGTCAACAGATATTTAAATTGATTATTCGTCGGGTACATGATCATCCTTCGGGTTGCCTTGTTGATCATCCGTCGAGTGGCATTGTTGTTTATCCGTCGGGTAGCTATCTGGCACTTGACTTCATTTCATTTATACAGAATTACAAGACATCATCTATATAAAATTAATCAACCTATTCTGCATATCTAATTAAAGTCAACATGACTTGAGGGCTGCTACAGAATCTAAACAAGGTGTATGCAGAAATATGCTACAGACTCATTATTACACAAGCTACTCACTCGATGGATAATTAATCATCATCCGTCGGGACTATATTGAGTCATCCGCCGGGACTATATTCCTTATCCATCGAGTGCTACATTTTTCACTAAGTAAAATCTACCAAGGTGTTTTGTTAATGAAATCATCAAGTTCGCAACATATCCACAACACACACCTCAAACATAAAGCTCTCCAACCATCTCTCTAGATGCAGATATGATTTCCACATCAATTCCTGATTCTTCATCTCTTAAACTCATGAAGGAGCCCACTACTCAAACAAGTGATCATCATATAAGTGATGAATTGTTGGATCACTTGCCATTTCTTTCTCAAACTGTTGAAGATTATGTGCACCAAAACTTAAAATCAATCTTCACAGACTCAACAGTAGTTTCAACTCCTAATTTTCTTATTGCTTCTTCATCAACGGATATCCATCATCCGTTGATAAGTGATTGTCCTTCAACAGATATGCTTCACAACATTTATTCATTGATAGTCACAACTACACCTTCAACGGCTTTTCACATTCGTTCACAGTCACTCCACCAACACTTGATATTTCAAAATATATTACAAGTGTAGATGACTTAGTAGTTGTTCAATCACTTACATGATTTAGGGAATGGAGTGAACTGAGTGAGAGGTTGGGTTGCTCACAGGCAAAAAGAGAGGCTGAGAGTTCAACAATGCATACTATTTCTTCTAGTATGACAAAAGTGAGTGAGTGGAGTTCCACCTTAGTAGGTAAAGGTGAGGGTGTGAGGGTGGTGAGCCAGGGGGAACCCCTGATGTAAGAAAAGAGAGAAATTAAGAGAAAAGCAGGTACTTGAGGAATAAGGGTGGCATCCATTGCTAGTGAGTCAATGGATGTCAGTGATGTAAAAGAGAAAGACTATATCAGCAGGAAAACAGAGCAGTTATAGATTCTATTTCCCTTGATGCTGAGAGATTTACTCATCCTGTTACAGCCTATCAAACTTTGGTTGCTCAAGGTAATGAGGAGGCTGAGAGGACATTAAATTTATTTCACACAACTACATCTATGTAAAGGGCCAAAGATGCAATTTCAACCTTGCATCCTATAGCTGATGTTGATTATGATCTTGGAGCTGATAATATGATGATGATGATCTTGATGAAAAAGCTGGCATGAACATAGGGGGAGATGCAGGCCCTAGTTCTACAACTGATACTCCTGACTGGATGTTTAGCAAGGAGTGCAACTCTCATCACTTCATCTCCACACTTTTCAAGCTAATCAATCAAACTCAGACAGCTCTAGCAGCCACTACTAATGCTGGTACAATATCACTTCTTCAAGCCCATCTAGAATCCCTCTAGCTTCACATAATTAAAAATCTAAAACAGGATCTAGATTGGATGGTCTCAAACTCTCAATTAATGAAGTGAAGAAGGATATGTACACAAGGTTGGATGAGAATCTTCATGCAGCTACAATGAGAGAAATATAACTCAAGCTCATAAAGGAAAGTGACCTAGAAAGAAAAGTTGAGGCCTTGAATGCAAGAATGTTCATTGTTGAGACTCAGTGGCTAAGATCCTTCAAAATCAAGAAACTCAGACTCAATTGGTCCAACAGCTGGTGACTCCACACACTTCAACTCAAATCCTTCAACTTGATGATAAAAAAAGGGGGAGAAGGTTGTGCATCTTCAAGTCTCTAAAGTAATATTTCCATCTATTACCATGTCAAAGACACTAGCAGAGGGGGAGCCGGACATCATAGACCTTATCAATCTAGATACAGCAGAGTTGGAGCTCAAACAGAAGAAGAAGAAAATTGATAAAATAATTGCTCAAGTTTTTGGCTCAACTGCAAACCATTCAAAATCTGTGAAACACATCACATAGTTGAGGCCACTAACTTTGGAAGAAATGAAGCTGGGAAATGGTGCAAAGGGAGAAACTTCAATATCAAATGAACTCAAGCCCATTGTGGTGCTCAATCCAAAATCATCAACTTTCAGGTTTTCAACCAAACATCCAATGCTGCTTGACTATGCACCTCCCAAGCCAGATGAGCAGAAAATCATGGGTAAAATATTGTCAGCTACAAGACAACCATGGATGCCACTTTGAGAGACAGAATAGCAAAAATTTATAGATATGGAGAAATGATATGTGTAATGAGTGGACATCCAAGGTTTGAAGAAGCAAAGAAGAAGCTTTGAGGATAAGATCACAGTCAAAGAAAAGGAAACAGAAGGCTGCTAAGGAAGCTCAAAAATATATAGAGAAGCCTGCTACTACAACTAGAATGAAAATGACTGAAGAAAATAAGCCTGAAAAAACAGGTAAAAGAATTAAGATGAGACCTGGTAGATGGGCAAGCATATTTTCAGAAGAAAAGGGAAGTGAACCATCTCAATCTATACCTACAAGCAACCAACTATGCCCACTATGGAAATAGCTGAAATCAAGGTCAATTCTAAGGTCAACTTTCGTGGTGAACCTATAGCTCCAAAGGATGAACCCATAGATTGGGAAAGTTTAACAATTCATTATCTAAACATACCTCTACCAACCAAAAAGAGAACTTTAAGAAGGAAAAGCAAGGGAACCAAGCCAACCCTACCTCCAATCAAAGCCATCTCAAAACCAAAGCCTACTGTCAACAAGGATGATCAAATTTACATCTGTGACATCAAGAAATTTTCTGACATTGAGCTCTATCTGGATGAACTGGAAGAAGTTAGGGGAATTGATGTTACTTACAGACTTCCAGAGAGATTAGTGTTCAAATACAAGGATGGTAATGAGATAATATGGCCTCTCTACATGATTCTCAATGAAAGCTACAATGTCTTGTTCAAAGTATTTTTGCAATGAAGAAGCACTTTGGATTCACCAAGGTTGCCAAATCAGAAGTACTCAAAAAGATAAGTTTAATCAGACAAAGCTGGAGAGATCCTAGTGCATTACCAAGAGTTCTAACTATTCCCAACACTGGGAATAGAGTGCACATGAAACCCTACTGGATCATGGAGTTTAGGGATGAAAAGTATGTCAGAAGATTTTTCAGACTTGAAGTCTATCCTAAAATTTCAAGCAATGAAACTCTCAAGGAAATGCCGAAGATGCTGGATATCAATGAAGAAGATGAAGTTATATTTAACATAAAATTCCAACTCCAGATTGAGGAGAATAATGAGAAATTGGGGAAGAAAATAAGGGAAAAGGAAAATCAAATCATCTGCTCAGTCTAGAGGAGCATCTTGATAATGGTATATAAACTCTTTTAACCTTCTTTGTACAGTTCAATTTTAATGCAGCACTTTATCATTTATCTAATTTTTAATGTATTAGTTTTTATAGGGTATTTTGTTATCATCAAGTCAGCCTGAATTTATGCCTATAATTCCATTAGACATAAATTGGGGGAGATGGTTAGGAATATGTTATAGTCTTGATGATAATTCACCAAGACACCTTAAGTAGATTTGTTTAGTGTCAATTGTAGCCTTCAACGGATAACCACAGTTATCTATCCATTGAAGGAATAGCTTATTTAATAAGTATGTAACACATTTTTTATACTAGAATAGTTGGGGGGGGGATTTGGTAGTTTAGTAGTTTCTAAGTCATGTTGATTACTAGCAAGATATGCAACATAGGTGGGCTAAGTGTAAATATAAAATGCCTTGTAATTTTGTATAAATGAAAAAGTATCAACTGCTATGAAAACAACTTCAACTGCTAATATATAAAGCTTCAATGGATGACTCTACAAGCTTCAACGGATAACTCATTATGCCTTTAACGGATAATTCAAGCCTTCAAAGGATATCAGTTAAAGCTGTCAATGAATTTTATCAAGAAAGTTTCAACGGATGACACTAATATCGTGTCAACGGATAACAAAAAAGAAGCTTCAATGAATAATCAACAAGATAACAGTTGATAGGAACTTGACAGAAGCGGATAGAGTCACATGGGTTGACAGTGCACAAAAGGAATGTGGCAGCTTGATTGCAGGTGTTAGAAGAAAATGAAGTATTTCCATTTTCATGCAAAACAAACTCATTCAAGGATGATGTATCTAACTTCGATTGCATTGGATAGAGAAATGAAGAAGCATGTGCTTGGACCTAGCTGATAGGAATATTATTTGTCTTATTGCACATGTAACTTGGTGATATATAAACCAAGTGTAGCAAGTAACTTAGAACTTGACCAACTAGAACAAGTAGAAAGAAAACTGTATCTTTAGTACTCTCTAGTTCTAAGTTGAAAATATTATGTGTAAGCAGCTGTGTGCATTTTTATATCACAGAGATTTTCTCAATATATACATCTCTGGTGGAAAGACAAATCCACCAGAAAGTTTTTAAACTTATATTTATTTACTTTGTGTTATTTGAATACTTTCAAAGTCATATTTGCATTCTTGCATATTCAAAACACAATTGTATATTTAAGAAAGATTTTTTTTAGAAAAGCAAAAAAAACTAGAATTTCATTCAACCCCCCTTCTGTAATTATGTTGTTGTATTGTTAGAGAATAACATTTTTGTATACTCCAATCGATTGGACTATTATTTCCTTACTTTATATCGTCATCAGATTCTGCGATGATTCCGGAGAATAATCAATAAAATTGAACGATGATGGCGTTGAAGAACAGAGTGTTGACAATTGATATAATTTTGGAAATAACAATAAAAATGAAGAAATTAGAGAAGAGGTGCATAATGATTTTAGTGGATTTTAGTGAATGAGAGGAATGATCTATCGAATGTAGAGAGAGAGGAGTGGATGAAGAAAGTAAAAGATGCATCTTGATGGTTGAAGATAGACTCGGAGAAGATTAAGAGAAGATGAAGGTCAGAAGTGAAGTGACGATGGAAGAGAAAGATGGAAGAGGTCATTAGATCTAAATGTATGGCTTAGATGTAATATCAATAAAAAATATATGGCTCATATTTAATCTTAGTTCTCTTATTAAGATAGGTTCTCATTTGATCACACACATATATATAGTGGTAATTATTTACTATAACGAATAATATGTGTTAATCTTAAATTTAGTATTGACGATATACATCAATTTATTTGTTTATTTTATGACTATAATTATAACTTAAATTATTTATATGTTGGGTTTTTGTAACTATACGGTTAATACCATATGCGATGGTTTTCTGACCTTATATAGTGGTGTTTTATGTCATTAGTGATTTTTTTGTATCCTAATATAACGATTTTTGTATGTAATAAAGGGACCCCATTATTGTAAAATCTGGTCATTGCATAATTTTACTGACATAATAATATTTTAATTTTCTACATTTGTATAATTTGCATCGATTTATTTGTCCATATTTGTTTTGTTTGTCTTTTAGGTTTATTTAGGCGAAAAACTATTTGAAAATTGACGATGAGTGGAAGGAAGAAGAATAATTATATGATTTAGTGTAGGATCCGGTATAAATATATTGAAGGCGTTATCTTTTCTAATATAAATGTTTTATCGTCTAAACTTTTGAAAAAATCTTTTTCTCGTGATAATTGTAATTTATATTACGATCATGAATTGGTTAGGCATATGGTCAGTGTAATTTAGATTAGGACCCATGAATTAGTTGCTCATATATTTCGGTTAGATGATAATTTTAATGAATGGTAGAAATCTTCACAATCCCAATTCTCTAGGGATATGTATTTCCATTATTTTATGATGAGAAACTCACTAACAAGTATAGCAACATAGAGGCAAGTGTATAAAGAATTTAACAAGTTTAGGCCAAGACCACAGTTAACAAAACAAAACATACAGGTAAACAAAATCAGTAACTGAAATAACGAAGAGAGAAAGAGAGATGTACCCGAAACCATAGCTTTCAACAGTGACTGAAATGAAGGTTTACAGATACAAAATGCCAAGAAAATAATCACAGCTGAGTCACCAGGCCTTGCTCGAAGTCCTGGCTGCTCTTGAAGAGATTATTGCCCCCTACCTGCTGCGTTTGGGATGTGCGCAATATCTCCACCAGGATAAAACAGCTCGGAGTTTATGTTAACAGCAGCAACAAAACCTCCACTTCGACCAGCACCTCAGTCACCGGAAAATATCAGCACTTCAGGACTTATGGGAGAGAAATGCAGAGAGGTTGAAGAGAAGAGATGAGAATGTAGTGTATGTTATATCTCATTCATTCAGTTTAGCCTCTATTTATAGGAGAGGAAAAATGAAACTGTCCACACACTTAATGTCTGAATTAAACTGCTCCATTAATGAAAAAATAAAAACTGATCAGATTTTGAATTCATTAATGAAAAAATCAAAACTGAACAGCTTTTGAATTTAAATTATTTGTAACAGCTTTTCACATTAAACACCCACATTATAATCAGAAATTAAGTTAAGTTCTGATTTGACTCATCAGTACTTAAGTTCTGATTCTGATATCAGAACTTGTTAAGTTCTGATTTTATTCATCAGTTCTTAAGTTCTGATTCTGATATCAGAACTTGTTAAGTTCTGATTTTATTCATCAGTTCTTAAGTTCTGATTCTTATTTCAGAACTTGTTACAGATCAGATTATTTGCAGGACTTAGCCTATTCCAGTACCCAGCCCAATAATCCAATCACCGATAAATAAATTCGAATTAAAATAATTCTCAAATAAATAAAATCCTCGCCCAGGTCGCCTCGCGTACGCGAGACGCCGAGACATTCGCCCAAATCGCCCTTCGACCCGACCCGGTCCGGTCCGGTCCGGTGCGTGGCGGGGCGGGGCGCGCGCGTGTGTGTGTGTGTGTGCGCGTGAAGCACACAACAACACAATGGACCATCACACACCTTAGTAGTTGTATACTACTCATGTGGGTAATACCATATAAAGCACACAACCCCCTTTATTTATTTCAATGTGGGACAAACATTCTCAAATTTTCCAAGCTTTTCCAAGCTACTTTCATCTCTCATTTCATATGGATTTCATTAAGAAAATTCTTAAAACCATACATGAAAATTTAAGTTCAAATATCATTGAACAATTTCCAATCATTAGATTTTAGGATTAACATCAAGAACATAATTAAATTAAGCTCTAAAATCCTAATTTTCTAACAATCCCCCACAAATCCATACAGAAATGTGATCAATTTCCCATCATGACTTGTTTTTCAGAGTCGGTACCCTTCCAGGTTTGAACCCTCCTAATTCCTCTACTTCAATGGCTATCGGACTTAGATGGAATGTTTCACCTTGAATCTTAATCCGTTTAGTATAACCATATTCCATAGACGACGACAAGTCAAAGGTTATGGTGCCAATCTACGGCTTTGAGACATTAATGGTCATGTCTCGATCCTGTTCGTCGAATGCTTCAAGGATTAACCCAATCCTCTAATTGCGACCACACAATTACATTCGCTTAGCTGGGCATCTCCAGAGATATACTGCCTCTATCTCGTCAAATGACTTGATCCCATTCAGAGTTTTACCACTCTTGCTTTTCTGGCAGTGTCAGTACCTTCTAGGTTTACAGGGGATAGACTCAGATACTATAGTATCATCTATGTAGCAAAGGTACTACCAACTCATCCTTACAGCTTGTTATTACCCATTGAATACACTTCGAGGGATCTCCTCTCATGTGTATTGGGTTCCCACTGTTGATGAATTATGATGGGTTGACAATCCCATCCCCAACCTTGACTTAAGGACCACTGCAGGTTCCAGTCCTTTAGTAAGAGGATCAGCTATATTATTCTGAGTTCCTATGAACTCTATAGCTATGATCCTATCAGTCACTAAACCCCTTATAGACTTGAGTCTAACTTGGATGTGTCTCTTAGTTTTAGCATTATGCTTTTTACTGCTAATCTTGTCGATAGTTGTTCGACTATCACAGTGAATAGCAATAGCAGGAAGCGGTCTGCTTACTACAGGTATTGCAGACAAAAGTCCGTGTAACCATTCAGCCTCCGTCCCTGTGGCATCAAGTGCACACAACTCAGCCTCAAAAGTAGACCGAGTAACAATAGTCTGTCTACTTGACTTCCAGGATATTGCTCCACCAGCCAAGGTGAACACGTATCCAGTCACTCCATTGGAACCAGACTTCTTAGCTATCCAACTTGCATCACTGTACCCTTCAAGCACACCAAGAAATCTCCTGTAGTGTAAACTAAGGTACATTGTGCCTTTTAGATATCTAAGTACTCTATCAAGAGCATCCCAATGAGTTCTGTTTGGACAGCTTGTATATCTCGCCAATTTAGACACAGAATATGAAATATCTGGTCTAGTACAGTTAGCAAGATACTGCAAGCTCCCAATAATCTGAGAATACCTTAACTGAGACACAGGCACTCCTGAAGTATTCTTGACAAGGGCAACTTTCGAATCATAAGGTGTACTAGCGATTCTACACTGTGAATAACCATATTTCTCAAGTATAGATTTCTCTATATAATGAGATTGAGTCAAGGTTATTCCTTCAGTGGACTGAATCAATTTGATTCCAAGAATCACACTTGCCTCACCCATATCCTTCATTTCAAAATGCCTTTTCAAGAATTCTTTAGTCTCGTTAATAATCTCAATATTGGTTCCAAACAGTAAAATGTCATCCACATATAGGCACAAAATAACACACTCATTACCTTTAACTTTAGTGTAGACACACTTATCACTTTCATTAATCTTATAACTGAAAGGCAATATAGTTTCATCAAACTTTTTATGCCAATCTCTGGGAGCTTGTTTCAAGCCATAGATGGACTTGATCAACTTACATACTTTCCTTTCATTGCCTGATGCAACAAATCCATCAGGCTGATCCATATAAATCTCTTCCTCAAGTTCACCATGAAGAAAAGCTGTCTTTACATCCATCTGATGAATGATAAGACCATGGACTGAAGCCAATGCTATAAGCATTCGGATTGTTACCATTCTTGCAACCGGAGAGTATGTATCAAAATAATCAATTCCTTCCTTTTGCTTAAAACCCTTAGCTACCAGTCTAGCTTTGTACTTATCTATTGAGCCGTCAGGGTTCAACTTCCTTTTAAAGACCCATTTGCACCCAATAGTAGAACACCCAGGAGGGAGATCAACCAACTCCCATGTTCCATTGGAAACAATAGAGTCAATTTCACTCTTGACAGCGCCCTTCCAGTGCCTTGACTCAGAAGAATCCATAGCTTGCCGAAAAGTTAAAGGTTCGTCCTCGATATTGTAAGTGATGAAATCACCTCCAAAATCCTTGACTACTTTAGCACGCTTACTTCTCCTTGGTTCCTCTAATTCCTTAGGAATAGAGCTACTACTAGGTTCCGCCCCCACATTTGTCATCTTTTCCACATGATCAGGAATAGAACTTGATGTGTGAGTAAGATCTTCCTCAGAAGTCGTTTCAGGTATTCCAGTCTTCATAGGGTAGACATCCTCAAAGAATGTCGCATCTCGAAATTCAACTATCGTGTTTGCCACTATACCATCTATGTCAGATTTTAACACTAAAAATCTCATAGCTGTAGTGGTTTCAAGATAGCCCAGAAAGATACAGTCAACAGTCTTTGGACCTAGTTTCTTTCTCTTGTGTTCAGGAACAAGCACCTTAGCAAGGCACCCCCACACACGAAGATACTTAAGACTAGTCATCCTGCCTTTCCATAACTCCAAGGGTGTTTTATCCATGTGTTTCAGAGGGACTCTATTCAAAATATGGCAAGCCGTATTTAGAGCCTCTCCCCACATGTATTTAGGCAACCCAGAGTTAATAAGCATACTATTAATCATATCTTTAAATGTTCTGTTCTTTCGCTCAGCAACCCCATTAGACTCAGGTGTGTATGGTGGAGTAACTTCATGAACTATACCATTGTTTGCACAAAATTCATTAAAAGCATTACTCGTATACTCACCACCTCTATCAGATCTCAATCTTTTAAGTAGCTTACTAGTTTGTTTTTCTACTTCAGTTTTATATATAATGAATTTAGTAAGTGCTTCATCCTTATGTCTAAGTAAATAAACATAACAATATCTACTACTATCATCTATAAAAGTAATGAGGTATCTAAACTGGTCCTTGGTCAACACACCACCAAATTCACAAATATCAGTGTGTACTAAATCTAACAAGTCTGAATCCCTAACAACGTTATGAAAAGGTTTCCTTATCTGTTTAGCAGACACGCATACTTGACATTTAGAATTCTTTTCTATGGTATATTTTGGAATCAACTCTAAGTTCATCATGTTCTTAAGAGCACCAAAGTTTAAATGACCTAGTCTAGCATGCCATATATTTGAGGATTCAATACAATTAACAGTATGAATAACATTATTATTCAAACTTCCCAAAACGGGATCCACATTAATAACAAATAAACCATTTGACAAGTAACCCTTGCCAAAGAATGTACCAGTGTGAATAAGAACTACTTTATTACACTTAAACGAAATTTCAAAACCACTAGAAACTAAACAGCTTCCACTTATTATATTTCTACGCATGTTGGGAACATGATGCACTCTCGTCAGAGATAGAATACGTCCTGAAGGGAACTTCAGATCCACGTTTCCAACTCCATGTACTTGAGCAGCACTAGCATTCCCCATCTTCACAGTCAAGCTATGACTCTGTTGATAAGATACAAATAAACTAATATCAGCACAAATATGTACATTAGCTCCAGTATCTATCAACCATTCATTTGACAGATAGGTAGAAAATATCACAGGGTTGTAGGATACATACCGGTCAACGTTGGTTTCAGAAGCCGTAGCCTCACCAACAACCATGTTCACTACAGGCCCACTTGCGGTTCCAAGCACAACATTTGCTTGTGCTACCTCGGTTTTCTTCGCTTTCTTCGTAGGGCAGTCCTTACTCCAGTGCCCAACCTGCCCACAAGACCAGCATGGTTTGTTTGCCTTGGGTTTCTTGGCCTTGTCCTTGTCACTCTTAGGTTTATTACTATTAGCTTTCTTAGCAAAAGCCTTCCTCTTTTGTCCTACAGTTGCTATGTTTACCTTCGAGGTACCGTGTTCAGTTGGCATCACATGTCCCTGTTTGGACTTGTGTTGTTCTTGTACCGAGATGTCCAGCATAAGGTTGGTCCAGGTGATCTCTCCTTTCTGTCTTTTCAGGGAGAGAGAGAACTCTTCCCAAGACTTCGGGAGCTTTTCAATCACACTCATCACCTTGAACTTCTCCGGGAGATTCATTCCAGACTCCTTCAAAGCATGCACTATCATCTCGAACTCATGCACCTGCTCAGTCATGGACTTATTGTCCACCAGCTTGAACTCGAGGAACCTTGCCACAGAATACTTTTCTAGACCTTGTGAGTCAGTATTATGTGTCTGGTCCAGCTTCTCCCATAAGAGTTTTGCAGAGTAGGCATCAGAAGAATAGACATCAAACAAAGTGTTTGTTAGTGCCGCCAGAATGGCCGCCCTAGCCACTCCATCCTTCTCAGCCCACTTCGCAAAAGCCTTAACTGTGTCAGCCTTCTCTTGATCCACTACTGGTTTCTCATATTCCACAACCGGCCACAGACCCTTTATAGTCAACCACAACTTCATCCTTTTCTGCCAGCGAGAAAAGCCAATGCCACCGTTGAATTTCTCCGGTAAACCGGTTAGTTCAACAGCTTGTGGGAAACTATAGGTGGTCCAATCAATGGCCCCAGCAGTTACACCCGAACTGCTACCACCACCAACGATAACCTCACTTTCGTTAACCATTATGTTAAATTCTAAATAACTAATAATCTCTTCAAGAATGATGAGAAACTCACTAACAAGTATAGCAACATAGAGGCAAGTGTATAAAGAATTTAACAAGTTTAGGCCAAGACCACAGTTAACAAAACAAAACATACAGGTAAACAAAATCAGTAACTGAAATAACGAAGAGAGAAAGAGAGATGTACCCGAAACCATAGCTTTCAACAGTGACTGAAATGAAGGTTTACAGATACAAAATGCCAAGAAAATAATCACAGCTGAGTCACCAGGCCTTGCTCGAAGTCCTGGCTGCTCTTGAAGAGATTATTGCCCCCTACCTGCTGCGTTTGGGATGTGCGCAATATCTCCACCAGGATAAAACAGCTCGGAGTTTATGTTAACAGCAGCAACAAAACCTCCACTTCGACCAGCACCTCAGTCACCGGAAAATATCAGCACTTCAGGACTTATGGGAGAGAAATGCAGAGAGGTTGAAGAGAAGAGATGAGAATGTAGTGTATGTTATATCTCATTCATTCAGTTTAGCCTCTATTTATAGGAGAGGAAAAATGAAACTGTCCACACACTTAATGTCTGAATTAAACTGCTCCATTAATGAAAAAATAAAAACTGATCAGATTTTGAATTCATTAATGAAAAAATCAAAACTGAACAGCTTTTGAATTTAAATTATTTGTAACAGCTTTTCACATTAAACACCCACATTATAATCAGAAATTAAGTTAAGTTCTGATTTGACTCATCAGTGATATCAGAACTTAAAGTTCTGATTTTATTCATTAGTTCTTAAGTTCTGATTCTGATATCAGAACTTGTTAAGTTCTGATTTTATTCATCAGTTCTTAAGTTCTGATTCTTATTTCAGAACTTGTTACAGATCAGATTATTTGCAGGACTTAGCCTATTCCAGTACCCAGCCCAATAATCCAATCACCGATAAATAAATTCGAATTAAAATAATTCTCAAATAAATAAAATCCTCGCCCAGGTCGCCTCGCGTACGCGAGACGCCGAGACATTCGCCCAAATCGCCCTTCGACCCGACCCGGTCCGGTGCGTGGCGGGGCGGGGCGCGCGCGCGTGTGTGTGTGTGCGCGTGAAGCACACAACAACACAATGGACCATCACACACCTTAGTAGTTGTATACTACTCATGTGGGTAATACCATATAAAGCACACAACCCCCTTTATTTATTTCAATGTGGGACAAACATTCTCAAATTTTCCAAGCTTTTCCAAGCTACTTTCATCTCTCATTTCATATGGATTTCATTAAGAAAATTCTTAAAACCATACATGAAAATTTAAGTTCAAATATCATTGAACAATTTCCAATCATTAGATTTTAGGATTAACATCAAGAACATAATTAAATTAAGCTCTAAAATCCTAATTTTCTAACATTTTATTAATAAAATCTTCATCGTTTTCGCGAAAAAAAAAATAAGAAACCAAGATTCATTGGCTTTTGGAGTACACTGTGATAATTCGCTAAACTCGAACGACTTTTACTTAGATTAATACTTCTGGATGGGAATGAAATTAAAAATTCCTGTTACCAAGATAATTTTATGAATGATTTTCACTCGATCTAAAATATTTTCCATCATTTTACTTATAATAATATTTTTAGCTCGATTATGTTATAATATTTTATCTAAATATTCAAGTGATAGCTATCTATATCTATATAAGATATTCTTCGCATTTAGTTAAACTGAAATAAACTCTATCGATATTTTATTTTTTATAAAAATTTTAAAATTGTTACTGGGCACAAAAAAATTTTGCTTGGAGCTTTATCCAAATAGTCTTTAAAAATTTGAAGAAGCTTTTGACCCGTTTAAATTCAATGAAACATGTGCCCAAACACACATATTATGTTACTTTATTTACCAAAATAATTTGTTTTTTTGGGATATACAGCACTATTCTATAGAATATATATTATGTAATTTCCCCGCGTAGCAATATGTTATTTATGCTTGTGCTCATTACTTCCTTGCATTTTTGTTTATTCATGAAAAAAAATGTAATTTTGCCAGGAATATATTATCAATAGATCCACTAAAGCTGCAGATGATGGAGATGGAACATGAAGTCACACTTGCTGCTAAATTAGTTATTTGAGGAATGAATCTAATAGGTCAAATACTAGTACAGTAATAATTTTTTAACTTCAGAATTATAATTGAGCACATGATAATAAAACCAAAATAACCGGATTATTTCCTTGGAGTCGCGGTTCCATAGCTTCTGAATTATTTGTTAGGTCAATTTATTCTTTCGCAAATATAGGTATGTACTACTGTGACATGATTTACAGATCAGATGCTTTGTATATATGTCTGGGCATACAGAGCTAAACACAGAATTATAAACGGGGAGACTTAGACAATTGACATGATATTAATTGATTTATTAAGATATGTGACAATTCGAGTTAAATTTTGAGTCTTTTTGAAAACATGATCAAATTTTGATTTCAAGATTAAGATAAGTTGAAGTTTACTTGCTCAAATTTAATTAATTTGAATAAACAACAAGTAAACCACATGTTTCGAGAAGATTATCATTTATTGATAATGCACATACTTTTGTCTATTTAAATTGAACAGAAATATCAAATATTCTCGACGTTAGACTGAGTTGTTACAGGATAGTATCCTGTAAGATCACACCTGTGTGTATTTAATTACTTGTAAAATATTTTTTCCGTCTCTTTTAATTGTAACATCTGACTTTGATTCAATCAAATTGACTAAAATTTGATCAAAATTCGTCAAAAAAAAATTTACCAAAGTTTATTAATATTTTATAATTAAACAAACTAAAAAAATTACAATATTGAAAAATACATATAATCTACATTAATATACAACTTTTAGTTTTTTTAAAATAAGATAATAATCATGTTTAATTTTTGATAAAAAATTAATCAATTTAATTTCTATGAAAGAAAATGTGATAATTAAAAAATAACGGAAGTAGTACTAAAATTAGTTATTTTACAAATCATGTTTGTCTTTGATGTCCCGGACTGGCTTGCTACTCCCCCGTATGTAATTGTTCATTTTTTGATTTTTTTAAAAATTTTACTAAAATTTATATATAAATTAAAAAATTGAAAATATTCATCTAATATATTTTAAAATGTAAATTTCAATACTTTAAAATAATAAAGCGATGAATAGTAATTTTTGATTAAAAATTGATCAATTTCATCACCGAGAAATCAATCATGATAACTAACTAATTACATACGGAGAAAAGAGAATACTACTTTTCTTTGAAAAAAGAGTGAAACATTTTGAAAGTGGAATGATTTTCGAAATGCTAATAGTAAAATTAGATGTAGTCTTTTTTTAACAAAATGATAAATATATTTTTAAACATACAAATTATATGTCATGTTCTCCCTTCGTCCCATTATTTATTGAAATTGTAGATATCCTGAAAATAGTAAAGGAAATATTTATTATGCTATTATATTATATTAATTAAACCACTGTGTTGTCTTTTATTTATAAGTTAAAAAGGAAAATTGTCACTTAATTCGAATTCAAGCTATAATGAATTTTTTTTATCACATTTTAACAAATATAAAGGGGCACGATTATCTGTAATTCGAGCGCGCAATGGGATCTCATTTAACTGAGTACGACTCAAACTCGTACCCGAACTCAAACACAAGTTTGAATTCATTTAATTAAAAGAGTCCGGCTAAATATGTACCAAACTAGATTAGAGCTTGAAAATCTGACTCTGCTCGAATTCAAGCTTATTTAAAATTAACATTAAATTTTAATTAAATTTAATTTTTTTATTTTTTTAACTGTTAAGCTCGTGAGTTAGTTTCAATCCACTATTTAGCTCGCGAACACGACTCATTTAAATCTGACTCATTTAGCTTGTGATAAAATTCGACTCATTTAATTCGTGAATAAATTCAACTCGAATCATCTATTAAATAAGTCGAGTTGGTCACAAATTCAGCTCCTTTAATTTAAAGGAGCGGCTTCACTTGTTAAAAATATATATGCAGTCAAACTTACAACTATGGCTTTTAGTCTCATCATCGAGGCTGCCTTTTTATCAAAAAAATAGAGTTAAATAAGACTTTTACCACTAATTAATCTACTCAAAGTCACTCAAAACAAAAGATTAGAATATTGCCTTTATATACTTGTGCAGAAACTTGCAGGTAAAGGCTCAAACCAAAAAGAATATTTAAACTTTAAGCAACCTTTGTTCCAAGCAATATTAATCCTCCTTCCTTTCTCTCCTTTACAATATCTATCACTAACTTTCATTCTTTCATCTATTTCTTAAACAATCAGAGGTCTTGTTGTTGACCAAGCACACCTTCAAGACATGGCAGTTACTCATGCTGATCTCGCCCCAAGTCGTCGAGGTACAGACTTAGGCAGCAAAACAGGTGCAATTGTTATGATCTTCTCAGTACTACTTGGCCTAAGTTGCTTCATATTATCTCTCATCGCTGAGACCACTCGCTCCCAGGTACAGATGATTAATTTCAAATTTTCATACATAACATCTGTGCACGTGTTTAGAATATATTTGTCACTTCAAAATTATGCAGGTGACATGGGTAAGCACAATTAATGCAGAGAAATATGAGTGCACGTACAGCAGCAGTGGAAAGAAACCACTGTTATGTGCTACTGGTGCATTCGGAGTCCTGGCAATTGCCATGGTAATGGAACATATATACATGCTTGTTGCAATTACTAAATCTACTGATTTGGTCACCTGGGATCCTGACTCTAAACATGCCAAAACTCTTACTTGGCAAGCTGCATTTTTCTTTTTCACAACTTGGTAAAAAAGCAAATGTTCCTAAAACTCCATAAAATTTGTCCACATTATCTGCAGCTGCAACGAGCGACAATTTCATTGTTTTCTTGAATAATGCAGGATTTGTTTTGCTGTCGGAGAGATATTACTATTAATAGGAATAAGTGTGGAATCGGGACATTTGAAAAACTGGTCAGCCTCAAGGCCTAACTGCCTTGTTTTAAACCAAGGACTATTTTTAGCTGCTGGAGTTTTCGGATTAACAACAGTGTTTCTTGCTTCTGGATTATACATTACAGCTTTACGCGCACAAAAACTGTTACACGAAGAAGAAAGCACGCGGCGCCAAGTTTTAGAGGCTGCTATGCTTTATGCATCTCCGCCAAGGTCACCGGGGCATAGGCTTCAAAGTCTTGGAAATGAGAGTCCTGTAACTAGACAGCACAATGAGCAAGAATTATCCATGTACATAACTGCTATGAGCAAGCTAAATTAAAAAGACGAGTATATTCATTTTGTACATAGTATAGTTATAGTGTCCAACCAATATTTTGAAATATGAAGTATGAACTTGTAACTGGGTCACTCGGTGTATAAACCTTATATTCTGATATGGTAGAATTGGCCGCATCATGTATATTACTTGTCACTGCGCATTGGGATCCATAGGAATTGTAAATGAATTAAGAAATTCGAAATTTCGTAAACCCAAAAAACTTGTACATTAAGTTACCTGGCTCACCACACTACAAGGAAAACAAGCTTCAACAACGGTTTATGTCCGTTGTCTGATACCCTATTTTCCCGTTGACTATTGAGCCGCCGTCTGTTAGTTGGATCAGACAACGGCTAAAAAACATTGTCTGAGATTATACAGACAATGATTATGGATTAAGCCCGTTGTATTACATCCAGAAAAGACAACGTTTTTTACTTGTTTTCGTCGTAACAAGCGACATTACTCAAGGGTTCTCACAAACTCAGAAAACCGTTGTGTAAGGCATAACATTAAAACCAATCCTACAACACTTATTGTTGTATAAACGTTGTTGTGTATTCAGATAGACAACAAAAATGAAATTGAGCTCGTAGAACTCTTGTAATAAATTTCTACACACAACAGTTTTTGATTTTAATGTATAGCATGATCAGATACATACAACTGTTTATTTGTCCAAACGTATTGCATGAATACCTTTGATACAATATCTTAATATTATATAGACAATGGTTTACTAGTGTTGTGAGAGTTAATTTTGCACCAAAGTTTTGTGTTCGAAAGCATTGTTTTAGTATTAAAGACATGATATTTTAATGAAGCTTGGTTATTAAAAGCGTTGTCTTACACAAAATATAACAAGTAATCAAATAAAATTAACTTTGCAAATCTAAACAAAAGTTCTAAAGTTAATCCATGATCAAAAATCACAGCAACATAGTTATACAAAAGCTAAAAGCATATTGATATCACTGCCTTCATGAGTCTAAGATTTCTACTACAAATTAAAGAAAATATAGAGTCTACAAGGATTTTCAGCTTCTCTTCACGTCTTCCGCAAGAGCTATGTTGTCCTTGCAATATCATTACAGCATGTGATAGGCAATTTCCCAATCTGGAGAAAACAATCTTCAAAATAAATCGACAACATAATTACATAATTACATAATTACAACATAATTACATACAACATAATTACATAGAAAATCATTTATCCTTGTGACAAACTTTTGGGTGTGATTGACCTAAATGTACACTAGATACTGTTAGATATCATAAAGGGATGTACACTAGATTTTTTTAAATAAGAAAGAGTAATTTGAGAGAGATTTAAAATCTATAAGTTTTAAGAAAAATAGAACTTGGCACCTGGTTTTTTCTGTACATGTGGATGGTAGCAACTCTGCTGGTCAGGACTATCAACAGATCACCTGCTGAATTTATCCCTTTCCCCTCTCACCTGCATTATATGACTATCAACACACTTTTTAATAAAAGATATTCAACCTAGTTAACTAGAACAAATTTTATCTTGTGTAAGCTTAGAAACATACCTAGTTTAGCATGTTAAGGACATTTTCTCAAGTGAAAACATAATATTTGTGCTGAAAAATTGAACTCATATTTGCAATTTTGTGTGGACAGAAGGAAGGCAGGCATACAGGAAGAAGTGTTCATGACTACATTGGCTAGATCTGGTCGTTGTTCAAGTGCACTGACAAACTTTCGGGAAATGATATTGAGCATCTTCTTGAACTGGGATATGTATCTTCTGTATAGAGCAAAGCCTGCCATCTGGGCAAGGAAACATAACATTAAATTTGATACTACTTTAGCAATTGTATATAATGATAAGAATTTCTTGATCATAACATTAAATTTTTATATTCAATATCAGATAGCTATACAAAATGGCCTAGCTTAATATTACAAACAAGAAGAATGTACAGAAGATATGTGTCAGCTGGACAATGTCAACAGTAAGCTCATCGCATTGAGCTGGAATCAGAAGTTCAGACAACGAAAAGGAAAGCCCTGACTAAATATAATACATAATCCCCCAGCTCCAAAAACCCCCGATAAAGAAAAAGACAATAATATGGCTATTTGAAAAAATGACATAACATGGTAGCTTGAAAGCTCTTCATCTTTTAGCACAAAAAGCTTAGCAGAACCCTCCAATGCACATTATTAATCAGATTTTAGATGGGGAAAAACAAATAATATTAAAGTAAAAAGTAAGGAAGCATACTGTGCCGGCTAGTGCATAAGCCACAACTAATGGAGGTGAAGCAAGATAATTGGCTCTTGTTAGTGGGTGAACACGTCCTTCGAAGTTTCTATTTCCGGAAAGAACAGCTGCAGCTACAATGTCTGGAAAGCATACATATACAGAGTATAGGTGTACAACGATTATTGTCTGGTCCACAAAAATGGAAGAAAAGAAGGTAAATCAAGACAGCTAACAACACACAACTGTTGCCTTCATTCAGGACAATGTATAATACTTTTTCTCCGTTTAAAAGGGTAACTTATATTTAAAATACACGTTGTATTATCTTCTAATTCATCCATAGTAACATAATCAATCTTGATGTGAAATAAAAAATGATACTCCCTTGTAAAAAGATGATAAAAGCTTAAATTCCGTATATTTTCACAAATATAGCCTCTTGACCACAATATAAGATACAATACAAGTGATGATTTCACCATGGGGTGATATGAAAATTGTTTTAATAATCAAAATCTTAAGATCAATATACCAGTGGAACAGAGTAGTGGGAGGCAAAATATTGATAGAAAGCACCCTGACATTTCTTAATTTTAGTGGAGGCATTGAATGAAATATCAGAAAAAAGAAGACAATACCATTGTCTGTAATTACAGTAGTAACTGATTCATGAAGGTCCCCAGAGTTTCCTATGCATGTCGTACAACCATACCCAACAATGTTGAAGTCGTGCTGGTTCAAGTACTCTTGCAGGCCACTAAAACACGGAAAGGTAAACAATTCAAAGCTGGGAATTTATTATCAGTCAGAAATACACTCTTTTACATAATAGTTGTAATACCTTTGAAGCAACTACTTGGTAACAACTCCAGACCCTGGTGCAAGACTTGTTTTCAACCATGGCTTAACCTGTTTGCAGATACAATTTATATGAATATTACAAGGCAGACTCTTACCACTCCAAAAACACTGAACAATGTATTGAGGACATAACTATAAACTCTCTGTTTACCCAATACAAGTGAGTACAGATGAACCTTGATCAAGTATTAATCGATAAAATAATAACCTCCCTAAAAAATAATATTTTTCTCCGGAAACCAACATAATGGAAACATTGTATTTTTACGCCCAATAAAGAAATTCATTTCCTTGGTCCCGAACCTATTATTTTAAAGAGGTTATTGTAATTGACAGGTATAACATACCTCCAATCCTAGCTCACAGGCCTTCTTTGCAACAAGACCAGCTCCAAGCATGACACTAGGATTCGATGTGTTTGTACAACTCTTAGCTGTGTAACTGTGTCAGTTCCTAGCTGATCACATATTTGCATTTCATGTAGAATGGTGGGAATCCTAAAATCATTACACAGTCCAGATGGATAATACCTTATACAGAGATGTTACGGAAACTATCATATAGCATTCAAGCAAGTCATAACAGACACACCCACAAAACTGCTACTGGGAGAAGAAAAAATCACTTACATCTTAAATCACACAGAACAAACCTACACAAATCATCAAAACACTCAATTTTCTTCTTGAGCTTCAATTTTCCCCTCCACATCCCCTTTACTTACTTGTATCCACAAAATTAAAGACAAGCACCTTCCATTGAATCCACAAATAAGCCCTAAAGCCTTAGTTTTGAACACGAACTAAAACCCCAAATTGAAGTCGAATTGAAACCCAAAACGGAACCATACTCCATTAAAGAAACATACAAATCAATCAAAGGAGGCTCAAATCAAAGCAAATATTTATGTATGTATAGATTTTTCATAACAAGAAGAGGAGAGGGGGAGAAAGAGAGGGAGAGAGGGAAGGGGAGAGACCACAACCTAAATCAAAACTCAATAGGACCACAAAATTCACACCACACATAAAAATCCCCAAAATAACAGAAAGATTTTACAAACACATCTAAAACCCAAAATTCAAAAAAGTGAAAACACGAAAAATCATGAAACCTAACTCAATTCAAGCAGCTGAGATCCTTCGGATCGGAAATGGAAGCACAAACAGCGGACGACTCTGAAGTTAATTCGTCATTCAGAGCGTAATTAGTGTTTGAAATAGAGGTGGATTTAGACTGTTAGGAGGGAGAGAGAGAGAGAGAGAGAGAGAGAGAGAGAGAGAGATTTAGATTTGTGCACTTTGGTGTTTTATGTTTATAGAGAAGGAGATGAAATGGGGCATGGGAGGGGGAGGGGGAGGGGGAGGGGGAACCGGGTATTGAAAAGAAAAGAAGGGGGAAATGAAAAGTTGAAGGAGGGAAACAATTATAACAAGAAAACTAGATAAATAAATATTGTATATTTATAAATTTTTTATAAATAGATTTAAGAAATTATTTTTATAAAATAATATAAAATAAATTTGAATGTTTTTAGAATTTTAATATGACAAAAGCTAATATATTTTTATATTCGTTGTCGAGAATGGTACTTTTACCGGATTTTTCTAATCCTGACATGCAAAATGAATTTCAAATTTTTTAATAATTTTTTCATATGACTAAAACTGATATATCCTAACATCCGTACGGTTGGATCGTCAAAAAAATCATTTTAAAAATTAATCTTGTAAATCGGGAACGAGTCTCGTTGTCGGGAGGAGTACTTTTACCAGATTTTTCTAATCCTGACATGCAAGATGAATTTCAAATTTTTTAATAATTTTTTCATATGACTAAAATCGATATATTTTTAACATCGGTACGGTTGGATCGTCGAAAAATCATTTTAAAAATTAATCGTGTAAATCGGGAACGAGTCTCGTTGTCGGGAGTGCTACTTTTACCAGATTTTTCTAATCCTGACATGCAAAATGAATTTCAAATTTTTTAATAATTTTTTATTATGACTAAAATCGATATATCTTAACATCCGTACGGTTGGATCGTCGAAAAATCATTTTAAAAAATTAATCATGTAAATCGGGAACGAGTCTCGTTGTCGGGAGGGGTACTTTAACTAGATTTTTCTAATCCTGACATGCAGAATGAATTTCAAATTTTTTAATAATTTGTTCTTATGACTAAAATCGATATATCTTAACATCCGTACGGTTGGATCGTCGAAAAATCATTTTTAAAAATTAATCCTGTAAATCGGGAACGAGTCTCGTTGTCGGGAGGGGTACTTTTACCAGATTTTTCTAATCCTGACATGCAAAATGAATTTTAAATTTTTTAATAATTTTTTCTTATGACTAAAATCGATATATCTTAACATCCGTACGGTTGGATCGTCGAAAAATCATTTTAAAAAATTAATCCTGTAAATCGGGAACGAGTCTCGTTGTCGGGAGGGGTACTTTTACCAGATTTTTCTAATCCTGACATGCAAAATGATTTTCAATTTTTTTTAATAATTTGTTCTTATGACTAAAATCGATATATCTTAACATCCGTACGGTTGGATCGTCGAAAAATCATTTTAAAAAATTAATCCAGTAAATCGGGAACGAGTCTCGTTGTCGGGGAGGGGTAATTTTACCAGATTTTTCTAATCTTGACATGCAAAATGAATTTCAAAATTTTTAATAATTTTTTCTTATGACTAAAATTGATATATCTTAACATCCGTACGGTTAGATCGTCGAAAAATTATTTTAAAAAAATAATCCTGTAAATCGATATATCGTGAAGGAACCTTGTTTGAGAAAGTACGCCTTCTACTAGATTTTTGTTATAATTTCATGCAAGATATATTTAAAAAAATTAAATTATTTTTTTACATGAATAAAATCAATATATATCAATATCCGTACAACAATTTAATATGTATGAAACTATTTTTTGTTATATGTTATTATGAGTAATATTCGTAAGTTAACGCCATTAACGTCTGTATGAAGTCTACAAAACCAACAAATAGATAATACAAGTTATATTTTTAACTTAATCTACATGTTATGTCCTCATCAATGTGATAATCTAGTTGACGCTATTAATATTCGTGTAACGTATAATCCAAATAGGTAAAAGAATTCAAAAATCTATGAAAAAGATGATTTCAAATCATAATAAACACAAATTAATTTGGTGTAAGTTATCGGTTACTCATATAAATTAATAAACGGTGGCATATAATTATTCCGAAATTTTTTTAAAAACTAGTAAAAGTATAGACAACGGTTTTTTCTAAAATCATGTTGTGGTAAGTTACTTTACATAAGTGTATTTTAGGAAATACCGTTGTTGGAATTCTACAACGGTTTTTTCTCTAAGATTGTTGTAGTATTATAAATTTTATAACAGATTATAAATATCGATAACGGTTGTCTGAATGTTACAAGTGTTTTATTTTAAAAATACTTGTATAAGGTAGATTAATACAACATGCTTTTTCGAAAAACACTTGTTTGAATTGAACAATTAACAATGTAAATTTGAAGTGTAATTATGAGGTATATTTGTAGGTTAGCACACATATGATACGCCGAATAATATTATAACGAGTTATATCTGAAAAGTAGCACTATTAACATTCGTATATAATGTCAACTAAATCTGGATATCGTTACTATGACTTATATCTGTAAGTTAGTATATAGATTATGTGCTGCTTTATGTTGTTATGAGTAATATTCGTAAGTTAACGCCATTAACGTCTGTATGAAGTCTACAATACCAACAAATAGATATTATGAGTTATATTTTTAACTTAATCTACATGTTATGTCCTCATCAATGTGATAATCTAGTTGACGCTATTAATATTCGTGTAACGTCTAATCCGAATAGGTAAAAGAATTCAAAAAATCTATGAAAAAGATGATTTCAAATCTTAATAAACACAAATTAATTTGGTGTAAGTTATCGGTTACTCGTATAAATTAATAAACGGTGGCATATAATTATTCCGAAATTTTTTTAAAAACTAGTAAAAGTATAGACAACGGTTTTTTTCTAAAATCATGTTGTGGTAAGTTACTTTACATAAGTGTTTTTTCGGAAATACCGTTGTTGGAATTCTATAACGGTTTTTTCTTTAAGATTGTTGTAGTATTATAAATTTTACAACAGATTATAAATCTCGATAACGGTTGTCTGAATGTTACAAGTGTTTTATTTTAAAAATACTAGTATAAGGTAGATTAATACAACGTGCTTTTTCGAAAAAAATTTGTGTGAATTGAACAATTAACAATGTAAATTTGAAGTGTAATTATTAGGTATATTTGTAGGTTAGCACACATATGATACGCCGAATAATATTATAACGAGTTATATCTGAAAAGTAGCACTATTAACATTCGTAGATAATGTCAACTAAATCCTAATATCGTTATTATGACTTATATCTGTAAGTTAGTATATAGATTATGTGCTGCTTTATGTTATTATGAGTAATATTCGTAAGTTAACGCTATTAACGTCCGTACGAAGTCCACAAAACCAACAAATAGATATTATGAGTTACATTTTTAACTTAATCTACACGTTATGTCCTCATCAATGTGATTATCTGTTGACGCTATTAATATTCGTCTAACGTCTAATACTAATAGGTAAAAGAATTCAAAATTCTATGAAAAAGGTGATTTCAAATCTTAATAAACACAAATTAATTTGGTGTAAGTTATTGGTTACTCGTATAAATTAATAAACGGTGGCATATAATTATTCCGAAAAAAAAATAAAAACTAGTAAAAGTATAGACAATGGTTTTTCCTAAAATCTTGTTATGGTAAGTTACTTTACATTAGCGTTTTTTAGGAAATACCGTTGTTGGAATTCTACAACGATTTTTTCTTTAAGATTGTTGCAGTATTATAAATTTTACAACAGATTATAAATATCGATAACGGTTGTCTGACTGTTACAAGTGTTTTATTTTAAAAAAACTTGTATAAGGTAGATTAATACAACGTGTTTTGTCGAAAAACACTTGTTTGAATTGAACAATTAACAATATAAATTTGAAGTACTTGTGATTATTTTTTTTGTTAATTATAAAGTAGATAATTAAACTATTTTGAAATATAAAATTTAAATATTTAATCTGGATGAAAGTGGATTTAATTAGAATTTGTAGTTTTAAAAAAATTTAAAATTAATTGTTTGGAACTGTTTTTTAAATTGTTTACTATTTTTACTGTAATAAATCAGACAACGGTTTATTTGAACATTTTGTTATGCAACATGTTTTTAAATTTGGTAAGAAAGACAACTGTTTTAAGAATTTGACCATTGTCTGATATAGGTGGTATACAATATAGGTAAAACACTTGTCTATGAGGTATCATTTAGACAACACCTAATTTGTACATTGTGTGATTCAAGCTTAAATAACCAATAGAAAAAACACTTGTCTCATTTCCACAACTGTTAAACTAGACGTTATCTCAATCATTTTCAGACAATGCATTCTAAAACTCGTTGTGCAAACTTACTCATTTGCACAACATCACTTTAGAAAGGATTGTCTGTCTCCATCAACTAGACAATGGATTTTAAAGCGTTGTAT
Organism: Apium graveolens; assembly: GCF_009905375.1. Lineage (NCBI taxonomy): Eukaryota > Viridiplantae > Streptophyta > Magnoliopsida > Apiales > Apiaceae > Apium > Apium graveolens. Next base: position 236,395,576 of record NC_133655.1, read on the forward strand.
TAATGCTAAAGCCTTCCCATTCGCACAACACCTTGATTTTGAAAACACTTGTCTGATTTGTTTTACTAGACAACATTTTTTAAATGCTTGTAGTAATTAACGTCAGACAACACCAGTTTTTTGGTTGCAGAAAAACCGTTGTATGAAAAATTTGGGCAACACTTTTTTGGTCGAGTGTTGTCTGATTGCGTTTTTCTTGTAGTGCCAAGAAACTCAGCTAGTTTTTTAAAAAAAAAAACTTATTAGCCACATTATGATTGTCTTTATTTTTATTGACAAATTGACACACATTTCAAATTTAATGGATACAATATGACCGTCTTTATTTTAACTAGCATAAATCCCGTGCGATGTACGATTTCCATTAATATTCTAATTTTTATTTATCAAGTTATATTATATTTTTAAAATATTTATACAAATATATAATGATTATAAATTTTTAATAAAAATAATAGAATAACATGTGGTCGTAATTTAGTAGAATAAATAGACTATTTCTAGTAGTTTAACGATTTAGTAGTTTAACATATATGTAACACTATTATTTATATCTTTTAATAATATGATAAGTTGTATTCATAGTTTAGTAGGATAAGTATACTATATTTAGTAGTAGTTTAATAATTTAGTAGTTTATTAGATATATAACACTATTTATCTATTTTTGTAATAATCAAAATTAGGGATTTATCGTTGAACCAAACCGTTTAACCAAATTATCTCTATTCCGGCTATTATTAAAATAGTATAGATTTGTCAAATTAACACACATTTCAACTTTTAATAACCGGTAAATATTTCAAATTTATGGATACGACTCAATGTTTGAAATGGATAAACTTGGGATGAAAAAATAACTAAATACAATATATATATTGTTAGGCAAATCTTATTTAAAACTTTTGTACGAGACAAATAAATAAAATGAAAATTATTAAGGGATAAATTTGGTTAACAAAGATTTGAGATCGTGGTCGGAATCAAAATTTGTAGCGGTGGTCGATGATCGAAAAAATCACCAAAATGCGTTAATTTTTTCCTTAAGAAACGGATGAGTTTGCTAGGTTTATGTTTGCATTCTCAGAGCTCTCAAACACGTACCCTCACAATGCCTACGTACCTCTTTTTATAGAGTATAAAGCCGGACGAAGTTCTTGAGAAATAAGAAATCTAGATGGACTTGATTTCTCATTCCTCCAAGTTGTTGATCAGAATGGAATTTGATGTGTAAAAGGCCTTATTTGTCGTAAAATTAAAAGAGGTTTTTCCGCGGCGCAGGAATTGTCGAACCAACTTTCTACTGTAACTCGAATATTGATTTGTTTTAGGAGTGCTCAGCGTTGCGGCCTAATCACAAAGGCTTAAGACTCGGTTACGACTTCGTAACTTCACGGATAAGGAAACTTCACGGCCGGTGGATATCCCATCTGTTACCACTATTTCGATCGTAATCGCAGGTATAACCATGCCTTACCGCAAATGCTCAAGCGCATCATTGCCCCCCACGATAAGGATAAACCACCAGACTATAGGACAAGTGATTCCAAGCGTATAAGTGCAAAGTGCGAGATAACCCCAAAGTCTCCCGGTGAGGACAACCCGACGAATGCAGAGACATGGCTCCCAAAGCACACACTAAATATTTATGACCGTTCCCTTACGGGGACAACTCACAAGATTATCGAACGATGCCTATAATATGACTTTCGGGACAACGGGCTCCCGGAGGCCTCTTTTCCTTCTTCGGGTGCGCCCTAAGAAGGTTGGAGTCCTCCGGAGGCTCCCCGTAAAGTTAAGGCACGCCCTAGGAATGGGAGGTCCCTCCGGGGCTCCTCCTCTTCATTTATACACATTTAATATTTCATTTACTTCCCAGTTTAGTTACGGGAGCAACTTCCTTGCTAATCCTTTCTAGTTATTCTACTTGCATTGTGGAGCAGCCACCCTGTGGGGCAATATAGCACGGGGCATGCCCTGGGAGGGTCCGGGGACATTTTCCCGGATCCCTGATCATTTTTTGTTCATTGAATGCTTTACTCTTTCTCCCTTAGCTTAAAATCATCTTTTATAGACTCTTTATCAATACTTGTCCATCGTCGTCGTCATCTACTATAGCCACAGTCGTAGCATCGTCATAGCGGTCGTCGTAGCATCGTCATCATAGCGAACGTCGCACGCCTCCTTCACTATGGTTGTTGTAATCTCTCATTGTGATGTTTGTCGTAAACCTTCATATAAAACTTTACCAATCGTCGTTGTAACTTATCGTCGTCAATAATCGTCGTAAGCGATTTCCATATCAGTCTTGTCTTATATAGGGCATGCCCGGGGGTCTGGAGAAGCATCATTCTTCTTTCTTTGACGAAGATCTGTTGAGTGGCATTTATGACACTTTATGACGCTCCGTAAAGCTTTGGATTGATGTTTTGTACTAAAGTTGTTAGTGTTTTTAACGTATTTTTGTAGTACTTTGCATTTCAGACATTATTCAGGAATACAGGTACATTAGCATTGTTTGGATGTTAATTTGGTATTAGGATGGTGTCTAGAATAAAATCTCGTGAAAAGACCAGCTCAAACCAACAAGAAACGAAGAAGTCAATATTTTTTCCATAGAGACGGTGCGCCCGCGCTGTGATAGCGCGCGCCCGCGCCAGGATGGCCGAATGTTAGTGCGCCCGCACTGGTCAAGCGCGCGGCCGCGCCAGGTCGGAAAAGAAAATCCCGTTTCTTGTGGAATTTTGATCCAGGAGAATTCTACTCTGTATGGGTTACTATATAAACATAACTTATGCTCCTTTTTCATAAGAAGACGTCCCAGAGCTTAAGGAGAAGGCGTAAGAAGACCGTAGAGCACAAATCAACCAAGGCGAAGAAGATCTAGTTAATTATTATGATTCTTTGTTTTAAGTTGTAAGTTTGGATGCTAGTTTTCTTATTCGTAAACCTATACTCTTGTTTCGTACTTGATTTTATTAAGTATAAAGACTACGTTTATTATACCATGCTTTCATCGGATCCCACGTTGATGATGAGTCCGATTATGGGCTAATCGTTATCGTGGGGTTCTAACGGAGTTATTTATGGATTTCTTTAGCTAATTCGTTTCGATGCCTTAGTGTTTGGTGATTGTATGATAACCTAGTTTTGGCTGTGCTTATTCGTCTTATGAGCATCGCGAACTTATAAGATAGTGTGTTAATCTTTAATGAAGCGAAAGTGAATTTAAGGGTTTAGAACTTGCCATGCTAGCATAGGTTCATGTATGTGATATGCATGATTGGTAGGTAATTTTAACCATCTTACTTGCCCTATGTATTCACGAGAGATAACTTGTGCATTAAACCGTTTTGTTGTCAAATTCTATAGACATATAGGGTCTCAATATGATTGGTGTTTATTCAGCTTCTATCTCTTTTTTGGATGTCTGGTAGTATGGTATTCGTACAACGAAAGTTGGCGTTTATCAGTTTCGTGTTATCTGATTAGTGTCATCACCATTAAATGCTAAGTTGGAGAACGAAAAAGCTATTGAATGAAATATTTAATGAAGTTAGAATCCCATGTTTGTGTCATATATTATTCAACTCTCTTTAATATCTTAGTTTATGTTCTTTAGTATAATCACTTAGTTAAGTGTAGTATAAACAATCTCAATCTGTTATTCGTCTTAGCATTGGATAATAACCATACTAGTGTTGCATAGATACATTGATTGAAATTAACCTAAACCTATCCTTGTGGGAGCGAACTAGAATTTATTCTATATTACTTGCGATCGCGTATACTTGTGTGAATATTAGCGCATGTTCTAGCCCTAACAAATATTTGGCGCCGCTGCCGGGGATATCGGTGTTAATTTTTAGTTTATGTGTTTGTCATCATTGGTCGTTAAAATTCAGTGACTCGAAAATTGTTACTTAATTAATTCCTTGTCGTGTTTCAGGTACTCTAGCGAGCATATATGCATAAGCGTTCTCGGTCTCGTAAGAGAACACTGGATCTAGCTGAGGAAGAAGTTGTAGTCGAATAGAAAGTTGAAGAAGAGATCTTAGTTGATAAAGAAGAAGAGGCTCTTATTGCAATGGGAGAACCAGAAGCGAATCCAAAGGCTTTGATGGACTACTCTCAACCGAAGATCAATGATATTCAATCTAGCATTATTCGACCAGCCATCATGGCTAATACCTTTGAGATTAAGTGGAGCACGATTTAGATGATACATAACTCAGTTCAGTTTGGGGGTTCTCCGACAGAAGACCCCAACCAGCACATCAGAGATTTCATCGATATATGCAACACTTTCAAGTTCAACGGAGTTTCTGAAGATGCTAATAAGTTGAGATTTTTCCCATTCTCTCTCTGGAATAAAGCTAAGTTTTTCATCGATATATGCAACACTTTCAAGTTCAACGGAGTTTCTAAAGATGCTAATAAGTTGAGATTTTTCCCATTCTCTCTCTGGAATAAAGCTAAGTTCTGGTTACATTCTCTACCACCAGGGTCTATCACCAAATGGGAGGATCTTGCTCAAAAGTTCTTAACTAAATTCTTTCCGATGGCGAAGACTGCTGTAATCAGAAACGCACTTACTCAATTTGCTCAGCAATTTGGAGAATCTCTATGTGAGGCTTGGGATCGATATAAGGAGATGCTTAGGAAGTTTCTTCATCATGGAATGCCTGACTGGATGATCATTAACTGTTTTTATAATGGTTTGGGTGCTACTTCTAGACCCATGCTTGATGCAGCATCAAGAGGAGCCTTGTAGAATAAAAGCTATGATGAAGCTTATGAATTGATCGAACCGATGGCTGCTAATGAATTCTCAGGGTAAGGTAGTAGGAATTCTGGAGTTGGATGCAGCTACTGCTATAGCTGCTCAACTTAAGGCTTTGACGATGAAGGTGGATTCTCTGTCTAATTATGGAGTTAATCAGAGACACTAGTGTCTTTGAGTTTTGTGTTGGTGCCCATAAGACTGATCAGTGTGCCATTTCAAGTGAATCAGCTCAGTTCGTGAGCAACTTTCAGAGGTCGCAGCAACCTATACCAGCCACCTATCATCCTAATAACCGAAATCATCCTAACTTTAGCTGGAGCAACACTCAGAATGCGGTTCAGCAGCCTTATCAGCAGTATCCAGCAAAGCAGTACAACCCCCTGGTTTTCAACAACCGCAATATGCACCAAGGCAACAACTTCAGCTACCACAGTCTAATGAAAAATCTGAATTGGAAGAGTTGAGGCTCATGTGCAAGAGTTAAGCGGTTTCTATCAAGACCTTGGAAAATTAAATTGGACAAATTACCAATGCCTTGCTGAATCGTCAACCTGGTACACTTCCTAGTGACACGGAAGTACCAGGAAAGAGGGAAGCTAAGGAGTAGGTTAAGGCAATTACATTAAGGTCTGGGAAGGTTGCAAATCCTGAACACTCTCAAGTTTCGGATGAATAAGTTGTGGCTGAGGAAGAAGTGCAGAAGGAAGTTGAAGTGGAGCCAAGGAAGACTACTGTTGAACACACTCCTCCTGAGGATAATACAGGGGAGAAACAGATCTATCCTCCACCTCCTTTTCCTAAGAGGCTGTAGAAGAAAAAGCTGGATAAGCAGTTTGAGAAGTTTCTATAGGTGTTCAAGAAACTTCACATCAACATATTTTTCGCTGAAACTCTTGAACAGATGCCTAGTTATGTGAAGTTGATGAAAGGTATACTCTCTCGAAAGGTGAAGCTTGATGACTTAGAGACAATTGCTCTCACGGAGGAATGCAGTGCTGTGCTGTAACAGAAGTTGCCTCCGAAGCTTAAAGATCCTGGAAGCTTCACTATTCCTTGCACCATTGGAAAAGTATCGTTTGACAAATGCTTATGTGACTTGGGAGCTAGCATCAATCTGACACCTTTGTCAATCTTCAAGAAGTTGGACTTACCTGATCCAAAACCTACTTATATGACTTTGCAGCTGGCCCATCGTTCTATTACATATCCGCGAGGCATTATTGAGGATGTTTTGCTCAAGGTGGATAAACTCATCTTTCTGGCTGATTTTGTAATTCTTGATTTCGAGGATAAAAAGATTCCCATAATCTTGGGAAGACCTTTCTTGGCTAATGGTCGAACCTTGATAGATGTGTAGAAAGGTGAGCTCGCCATGTGAGTGCTGGATCAGGATGTAACATTTATATGTTTAATGTCATGAAATTCCCTACGGAAAATGAGGAGTGCTTAAAGGTGGAGTTGGTTGATTATGTGGTTACTTCAGAACTTGATCAATTGCTAAGGTCTGATGCCTTTGAAAAGGCCTTGTTGGGGAATTCCGATAATGAAGATGATGAAGGTGATGAGCAATTAAAATATCTGAATCCTTCTCCCGAGAAGAGGAAGATGGATATGCCTTTTGAATCTCTTGGAATGGAGGAGCTGAAAAAATCTCCAAAGCGCCTCAAGCCATCTATTGAGGAAGCTCCTACACTTGAGCTTAAACCATTTCTTGAACACTTAAGGTATGCTTTTTTAGGTGATGCATCTACTTTTCCTGTTATTATTACATCTGACCTTTCAGGTAGTGATGAGGAAAAACTCTTAAGAATTCTGTGAGAGTTCAAATCAGCAATTGGATGGACGATAGTAGATATCAAGGGAATCAGCACTTCTTATTGTATGCATAAAATTCTGCTAGAGGAAGGTAGCAAGCCTACTATTGAGCAACAAAGAAGGCTAAATCCTATCATGAAAGAAGTTGTGAAGAAGGAAATTCTTAAGTGGCTGGATGCAGGGATCATCTATCTCATTTCTGACAGTTCTTGGGTGAGTCCAGTTCAGTGTGTACCAAAGAAATGAGGTATTACCGTTGTTGCTAATGATAAGAATGAGCTCATTCCTACTCGAAAAGTCACAGGGTGGAGATTTTGCATGGATTACAGGAAGCTGAACAAGGCCACGAGAAAAGATCACTTCCCTCTACCGTTTATTGATCAGATGCTTGACAGATTGGCTGGACATGAGTACTACTGTATTCTGGATGGCTATTTTGTCTATATCAGATTTGTATTACTCCGGAAGATCAGGAAAAGACTACTTTCACTTGTCTATTTGGTAATTTCCCCTTTAGAAGGGTTTCTTTTGGTTTATGTGGAGCACCGACCACATTTCAGAGATGCATGATGGCTATTTTCTCTGACATGATTGGTCAGAATGTGGAGGTGTTCATGGACGACTTCTCTGTGTTTGGTGATTCATTTGATGAGTGCTTGTAGAATCTTGGTGACGTTCTTAAAAGGTGTGTTGAGACCAATTTGGTTCTCAACTAGGAGAAATGTCACTTTATGGTGTGACAGGGCATTATACTTGGTCACAAGGTCTCTAGTAAGGGTCTTGAGGTGGACAAAGCCAAGGTGGGGGTCATTGAAAATATTCCTTCACCAATTTCTGTGAAGGGAGTTCGCAGCTTTCTTGGTCATGCAGGTTTTTATAGGCGGTTCATCAAGGACTTTTCAAAAATTTCTAAACCTTTGTGCAATCTTCTGGAGAAGGATGTCCCGTTCAAGTTTGATAATGAGTGCCTAGCTGTTTTTGAGTTCTTGAAGAAGAGTTTAATCATGGCACCTGTCATAACTGCACCTGATTGGAATGAACCTTTTGAGATGATGTGCGATGCAAGTGACTATACAGTTGGAGCAGTTCTTGGGTAGAGAAAGAACAACATATTTCATGTGGTCTACTATGTTAGTAAGACCCTAAATGGTGCTCAACTGAATTATACTACTACTGAGAAAGAACTTTTGGCTATTGTCTACGGTTATGAGAAGTTTCGATCTTATCTGCTTGGGATGAAGGTGACAGTTTTTACTGATCATGCTGCAATTCGATATCTTGTCTCGAAGAAGGACTCGAAGCCTAGATTGATTAGATAGGTTCTTTTGCTTCAGGAATTTGAATTGGAGATCAAGGACAGAAAAGTTACCGAGAATCAAGTCGCTAATCATCTCTCTCGTTTGGAAGATCCAAGTACAACTTTTGTTAGGTCCCAATGTGTTTGTAGAAGGGGGGGTTGAATACAAACAGTACCAAATAATCGAATTAAATGCGGAATAAAAAATGTGAAACAAAATTCAAGTTAAATAAAAATATTATTAAACTTGAAAGGTGTTACAACAACTGTATCGATTACAAGGAATTAATCTCAAATTAATTATCACAAATCTAGAATAAATTCGATATGAACTTTTTTTATTTTTGTAATAAAAAGATTCAAAAGCTAAACGCAATTTGAGATTAAGTTCTAGGGATTTTGATCCGCTAGATTGTTACACAAGAACAAGATAAAGATTTCTAGTTGATTGGATTTAACTTTACAATCTAGAAATTGATCTTGAAGTTTTGCAGAGAAGAATAAAATGTTTGTTGCGGCTGCTCTGTTCTTGTTTGTTGACTTGTGTATTTGATGATTGTTTTTTTTTCTGCTGCTTCTGTTTCTTTTTGTATGCAATCCAACAAAATTACTTGAACTGCAATGACAATCGGTAGGACAATCTCTTTGGCTCAGCAAGACTTTCAGTAGGACTTTCAATTGTACTAGCAAGACAATCTGATTGAACTACAATGACTATCGGTATGACAATCAGTTGAACTAGCAAGACAATCTCCTTCCTAGTGTAACTTTCGGTATGACAATTGAAATGACTTGGCATGACAATCGGTATGACAATCCAGATTGTCATGCTAGTTCATTTTCAATTGTCTTGCTGATTTAAGACTGTTTTTAAACCAATTAAACTTCTGAAAATTCCTAAAATTAATTCAGAATTAATTAATCAATTAATTCAATTAATAAATAAATTATTCTTCGCAGATATAATTTATTTTCTTAATTAAATTAGATGACTTAATTAATTAATAGAGAATTAATTCTAGTCTTGAGCAGCACCCATTCTTCTGAAAATCACTGAAAATTATGAATCAATTCCACCACTTCAACGTTGACACTCGATGTACTGTCTGGTTCATGAGTGACTAACTTCCGTGACGTTTCTTCATGTCTTGACTTTGATACTCTGATTTTCTTCAGATTAAATCCTTGTAATAAATGATACCCTGACGAGATCTCTGTCACTTGATTAAATCCACGATCTTGATTTATATCACTGAGGCATGATCAACTTCTTGAACTTCTTCCAGTGAATTAACTCCTCAAGTCTGTAGATGAACCTTGTTTCTGAATCCTTTGACAGATATTACTTTGCGAGATCTCTCTGACGATCGATCCACTATTTACTTATTACATTCTTATTTGAGTTGAGTTGAATCCTCGAATATACAAATAGGCTATGACATATGACTTACAATCTCCCCCTATTTGTTTGTTAGACAATAACACACAAATACCTAGAGGATAACTCAACTAACAAATAAGAAAAAGATATAAACATACATGCAAAGTAAATAGCAAAAAAGTTCTGGATGAGATTTAACATTTTCCAGATTCCAAGTAGATGTTCCTCTAGACTGAACATATCTTCAAGTAGTTCCATCTTCATTTGTACAACCACATTTCCTGTTGAGAAGCCCATATCTCTTGCTTCTCCCCCTATGAGAATCAACTGATTAAGGAAGATCACCTTCGTTTTACCACCTCTCCCGTACAATAGGATCCGCAGATAAAAACCAATGGTACTCCCCTAACAGCTTCTTCCCTTACTAGGAAATCACCTTGTGTTTACCACCTCTCCCGTACAATAGGATCCGTAGGTACAAACAACAATGGTGTGGTGTAGTGTACATTTTTAGGATCTTTTTCTTCCTCCCTGCTATTTCTCCCCCTTAGTTGAGGAATCCTCCAAACTATTACTTAAGCTTTTATCTCCCCCTTAAAGAAGGAATGTATGCCGTCGTCTGAAGGAGTTCTCATATTTCACTTGGTTGGAAAAGAAATAACAAGTAGTTTCTCTTTCTTCCTCACTGTGAGTGTGTGATTGTGTTTAGTGTACCTCACATGAGTTTCACTCTTCTCTCCACTCGTGTTTACACTCATTCTCACAAGTGTATCACTCTTCTCTCATAGCTCCATAATCCAGCTGTACCTGCAAGGAAAATCACCTTAGCCATCCTTAAGGAGGTCACAGGTGGTGCAATGGGAGTTCACAAATCCCCATCCTTGTTAAACTCGTCAGATGAATCTGAGTCATAATTTACAAGTTGCTAGTTTCCCTTTTAGGGTTCCAGATTTGAATTCTGGGAAGGTAAACAATGATCCAACAAATTTAGCATAAGGATCAAAGTTCCCTTCTAATGTCTGTGAAGACATTTCCTTGTGACTTATCAGGTAATATCTGAATCATTGTCAACAAGTTGCCGATCTGCGCCTATGTCAAATCCACTATCCGCAGATGCATCCAGGGGATTTAAGCCTGGGGAGGTAGACACTGACCACTGACATATGGCTTTTGGATCAGTATCCTCTCCTAACACCTATAAAGGCAATTGGTCCACTAACGAACCTTGAACAATCGAATCTGACCTTAAAATGGTCGAAACTCTTGTTTCCGTCAACTCATCCTTTGTGTGTGTAACCTCTCCTTGTGCATCAAGAATTGTTTATGTTTGAAGTGGTGACACTACATCGGATACCTTGGCCGACATGCAAAATTCAATAGACTCACCCTGTTGAGAGAATGAATCTAGTAACTGTTTTTGTGCCTTTTCAGCCATTACATCTTTTTGAGAAGATGTATGGGGGCTAGCAGTTGTCTCGGTTTAAATACTACTCATCTATGTAGGAGACAGAGCTACTGGGTTGACTACAGAACCTTCCTTATGTGGTGCACTAGGCACTATCTCCCTCACGCTCATTCATACTACTTTTAGTGGTAAAAGAGTGTTGGTTGGTTCTGTTTTTGTGTTTGTCTTTATAGTCTGGGATAGACGTTGTGGGTTTTCAACCTCATGACTGTCAATGAAAGAAAGTCATTGGAGACTGAACCTGTATCATAGAACATATGGTAATAGAGAGAAAATGATTTACAATAGTGATTTCAAAAGATTTTACATGAAATAAGAAATCACTAATGTAGAAAGAAGTTTAATTTTTGTTTTTCAAAATGAATGAGTTTTTGATAAAACATTGATCACTTAGGGTAAAGTCTAAGTAATTCTCATTCATGTCAAAAGCTTACAAATATCTGCAACATAATGTTAACAACATATCATTGACCGATACTTGTCAAGTACTTTAGATACTAATTGTTATGTTGCATAATCAATATACCACTGCACATATAAAACAATATGATTGTGCCTAGTGATAAAATAGTTATAAATATGACGACTCTACTAGTTCATATAAAATTACAACTTCTGTTAGAGTGCCATACCATGTCCTTGACGATTGCTTGAGCAGTATACTAGTTCATACCAACCTAAAGTGAGATTGTGAAGAAGAGATTGCATAGTCCAATAGATCTGCAGCTGCAAAGTCCATGAACTGTGGTGCACTGACTTCCTCTTTTGACTCACCAAACAGGAGTACACTTGTACACATCTTACTAGAGTACAATTCCAAGTGTAATGTGCAGCAGGTGTCTGATATGTCGTAATATTCTCAAGTCTCGTCACTGGTGCTATATGTTAGATACTGCTTCCTGATAATAACCTAGCACAATATACAAAATTACAATGATAACATTCCCAGCTTGCAAACAGCCATATCCCTCAGATAAACCTTTGCTGTTATCTCCAAAGGTAATCAGGGGGCCAGCTTTCTCAATCCACATTTGATAGCAGGGCTCTATCTCCGGTCATATGTCTTGATGATCCATTGTCAAGAATCCACACTTCCGGTTTCACCTGTTTTAATGCCCTGCAACACAAATGGATTAACCCTTCTTCGGAACCCAAACTTGGTTGGGCCCGACATACTTGTAGAACTGTCCTTTGTCAGGCAAAACAACCTTTTTAATCTTAATTGTCTCAACTTTCTCAATGACTGAACATTTGACCTTGTAAACAGCCTTAACAAATTTCTATTTAAGCTTAGGCACAAATGTCTCCTTTCTAGCCTTAGAAGGACTGGCAGTCTTAGACCTATCATGCTTCTTGTTATTCACATGCTGACGAGGAGTAGTCTTATCATTAGACACATGCTTACCATTAAAATAAGCATACATCATATTAAAAGCATAAGACATACAATTAGCAACACCACATGCTTTATGAGAGTGATTAACAACAGGTAATTTATGCATGGTAGACATGGCATTATTGTTATCCAACTCATGTGTGTCTGAGTTAGTCTCAGTTGCTTTCACAACTTTGACTGGAACTTTCGACTCACTTGACTTGTAAACAATCTTCTCATAAGCATGATCCTCAGCACGTATTTCTTTTTGAATAACAGAAGAGGTCGCATCAAATGGTTCAGCAATTGATGCTTTATAGAGGGGTTCATCAACACCCTTAAGCACATGTGGTACTTCCCTCCCTTTAGCACAGACATGAGGAGGGGAGTTTATGCCTAATTCTCCAATAGCAGCATTGTAATCATATCCTATTCCAGATGTTTGATTAACAGCTTGCTTACTGTAGAACTCTTTAGCCTTCGAACAAGAATTGAAGTAGGCTCTAACCTTAGTCTCAAGACCGGTGATCTTGTCTTTGAGAATAGTTTCGAGTTTTCTATAACAGTCAACTCTATTCTCTAGAAAAGATACCTGTTCTTTTAATTTGTCTTGATTAATATGCACAAGTCTTAATTCATTGACCTCTTTCTCAAGGTCTGTGATCTTTAAACTTAACAGTTCATTATCACGATGTGCACAATCTAAGTTACCTCTTAGATGATAAACCATTTCAGCATCAGAAAGTTTTACCTCTATTCTTGACGATGAAGCTTTTCCATCAATAGCCATAAGAGCAAGATTTCCTTCATCTTCATCTTCACTGTCAGTATCATCCCAGCTTCTTCCCTTTGCCAGATAAGCCCTTTCAGAGTTCTTTCTTACTTGCTTTGGCTTCCTACATTCTGTGGCAAAGTGTCCCAACTCATTGCAGTTATAACATCTAATGGTGCTTCGATCAACCATCCCTTTTTTGTACCCACCACTGCTGGTGATAGAGGATGAAGATCCACCTTTCTGGAATTTGTTGTAGTTGGACTTGTACTTAAGCTTGGGATTCCTCCTGAATCTGACATGGGAGAATCTCTTGACAATTTGGGCCATTGATTCATCTTCCAATTGCTCCAGCTCTTCCAAGGAATAAAAATCATCACTTGATTGATTTGTAGTAGGGGGATCATATTCTGCTACTAACTCATTTTCCTCACCCTTGGAAAACTGTACCATTCTTTCTAACTGTTGAGATTGTTGTTGTTGTTGACCTTCAGCTACAAGTGCAGTAGATGTGCTGACCATTCTATCCTTCCCGTAGACTTCCTTCTGTTGAATCTGCTCCAACTCATAGGTTTTTAACACTCCATAGAGCCTGTCCAAAGAAATCTCACTCAGATCTTTAGCTTCTCTAATGGCAGTGATTCTATGTTCAAGATGAGCTGGCAGTGTTAAAAGGAACTTTTTGTTGACCTCCCTGATTGAATAATACTTTCCATTGATGTTCAGGTTGTTGATCAACGCACTGTACCTCTCAAACACTTCAGTAATTCCTTCTCCTGGATTTGATTTGAAATGTTCATATTCAGAGGTTAGGATTTCCAACTTGTTCTCCCTAACTTCCTCTGTGCCTTCATTAATCACCTCAATAGTTTCCCACATGTGTTTGGAATTTTTACAGTTCATCACATGTCTGTTCATCAAGGGATCAAGGGAATCAATTAATATTAATTGAAGGCTGGCATCCAAGGAGGCTTCTTCCTTCTCAGCAGGAGAAAAATCTTCAGGCTCTTTTGGATAGGTTCTAGCTTCAGTAGTCACCACACCATCTATTATTACCTCCGGTTCAATAACCATCGGAGTTTTTATACCCTTCTTTAACAAGTTTGAATATTTGGGATTTGCAACTTGTAAAAATAATAGCATCTTCTTCTTCCACATGATATAATTCTCTTTATCAAATTGTGGAATTTTAACGGTTCCAACTTTATGTGAAGTCATTATGAATTTTTGAATAAATAAAAATTCAAGGAGTTGAAAAATCACAAAAGTCTAGGATCTTGATTTGTTCGTTAATCAGAAGGCTCTGATACCAATTGTTAGGTCCCAATGTGTTTGTAGAAGGGGGGGTTGAATACAAACAGTACCAAATAATCGAATTAAATGCGGAATAAAAAATGTGAAACAAAATTCAAGTTAAATAAAAATATTATTAAACTTGAAAGGTGTAACAACAACTGTATCGATTACAAGGAATTAATCTCAAATTAATTATCACAAATCTAGAATAAATTCGATATGAACTTTTTCTATTTTTGTAATAAAAAGATTCAAATGATAAACGCAATTTGAGATTAAGTTCTAGGGATTTTGATCCGCTAGATTGTTACACAAGAACAAGATAAAGATTTCTAGTTGATTGGATTTAACTTTACAATCTAGAAATTGATCTTGAAGTTTTGCAGAGAAGAATAAAATGTTTGTTGCGGCTGCTCTGTTCTTGTTTGTTGACTTGTATATTTGATGATTGTTTTTTTCTGCTGCTTCTGTTTCTTTTTGTATGCAATCCAACAAAATTACTTGAACTGCAATGACAATCGGTAGGACAATCTCTTTGGCTCAGCAAGACTTTCAGTAGGACTTTCAATTGTACTAGCAAGACAATCTGATTGAACTACAATGACTATCGGTATGACAATCAGTTGAACTAGCAAGACAATCTCCTTCCTAGTGTAACTTTCGGTATGACAATTGAAATGACTTGGCATGACAATCGGTATGACAATCCAGATTGTCATGCTAGTTCATTTTCAATAGTCTTGCTGATTTAAGACTGTTTTTAAACCAATTAAACTTCTGAAAATTCCTAAAATTAATTCAGAATTAATTAATCAATTAATTCAATTAATAAATAAATTATTCTTCGCAGATATAATTTATTTTCTTAATTAAATTAGATGACTTAATTAATTAATAGAGAATTAATTCTAGTCTTGAGCAGCACCCATTCTTCTGAAAATCACTGAAAATTATGAATCAATTCCACCACTTCAACGTTGACACTCGATGTACTGTCTGGTTCATGAGTGACTAACTTCCGTGACGTTTCTTCATGTCTTGACTTTGATACTCTGATTTTCTTCAGATTAAATCCTTGTAATAAATGATACCCTGACGAGATCTTTGTCACTTGATTAAATCCACAATCTTGATTTATATCACTGAGGCATGATCAACTTCTTGAACTTCTTCCAGTGAATTAACTCCTCAAGTCTGTAGATGAACCTTGTTTCTGAATCCTTTGACAGATATTACTTTGCGAGATCTCTCTGACGGTCGATCCACTATTTACTTATTACATTCTTATTTGAGTTGAGTTGAATCCTCGAATATACAAATAGGCTATGACATATGACTTACAACTTTACTGGATAAGACATTGATAAATGAGTCTTTTCCCGATGAGCAGCTGTTTGGAGTGCAAGTGGAAGAAACGTGGTTTGCAGACATTATGAACTACCTTGTGAGTAATATCATGCCTTCCGACTTTTCGTACGCTCAAAGGAAGAAGTTTCTTCATGAGGTGAAGTGGTACATGTGGGATGAACCATATATGTAACACCCCCAGATCCGGGGTCGGGGATCCGAGTCGTCACGGTCTTTCATTCCACAATACCACTTCACTTACTTAATAAAAATAACCTTATGCTGTGACCCCACACTAACACACACCACAACCCGTTATAGTCTCAGAGATGAACATCAAAAAAAAAATAACCACAAGTAATTATATTCCACAATTATCTGCCAATACACCTTAAAAGGTTTTCTGAATAGATTTACATTTTATTTGCCATTATTACAATTCATATTATACATAAGTCTGGTACATCAAAAGTTGAAAGCCTAGCCTATTGGTAGTTCCTACCTCAGCTACAGCAGCATCAACGCTTCCAGAAGACTGCCGAACGTTTTCTAACCTCTTGCGAATCGGGAGCTTGGTCCGGTTCATCTTGTCTATCTGATGTTGTGTGATGAAAGAAGAAAGCAAGGGTGAGCAGCAAGCCCACCAAAATAATATGCATAATTATTTACAGTATATGAGTCTACTCATAATACTCATGAAAGTCTTGGTCAAAAGAAATGAACCAAGTTGATAACTTAATGCGATGAAGTCGCAAAATATTCAGTATATATATATACATATATACTTTTCAAAATATTGGAAGTCCTCTTCCATGCATAATATACACAAAGTCCCAGTGTATAACTGTATATAAAAAAATATCGTTGCAAGGTGATCTCATATATCTAACCTTGTCTCAACCTTTTTCTGAAAATCTTTGTCATTCATAAGACAATTATTAATTAGATATAAGTTTAAAAGATGAAGTTACCAAATACTTCACTACACTTATATCATTCCCAAATACTACTTGAACTACCACCGTTCAAGTTATAATCAATTTCAAAAGTTCATCCCACTGATGAGACCACAAGATAAGACTTGAATAGATTCAATCTTTGAAATATTATTGAATGAAAAAGTTATGAGATACTTTATTTAGTCCCGATATATATATATCCACATATATATATCCCTTTAAACATTTCCTGGAACCTCTGTTATACAAAGTATGAACAGAGTTTGAAACATCCAATGAATTTTGGAAAGGAAAAGAATTTTGGCATAAACCCGATATCTTGCTGATCAGGCAAAGATACCAATAAGTAACCTTTTCTACTGTAGATGGATGAATTCCTCACCGGTCATCACCCTGGCCGCATTAGGACCTCGCGCTCGACCGTACTCCGGCCCCTCACGCGTTGATGGACTGCCACCCAGCCACTTACACAATAATAGACCGTACCCCGGCCTGTCGCTTATGCCGACTCAATGAGATGGGCTTACTTCCCGAACGTTGGGCAAGTAATCAATTCATTTACCAAATCTGCAACCTCGTTGCGAATATAAAATACACCACAGAGCCGGATTCCCCAGGTTTTTGAGCGAGTATTTAAATCCCCTTTAAAAAGGAAGATCTTAAATATAAAAATGAGTTTTGGGATCCGCTCTGACTTTTAAAAATCATTTTGAAGACTCGAAAACACTTTAAAGAGTGTTTGGAGTAAGGCTGATTTAATGAAGTAAATCAGTCCCCAGAATATTAGAAAATATCTGAATATTATTAATTAAATAATATTCCCATAAAGAATAATCTTTATAAAAATAATTGAAGTAGAAGTATTAAAACTTATACTTGAAACGAGTATTAAATAACCAAAGATATACTTATGTGAAAGTATTATCTTTATTTGAATAATCGAAAATAAGTTTGATTATTAACACCTTATTCTTTAATAGAATAAAGAATATAATTCAGCACATAATCGGAGTCATAGATCCTCAAATGAATATTCAAATAATATTCATAATAATATAAAAGAGTCATAAGTCCTCGAATGAATATTCAAATAATATTCAGATAAATAAATAAAAGAGTCATAAGCCCTCGAATAATATTCGAAATAATATTCAATAATAAAATAAAGTTTCAAGTTATCGAATAAACCTTATTCGATTAATAGTTTGGAAAACTATAACCATATATATATATATATATATATATATATATATATATATCCATATCCATATAAAATCTACTCGGGATCCTCGACTCCCGGTTTTAGAAAATATTTTCACCTTTGGGTCCCTATACTAAGGGTATATGCAAGATACAACTATCCTCTAGCATAGGTATTATCAAATGAACCAACAGATATATATTTCAAGAATATGAAACAGGCATGCATATATACCATATTAGCATACTCCAATATATTGCAAAATTTGCTAATAACAATCATGCAATATCACAAGATAATGCATATACATATATTTACATCACAACAACAGTATAACGGGTAGAAAACTTGCCTGAGCGACTGGGGGTTACGAATGGCTCGGGACGAGTCTGGTAACCTATAAACAACAAGTAAGTTGGAATTAAACCAAAGTCACTTGTGAATCTATACTTTAACTAACTTAGACTCTAACGCTTGTTTTGCGCTCACTGATTCGCTTAAGTCACTCGGGTACCCTCGGCTCCACCATTTTTAATAATTTAACCTTTACGAGTTTTAAAGCGATTCCTTCGCGAGTGACTTACCAACTGCCTAAAACACTTACCATAAATGTTTCATGCATTAATTAACCCTTTTTGGTCTTTAACCTACATTTCAAAGTAAGGCGAGGGAAAAAGTTTCGTTCGCGAAACGCCGTTACTTGAAACGGTCGTTTCTCCTAAACCGTAAATCGGAATCGAACGAACTACATATCAAAACGAAGCTCGTAACATGAGCTATCTAAACATGGCAGTGGTCACAATCTAGCAGGGGGTTCTCGGGTCCTAATGCTATGCACAAAAACAGTCCAAAGAAAATCGGACATTACGACGGCTATGTTTACGCGATTACCAATATTTATACCACTCCAATTCTTTACCAATTCACTACAAACCACCCAACCATCATCAATACATCAAACACAACTTATATCAAGGCAAAGTCAGTCCATAATCTCAAGGTTTTCCAACTTATTCAACCACAAACATGATCTACTAATCCATAACTTAAGATTCATCAACCATTAACCAAGATTCATATCCAAAATCACCACAAATCCAACCCAACTATCTAACATACATGGATCTTGCTATACATACATGGATATTTCTATATAGACATTAATCCATCCATAAACTCATCAAAACTTAAAGTTCAAACTATAAGTTAAAGGTGAAAGTTGTTTATACCTCCTTGAAGCTTCCTAACACAACCCAAGAGCTTTGAATGCCTAAAAGAACCTTGATCCTTGCTTGTATAACCTTAATCTTTCATAAAAATCCAAGAAAACTAAAGTTATTTCTTGAAGGTTACTATTCACCATCTTCTTCCTTGATTTATAGAAAAAGATTGGCTTGGAATTAGAAGCTTAAACTTATAGGAAGTATGTAACTTAACTAGGAGAAGCTAGGATAATTACCTTGCTAAATAATAAGTGGTGGAGCTTGGATCTTCAAATTTTAAGAAATGGGCCGAGAGCTAGCTTGGGAAGAATGATATTTTTGTGTTTTGTTTGATGAAAATGAAATGATTTGCTTGGTTGGTTGATTTTTGTGTTGTTTTTGGTTAATGACTTAATTAACCTTTTATTTGTGTGGTTATAAACCAACCACACCTCCTCCTTCCCTATGTCATGCTTGTGTCACCTTGCACATGTCATTATGCTCCCACTTGTCCACACCTTGTGGTTTGATGATGTCACAATCCCTGGCTTCTTGTACAAGCTTGTCTCTTGGTCACTTATTTGTTTTACGGTTCGCTTATCTTTCGTTCTCGTTTATCGTTTGAGGGATCATACCCGGGATCTTATTACTTAGGTTCCCTTAACCTTTCTCAATATATTATATTCCTTTTATGATCCTCTCTTATAATCCTTTAATTTAAATCCTTTTTATCCTGTTACCTTATACTCAATTCTCTCCGTATATTGTGGATTTCCGGGAAAAATCAAAGTGTTCGGAATTGGATTCTGACGATCTTTACATATACTTATATACCACATAAAGTACTAATAATATCCCATAAGATCAATAACAGAACCCCTACATAGCGTGGCATGAAAAGTTTTCTCATTCAGCAAAAACACTATTCATAAGGGTTTCAAAAATTCCCAAAAATTGGGGTTATTACAGTCTCCCCTCCTTAAAAGGATTCCGTCCCGGAATCAGATAGAAAATGAATAGGGATACCTTCCTAGCATTGCACCTTCTAACTCTTAAGTAAATTTTCCCACATTGTGGTCCTACCACCAAACTCTGCCTAGTTTAATAATCCTTCTCCTAAGCACTTGTTCTTTTTCACTCTATAACCCTTCCTGGTTGCTCCATATAGGTTACGTCGGGTTGCATATCTATGCGCTCATATGCCTCTATTTATCTGGCATCTAAATTACACTTCCTTAACATTGATACGTGAAACACGTTACGACCTGCTACATGTTCGGGGTTAGGGCTAGCTCATATGCTAACTTCCCAAACGTCTTAACATATCCAAGGGTCCAATAAATTGTAGACTTAGCTTTCCTTTCTTTCCGAACCTCATCAATCCTTTCCAAGGGATACCTATAACATTACTAGGTCCCCTATTTCATACTCTTTATCCTTTCGTGTCAAATCAACATACTTATCATGTCCATCTTGGGCTACTACCAGCCGTCCTCTGATTAGATCTATCATATCCTTGGTCCTTTGGACTACTGCGGGTCCGAGCATCTTGCGCTCTACAACTTCATCCTAACATAAGGGAGATCGACATTGTCTTCCTTCAAGGATCTCATAAGGCGACATCTCGATAATGACATATGATCTATTGTCGTAAGATAACTCAATCCGAATTAAGTGATCATTCCAAATTCTTTCAAGTCTATTACACAGACTCTCATCATAGCTTCCAATCATTAGAGCTCTTGCTTCTCAATACCCATTCTTTTCCAGTTCGTAATCGCTACTACCTTCCGTTTCTAATATTATACGGGTTATACTTTTGCTCGCTAGCGTTCTATAACCTTTTAATAACCACGTCAACCTCAGTATCACGAATGTGTTCCCATTCCGCATACTACCACCACTTTATTACTCCTTTTTCAGTTGTTTCTATTTTCCAAAATTTGATCAATCAAATAGAAGTAAGGGAATTTGTTGAGAGATCACTATGATCATGAACACTTGTTATATCGCATAGTTAGTACAGAAGGTGGCCAGCCTTTAGTACTTGACAAGCAATTAAACAATAGATGGTATCCTACTAGGCTTCTATCACACAGATAGATAGTCATTCGGCAATACCTCCCCTTCTGGAAGGGTTGTCCTTCTCAGATTACATGAAATGAAAAGAAGAGAAAAGAACGAATTGAAGAGAATTGTATATTCATAAAAATTTTATTGCCATAAAATATCTGGCTTGGAATCTACCTCTGAACTATAGAGGTTTGTCATAGAAGAACAAAACATATATGTATTTATATCCGCATCAAGTATTATAGCATCGCATTTCACGTGCCTAAATATTTTCGCTATCCCGTCCATCATTCTATGGACCCATGCTCTTCCTCGAGCTTATACACAATTACCTTTGAAACTCCCTCGACATCGAAAATCGAATCTGGGATCTCATTCTAGACATCATCGTTACTAGAATTCTATGCTTGCACCGCAACCTTCCTCGTATAATAATACGACTCCCTATTGATAAGAAAGAATAATAATTCACTAGGTAGACACTCTACTTAATTAGTCTATCAATGATAACTTATACACTACCACGACCCGATTAGGGGTACTCAATCTCGACACCTATTCCAATACAACTCTCACGGTTGTAATCAGCTCGATACTCGCAGAATCATTGCTGCCTTACTATGGTCCACCACTGACCTACTGTAGTCATTCATTTTCCATGAAGTCTTAATATCTAACCATACGGAGTCCATACATGTCGTATCAAATACTTCTAAGGAGTTAACATAATCACCAATCATAATTCATGAAGAACACTCCAAACTCTGGCGTACTTTCATGACATGAAGTAGATAAAATTGCAGAAGAGTTTCAATCAAAGTAACGATAGCAGGTTAATACCATTCTTAATCATATGCCTTCGATAGAAGACTTAACTCAAAGGTTCGTTTAGTCCTTTTGAAACATGGTCCAGGCTCATTTCAAGATAGTACCTCCTAAGATAGATTGCCCGCTCCTGGCGATTACACGAATTAAACCTTTACCGAACTACTATTACGGTTGGGTATTGCACAGTCATCAGAAGGAATGTCAATCTTCCAAACCATAATACAACCTTCATAGCTTTAACCATCATCACTGTATTCCTTTGGCACAAGCGCCTATAATTATCCTTTTACCGTTAAAGTGTCGGCCACCTCTTTGGCCTTTCCTGATAGTAATAGTTCCTTATAATCAATGTCTTTTAACCACCTTCAACTAAATTTTCTACCTCATTTCAATCACAGCTTATGTGAAGATGATTTCCTTAAAATCTGATGAGTAAAAAAAAATATCACCATTTTTCCATAAGTTATTGCCTCAATCTTTAGAGGTTAATCACTGTCACGACTGACTCTCAATCATACTTAGAACATCTTTTATCCTAGGCCCTAATTGCCCTGACAATTTCAACCTTTACTGGTTCGATCCATACTTTCTCGTGGTTTAACACGTGCCCCACTTGGCAACATCATAATTACGTCATATTTCCTTTATCATCATTTCTATTCTTGAGAATTTTGGATATTACCTTTCTCCTTGTAAAACCTCTAAGGTTATTCTTAAATTCTTCATTCGGTACTCCCTAGGTACAGGGTATATCAAAATACCATTTACTAATACTAGAACCATAGTCTATATACTTCTGAAAAAATTTCTCCATTGATCCTTAAAGGTTGTTAATACCTTAATCCTTCCCAATTCATACTGTCAAACTCATACTATCCCTACTAAGGGTGAAATGCCAACCTTTATGCATTCCCCTTAGGATTCATTTTAAGTTACCGATGTTCTATCCTTAATTCCACCTTTAAAAGGTACCTGCATCCTTCCATGGATAAATCAAGTCATATATCCTTGATAGATTATCTTATTCAACATTCCCCATCTCGATAGTCTATACCTCACTTCATAATAGCATCCTTATTCAAATTGAGGTCAATCCATATGGCCTCCAAAAGATAACAATGGTCATCCGCTTGTCTTGCCTAATTTGGTAACGATAACAAGGATGTTCTGGAAGATATTGGTCGTGTTCAACGTGAACTTCTTCTTAATAATTCCTTATTTACTTTTGTTGTTTATCTCAACAGTCATCTCAATGTTGGGATATCGTTCATACCTGGCGTCTCCCTTCCTGGGTATCAAGCCACCGGTCTTACACTTCACATTCTTGAAGGTTACTTCCTTCATCCAATTTTCCTAATTTCTTACTTCCTTGTCTCCTCAGTCTATCCGCGTCTCATATTTAACCTTCGAACTATCTCAAGTTTTCCTCAAATCCTCCCAACTTAAAGGGGATAAAATATACATAACTCTTATGCCTTCAACCATCAATTTAACTCATGGTGAATCACCCTTATCCTGACGATCACATACTTTTCTATTTCTATTACTACGAGTTCTTAGGGTTTCCTCATACCCAACTCCCTTATCGTTCCTCAAACTCTATTGCTGTTATATTCTTTTCCACTTCAATTTCCTTTTATTTTCCTTTCTCTTATCATTATTTCATGAACCAACACAACATAAGCATTGATTTCAAACATCCCGTCATTCTGGATTCGTGTCCTCAGAACGAATCTTGATAACTTTTATAACTTAGATTCATAATTCATCATACTCATCCACTTTTGTTCTAGCTCCAAAGCTTTTACACTATCTCCATAACCTTGGGAATTACTTTCCCTGAAAACAATTGACTGAACTTAAATCAGTTTATTCTATCCTCTGGCTCCGTGCCTTTCTTGGTCTTTCACCAGCAGGTGGCCTCTCTCTTAGGAGGGTAAGTGATAAAAATAGTCTTTTGTGATTCGTCAATCATTTAGAATCTCAACTGATTCCTCTATTTCCTTTAGCCAGGCTATTGCCTCGACTGGGTCAACCTGTTCCTTGGAACTCTGAGAGCTTAACGACTTAAAGGTCATGAAGAATTTCCTACCGCATTGTTTCCTCAAGGTGGTGGTTGGGGATAATAGTCTAAGTTCTTTTAAGACAGGTCCATGAATTTCCGTATAGGAGTACCGTCTTGGGTCTCCTTATCTCGCTCGACTTTTGTTTCCTCAGTCTAAATGTTTCTTCCTACTCCCCATACTTGGAGTCATCTTTTAATTTAAAATCTTCATTTTCCACTTTATTATTTTCCGGGTTCTTTATATCTTAATTGCGACCTCCCTGATTATCACGTTCAGGGTTTGCTCTAAATCTTATTCCTCAAACTAGCTTTCATCTAAGATTTCATCGTTAGGCTCTTGAACATTTGGAACCCAATTTCTATAGGAATGCCTCATTATTCCTTTATCATCTTTCTCGGTATTAATCTCATATCTATTTGTTGGCTCTCTGCCTTCATTCATCACTTTTACTGGCACAATATTTTCTTTTCCAATAATTCGGGCTGTATTGCAATCTCAAACAGCTTTTCGGTACCGGCTCCGGTTACCTTCACTTCTATTTCCATTTTCTCAAAATCTCTTATAAACTCCCCAAAAGACATTATCATCTTGAGTCTCTCCTTTTTACTAAGGGCATCAGCCACCACATTGGCTTTCCCCCGAATGATAAAGAATCTCATAATCGTAATCCTTGATTAGCTCTAACCGCCTCCTCTGGCGTATGTTGAGCTCTTTCTACGCAAAAAATGTACTAGAGCTCCTATGGTTTGTGTAAATCTTGCACTTCTCTCCATACAAGTAGTGCCTCCAATCTTTAGGGAAAAACTATTGCCACGAGCCCAAGCTCATGGGTGGGGATATCGAATTTTATACTTCCTTAATTGTCTTGACGCAGACGCGATTATCTTGCTGTGCTATATAAGAAGCACCCTAATTCCTTATGCGAAGCGTCACTTACAAATCACAAAATCTCATTTTTCATCCGGCAACGCCAACATATGGGCCGCCACCAACCTTTGCTTCAGTTGTTAAAATCTTTTCTCGTATTTCTCTGTCCATTCGAACTTCTCAGTCTTACGAGTAAGCCGCGTTAAAGGGGCTACTATCTTTACAACTTGAACGAACCTCCGGTAGTGACCGGCCAATCCTACCTCTGGTAGTTTCCCTAACCATGGTCATCAATTCCTCAGTGGTCCTTTATTCATTCTTGTCAGGATCCTCCATGGGATCCTCCTCAATAACTATCCCTTCTAGGACAACATCATCAACCGCTACATCCTCACTATCAACATCATCCGGTCCTGCATTAGGACACTCTATCGGATCCGCAATCCGATCTCCAATTAGTAATAAAATATCATCGCGATGTTGCTCCTCAACCTCAGGGTTCGGAGTCCCGCTACCATATACGATAACGAACTACGCTCCTATCACGATATTTATAAGGGTTCCCATAAGGGTTTTAACTGTCAGTGCTACGTTAGGTAGCCCGACTATGAACTTGGCAAGAGTTCTTATTATCTTAGTTAACTTATTATCTTAACGTCCCATCATCTCTGAGGTTTATAACGCTTAGCTCTGATACCATTTCTGTAACACCCCCAGATCCGGGGTCGGGGATCCGAGTCGTCACGGTCTTTCATTCCACAATACCACTTCACTTACTTAATAAAAATAACCTTATGCTGTGACCCCACACTAACACACACCACAACCCGTTATAGTCTCAGAGATGAACATCAAAAAAAAAATAACCACAAGTAATTATATTCCACAATTATCTGCCAATACACCTTAAAAGGTTTTCTGAATAGATTTACATTTTATTTGCCATTATTACAATTCATATTATACATAAGGCTGGTACATCAAAAGTTGAAAGCCTAGCCTATTGGTAGTTCCTACCTCAGCTACAGTAGCATCAACGCTTCCAGAAGACTGCCGAACGTTTTCTAACCTCTTGCGAATCGGGAGCTTGGTCCGGTTCATCTTGTCTATCTGATGTTGTGTGATGAAAGAAGAAAGCAAGGGTGAGCAGCAAGCCCACCAAAATAATATGCATAATTATTTACAGTATATGAGTCTACTCATAATACTCATGAAAGTCTTGGTCAAAAGAAATGAACCAAGTTGATAACTTAATGCGATGAAGTCGCAAAATATTCAGTATATATATATACATATATACTTTTCAAAATATTGGAAGTCCTCTTCCATGCATAATATACACAAAGTCCCAGTGTATAACTGTATATAAAAAAATATCGTTGCAAGGTGATCTCATATATCTAACCTTGTCTCAACGTTTTTCTGAAAATCTTTGTCATTCATAAGACAATTATTAATTAGATATAAGTTTAAAAGATGAAGTTACCAAATACTTCACTACACTTATATCATTCCCAAATACTACTTGAACTACCACCGTTCAAGTTATAATCAATTTCAAAAGTTCATCCCACTGATGAGACCACAAGATAAGACTTGAATAGATTCAATCTTTGAAATATTATTGAATGAAAAAGTTATGAGATACTTTATTTAGTCCCGATATATATATCCACATATATATATCCCTTTAAACATTTCCTGGAACCTCTGTTATGCAAAGTATGAACAGAGTTTGAAACATCCAATGAATTTTGGAAAGGAAAAGAATTTTGGCATAAACCCGATATCTTGCTGATCAGGCAAAGATACCAATAAGTAACCTTTTCTACTGTAGATGGATGAATTCCTCACCGGTCATCACCCTGGCCGCATTAGGACCTCGCGCTCGACCGTACCCCGGCCCCTCACGCGTTGATGGACTGCCACCCAGCCACTTACACAATAATAGACCGTACCCCGGCCTGTCGCTTATGCCGACTCAATGAGATGGGCTTACTTCCCGAACGTTGGGCAAGTAATCAATTCATTTACTAAATCTGCAACCTCGTTGCGAATATAAAATACACCACAGAGCCGGATTCCCCAGGTTTTTGAGCGAGTATTTAAATCCCCTTTAAAAAGGAAGATCTTAAATATAAAAATGAGTTTTGGGATCCGCTCTGACTTTTAAAAATCATTTTGAAGACTCGAAAACACTTTAAAGAGTGTTTGGAGTAAGGCTGATTTAATGAAGTAAATCAGTCCCCAGAATATTAGAAAATATCTGAATATTATTAATTAAATAATATTCCCATAAAGAATAATCTTTATAAATATAATTGAAGTAGAAGTATTAAAACTTATACTTGAAACGAGTATTAAATAACCAAAGATATACTTATGTGAAAGTATTATCTTTATTTGAATAATCGAAAATAAGTTTGATTATTAACACCTTATTCTTTAATAGAATAAAGAATATAATTCAGCACATAATCGGAGTCATAGATCCTCAAATGAATATTCAAATAATATTCATAATAATATAAAAGAGTCATAAGTCCTCGAATGAATATTCAAATAATATTCAGATAAATAAATAAAAGAGTCATAAGCCCTCGAATAATATTCGAAATAATATTCAATAATAAAATAAAGTTTCAAGTTATCGAATAAACCTTATTCGATTAATAGTTTGGAAAACTATAACCATATATATATATATATATATAAATATATATATATAAATATATATATCCATATCCATATAAAATCTACTCGGGATCCTCGACTCCCGGTTTTAGAAAATATTTTCACCTTTGGGTCCCTATACTAAGGGTATATGCAAGATACAACTATCCTCTAGCATAGGTATTATCAAATGAACCAACAGATATATATTTCAAGAATATGAAACAGGCATGCATATATACCATATTAGCATACTCCAATATATTGCAAAATTTGCTAATAACAATCATGCAATATCACAAGATAATGCATATACATATATTTACATCACAACAACAGTATAACGGGTAGAAAACTTGCCTGAGCGACTGGGGGTTACGAATGGCTCGGGACGGGTCTGGTAACCTATAAACAACAAGTAAGTTGGAATTAAACCAAAGTCACTTGTGAATCTATACTTTAACTAACTTAGACTCTAACGCTTGTTTTGCGCTCACTGATTCGCTTAAGTCACTCGGGTACCCTCGGTTCCACCATTTTTAATAATTTAACCTTTACGAGTTTTAAAGCGATTCCTTCGCGAGTGACTTACCAACTGCCTAAAACACTTACCATAAATGTTTCATGCATTAATTAACCCTTTTTGGTCTTTAACCTACATTTCAAAGTAAGGCGAGGGAAAAAGTTTCGTTCGCGAAACGCCGTTACTTGAAACGGTCGTTTCTCCTAAACCGTAAATCGGAATCGAACGAACTACATATCAAAACGAAGCTCGTAACATGAGCTATCTAAACATGGCAGTGGTCACAATCTAGCAGGGGGTTCTCGGGTCCTAATGCTATGCACAAAAACAGTCCAAAGAAAATCGGACATTACGACGGCTATGTTTACGCGATTACCAATATTTATACCACTCCAATTCTTTACCAATTCACTACAAACCACCCAACCATCATCAATACATCAAACACAACTTATATCAAGGCAAAGTCAGTCCATAATCTCAAGGTTTTCCAACTTATTCAACCACAAACATGATCTACTAATCCATAACTTAAGATTCATTAACCATTAACCAAGATTCATATCCAAAATCACCACAAATCAAACCCAACTATCTAACATACATGGATCTTGCTATACATACATGGATATTTCTATATAGACATTAATCCATCCATAAACTCATCAAAACTCAAAGTTCAAACTATAAGTTAAAGGTGAAAGTTGTTTATACCTCCTTGAAGCTTCCTAACACAACCCAAGAGCTTTGAATGCCTAAAAGAACCTTGATCCTTGCTTGTATAACCTTAATCTTTTATAAAAATCCAAGAAAACTAAAGTTATTTCTTGAAGGTTACTATTCACCATCTTCTTCCTTGATTTATAGAAAAAGATTGGCTTGGAATTAGAAGCTTAAACTTATAGGAAGTATGTAACTTAACTAGGAGAAGCTAGGATAATTACCTTGCTAAATAATAAGTGGTGGAGCTTGGATCTTCAAATTTTAAGAAATGGGCCGAGAGCTAGCTTGGGAATAATGATATTTTTGTGTTTTGTTTGATGAAAATGAAATGATTTGCTTGGTTGGTTGATTTTTGTGTTGTTTTTGGTTAATGACTTAATTAACCTTTTATTTGTATGGTTATAAACCAACCACACCTCCTCCTTCCCTATGTCATGCTTGTGTCACCTTGCACATGTCATTATGCTCCCACTTGTCCACACCTTGTGGTTTGATGATGTCACAATCCCTGGCTTCTTGTACAAGCTTGTCTCTTGGTCACTTATTTGTTTTACGGTTCGCTTATCTTTCGTTCTCGTTTATCATTTGAGGGATCATACCCGGGATCTTATTACTTAGGTTCCCTTAACCTTTCTCAATATATTATATTCCTTTTATGATCCTCTCTTATAATCCTTTAATTTAAATCCTTTTTATCCTGTTACCTTATACTCAATTCTCTCCGTATATTGTGGATTTCCGGGAAAAATCAAAGTGTTCGGAATTGGATTCTGACGATCTTTACATACACTTATATACCACATAGAGTACTAATAATATCCCATAAGATCAATAACAGAACCCCTACATAGCGTGGCATGAAAAGTTTTCTCATTCAGCAAAAACACTATTCATAAGGGTTTCAAAAATTCCCAAAAATTGGGGTTATTACAATATATGTTTAGGCAAGGAGCTGATCAAATCATCGGGAGATATATTCCATACAACAAAACGGGGGGAATCTTGCGAGACTGTCATTCAACTGTTTATGGAGGCCACTATGGTGGAGAGAAGATAGCAGCTCATGTCCTTCAAGCGGTATTCTTCTGGCCTACATTGTTTAAGGATGTGCATCACTTTATTTTGAAGTATGATCGATGCCAGTGTGTGGGTAATATATCCAAGAGGGATGAGATGCCTCTTAATGTGCTTCTTGAGGTTGAAGTCTTTGATGTTTGGGGAATCGATATCATGTGGCCGTTTGTCTCATCTTGCAATAATCAGTATATCTTGTTGGCGGTCGATTATGTGTCGAAATGGGTGGAAGTCAAGGCTTTGCCGACAAATGAAGCGAAGGTAGTGCTTAATTTTCTTCATAAGCAGATATTCACAAGATTTGGAACTCCAAGAGTCATAATCAGTGATGAGGGATCGCATTTTTGCAATCGCAAATTCACTACCATGATACAAAGGTATAATGTGAATCATCGCATTACAACAGCCTACCATCCTCAGACTAATGGTCAAGCTGAGGTGTCTAACAGGGAGATCAAGCGTATCTTAGAGAAAGTTATGTGTCCATCAAGGAAGGATTGGTCTTTGAAGCTTGATGAAGCTGTTTGGGCATATAGAACAGCATAAAAGACTCCATTGGTAATGTCATCGTTTCAGTTGGTTTATGGTAAGGGGTGTCATTTGCCTGTGAAGCTCGAGCATAAGCGTATTGGGCTTTGAAGAAGTTGAACCTTAATTTGGATGCAGCTGGTAAGAAGAGAATGCTTTAATTGAATGAACTTGATGAATTTCGGCTTCAAGCGTATGAAAACAACAAAATGTACAAGGAGAAAGTCAAGAGGTGGCACGATAGGGGTCTAGTGCTCAAATCATTTGTGTCGGGACAACAAGTTCTATTATTTAACTCTCGTCTCCGTCTTTTTCCTGAAAAATTGAAATCGAGATGGTCCGGGCCTTTCATAATCAAAACTGTGTTTCCGCATAGAGCTGTGGAGATTTTTGAGAATGATCTCAGGCCAAGCATTCAAGGTAAATGGTCAGAGGTTGAAGCACTACTATAGGGATATGGCAAACCGTGAGGTGGTTAGAGTCATTTTATTGTCTACTTGATCTCGAGATTGTACGTCGAGCTAACGACGTGAACCAAGCGCTTCTTGGGAGGCAACCCAAGTTTGTTGTACATTAGTAGATAGAGGAAGCTGAAAGAAAAGAGAAAAACACAAAAAAAATCAGAAAAACAAAAAAATCCAGGGCCAACTTCAGTAGCACAGCGCGCCCGTGCTGAGAAGCGGGGCGGCCACGCTGTTTTTCCAGTAACTGGGCGCGCCCCGCGCTGACTTGGCACGCGGTCGCGCTGAAATTCCAGAAACTGGGCGTGCACACGCCGAGGTGGCGTGCATCCGTGCTGGGTCCCTATTTCAGAAAAAAATATAAGTCAGTTTTTGAAGGGAAATTCAGGAGTTTAAATACAAAATCAATTCCCACCCGAATTTTACTCTTCCACATCCCAAATTTTCCTCTCCAAATCAAACCCGTTATTCCCATTATTCCCATAATTCCCACTCCTTTTCCATAACTAATTATCTCCCAATCTCCTATATATACATACACTTATACACAAACTTCTCCATCACTTCTCAAAACTCTAAAACACACAATCTCTCTTACAAACTTCTATTCTCTCAATCTCAATGGCACCAAAAAGACAGCGAACTCAAGTAAGCAGCAACACCACTGATTCTTCGAGTGCAGGTGGTGTGAGGCCTAGGTTTTCAACTTCCGAAGCTGAGGCGAAGTATGTGAGGCTACTTTTGAAGCCTATAGCCATGGAGCATGGTTTTCTGCCATCGGGGAAAGATGGTAAGTTGTTGGAGATGGGCTGGGTTATTTTCGGCGAGACACCCGCTGCTGTGCCCATGAGTGTTGTGCGTGAGTTTTATGCTAATTCCAAGGCGGAGAAAAAAGGTTTCACGGTGGTGAGGGGCATGACGGTGGACTACAGTTTTGAGGCGATTCGTAGGGTGATTGAGTAGCCCGAGAAGAAGGAGGAGGAGAACTGGAACGAGAAAACTCCGGAGGAGTTTAATTTGGATTTGATTGTTGCTACCCTATGTGTGCCTGAGACTCATTGGAAGTTCAAGAAGGGCACGAATGAGTATACCACATTCCCTACCTCGTGCATGAACATGTTTGCACGTGCATGGAATTCTTTTATTTGGGCTAATATCATGCCATCTTCTCACGTGCATGAGATTACTGTGGAGCGTGCGCATTTGTTGTGGGGTATTCTGCAGGAAGACTATGTGGATCTTGGGATGGTGATCCATCAAGGTATTCTAAGGTTCTTGCGAGGGAGTAATACGGGTTTGATACCCTATGCGTCCGTTATGACGAAGTTGTGCGTGGAGGTTGGCGTTCGTTGGCCCGCACATGAGCAGTCGCAGCTCCCTAGTACTTCGATTGATAGTTCAACATTGTTGAACATGACAGAGTGGTATGGTGGGAAGCCCGATCCTAAGGGTCTTGGTTATTCTTATGACCATCTACTAGGTGGAAAGCCTGCGTATCAAACTTTTGCTGGTGGGACGACGCATGCTCGTCGAGCGGCTTGGAGAGCTCAGTTGGGAGAGGAGGCTGGTCCTTCGGGATCACAGCAGCAACAGGAGGAGGAAGCATAGGGCAGTGCTGGTTTGAGTACGACGCAGTATTGGCATCGAGCTAGGAGGATGGATGCGATGCATGACATCCATAGCAGGTTTGCACATGACCTCACCCAGACGCTGGGGACTGTTTTCAGAGCCACATAAGTTGACATCCAGTGGCCAGTATTCGGTGAGGACTCCGTGTATGCGCCTCCAGACACTCCTGACACTCTACCCCTTGAGGGTAATGATCCTGGTTCTGATTAGGTATTCCTGATTCCTTACCATTATCTTCACTGAGGACAATGAATATTTTAAGTTTGGGGGTAGTAGTTAAGGATTTATGTGTTTTGTGTGAGTCACATGTAGTTTGCATATTCATGCTAGTTTAATTCATATAGTTGCATGTTTTCCATGTAGTAGTTTTTCTTATTTTTTATAGTTTTTATGATATTTTGTTCATATAGTTTCATGCATTTGCATAATAACATGATCCCTTAGATGATTTTGCCGATTAATTTGTGATATTGATGCTAGTGTAGTGATGTCGTATTTAGTGATATTAATCCTTATCGAGTTGATTTGCATGCCAGAGACAATTGTATTTCACTAATTCTTATAGGTTGCTTGAGGGCTAGATCATGGTCATGGTTTATTTATTTGTCGAGGTTTAATCACTTATTTATATTTATGTTATGGATTAAAAACTAAGGTATATAACTGTTGTATCTATTACTAAGGAACGTGAGCTTCGAGGCTTGATTTGACTGCTCTTGTGTTTCGTGACTCAATCTGCCTTTAACAAGATGCCTACGTACCTTGCTGATTGTCAAGGATCAAGTCAAAAAATGTAGTTCTTAGTGATACTTGCCCTCGGGGCTATGGCGGAGAGGGCTCACCAAGGACGTAGTGACTTTCATGTCCTCCAAGGACTAAGTCTAAAACATAGTTCTGATTTGTGGGGTGAGGCCCCTTATATAGATGTTGGGAGTCCATGAATTGGACTTGGGTTAGGTGACTTGGTGGGCAAGTCTCAGAATTAGAACGGACTTTGGAGTCCTAAGAGGTAAGAAGTTGATTCCTGATCCCACCAGGTTTCTTGGAGGCCAATCAACAAGGATTTATTTCTCCACTAGGACTCATCTTATCAGCTGACTTATCCCTTATTAATTAATTATGAATTTAATTAATATTCAGGGTTTTGGACCTTCTCAAATGGGCCAAGTTGTTGGCCCAATTCTGATATGATTAATGCAATATTAATTACATACCCAGACCTTATTTTCTTCCCTATCATTTGCCCCCCAACTTTTGGGAAACAGTGACTAGGTTTCGCAGAAGTTAAGTTCATTCGTTCCCTTACAGGGTATCGTTTTTGCGTAAAGTGTGGAGCGACCTACACATTTACAACAATTTACTTTTATCCCTATTATTTAGGAATTACCTTAATTTACAGGAATTTTCCCTGAACTCTGGGATTTTTCCTTAATTTTCTGGAATTTTCCCATAATTCTGGGATTTTTCCTTAATTTTCTGAAATTTTCCCTTAATTTCTGGGATTTTTCCTTAATTTCTAGGAATTTTTCCCTTAGTTCTGGGATTTTTCCTTAATTTTCAAGAATTTTTCCCTTAATTCTGGGATTTTTACTTAATTTTCTGGAATTTTCCCTTAATTCTGGGATTTTCCATAATTTTCAGGAATTTTTCCCTTAATTCTGGGATTTTTCCTAAATTTTCTGGAATTTTCCCTTAATTCTGGGATTTTTCCTTAATTTTCTGGAATTTTCCCTTAATTCTGGGATTTTCCCTTAATTTCTGGATTTTTTTCACAGATATATATATATATATTTTTAATTTTCAGCCCTTTTTCGACCAGGATCCTAGTCGAAAATTCGACCTGGATTCTAGTCAAATTTTGGGCCAGCCTCTCAATCCTGGTCGAAGGATTTCGACAAGGATCCACGACCTGGATTTCGACCAGGATCCTAGTCGAACCTTCGACCTGGATCTTGGTCGAAAATATGTCCTTGTTTTGATTCCTGGTCGTAAGGTTTTGACTAGGATTCACGACCTGAATTTCGACCAGGATCCTAGTCGAACCTTCGACTTGGATTGTGACCGAAATTTCTGTCCTTGTTCTCGAAAAATATCATGCTTGATTCAGGAATTCGACCTCAATCCTGGTCTTATTTACCTGGATTTCGACCTCAATCCTGGTCTTTTTTACCCGTAATTTTCGGGTGTCTGTTCGAAAGAATTCGAATAAAATTCACAGCCTCAAATTCGACCTCAATCCTGGTCTTTATTGGGCTTCTTCCTAATTCAATTTTGGATTAGGCCTTGTTTGGGCCTTCTCTTTTTCCAAATCCTAATTGGATTTGGGGCTTTAATTTGTTCCTATGCCTCTTTGTGGGCTTTTTATATTTGGGCCCTTTTGTTGATTTTCTTTAGAAAATCCTGGATTTGGGCATTAATACTGGGCTTCTTGGGCCCCTACATTTCCAAATCCTATTTGGATTTGGGCTTTGATTCTTTGAATTTGGACCTTGACTTGGGCCTTTATATTTCCAAATCCATTAAGAATCAAAGAAATCGTTAAGTATCTTCGAGGATATTCCGGAAGGTTCTGGAATGTGGGATTTTTCTTATCATGGTGATTAACATAATCGTCCCTTAAGACTATCGATTTGTGTTTAGCCTCAGCCGGACTTTTCTGATCATTTTCTAGTGAACATTCTATTCTTCATGAAACTTGTTTTCGTGGATGTCCTAGTCTTCACGAAATTTGTTCTCATGGACTCTTTATCCTTTCCGGAACTTATTCTCATGGACATTCTACTCTTCACGAAACTTATTTCCCTCCGTGAAGGTTCTAGTCGGCCTAATCCTTCCTTTTGGAGGACTAGGCGTCACTGACTCTTGGTCGGCCAGAATCTCACCTCCGTGAGCGTCTTACTCTTCATGAAACTTATTTACCTCCGTAAGGGTTCTAGTTTTCATGAAACTTATTTCTGTGGAAGTTCTTATCTTCACTAGGAGCATCCTTTGGCTCTAGTTCATGGTTTTCTTAGAACCTTCTCTTAGGGGCGATCCCTATTAGTTCTGGACGTCTGTAGACGTTCCTTCGAGGACATCCTAGTCGACCTAACCCTCCATGTGGAGGAGTCAGCTTCAAGGTCTCTTGGTTGGCCATAGAGACCAAGCCCTTGAAACCCTGGTCGTCCGTAACCTCAATGTCTAGAGCTTCTTGGCCCTTCGGGATCCTATTTCGTAGAAGTTCTTGAACTTCAATATTCTCAATATCAATTCGTGGATTAGACTTCTCTCTTTTTTATTCAAGGGAGTGCCTTGCCGGATGCGGACCTCATCCAAGGACCCTTTAGACGGTCAAAGATCTTCATGGATGGCTACTCGGCCTCCTCTGGTCGGTCAAGGGGAAACATTTTTGCTTTCTTGGACAATATATCTCGATGGACCTTGAACATAAACTATCACGTTCATGTTCTTGATGGGTCCTCATAATTCAAAGGGACCTTGTTAAAGCTGGCCTAACCCCTCTTATTTTTCCATTGGTTAAGTTTGTTCCAATTAGGCGAACAGCTTCCTGAGCAGGGATGTGCGGGGCTCATGCCTTGTATTTGGTACACCTATTTTTTAGAACTTTCTATACTTCACAAATTAAAGGAGGAGCCCGGCTGGCTTAAGGCATCCCTTGGAGGCCGGTCTTCTGGAGCCCTTTCCGAGGGATCTCCAGTTGGTCAAAGACTTTCTCTTGAGGCTGATCTGCCTTCTTTGGTAGGCTGGAGTTTGTAATGTAGACTTCAATTGACCATATACATTTCATGAAGTTAGCTTTCTAATATCTTTTTTCTTATTAGGCCAACGCCTACTTCGCAGCTTCTTTCACTAGGAGTGCAAAATGAAGGAGTGAGCACATGGCCGTGGATGCATTGATGAAGAAACTTGAGAGAAAGTTTTAGGACTGGGATTCTAGAGCTCTCTTAGCATTTATCGACGGTCGGAAGACTTATTCAAGATGATGGACACCCATGATGAGCTGCGCTCTATTAATATATCCATTGGCTCTGTTCATAGCTCTTACCCGGATATGGTAAATTTGCAGGGCTTTCCTAGCCTTCGGGTTGTTTCTGAGGTTGCCATTGTTGGTCAATCATCTGATTTTGGACTATAGATTATCCTTCAGTGTTTAGGCCTTGCATGGCCTAATTGTGTAACCTAATTCCTTCAGTGTGTAACCTAATTGTTCATCATGACTTGATTTCTGAACCTTCATGATCTCCTGCATTTGTAGTTTGATTTCATATTCATCTTTTATTTTTGGTACTTTGGTCCTTCAGGAATTTAATTCATTAGATGCTCGTACACTGGTCGACCTTATTCCTCCATTTACTACTAAGTACCAGAAACATGTCTTTCATGTCCTAAACATATTAAACCTTCAGCTTCGAAACGCGCCTGGAAGGGGCACTTTGTCACTGCTCAGGGTTTCCGACTTGTAGGATCCTCGTCCTCATGTTTTCTTGACCTTATACGGCCTTTCCCAGTTTGGGATTAACTTTTCTTTCTCTTCAACTCCAGAAGCCTCAATATTTCTTAAGATCAAGCCTCCTTGGTAAAAGAACCACTTTTTAACCCTTTTATTAAAATAGAGGGAGGCTCTTCATTGATGGTCTGTATTGCGGGCGCTGGCCTCATCTCCGACCTCGTCAATGGGATCGAGAGCGAACCTCGTGCCTTCTTTATTGGTTTCCGATTCATAATCTTCGATCCTAGGGGATCTATGTGTGATTTCAAGGGGAACCACTGCCTCGGCTCTGTATGCCAGCATGAATGGGGTAGCTTCAATTGTAACACCCCCAGATCCGGGGTCGGGGATCCGGGTCGTCACGAGTTCTATCTCCCTTAACAACACCCAATCTTAATAAATAATTAACTACTCTGTACTTTGACCCCGCAATAAACACACACACCACAAGTTATAGTCTCAGAGATGAATATCCAAAAATAATCACAAGTCGTTTTATTCCACAATTATATGCCAATACACCTTAAAAAGGTTTCTGAATAAATTTACATTTCTTTGCCATTATTACAATTCATAAATATACATAATCTGATACATCAAAAGTTGAAAGCCTAGCCTATTGGTAGTTCCTACCTCAGCTATGGCGGCATCAGTGCTTCTAGAAAACTGCGGAACGTCTCCTAACCTCTTGCGAATCGGAAGCTTGGTCCGGTTCATCTTGTCTATCTGATGTTGTGTGATGAAAGAAGAAAGCAAGGGTGAGCAGCAAGCCCACCAAAATAATATGTATAATGATTAACAATATATGAGCCTACTCATAGTACTCATGAAAGTCTTGGTCAAAAGAAATGAACCAAGTTGATATCTTAATGCGATGAAGTCGCAAAATATTCAGTATATATATATACATATATACTTTTCAAAATATTGGAAGTCCTCTTCCATGCATAATATACACAACATTCCAGTTTATAACTGTATAAAAATATCGTTACAAGGTGATCTAATATATCTAACCTTGTCTCAACGTTTTTCTGAAAATCTTTGTCATACATAAGACAATTATTAATTAGATATAAGTTTAAAAGATGAGGTTACCAAATACCCCAATATACTTATATCTTTCCCAATATTACTTGAACTACCACCGTTCAAGTTATAATCAGTTTCAAAAGTTCATCACATAGATGAGACTACAAGACAAGATTTGAATAGATTAAATCTTTAAAATATTATTAAAGGAAATGAAGTTATGACATACTTCATTAAGTTCTGATATATATATATATTCATATATATCTCCCATACATTTCCTGAAACCTCTGTCGTGAAAAGTATGAACAGAATTGCAATATCCAATAAATTTGGAAAGGAAAAGAATTTTGGCATAAACCAGATATCTTGCTGATCAGGCAAAGATACCAATAAGTAACCTTTTCTACTAGTAGATGGATGAATCCCCCACCGGTCATCACCCTGGCCTCATAAGGACCTTGTGCTGGACCGCCACCCGGCCTCTTACGCGTTGATGGACTGCCACCCAGCCACTTACACAATAATAGACCGTACCCCGGCCTGTCGCTTATGCCGACTCAATTAGATGGGCTTACTTCCCGAACATTGGGCAAGTAATCAATTCATTTACCAAACTGCAACCTCGTTGCGAATATAAAATGCACCACAGAGCCGGATTCCCCAGGTTTTGAGCGAGTATTTAAATCCCCTTAAAAAGGAAGATCTTAAATATAAAAATGAGTTTTGGGATCCGCTCTAACTTTAAAAATCATTTTGAAGACTCGAAAACACCTTATAGAGTGTTTGGAGTAAAGCTGATTTAATGAAGTAAATCAGTCCCCAGAATATTTAGAAAATGACTGAATATTATTATTTAAATAATATTCTCATAAAGGATAATCTTTATAAGAATAATTGAAGTAGAAGTATTAAAACTTATACTTGAAACGAGTATTAAATAACCAAAGATATACTTATATGAAAGTATTATCTTTATTTGAATAATCGAAAATAAGTTTGATTATTGACACCTTATTCTTTAATAAAATAAAGAATATATTTCAGTAAATAATCGGAGTCATAGATCCTCAAATGAATATTCAAATAATATTCATTAAATAATATAAACTGAGTCATAAGCCCTCGAATGAATATTCAAATAATATTCAATAAATAATATAAAGGAGTCATAAGCCCTCGAATGAATATTCAAATAATAAAATAAAAGGAGTCATAAGCCCTCGGAGGAATATTCAAGTAATACTCATTAAATAAAATAAAGTGAGTCATACATCCTCAATTGAATATTCAACTAATATTCATTTAATATAAAGGAGTCGTACGCCTTCGAATAATATTCGAAATAATATTCAATAATAAAATAAAGTTAAAGTTATCGAATAAACCTTATTCGATTAATAGTTTTAAAAAAAACTATAACCATATATATATATATAAATATATATATATATATATATATATATATATATCCATATATACAAAATCTACTCGGGATCCTCGACTCCCGGTTTTAGAAAATATTTTCACCTTTGGGTCCCTATACTAAGGGTATATGCAAGTTACCGCTATTCTCTAGCATAGGTATTATGCAACTATAAACATTGAAATCAACAGATAGATAACCAGATTATGAAACAGCCATGCATATATACCATATCAGCATGCTCCAATATATCGCAAAATTTGCTAATAACAATCATGCACTATCACAAGATAATGCGTATACATATATTTACATCACAACAACAGTATAACGGGTAGAAAACTTGCCTGAGCGACTTGGGGTGATAAAAGGCTCGGGACGAGTCTGGTAACCTATAAACAACAAGTAAGTTGGAATTAAACCAAAATCACTTGTAAATCTATACTTTAACTAACTTAGACTCTAACGCTTGTTTTGCGCTCACTGATTCGCTTAAGTCACTCGGGTACCCTCGGCTCCACCATTTTTAATAATTTAACCTTTACGAGTTTTAAAGCGATTCCTTCGCGAGTGTCTTACCAACTGCCTAACACACTTACCATAAATGTTTCATACATTAATTAACCCTTTTTGGTCTTTAACCTATGTTTCAAAGTAAGGCGAGGGGAAAAGTTTCGTTCACGAAACGCCGTTACTTGAAACGGTCGTTTCTCCTAAACCGTGCATCGGAATCGAACGAACTACATATCAAAACGAAGCTCGTAACATGAACTATCTAATCATGGAAATGGTAAAAACCTAGCAGGGGGTTCTCGGGTCCTAATGTTAGGAACAAAAGCAGTCTAATGTAAATCGGACATTACGACGGCTATGTTTACGCGATTTCCCAATTTTATACCATTCAATTCCATCACCAAACAACCCCAATCCCTTCATACAATCAAAGTCCATCCATATCACATCCTAAAAGCCCCAAAACTCAATATTATGAACTTTATACTACCCTCAAACATGAACTAAAAGCTATACTTAAGTTCATTAACCAATTATCAAGATTTACAACTTCAAACTCATTACAAATCCAACCACACTCTAAGTATAAAGGATCATGCTCCTCATGAATTATAAAAATCAAAACAATTCCTAATACTCAAAAGTAAAGCTAGGGTTTGAAGTTTTATACCTTCTTGAAGCTTTTAATCAATGAAAGATCCTTGGAAAGCCCATGGAAGCCTTGATCTATGCTTAAGCTACCTTGTCCTTACAAATAAAATCAAGAATCAAAAATTTGTTCTTGAAAGTTACTATTCACCCTAAACTTTTAGGAATTGATTAACTAGGTAAACCTTGGATTCTTGGATCCAAACTTTTAGCATAACTAAGTTATGAATTATGGAAGCTAAAGAAACAAACCTTATAATTTTTGAAGGTGTGTAGCTTGAGTTTTTGAAAAACTCCTCCTTGTTTTTCTTCAAAAGGCCGAGAGCAAGATGAAGAAGAAAGAGAGATTTTTGTGGTTTTGCTTTGATTTGATTTTTTGGTTGGTTGTTTTTGTTTTGTTTTAGGTCAATTACCCATTTACCCTTGATTTTGTGTGGTTAATATTCCACCACATTTCCTTCCCTCTTATGTCATGCTTGCATCACTTTGTGATGTCATCACCCCTCCTTTGTCCTCTTTCTATTGGTTGGAT
This sequence comes from Apium graveolens, assembly GCF_009905375.1. Taxonomy (NCBI): domain Eukaryota; kingdom Viridiplantae; phylum Streptophyta; class Magnoliopsida; order Apiales; family Apiaceae; genus Apium; species Apium graveolens. The sequence goes on from NC_133655.1 coordinate 236,436,557, forward strand.
GACATCATCCCCACTAATCCCTTTGATTAGCTTCTAATTGTTTGCCTAATGACCGCTGATCTGTTATACGGTTCGCTTAACTTTCGTTCTCGTTTCTCGTTTGAGGGACCATACCCGGAATCTTATTACTTAGGTTCCCTTAACCTCTCTCAATATATTATATTCCTTTTTATGATCCTCTATTATAATCCTTTAATTTAAATCCTTTTTATCCTGTTACCTTATACTCAATTCTCTCCGTATCTTGTGGATTTCCGGGAAAAACCAAAGTGTTCGGATTTGGATTCTGACGATCTTTACATACACTTATATCCCATATAAAGTACTAATAAAATCTCAGAATATCCATATCAGAACCCCTACATAGTGTGGCATGAAAAGTTTTCTCATTCAGCAAAAACACTATTCATAAGGGTTTCAAAAATTTCCAAAAAAATTGGGGTTATTACAGTCTCCCCTCCTTAAAAGGATTCCGTCCCGGAATCAGATAGAAATGAATAGGGATACTTTCTTAGTATTGCACTTTCTAACTCTCAAGTAAATTTTCCCACATTGTGGTCCCACCACCAAACTCTGCCTAGTTTGATAATCCTTCTCCTAAGCACTTGTTCCTTTTTGATCTATAACCCTTTCTGGTTGCTCCCTATAGGTTATGTCTGGTCGCATGCCTATGCGCTCATATGCCCCTATTTATCTGGCATCCGAATTACACTTCCTTAACATTGATACGTGAAACACGTTATGACCTGCTACATGTTCGGGGTTAGGGCTAGCTCATATGCTAACTTCCCAAACGTCTTAATATATCCAAGGGTCCAACAAATTGTAGACTTAGCTTTCCTTTCTTTCCGAACCTCATCAATCCTTTTCAAGGGATACCTATATCATTACTAGGTCCCCTACTTCATACTCTTTATCCTTTCGTGTCAAATCAACATACTTATCATGTCCATCTTGGGCTACTACCAGCCGTCCTCTGATTAGATCTATTATATCCTTGGTCCTTTGGACTACTGCGGGTCCGAGCATCTTGCGCTCTACAACTTCATCCTAACATAAGGGAGATCGATATTGTCTTCCCTCAAGGATCTCATAAGGCGACATCTCGATAATGACATATGATCTATTGTCGTAAGAAAATTCAATCCGTGTTAAGTGATCATTCCAATTTCTTTCAAGTCTATTGTACAGACTCTTATTATTGCTTTTAGCATTAGAGCTTCTGCTTCTCAATACCCATTCTTTTCCAGTTCGTAATCGCTACCACCTTCCGTTCCTAATATTATACTGGTTATACTTTTGCTCGTTAGCGTTCTATAACCTTTTAATGACCACGACAACCTTAGTATCACGAATGTGTTTCCATTCCGCATACTACCACTACTTTATTACTCCTTTTTCAGCTGTTTCTATTTTCGAAAGCTTAATCCTTCATATAGAAGTAAAAGAATTTATTGAGAGATCACTATGATCATGAACACTTGTTATATCGCATAGTTAGTACAGAAGGTGGCCAGCCTTTAGTACTTGACAAGCAATTAAACAATAGATGGTATCCTACTAGGCTTCTATCACACAGATAGATAGTCATTCGGCAATACCTCCCCTTTCTGGAAGGGTTGTTCTTCTCAGCTTACATGAAATGAAAAGAAGAGAAAAGAACGAATTGAAGAGAAGTGTATATATAAAAAAAAAATATACTGCCACAAAATATCTGGCTTGGAACCTACCTCTGAACTATAGAGGTTTGTCATAGGAGAACAAAACATATACGTATTTATATCAGCATCAAGTATTATAGCATCGTATTCCCCATGCCTAAATATTTCTATTCCGTCCATCATTCTATGGACCCATGCTCTTCCTCGAGCTTATACACAATCACCTTTGAAACTCACTCGACATCGAAAATCGAATCTGGGATCTCATTCTATACATCATCGTTACTAGAATTCTATGCTTGCACCGCAACCTTCCTCGTATAATAATACGACTCTCTATTGATAAGAAAGAATAATTATTCACTAGGTAGATACTCTACTTAATTAGTCTATCGATGATAACTTATACACTACCACGACCCGATTAGTGGTACTCAATCTCAACATCCATTCCAATACAACTCTCACGGTTGTAACCAGCTCATTACTCGCAAAATAATTGCTGCATTACTATGGTCCACTACTGACCTACTGTCGTCATTCACGTTCCATGAAATCTTAATATCTAACCATACGGAGTCCATACATGTCGTATCAAATCCTTCTAAGGAGTTAACATAACCCCCATTTATAATTCATGGAGTACACTCCTGATTCTGACATACATACATGACATGAAGCAGATAAATTTGCGGAAGAGTTTCGCTCAAAGGAACGATAGTAGGTTAATACCATTCTTAATCATATGCCTTAAATAGAAGACTTAACTCAAAGGTTCGTCTAGTCCTTTTTGAAACATGATCCTGGCTTATCTCAAGATAGGATCTCCTAAGATAGATAGCCCGCTAATGGCGATTACACGAATTAAACCTTTACCCAACTACTATTACGGTTGAGTATTGCACAGTCATCAGAAGGAATGTCAATCTTCTGAACCGTAATACAACCTTCCCGGCTTCAACCATCATCACTGTAATCCTTTGGCACACGCGCCTATAATTATCCTCTTACCTTTAAAGTGTCGGCCACCTCTTTGGCCTTTCCTGATAGTAAAATTTCCTTACAGTCAATGTCATTTTAACCACCTCCAAATAAATTTTCTACCTTATTTCAATCACAGCTTATGTGAAAATGCTTTTCTTTAATATCTGATGAGTAAATAAAAAAAAATATCACCATTTTTCCATAAGTTATTGCCTCAATCTTTAGAGGTTAATCACTGTCGCGACTGACTCTCGATCGTACTTAGAACATCTTTTGTCTTAGGTCCTAATTGCCCTGAACAATTTCGACCTTTACTGGTTCGATCCATACTTTCTCGTGGTTTAACACGTGCCACACTTGGCATCATTATAATCACGTCATATTCCTTTTATCAACATTTTTATTCTTGAGAATTTTGAATATTACCTTTCTCCATGCAAAACCTCTAAGGTTATCTTTCAATAGTTCCTCCTGTATTCCCTAGATACAGGGCATATCGAAACACCATTTACTATTACTAGAACCATTGTCTATATACTTCTGAAAAATTTCTCCACTGATTCTTAAAGGTTATTATTACCTTAATCCTTTCCAATTCATACTGTCAAAACTCATACTGTCCCTATTACGGGTGACATGCCAACCTTTATGCAGTCCCCTAGGATTCATTTTAAGTTACCAATGTTCTATCCTTAATTCCACCTTTAAAAGGTACCTGCATCCTTCCATGGACAAATCAAGTCATATATCCTTGATAGATTATCTTATTCATCATTCCCATCTCGATAGTCTATACCTAACTTCATAATAGCATCCTTATTCAAATTGAGGTCAATCCATATGGCCTCCAAAAGATAACAACGGTTATCCGCTTGTCTTGCCCAATTTGGTAACGATAACAAGGATGTTCTGGAAGATATTGGTCGTGTTCAACGTGAACTTCTTCTTAATAATTCCTTATTTACTTCTGTTGTTTATCTCAACAGTCACCTCAATGTTGGGATATCTTTCATACCTGGCGTCTCCCTTTCTGGGTATCAAGCCACCGGTCTTACATTTCCTTCTTGAAGGTCACTTCCTTCATCCAATTTTTCCTAATTTCTTACTTCCTTATCCCCTTAGTCTATCCGCGTCTCATTATTTATCCTTCAAATTATCTCAAGGTTTCCTCGAATCCTCCCAACTTACAGGGGATAAACTATATGTATCTCTTATGCCCTCAACCATCAATTTAACTGATGGTGAATCACTTTTATCCGGACGATTACATACTTTTCTATTTCTATTACTACGAGTCTTTAGGGTTTCCTCATACCCAACTTCCTTATCATTATCTCAAACTCTATTGCCGTTATATTCCTTTCCACTTCAATTTCTTTTTATTTTCCTTTCTCTTATCATTATTTCATGAACCAACACAACATAAGCATTGATTTCAAACATCCCGTCATTCTGGATTCGTGTCTTCAGAATGAATCTTGATAATTTTTACAACTTAGATTCATAATTCATCATACTCGTCTGCCTTTGTTCTGGCTCTAAAGCTTTTACACTATTCCATAACCTTGGGAATTACTTTCCCGAAAATAATTGGCTGAACTTTAATCAGTTTATTATAATCTCTTGCTCCGTGCCTTCCTTGGCCTTTCACCAGCAGGTGGTCTCTCTCTTAGGAGGGTGAGTGATAAAAACAGTCTTTTGTGATTCGTCAATCATTTAGAATCTCAAATGACTCCTATATTTCCTTTAGCCAGGCTCTTGCCTCGACTAGGTCAACCTGTTCCTTGGAACTCTGAGAGCTTAACGATTTAAAGGTCATGAAAGAATTTCCTGCCGCATTGTCCCCTCAGGGTGGTGGTTGGGGATAATAGTCTAAGTTCTGTCTAGATAGGTCCATGAATTGCCGTATAGGGGTACCATCTCGGGTCTCCTTTCCTTACTCGACTTTTGTTTCCTCAGTCTAAATATTTCTTCCTACTCCCCATAATTGGAGTCATCTTTTAATTTAAAATCTTCATTTTCCACTTTATTATATTTCGGGTTCTTTATATCTTAATTGTGACCTCCCTGATTATCACGTTCAAGGTTTGCCCTTAATCTTATTCCTTGTGGGGGCATATTACTTGGAAAATTTTGAGAATCTCCGGATATTTGTCTTACTTACTTTGCTTAAGTCTTCCCCTCGTTTAGTCCTTGCACGATTGCAAATTATGAATTCTTAAGTTCGATAAACTTCATGACACTCTCTTAAGTGTTAATAGAGCAATTAACAATGTGATTTATCACAATCAAACTGATCTGAACTGAAATTAACGAATATATACATAACCATTTGTTCGAGGATACAACAACTGAACATATTAAAGAGGATTACATCATATGAACTTATCGCTCCTATCCCAAAAGTACTACCATAGATAGTCATCTCGTCATTAAAACTAATCATTCATAACTTAGGCTAATCCTCCAAAAGCGGTGCTACATGAGACCCTTGTTTGATGGCTCTGGCTCTGCACACTACCATGGATTAAGAGATGCGAGCACGCACGACATCCCTAACCTGCTCCATCACAGAGGTGATGAGGTCTAAGATAATCGCAAGTAGAGCTGGATCAACCTGACCCTCAAGATGGCCCCTAGCTGTAACATGGGTGGTAGCCTCAATCCTTTCCATGCTATACGCTAATCCTGCCGGAAGTATCCCACCCTCAATCCTTGGTGCAGTAAGTCGATCCAACAGATCACTCCTAACATTCCGGGCCTCTGACAGGCCACCCAAAGTCATATGATAATCAGCGATAAGAGAAGCCTGAGTGGTAGCATCTAGCAGTCCATGGGGGGCAGGTGGTGCAGACCCAGGAGATCCAAATGGATAACCAAGCACGGTATCAGGTGACAATGGTGCAGGGGATAAAGGTGGCATTTCCTCAGTATGTGCTGGGCTCTGTACAGGGGAGGGAACAGGAATTGGTGGAACCTCATGGATGTCTACAGGAGCCTCTGGAAGAGGGTCTGATACTGGTATAATTGGGGTCGTGGAAGGCCCCACTCCTTCTGCCCTCATTAACCTTGGTGCCCTTGGTAACTCTTCATCCTCTAGTGCCACCCTCGCGGCCATTCTTGCTCTGGTAGTCGCCCTGACTACGGTCATCTGTTCCTCAACGGTCCTCTCTTCATTCTCATCAGGATCTTCCATGAGATCCTCCTCAGCCACAATCCTTTCCGGAATAACATCCTCAACCGCAGCATTCTCTATCTGAACCTCATCCGGTCCCTCATTAGGGTACTCCATCGGATTCACAATTTGATCTCCAACTTGTAATAAAACATCCTCATGCTGATGCTCTTGAACCTCAAGGTTTGGTGCCCCGCTGCCCTATACGAGAACAAACTATGTTACTATCACGATACCTATAAGGGTTCCCATAAGGGTTTTAACTGTTAGTGCTACGTTAGGTAGCCCGACTATGAACTTGGAAAGAGTTCTTATTATCTTAGTGAACTTATTATCTTAACGTCCCATCATCTCTGAGGTTTATAACGCTTAGCTCTGATACCATTTCTGTAACACCCCCAGATCCGGGGTCGGGGATCTGGGTCGTCACGAGTTCCATCTCCCTTAACAACACCCAATCTTAATAAATAATTAACTACTCTGTACTTTGACCCCGCAATAAACACACACACCACAAGTTATAGTCTCAGAGATGAATATCCAAAAATAATCACAAGTCGTTTTATTCCACAATTATATGCCAATACACCTTAAAAAGGTTTCTGAATAAATTTACATTTCTTTGCCATTATTACAATTCATAAATATACATAATCTGATACATCAAAAGTTGAAAGCCTAGCCTATTGGTAGTTCCTACCTCAGCTATGGCGGCATCAGTGCTTCTAGAAAACTGCGGAACGTCTCCTAACCTCTTGCGAATCGGAAGCTTGGTCCGGTTCATCTTGTCTATCTGATGTTGTGTGATGAAAGAAGAAAGCAAGGGTGAGCAGCAAGCCCACCAAAATAATATGTATAATGATTAACAATATATGAGCCTACTCATAGTACTCATGAAAGTCTTGGTCAAAAGAAATGAACCAAGTTGATATCTTAATGCGATGAAGTCGCAAAATATTCAGTATATATATATATACATATATACTTTTCAAAATATTGGAAGTCCTCTTCCATGCATAATATACACAACATTCCAGTTTATAACTGTATAAAAATATCGTTGCAAGGTGATCTAATATATCTAACCTTGTCTCAACGTTTTTCTGAAAATCTTTGTCATACATAAGACAATTATTAATTAGATATAAGTTTAAAAGATGAGGTTACCAAATACCCCAATATACTTATATCTTTCCCAATACTACTTGAACTACCACCGTTCAAGTTATAATCAGTTTCAAAAGTTCATCACATAGATGAGACTACAAGACAAGATTTGAATAGATTAAATCTTTAAAATATTATTAAAGGAAATGAAGTTATGACATACTTCATTAAGTTCTGATATATATATATATATTCATATATATCTCCCATACATTTCCTGAAACCTCTGTCGTGAAAAGTATGAACAGAATTGCAATATCCAATAAATTTGGAAAGGAAAAGAATTTTGGCATAAACCAGATATCTTGCTGATCAGGCAAAGATACCAATAAGTAACCTTTTCTACTAGTAGATGGATGAATCCCCCACCGGTCATCACCCTGGCCTCATAAGGACCTTGTGCTGGACCGCCACCCGGCCTCTTACGCGTTGATGGACTGCCACCCAGCCACTTACACAATAATAGACCGTACCCCGGCCTGTCGCTTATGCCGACTCAATTAGATGGGCTTACTTCCCGAACATTGGGCAAGTAATCAATTCATTTACCAAACTGCAACCTCGTTGCGAATATAAAATGCACCACAGAGCCGGATTCCCCAGGTTTTGAGCGAGTATTTAAATCCCCTTAAAAAGGAAGATCTTAAATATAAAAATGAGTTTTGGGATCCGCTCTAGCTTTAAAAATCATTTTGAAGACTCGAAAACACCTTATAGAGTGTTTGGAGTAAAGCTGATTTAATGAAGTAAATCAGTCCCCAGAATATTTAGAAAATGACTGAATATTATTATTTAAATAATATTCTCATAAAGGATAATCTTTATAAGAATAATTGAAGTAGAAGTATTAAAACTTATACTTGAAACGAGTATTAAATAACCAAAGATATACTTATATGAAAGTATTATCTTTATTTGAATAATCGAAAATAAGTTTGATTATTGACACCTTATTCTTTAATAAAATAAAGAATATATTTCAGTAAATAATCGGAGTCATAGATCCTCAAATGAATATTCAAATAATATTCATTAAATAATATAAACTGAGTCATAAGCCCTCGAATGAATATTCAAATAATATTCAATAAATAATATAAAGGAGTCATAAGCCCTCGAATGAATATTCAAATAATAAAATAAAAGGAGTCATAAGCCCTCGGAGGAATATTCAAGTAATACTCATTAAATAAAATAAAGTGAGTCATACATCCTCAATTGAATATTCAACTAATATTCATTTAATATAAAGGAGTCGTACGCCTTCGAATAATATTCGAAATAATATTCAATAATAAAATAAAGTTAAAGTTATCGAATAAACCTTATTCGATTAATAGTTTAAAAAAAAAACTATAACCATATATATATATATAAATATATATATATATATATATATATCCATATATACAAAATCTACTCGGGATCCTCGACTCCCGGTTTTAGAAAATATTTTCACCTTTGGGTCCCTATACTAAGGGTATATGCAAGTTACCGCTATTCTCTAGCATAGGTATTATGCAACTATAAACATTGAAATCAACAGATAGATAACCAGATTACGAAACAGCCATGCATATATACCATATCAGCATGCTCCAATATATCGCAAAATTTGCTAATAACAATCATGCACTATCACAAGATAATGCATATACATATATTTACATCACAACAACAGTATAACGGGTAGAAAACTTGCCTGAGCGACTTGGGGTGATAAAAGGCTCGGGACGAGTCTGGTAACCTATAAACAACAAGTAAGTTGGAATTAAACCAAAATCACTTGTAAATCTATACTTTAACTAACTTAGACTCTAACGCTTGTTTTGCGCTCACTGATTCGCTTAAGTCACTCGGGTACCCTCGGCTCCACCATTTTTAATAATTTAACCTTTACGAGTTTTAAAGCGATTCCTTCGCGAGTGTCTTACCAACTGCCTAACACACTTACCATAAATGTTTCATACATTAATTAACCCTTTTTGGTGTTTAACCTATGTTTCAAAGTAAGGCGAGGGGAAAAGTTTCGTTCACGAAATGCCGTTACTTGAAACGGTCGTTTCTCCTAAACCGTGCATCGGAATCGAACGAACTACATATCAAAACGAAGCTCGTAACATGAACTATCTAATCATGGCAATGGTCAAAACCTAGCAGGGGGTTCTCGGGTCCTAATGTTAGGAACAAAAGCAGTCTAATGTAAATCGGACATTACGACGGCTATGTTTACGCGATTTCCCAATTTTATACCATTCAATTCCATCACCAAACAACCCCAATCCCTTCATACAATCAAATTCCATCCATATCACATCCTAACAGCCCCAAAACGCAATATTATGAACTTTATACTACCCTCAAACATGAACTAAAAGCTATACTTAACTTCATTAACCAATTATCAAGATTTACAACTTCAAACTCATTACAAATCCAACCACACTCTAAGTATACAAGGATCATGCTCCTCATGAATTATAACAATCAAAACCATTCCTAATACTCAAAAGTAAAGCTAGGGTTTGAAGTTTTATACCTTCTTGAAGCTTTTAATCAATGAAAGATCCTTGGAAAGCCCATGGAAGCCTTGATCTATGCTTAAGCTACCTTGTCCTTACAAATAAAATCAAGAATCAAAAATTTGTTCTTGAAAGTTACTATTCACCCTAAACTTTTAGGAATTGATTAACTAGGTAAACCTTGGATTCTTGGATCCAAACTTATAGCATAACTAAGTTATGAATTATGGAAGCTAAAGAAACAAACCTTATAATTTTTGAAGGTGTGTAGCTTGAGTTTTTGAAAAACTCCTCCTTGTTTTTCTTCAAAAGGCCGAGAGCAAGATGAAGAAGAAAGAGAGATTTTTGTGGTTTTGCTTTGATTTGATTTTTTGGTTGGTTGTTTTTGTTTTGTTTTAGGTCAATTACCCATTTACCCTTGATTTTGTGTGGTTAATATTCCACCACATTTCCTTCCCTCTTATGTCATGCTTGCATCACTTTGTGATGTCATCACCCCTCCTTTGTCCTCTTTCTATTGGTTGGATGACATCATCCCCACTAATCCCTTTGATTAGCTTCTAATTGTTTGCCTAATGACCGCTGATCTGTTATACGGTTCGCTTAACTTTCGTTCTCGTTTCTCGTTTGAGGGACCATACCCGGAATCTTATTACTTAGGTTCCCTTAACCTCTCTCAATATATTATATTCCTTTTTATGATCCTCTATTATAATCCTTTAATTTAAATCCTTTTTATCCTGTTACCTTATACTCAATTATCTCCGTATCTTGTGGATTTCCGGGAAAAACCAAAGTGTTCGGATTTGGATTCTGACGATCTTTACATACACTTATATCCCATATAAAGTACTAATAAAATCTCAGAATATCCATATCAGAACCCCTACATAGTGTGGCATGAAAAGTTTTCTCATTCAGCAAAAACACTATTCATAAGGGTTTCAAAAATTTCCAAAAAAATTGGGGTTATTACATCAATTGTCACTTTGCAGGTGGTATGATATGCGCATAGTATAGGCAACAACTCATCCACACAAGTATTTCTCAAGTGTTCAGCCCTCTTTTTAAGTCCATCCAGGATTATTCGATTTGCCACTTCCGCTTGCCCATTGGCTTGCGGGTGAGCCACAGAGGTGAATCGTAATTCAATTTCATTCTCCTCATGATACTTTTTAAATTCCTCATTGTTGAACTGTGTTCTATTATCGGTGACGAGGATGCGGGGAATTCCATACCGGCACATAATATTTTCCCACAGGGATTGTGCAACCTGCTTAGTTGTGATTTTGGCCAAAGGCTTGGCTTCAATCCACTTAGTAAAATAATCAGTGGCTACAATCAGGAACTTCCTTTGTGACATGGCCATGGGGAAAGGCCCAAGTATATCCATTGCCCACATAGCAAAGGGGATGGGTGAGTTGATGGAGGTCAGCATCTTGGGGGTTGTATAGTGACGGGTGCATGCTTCTGACAGCGGTCATACTTCTTCACATACTCTTTGGCATCAGCCATCATTTCTGGCCAATAGAAGCATAAACGGGTTATCTTGTGAGCTAGTGCTCTGCCCCCAAGTGTTGCCCACATATACCTTCATGTACTTCTTCAAGAGCCAAGCGTGCCTCATCGGGCCTGAGACACCTTAAGTAAGGAACCACAAAAGATCTTTTATACAAAATCCCATCTATCAAAGAGTACCTTAGTGCTCGAACAGCCAACTTCCGTGCTTCAATAGCGTCGTTTGACAACCAACCAGGTTGAAATTGAGCCTTAATGGGATCTATCCATGACGTCCCCAGGCCTATAAGAGCTACACGCTTAACATCAATGCTCTGTGTCTTCAGAACGCGGAAGTATACACTTCCTGAACTTTCCTCTATCTCAGATAAAGCAAATTTCGATAAAGCATCTGCCTTAGCATTTTCCTCCCTTGGAATGTGCTCATCATAGAATTCATCAAATTGGGTCATCACAGCCCTTACTAGGCGGACATACTTAGCCATCGTATCATCCCTTGCCTCAAACTCTCCCTTTACCTGGGATATTACCAGCTTCGAGTCTCCACAGACCTTTAAATTCTTGACTCTAAGTGTCTATGCTAGGCCGAGGCCAGCTATCAGAGCTTCATATTATGCCTCATTGTTTGTGGTTGGGAAGTCTAACTTCATGGCATACTCAATCAAGAACCCATCAGGGCTTTGTAAAACCAAACCTGCTCCACTTGAATTTGTTTTTTATGCTCTCTCAAAATAGAGGACCCAATATTCCTTCTCCTTATCATCATTTTCTTTGTCCCCTTTATCAACTTCCTTGTCTTGAGGTATGGTATCTTCCTGCCCCCCGACTTCTTGGTTGTGTATGGTACATTCCACCACGAAGTCAGCCAATGCCTGGGCTTTTATTGTCGTTCGTGGCTTATACTTAATGTCGAATTCTCCCAGCTCTATTGCCCACTTGATCAACCTTCCACTAGCTTTGGGACTATGAATGATACTTCTCAGGGGTTGGTTTGTTAGCACTGTAATCCTATGAGCCTGGAAGTAAAGACACAACTTTCTTGAGGCCATTACCAAGGCTAAAGCAAACTTCTCAATAGTTGAATAATTCAACTCAGCTCCACGCAGAATTTTGCTGACATAGTATATGAGTTTCTGGATTTTCAGTTCCTCCTTAACCAACACAGCGCTCAAGGCACTTTCTGAAACGTCCAAGTACAAGCATAAAACCTTATTCAAAGTTGGTTTGGCCAACAACGGGGCATGGGCCATATATTTCTGCAATTCCGTGAATGCCTTCTGGCTTTCCTTACTCCATACAAAATCCTTAACCTTCTTTAGGTATCTAAAGAAAGGCAAGCACTTGTCCCCAGATTTGGAGATAAATCGTCCCAATGCAGCAACCCTTCCAGTGAGCTTTTGAACATCTTTGATAGTTTTTGGTGATTCCATATCTAGAATTGCCCTTATTTTGTCGGGATTGGCCTCGATTCCTCTCTTGGAGACCATCAATCCCAAAAAAATTCCAGACCCTACTCCGAAAGCACATTTCACAGGATTTAACATCATCTTGTGGTATCTTAGGACCTCAAAAGCTTCCCTCAAATGGGTTATATGGTTAGTCTTCACTAGATTCTTGACTAACATGTCATCAACATAAACTTCCATAGTCTTCCCAATAAGATCTCCCAATAAGATCCTTGAAAATTTTATTTACCAACCTTTGATAGGTGGCTCCTGCATTCTTGAGACCAAATGCCACAACAAGATAACAGAAAACACCAAAGTCAGTGATGAATGATACCTTTGTGATGTCATCCTTGTGCATCCTGATCTGATTGTATCCACTGAATCCATCCATGAAGCTTAGCATCTCATGTCCAGCAGTGGCATCTATCAAAGTATTTATCCTTGGCAACGGGAAACAATCTTTAGGGCATGCATCATTCAGATCAGTGAAGTCCATACACATCCTCCATTATCCATTGGCCTTCTTCACCATTACAGAGTTTGCTAACCATTCTGGAAATTGTATCTCCTCAATGAAACCAGCCTCTAAGAGCTTCTCTACTTCTTGTTTTATAGCTTCTTACCTCTCTGGAACAAAACTTCTTTTCTTTTATTTCACTGTCTTCCGATTTGGATCCACGTTCAGTTTGTGAGTGATTAATTCCGGGTCTATGCCTGGCATATCAGCTGCCGACCATGCAAACATATTGCTATTTTCTTGTAAAAACCTCACCAACTTCCCTCTAAGGGGCTCCTCTAGTGTTGCTCCAACGAAAGTCACTTTCTTAGGATCCTCGGGGTCTAAAGGAATCAGAACCAAGTCTTTTGTTGGCTTCCCCCTTTTCTCATCATTCTATCGGATATCCAGATCTTCAATAGGTAGAATCTTCCCCCCGACTCCATCTGCCCTCAGTGAGGCCACATAACAACTTTTAGCCATTTTTTGATCTCCTCTCTCTTCTCCAATCCCATTCTGGGTGGGAAACTTCATAACTGAATGGTAGGAAGAAGGGACTACCTTAAAGGCATGTATCCCTGTTTTCCCCATAATAGCATTATAAGTTGAACTAGCCTTTACCACCACAAAGTCCAACATCTGTGTTGCTTGCCTTGGTTCTTGGCCTATGATTGTTGGCAAATTGATTATCCCTTCCACGGGGTATTCTACTCCCGCGAATCCATATATCGGCATATCGGTCGGGGTTAGTTGAGAATCATTATAACCTATCCTTAAAAAGGTGTCATGGAGCAAGATATCCATCGAAGCACCATTATCCACGAGGACTCTCTTGACTGGGCTATTTCCTATTATCAGTGTTATGACCAGCGGGTCGTCATGAGGAAATTTCACACCCTCTAGGTCAGAATCATCAAAAGCCATTGTTACTCCTATCCTGGTCCTCTTCGGGGCTTCTCCCACAATATGCATAACCTCTCTAGTATATGCTTTCCTGGAGTTCCTGGATAACCCAGCAGCAGTTGGTCCTCCAAAAATCATGTTTATCACAGGCCCTCGAGGTCGCGGCCCTCCAAAAATCGCATTTATCACCGGTCCTCTAGGCCGGGGATTCCGCCCCTGATCGTCTTGGTCCCTCCAATGATCTTCAAAGTTCTTTCTTCCATTATTATTCCTATCCCCTCCTTCTCCAGTGTTTTTGTTCAATATTCCTTTTCGAATGAGGAATTCAATTTCATCTTTCAGTTGTCTACACTCATCGGTGTCATGACCAACATCTTTGTGAAATCTGCAATATTTGCTCTTATCTAGCTTGGCAGGATCTGCCTTCAAGGGTTTAGGCCAACGAATGTCTTGGTCTTTCTCGATTTCCATCAAGATCTGGCTTCTAGGAGCATTCAGCTTAGTGTATTCAGCAAACTTTTGCCCAGGTCCTCCCTTCTTAGGGGTTGAATCAGGGTTTTGCTCAATTTTAGGATACTTGTCCTTAGCGATATATTCCAGATCAGTTTTCCGCTTCTTGCCTCCAGCGGGCTCGTTGCTTACTACGGTCATCCTCATGTTCTCCTCCACTTTAATGTACTTCTCGGCCCTATCTTTGAGCTGTAACATGCTTTCAGGGGGGCGCTTGGCCAAGGACATCTTGAAGAACTCATCCCTAGTTCCCTATTGTAGTGCTATCATAGTACCTTATCATCAAGGTCTGGAACTTTTAAAGCCTCCTTTGTGAAACGATTCAGGTAGTCTCTCAAGGATTCCTTTGTTCCCTGCACAATGCTCATAAGAGATGCTGAACTTTTCTCATGCACTCTCCTGCTGATGAACTGCTAAATAAAAGTCTGGCTTAATTCTCTGAACGACCCAATAGAGTTTGGGGGCAAACGACTATACCACCTTTGAGCCATACCCGGCAGGGTTTGAGGAAAGGCCCGACACTTAATAGCATCATTCACGGGCTGCAACAGCAGTACATTAGAGAATGTCCTAACATGATTAGCGGGATCTCCCGTGCCATCATAAGCTTTGATAGTTGGCATCTTGAACTTCCTTGAGATATGGGCATTCATTATTTTTTCAGTGAAGGGCGGAGTAGGATCATCAGGATCTCAAAAGGGAAGAAGATTGCTTGGATCAGCCCTTGGGACAACAACCCTTCTCTGTATTGGACCATCCAGGTATATGATAGGAGGAGGATTTCTCCCCTAGGAGGTAGTGGGGGTCTGGTGGTCTGGTGCGCCTCCAAGTCGCGCCTCAGCCTTCGAATCTCAGTCTCGTGAGCCCTGATCCTTTCCTGCACTTCTTGGGGATTCATCCCTTGGGTGCTTCTAGGATGTTGGCTACCTTCAGCCATCAGCTCTTTGCCAGCACGTCTCCTTCTTGGGGCTACTTCATCATCCGAAGATTCGAAGTCTCTCTCAGTATAAGGACCAAAAAATTTATGATCCTCAGGGATATGAGCCAAACCTCGTATGTAGGGGGTCGATCGCCCTCGTGCTTCACTCCGTCCAGCATGTCCACTTCCTCCCACCTCGGGGTAAAGGGGCATCCCATAAGGGGGGTTAGTAGTCACAACAGTTGAATACTCGTACCCAATGGGTCGAGAATTCACAAATGCATATAGTTATTGAACTTGGGGATTCGTACCTTGAATAGCCGAGGGAATCGTCCCTTGTGGCTGAGGTTCAGTTACCCCTATCTGGGCTTCTCCTTGGGTGACTGCATAAGTTGAATGAGGAGGTACCTCCACGGTTGACGAAATCACTTGGGTTGTCCTCGATGGTTCCTTCCTCAAGAGCTCTAATTGTTCTCCGTGTTCTCGCCATGGTTGTTGTGCTTTCCCATAGATGGCGCCAAATGTTATGGATTAAAAACTAAGGTATATAACTGTTGTATTTATTACTAAGGAACGTGAGCTTCGAGGCTCGATTTGACTGCTCTTGTGTTTCGTGACTCAATCTTCCTTTAACAAGATGCCTACATACCTTGCTGATTGCCAAGGATCAAGTCAAAAAATATAGTTCTTAGTGATACTTGCCCTCGGGGCTATGGCGGCGAGGGCTCACCAAGGACGTAGTGACTTTCATGTCCTCCAAGGACTAAGTCTAAAACGTAGTTCTGATTTGTGGGGTGAGGCCCTTTATATAGATGTTGGGAGTCCTTGAATTGGACTTGGGTTAGGAGACTTGGTGGGCAAGTCTCAGAATTAGAATGGACTTTGGAGTCCTAAGAGGTAAGAAGTTGATTCCTTATCCCACCAGGTTTCTTGGAGGCCAATCTACAAGGATTTATTTCTCCACTAGGACTCATCTTATCAGCTGACTTATCCCTTATTAATTAATTACGAATTTAATTAATATTCAGGTTTTTGGGCCTTCTCAAATGGGCCAAGTTGTTGGCCCAATTCTGATATGATTAATGCAACATTAATTACATACCCAGACCTTATTTTCTTCCCTATCAATTTAGAATTTAGGATATTCTCTTAATGATAAAATAACATGGATATTTAAAAAATTGGAGAAAATTAGATTTTATTGCTAGTTGTTATGGCTACGTGTCAAATGGCTTGTAGCCGACTCATTTTATATGAGTAGTCTAGGGTTGAACGAGATAAAGAGAAACACACTTGTTCAGAAATTTGTGAAAAAAGAAAAGAAAAAATATATGTATTTATGCATAATTGATCACGAGTGGGCTCTTTAATACTCGAGTTATTAAGTTCTTAGAGGATTTTGTGCCTAGTGACCTAAGGCTTTTAATAGTTTGGGATCCACTAACCTAACTCTCGCTACATGGGTATTATTTTATAAGTCTTTTGTGGACCTCACTCATTGCACGGTCAAATAAGCATATTTGTGTTGTTTTTGTGTTGTGAATAAAAGCATGAATCCATGTAAAATTCCGATATAAGAACTGAAGTGTTATAAGTTATTTTGAGTCTAGCTTTTATTCTATTTATAACCTTGTGATTGCTTTGATGAGTAGTGAGTCATGATTATTGATCTAGTTGCGATAGTAAATCTGTAAGCATTTGCACACACACTCGATTCTGGATTGTGAGTTGATTTGTGGAGCTTGATTGATCTTTGTGCGAATAACTGCATTTGTTGAGATGTGCTTGTTGATTGGTTTAGTTCTTCTATGGGGATCGTTGCATTCATATAGTTTGCATTCATGCATTTTTATTTCTTGTTCTTTGAGTCTGTTTATGCTTGAGGATAAGCATTGGTTCAAGTTTGGGGGTATGTTGAGTGGAATTTATGACACTTTATAACGCTCCGTAAAGCTTTAGATTGATGTTTTGTACTCAAGTTAGTGTTTTCAACGTGTTTTTGTAGTGTTTTTGCATTTCAGACATTATTCAGGAATACAGGTACATTAGCATTATTTGGATGTTAATTTGGTATTAGGATGGTGTCTAGAATAAAAGCTCGTGAAAAGACTAGCTCAAATCAACAAGAAAAGAAGAAGTCAATATTTTTTCCAGAGGGACGGCGCGCCCGCACTGTGATAGCGCGCACCCGTGCCAGGATGGCAGAATGTCAGCGCGCCCGCGCTGGTCAAGCGCACGGTCGCGCCTGATCGGAAAAGAAAACTTTGTTTCTTGTGAAATTTTGATCCAGAAGACTTCTACTTTGCATGGGCTTCTATATAAACATAACTTATGCTCGTTTTTCATAAGAAGATGTACCAGAGCTTAAGGAGAAGGCGTAAGAAGACCGTAGAGCACAAATCAACCAAAGCGAAGAAGATCTGGTTTATTTTTGTGATTCTTTATTTTAAGTTGTAACTTTGGATGCTAGTTTTCTGATTCGTAAACCTATACTCTTGTTTCGTACTTGGTTTAATTAAGTATAAAGACTACATTTATTATACCATGCTTTCATCGGAACCCATGTTAATGATGAGTCTGATTATGGGCTAATTCTTATCGTGGGATTCTAACGGACTTATTTATTGATTTCTTTAATTAATTCATTTTGATGCCTTAGTGTGTGGTGATTGTATGATAACCTAGTTTTGGTTTTGCTTATTTGTCTTATGAGCGTCGCGAACTTATAAGATAGTGTGTTAATCTTTAATGAAGTGAAAGTATATTTATGGGTTTAGAACTTTCCGTGCTAGCATAGGTTCATGTATGTGATATGCATGATTCGTATGTTTCTATTCAGCTTCTATCTCTTTTGTGGATGTTTGATTGTATGGTATTCGTACAACGAAAGTTGGCATTTATCAGTTTCGTGTTATCTAATTAGTGTCATCACCATTACATGCTAAGGTTAAGAACGAAAAGGCTATTGAATGAAATATTTAATGAAGTTAGAATCCCATGTTTGTGTCATATATTATTCAACTCTCTTTAATCTCTTAGTTTATGTTCTTTAGTATAATCTCTTAGTTAAGTGTAGTATGAACAATCTCAATTTGTTATTCGTCTTAGCATTGGATAATAACCATACTAGTGTTGCATGGATACATTGATTGAAATTAACCTAAACCTATCCCTCTGGGAACGAACTAGAATTTATTCTATATTACTTTCGATCGTGTATACTTGCGTAAATATTAGCGCATGTTCTAGCCCTAACAAGATCCGACCCATTTCCTCGAAGACCCGATAAAATACTCATGACGATTTTATGACATAACAACTACCCCCCCTATTTTCTAGTTTGTTAAAAACAAAGTGAAAAATCATCTCTACTTCCTTAAATTTTCCGTGAGTAATTCTAGCTTTATTGTCTGAAATATTCAGTTCTCCTTTTGCTAATAAGTTTTACTATGCGAATATGTATAAACTCGTCTCTCCATAGAAAAACGTCTTAGTTAATGAGATTTGTCATAAAATTATCTTCCGAGTTTTCATGACAAACACTTCGGCGTATATTCCGCAAAATCTTTCATTAATATTTTCCGCAAGTATTTTCCACATAACGTTTTTTGTAAAAATTTATTTATCTCCATCCTCGAGGATGCACGGGGCGCACCTAACCCCCGGGGAATAATTTCGGGGGTTCGAATTTCAAAATTTTATATTTTGATTCCTTTTAAACCTTCTTTCTCTTTCATTCTATTTTTAGCTCCCATCTTCCAAAATGCCCAATTCAAAGACACAAAACCCACTTTCTCCACAATCTTCAAGAAGCTTGGATTTAGCTTGTTCTTGGCTCCATCTTTGTTTTATCTTCAACTCATTCATCCTCCACCTTCCAAGGTACTCTCTCATGCCTCTCATTTCAATTCTCTTCATGTATGCCACTAGATGTAAGAATTTTGAGCTTCTTGAACTTCCATGTTTATGTCATATTTTGTATGTATAGGTTGTATACATAATTTCTTGATCTTTTTGGATGCATCAAATTAATACCCAATTATGTTACTAGTCTTAAATTTTGAATTCTAGGGTTAGAAAATTTATACCCAATTTACATAGGCAGACGGCCCGAGGCAAGCCAGGGGGCTCTCGGGTCGCGACCCCTGTTTCCCCTTACGGGGAACGCCCTAAGCGCGTCAAAACCAAGGGCCGCGACCTCCGCGTCATGCGGGGCGTGCCCGAAGTTTTTACGCTCCCGGGTCGCGGCCTCCGTTCCACTTATGAGGTGTACCTATGGTGTTAAGGCCTCTCGGGTCATGGCCTCTGTGTAGTGCGGGGCGCGCCTGAGGCTTTACGGCCCTCGGGTCGCGGCCTTCACGCAATGAGGAGTGCGCCCGAGGTTCTCCAAAACTTTAGTTTGCGTCCTTCATCTTTTTCATTAAGGCATGTCTTAACTCCTTCAAAA
The DNA here is from genome assembly GCF_009905375.1 of Apium graveolens. Taxonomy (NCBI): domain Eukaryota; kingdom Viridiplantae; phylum Streptophyta; class Magnoliopsida; order Apiales; family Apiaceae; genus Apium; species Apium graveolens. Next base: position 236,456,307 of record NC_133655.1, read on the forward strand.
TATACTTTGATTTTTTGTTGGTGTTGCGGCATGTCCTAACTTTCTTCTTTTTTTCTTTTTATCGCAGTTGGACGATGACTCGCCTACTCATTTTCATCCGTTCGCAGAGTTCAACTATAAGTTGAGGATTTCCACCACCCGCTTCAGTCACATCTTCTTTATCGGCTTCATTTTGGCTTCTTCATTCTGAGACTTTATCAGACTATATTCGGCGAGGGGATATTACTACCATGGTTATTGAGCATGAAACATTCTCTTCTGATATTCTTTCTGGGCCACATGTTCTGAGTCGTCGATCTACGCTGGAGGATTGGTCTGAGGATGACATTTTGGACCTATAGGTGAGCGGCAAGAGGAAAGAAAAGGATGTGGTTTCTGATGAGAAGAGTAAGTCTCCTTTATATGAGCCTATTATGCATGATGTGCTTAGAAATGAGGTGAAGTTCTTTTTTCCATTGACTACCGAGTATGTTGTTACTCCTTTGAAGTCTCCTATACCTTACATTCACCCGAAAATTAAGGAGTGCGAGTTCAATTTGGATTGGACGTGCAAACATGAGGAGACACTTGTTTTGAAGTAGATGGATGATCTCCGGAAGCTTCACATTAGATGGGCCTATGTTGGTACGGCATCGTGGGCATTGGATGTCAAGGCTGGTTTTGCTATAGAGTATTATACGATTGAAGGCATTTGGGCTCATCCATATCTTTTATGAAATGCCATCTCTTTAATTGTGGTAATAATTTTAGGATTCCCCGGATGGTCACTTCTTTGTGTTTAGTGGAGCTTGGGATCGGCGCACCTCTTCATCATTTCTTCTGATCTATCTTGGAGTGGTACGATGTAGCTCCTCTTACGTTATCTCTCAACAGTTGGAAGTTGGAATTAACTTTATTTGTGTTATATAATCGACATGGCTTTGGTGTTCCTACTATGAGGGAGGTTGCCTATTTTTTTGGCCTTCGCCGGGGTGCTGAGGGTTTTTACTACTGGTTCCTCGTCTGTGCCATGACTTGACCGAATTTTATGGGGAAGGAAGAGCAATGACAAGAGGTCCAATGACACCATTTTCTCTTTGTACGATGTTGATAGGGTGCACATTAGTTTCAACGGAGATGCTCGTAAATTTTTCCAACTTGTCTTTTATTTACTCATTATATCCATATTATCGTATTATTTCTTGTGATGTCATTTCCTGCACTTTTACATAGATGATAAGAATATGATGAGGTTGAAAGGTGCAGCCGTCGAGAGAGACTACACTATAATTTATCTTTCTAATGCGGATTTTAACTTAGACATTCTTATTACAGAAGATAACTTGAAGAAGATCGCAGTACTTCATTCTGACGTGGGTTCCGAGCACATGAAGGAAGATGACGTAGATATCACGACGGGCATCCCACCTCCTCCTGGTATGTCTTGGGCATGCCCTAAGTAGTGTACCCTTTTGGGGGCGCCCTAAAGGGTAAACACTTGGGTGTACCCACTTATTTGATTTTCTTTCATTAGTCTATTTTTCAAACTCTTTATGCTTTTTCTTATATGCATTCTTTCATATGCACGTATATATTGATGCCATGCTTAATTCATTTACGTCTTCATGCACGCATCTCATATTTCCTCATTTTCATATATGTCATGCCTTACTTGTGTATATCGTGCTAATCCGTCTCATGTTTATATTTCAGGTATAGCTCCTAACCGAAGTGCTTCAGGTTTGACTTTACTTCTGAGAAGGTTGTTCCCGAGTGGAACATTGCTGAGCCATCTTCTCAGCACGAGGCACGCCCTAGTTCTCCTCCCACGGAGGTTTTTCATGCACTCCCAGACCCTTCACTGAAGCGTACTAGAGCTAGCGTGAGAGTTGGTACTTTAAAGAAGGTGAAGGCTTCTTCTTCTCTTTCCCAAATAGAATCTCACTCGGGTCATTTAGTCACTCCATTCCTTAGAGATGATGAGTTATCTTCATGAAGGGACTTAGCACCAGTTGACAGAGATAGTGCAAGAGTTAGACCCACTGCCCAACCACTATTCATTTCTTTAGAGGATGCTTCTGAGGCTCCGAGAGGAATGGCTAATCTGGAGAGCCTTGAGAAACAACGGAGGATTTTGCTTTCTCGTGTTACTATTGCGGAAGAGAAGCTGAAGAAGATCTCTAAGGAGAAGGATGTTATTATATTAGGACCAGTGGGGGAGTTGAGACAGCAGAGAGAGATCATCAGTAACTTGCGCACCACTTTGGATTTGACGCTTGCCGAGAAGTATTAGTTTTAAACTCAGATTGATGAGTTTCGAGAGGATCAGATGCACGGATGGCAGGAGGAGAAGAGAGAGATTCGCGATAAGGGGATTAAACAGGGATTTTCTATGCTTCTTACTACTTTCTTGGTCAACGATCCTACTTATGACTTTAGCTCCTTCAATGCGAAAACATTATCCTATGTTGCTGACTTCATGAGGGACAATGCATGAGCAATTATTGACACAATGGTCACCTTAGGATTTGACCACCACCATATTCAGGCTTCGGGTGCGCTCGTCACAGTGATAGGCATGGTAGAAGTTGTGGTTGATGTGCCTGATGTCGGTGCTCCTTAAGATGGTATTGCCTCTACGGATGATGTTATGACCGTGAATGACGTTCCTCCTGCTGCGGCTTCTCCTTACGCAGATTATCTCCTGTCCACCCCCCGAGAGTAGAGGTGCACCTTCTCGGCCCTCCGCTTCCATGAAGGTGCGCCTTTTAGGTTCTTTACGTCTTGTACTATTTTTCATATATCTTTTTCTACCTTGTGACTACTTCTATGACTTTTATTCGAGGTGTGGGCCTCTGTAAAATCCTTATCATTTGTACGTACTTATTTATTTGTCTTACTTTTGCGTTTAGACTCCATATTGTGTATCATATTGTATTTTTTCTCTTTACTTTTGCCTTAAACTATTTTCACCTTGCAGAAACAACCAAAGAACTTGTAACTAAATGAAGTAACTTCAAAAATTCTTCATTTGGGAGAAATCCCTCTTCAAGCACGCCCGAGGGGTATATGGCTTCTTCGTGAGGCTTTGCTTCTTAGGGCATGTCCGGGAGCCATCCTTAATACCCTTGAAATTAGAACAAGATGATAAATGAACTCATAACTATAAAAACCTAAACTAAACAATTCCATTGTCGGAGGAGGACCTCTTAGGGCGCGCCCTAAGAGGTGTAATCCTTCTTCGGGAGTTTCCGACCCTTCATCGCTTTTGGAAATAATTTTTCTTAAGTTGTTTCAATTTTCCGAGAGGTTAGGAACAAAACAACAATCTTATCAAATATAAGGTTTTTGAATTTTCTTATTGGGGGATCCCCTTCCGGGCACGCCCTAAGAAGCTTACAGCTTCATCGATAAATTTTACGCCTTTCAATTTTCTTGAAAGCAGTCCTTTTTTTCGACGATTAACATAACTCAAACTTATCGGAATAACAAGAGTTGTTCTCCATATCTTCAAGATAAAAAAATCAAAATTTTATTAATAATTCGCTCTGATGCAAAAATTCACACTAGTTCCAAGCGACGTTAATGTCAGTTGGGGAATGAAAGAAATAGAAAACAGTAAACATCTTACAACTAACGTTAAGTGAGATAGTACATGCACTAGCCCCCTTAGGCTAGGAGGAATTTTATTGTTGCTAGTCTACTATTCGGGCTATACAATGCTGGAGCTATGAATGAAAAGTGGGGATTTCTCATGTAAGGTGCGGCTTCATCAAATGAGTAAGGGGCCGAAGCTGCACCTTACAAGAGAGATCCCCACTTTTCATTCATAGCTCCAGCATTGTATAAACCGAATGGCATACACAAGCTGGGATAAAACTCTTCCTTCATCTCTTTATCTTCAAGCTCTTGCATTGAATCCTCTATTTGCTTTTTGTTAGAAATATGTAGTAGGCTTGATGATAACTTACCATAACATCTTTCGTAGAATTGTTAAGTGTCAATTAGCAGCCTTGTAAATATAAACGATCCAACTTCCTTAGGTGAACCAGGTGTTGGAGCAACTCCTGAAGATTGAATCAACTTGAATCTGTACAAATAGTTTACCATACCTTTTTGAAAGAATATATCTTGTTATATTTTATGACAGATGGAAGGGTATACCATATCAGGAAGAATGCTATACCACTGAAGTATTTTGAGGACTGGAACATGTTCTATTCCTACTTCAAGTGAAAAACAGATTAACAGATAGTGCTGCAGGTTATTTAAAGTCACAAATTCAAATACAGAAGAAGCTTTATTCTGTAAAGTCTGACAACATATATTGTCCCAAGTACAGAGATCACAAAGGTGATATTCTTGAAATGAAGCCTAACACTGCTAAGATTATAACTACTTTTCTGGGTTATAAGGCTGTGGAATTCAATCTAGAGTCTGACAAGGCATATCTGATCAGACTACATCAGGAGATAAGAAAAGCTAAGATAAATGATCTCAGAGCAGCTATTTTTCAAACTGGTGAAGATACAGCTGAATTGAAAGATGCAAAAAGGAGAATGGTTAATGAACTTGAATATGCTGAGAGAAGTCTTTTAAGGAATTATCTCGGAACAACTCCTGATATCAAAGAGATCAGAATTTAAAGCCAAGTCGAAGATCTACAACTGCTTAAATTCTGAAGTGTATACAGACGGAAGCTGTTATCAGACCTTGAGGATGGTAAAGCTATAAGGAGTGTAAGTTGTAGTTATCTAGTCAATTCTCATGCATTTGTACTTTTAGTTTTTGACATCATCAAATATCTGTTAAACTTGTATATTATGCTAATTTACAAGTTGGGGGAGATTGTTAGATATATTTGTGATGTCATGTGTAATATGATTTATGTTTAGTTTTCAGATCTTAACTAACAGGGCAAATCAGTACTTAACTGGAAATCAGTACTTATACTGAACTCAGGACTTAAGATATCAGAACTTAAGTTATCAGAACTTAAGATATCAGAAGATATTTATCAGGAGATAATATCGGGACTTAAGGAGACTTTCAGATAAGGCAGGCGGATGATTGAAAGGAAAGAAGATGAAGACAAACACAAGAAGAGATATGCATGAAGAAAGAATTCTATGAAGAATAGAATACTTGGAAGAAAAGATAACTGATTGATATTTTAGGAAGTAAAATTATATTCAATATCAATTAGAAGATTATCTTGTAACTGTGTATTATATAAACACAGGCATAGGGTTTACACTATACGTGTTATCATTATCGAAGTTATTATTCATTATAACCCTAGTAGCTCTCGTGATAATTTGTTCATCACTGAGAGAGGACAGTTCCATATTGTAACAGAGTTTATTGTGTTGAATAAAATCTGTGTTCTGTTACTTGTGTTCTTTAATTCGATTTGATTGTAGTAAACACTGTATTCAACCCCCTTCTACAGTGTTTGTGACCTAAGAATATTCGTATATAAATCCTCGAGGGGTGTTGCTACACTCCGGTAAATAAATTAACCAACTACAATCTAAGAACAATAAAGTTCCTAGCTACTACAAAGATTTACAAATCAAATCCTGTACAATAATATAGCTTTTGTTTGTCTAAGGATTTAATTAGCAACGATTATAATGCCCCTATGAATATACAAGTGTTAAATCGGGCATTATAACGTTATTCTGGTGAGAAGTTAAATGGATAAACAAGAAGCTTGAGCTTCTCTGTAAATCAATGCTGCCATTTTTACTTCTCTTTTGGGAGAGAAGATGAACAGAAAATTGATCCAAAATGAATGAATGGCTCTTGATCTTCTGCTGCAAAGTGTAGACTTTATCCAATAAAATGTGTGGCTGAGGAGAGAGGTTTTTGTGTGGCGACAAGGAGTACAGGTTGTTCTATGGTGATCAGGGGGCAATCATTTGCCTGTGGTAACAACATATATACTTGGTTTACTATACCTTTATAAACCAAAGTCAAACAATTTGTGTGGCGACCAGGGGGAAAACAAAACATGTCACCCCTGGTTTCCTTTTACTTGTTTTACTTTTCTTTTTTTCTTTTTCTATTTTCTATTTTTTTTGTTTTCTTTTTCCTTTTTCGATTTTCTTTTCTTTTTCTCTTTTCTTTTTGTATTTTCTTTTTCTTCTTATTTTTCTCTTTAAGTTTAAATTGTAATTAAATTAATTTATAAAATAAACTTAAATATAACTTATATAAATAAACTAATTTAGATTTATAAAATAAATTTATTTAAAGTTTATAAGATAAATCAATTTAAGTTTAATAAATAAATTATATTAAAGTCTTTAAATAAATTTATTTAATTTACCAATTAAACTTTAAGCTTCGCCAGTCCCCTGAGCTGTTTAGTTGTATATTCCGCGTACCTCTTCTCGTACTTTAAGATATAAATGTTCAATCCAAGTACGTTCCTCAACTTAACAATTATTCTAAAAATAATATCCAGATTCCTTTCACGAGCTGTTGACGCCTAGTGCAACTGGTCTGGTTCACAGACGACTAGCCCCGATTCAGGTCTTCGTATCATGGCCTTGATTAAATTGTTAAGCTTGCAACAACTTTATTGCTTCAGACACTGACTGTCAATAAACAACTATTCTTTCACTGGAATCCTTCATGGTACTTTAGACGATGTCTTCATTAACCTATGTCTATACCCTGTATTCAATTCTTAAGATTCCTATGCTTCGAACACTGTCTATCTTCAATCAATGCCAATACACTGAAATCTTCCGATAGCACATGTATACTGCATCTTCAACATTTCTGAAACCCTGAAAGTCTTTAACCTTTGTTCTTCACTGAGGCATGATCATATTAATGAACTTCTTTCAGTGACCTGTAGACAGACTTCAGGCCTTCTTCTGATTCTTTGTATTTGCCTTGTATTCATTCTTCCTGATTTCTTGTGTAGACATAGTATTATTAACCTGTCATGTTCTAGTGTTGTTATCGTGTTGAGTTATCACGTAACTGTTCATACAGCTACGCAGTCTCACCAACAATCTCCCCCTATTTGATTGTTAAACATAACAAATAAATTAAATAGAGAGGATAACTCAACTAACAACTAGAAAAAGTAATGTACCAGGACTTGTAAATAATATTACTGGTTTTCTGGATCAAATACTGCATTCTCAGATTTCTTGAGTAACTGAAATGAAAGATGTTTGTTTCTCTAGCACTGAACTGATCTTCCAAGTAGTTTCATCTTTATTTCCTTGGTTCTTCAACTCTCTGCCAGATAATACTTCTCAGTCTTGAAGTAATCATCCGCAGCTTCTTTTGTACAACCACATTTCCTGTTGAGAAGCGCATATCTCTCTTGTTTCTCCCCCAATGAGAATCAACTGCTTAAAGGAGATCACATTCGTCTACCACCTCTCCCGTATAATAGGATCCGCAGATAAGAACTAATGGTACTCCCCTTTTGGAAAACAGCTTCTCCCCTTATGAAGAATAGTGATGAACCAAACCACTTCTTCTAATTACTAGGAAATCACCTTATGTTTACCACCTCTCCCGTACAATAGGATCCGTAGTTACAAACCACAATGGTGTGGTGTAGTGTACATGTGCTTTACCTTTTTCTTTCTCCCTGCTATTTCTCCCCTTTAGTTGAGGAATCCTCCAAACTATTATATAAGCTTTTATATCCCCCTTAGAGAAGGAATGTATGCCGTTGTCTGAAGAAGTTCTCATATTTTACTTGGTTGAAGAAGAAATAACAAGTCAAAGTCTGATCAACCATGTCCCGTTAAATGTTGCAAGAATGACTTCACTGTTGATCATTATGTTAACCAATATTCCCAACTCCTTATACCTCCCAACTGTAAGATCCAATTGTTACCAATTGTTAGCTCCCAACTTGTTAGGTCTCGAAGTATTCTAATCCAATTTATAAATGTTAGGTCCCTAAGAGTTAGGTTCCAATCATAAATAGATTCGAGATCCGAAGTGTCAAGAACCAGTGTTTAGGGATAAGGAATAGGATATAACATTTCTCTTTCTTCCTCACTGTGAGTGTGTAATTTTGTTTCGTGTACCTCACAAGTGTTTCACTCTTCTCTCCACTCGTGTTTACACTCATTCTCACAAGTGTATCACTCCTCTCATAGCTCCAAAATCCAGCTGTACCTGCAAGGAAAATCACCTTAGCCATCCTTAAGGATGTCACAGGTGGTGCAATGGGAGTTCACAAATCCCCATCCTTGTTAGACTCGTCAGATGAATCTGAGTCATAATCTACAAGTTGCTAGTTTCCCTTTTAGGGTTCCAGATTTGAACTCTGGGAAGGTAAATAATGATCCAAAGAATTTAGCATAAAGATCAAAGTTCCCTTCTAATATCTGTGAAGACATTTCCTTGTGACTCATCAGGTAATATATGAATCATTATCAACAAGTTACCGATCTGCACCTATGTCAGATCCACTATCCGTAGGTGCATCCAGGTTTATTAGTCCTGAGGAGGTAGACACTGACCACTGACATATGGCTATTGGATCAGTATCCTCTCCTAACACCTGTAAAGTCAATTGGTCCATTAAAGAACCTAAAAAAATCAAATCTGACCTTAAAATGGTCGAAACTCTTGTTTCTGTCAACTCTTCCTTTATGTGTGAAACCTTTCCTTGTGCATCAAGAATTGTTTATGTTTAAGGTGGTGACACTACATCGGATGCCCTGGCCGACAGGCGAATTTCAATAGACGCACCCTGTTGAGAGGATGAATCTAGTAACTATTTCTATGCCTTTTCAGCCATTACATCCTTTTGAGAAGATGTATGGGAGCTAGCAGTTGTCTCAGTTTTGATATATCTCAACTTTGTAGGAGACAGAGCTGTTGGATTGACTTCAGAACCTTCCTTATGTGGTGCACTAAGGCACTTTCTCCCTCACGCTCATTCATACTTCATTTTAGTGGTAAGAGAGTGTTGGTTGGTTCTGTTTCTGTGTTTGTCTTTAGAGTCTCGGATAGAAGTTGTGGGTTTTCAACCTCATGACTATCAAATGAAAGAATGCCATTGGAGGCTGAACCTGCATCACAAAGTATATGGCAATATAGAGATTATTAGATATATTTGAGATGTCATGTCTAATATGATTTGTGTTTAGTTTTCAGAACTTAACAACATGATATATCAGGACTTATTGAAATCAGGACTTACTGAAGTCAGAACTTAATATCAGAACTTAAGGTACATATCAGTACTTAAGTGCGGGAAGACTTTCAGATAAGGAATGCGGCTGATTTATAGGAGAGAAAATCTGGACTAAAACAAAAGAAGATATGCATGGAAAGAGTTAGAAGACTAGAAGACTTGTAGAAGATATCTGATTGATATATTTTAGGAGACAGAATTATATTCCATATCAATTAGAATATATCTTGTAATTGTGTACTATATAAATACAGCTTAGGGTTTACACTATATGTGTTATCATTATCAAGAAGATTATTCATTGTAACCCTAGCAGCTCTTAGTGATATTTGTTCATCACTGAGAGAGAACAATAGTTCATATTGTAACAGAGTTTATTAAATATACTTGATCTTTGTTACATACTTTGTTCAAATCGATTTGATTGTATAAACACTGTATTCAACACCCTTTTACAGTGTTGTGTGACCTAACAAGTGGTATTAGAGCTTCTTTGTTAATACACATACAGTAAAGATCCAAACAATCATGTCTAAAGAAACACAAACTCCAACTAAGCCCACCAAAACTCAAGAAACTCAAAACACTCAAACCCACAGTCGATATGAGACTATTAGGGTTCTCATACTGAGACCTTCTGAGTATCCCATATGGAAAGTAAAGATAGCTATGTTTTCGGAAGCTACAGATCCTGAATACCTTGATAGGATTAATGAAGGACCATATAAGCCTACCAAGCTCTCTGGTGCAGTTGCTGATTAACCAGCAAAGTCCATACCAAAGGAGAAGGTTGATTATACAGCTGAAGACATCTCATATATTGCCAAGGATGCAAGGGTAAGGCATTTGCTGCATAGTGCCATTGATAATGTCATGTTAAACAGGGTAATTAATTGCAAGACTGCAAAGGAGATATGGGATGCTTTGGAAACAAGATGCCAGGGAACTGATGCAATCAAAAAGAATAGGAGGACTATACTCACTCAAGGGTATGAGCACTTTGACTCAAAAGCTGATTAGTCATTAACTGACTTATATGACAGGTTTGTCAAACTCTTGAATGATCTGTCACTGGTGGACAAGGAATATGATCTTGAAGATTCAAATCTAAAATTCCTTTTAGCTCTTCCTGAAAATTGGGATATGAAGTCTACTACCATAAGAGACAACTATGACCTTACTAAAACTACTCTTGATAAAATTTATGGTATGCTCAAGACTTATGAACTTGAGATGGATCAAAGGAGCAAGTGGCATGGAAGAAAGTCAAGGATAGTTGCTCTTGAAGCTGAGGATAAATCTCCTAAAGTGGTTGCCTCAAAGAGGGGAAAAGGAAAGGCTCTCATCATAAAGTCTGATTTAGAGTCATCATATTCTGATGATGGTGATTCAGAAACTGAAAGTTTACCTGAAATGGATGTTGATGCAGATATGATGCAACTGTGTGCTCTTATGGTGAAGGGTGTCACAAAGATATCCTACAGGAAATTCAGAAGGGGCAGGAAGTTTTCCAGGAAAGGTGGAAGTTCTGATAAGAAAGGGTTCAGAAAGTATGAAGGCAAAGGAGGAAAGTCTGACAGAGGAGACAACTCAAATGTCAAATGCTACAATTGTGGTGAAAGAGGCCACATATCTCCTGACTACAAGAAAGGAAAAAGTGACAAAGGCAAGGCACTTGTCATAAAGAAGAAAAGCTGGACAGACACTTCAGATTCTGAAAGTGAGGTGAACTATGTCTTGATGGCAAATGCTGATAGCAGTCCTGAAACTGCTGAATTATAGGTACCTCAAACAACTTATACTTTTCATACTGATGATATTACTGAGTTGAGATTATATCTTAAAACCATGTTCATTAGTTATAGAGATCAGACTTTAACATGTGAAAGATTAACATTTGAAAATCTTGCTTTTAAAAAGAGAAATGACTATTTAGAAAAGGAATTAGTTTTTCTTCATCAAACTAAGAAAGAAAGAGATGATGCTTTGTATGTTAGAGATGAAGTGTTAAAATTGAATGAATCTCTAAAAGATGACTTAGAAAAGGAAAGAGAGATTATCAGAACTTGGACTAACTATGGCAGAACAACTCAGGATATACTAAGTAGTGGAAATTGGAAAGAGGCCTTAGGTTATGGAGATGATAAAAGTGAGAAAGGAACTGTGTAAATTGAGCCAATTATTGTTAAACAGGCTGCTAAGCCAATGGTAAATCATGTTAAGTTTGTAGCAAAAACTGTAAAGTCTGATTCTGAAAAGATGAAAGAATCTAGGATAGAAGTTAAAGAAAAGTCAACTTCTGACAAACAGGATAAACCAGCTGAAGTAACATAGGCTTAATGACAAAGAAGCAGCTTAAGCATAAGCTGAAAGAGATTAGAAATGTGAATAAGGTAAAGGAAGCTAGGAAAAATAGGAATGGAAAGGAAGGTGTGAATAAAAGTAATAATTATATGCCTGCTCTGAATGCTACTAGAAAGAAATGTTATAACTATGGAAACTCTAACCATCTTACTTCTTTTTGCAGGAAAAATAAAGATATAAACTATTTACCTCCTAGATCAGGAATTAAGAGTCAGTTTGTTAGGTTTAAACCATAAAATCCCTGTTTTCATTGTGGTAGTTTATGGCATTCCAATTATACTTGTAAGGAATATCATAGTTTGTACTATGATTATTATCAAATAAAACCTTCTTTGAAGAAAGTTAGTATTATTCCTTCTAGTGTAAAGTCTGATACAAAGTCTGATTTAAAGTTTGATAAACAGCATGTTAGCATAAACTATGAAACTAAATCCGCTACAAACGCTAACAAACTTAAAAAGGCCAAAGGATCCAAGCAAGTCTGGGTCCTTAAAACTAACCAATAGTGGTCTTTGTGATTGCAGGGCAACAGGGTAAACATCCTAGTTCTAGACAGTGGATGTTCAGGACATATGACTGGAAATAAAGCCCTGCTATCAGACTTTATGTAGAAAACTGGCCCATGAGTTTCTTATGGAGATGGCAACATGGGAAAAACTCTGGGATATGGCAATATCAATCTTGGGAATGTCATCATTCAATCAGTAGCTCTTGTCTGAGGACCTAAACATAATCTGCTAAGTGTGAGTTAAATCTGTGACAGAGGTTATCATGTAGATTTCTTTGAAGAACACTGTGAAGTTGTAAGTAATTCAACAGGAAAAGTGGTTCTGAAAGGTTACTGGCATGGTAACATATATGAAGCCAAAGTTTCAACAAATTCTGATGGTTCTGCAATCTGTCTGTTCAGTAGAGCATTAATTGAAGAAAGCTGGAATTGGCACAACAGACTCTCTCATTTAAATTTCAAAAACATAAATGAACTAGTAAAGAAAGATCTTGTAACAGGACTGTCAAAATCAGTATTTTCTCCTGATGGCCTTTGTTATTCATGTCAAAAGGCAAAATAAAGAAAATCTTCATTCAAGAGCAAAACTGAATCTTCAATTCTTGAGCCTTATCACCTACTACACGTTTATCTATTTGGTTCAGTCAATGTCATGTATATTGCAAAGAAGAAATATGCTAGTGTTATAGTGGATGAGTTCACAAGATACACCTGGGTGTATTTTTTACACAAAAAGAATGAAACTGCATCTACTCTAACTGATCATGTCAGACAGCTGGATAAATTGGTCAAAGATTTTGTTAAAATCATAAGAAGTGATAATGGCACTGAGTTCAAGAATTCAATCATGGAAGAGTTCTGCAAAGAGCATGGAATTAAGCAGGAATTTTCTGCACCTGGAACTCCACAGCAAAATGGAGTTGTAGAAAGAAAGAACATGACTCTCATTGAAGCTGCACGAACTATGCTTGATGAAGCAAAGCTACCAACCTACTCTTGGGCTGAAGCTGTGCAGACTGCTTGTTTTACACAGAATGCTACACTCATAAACAAGCATGGAAAAATACCATATGAGATGGTGAAGAAAAAGAAGCCAAATCTGAAATACTTTTATGTATTTGGATGTAAGTGTTTTGTTCTTAAGACTCATCCTGAATAGCTGTCAAAATTTGATCTAAAAGCTGATGAAGGAATTTTTGTTGAATATCTACTTTCCACAAAAGCCTTCAAAGTCTACAATTTAAGAACAAGGGTTGTCATGGAATCTATCAATGTATCATTTGATTATAAGAAGATTAATGGACTTGAAGATTTCAATGATCATGATCAGCTGAGATTTGAAAATGAAGATTTAAATTCTGATTCTGTAAATTCTGATGACTTAAATCCTGATCTTGTAAGTTCTGACGGGTTAAGTTCTGATGTCATTGAAACTGTGGTAACTACTCCAAGGGAAAATGCACCTTTCCAGGGGGAGCAAGCTGCAGATCCTACCACAACTTAAGACTCTCAAGAAGCATCAAACCTGTCACTGGCTCTTCAAGTTCTTATTCATCAAATTCTGATGAGCCAAATTCTGATAATTTTGCAAAGTTTGATACTTTAAATCCTGAAGGATCCATCTCAAACTCTAAAGTTTCAGAGAGCATAACTACAGGGGAGCATCATAAAATGCTGATGGAGATAGCTTGGATCATGAGGGAGGATCCAGTTCTAGAAATCAACTTCCATCTGCAAGGAAGTGGACCAAAACACATACACCTGACTTAATAATTGGAGATCCTGTAGCAGGTGTCAGAACTAGAACAACAACATCAAATGACTATCTCTATCATTCCTTTCTATCTCAGACTGAACCAAAGAAAGTGGAAGAAGCTCTTCAAGATGCTGATTAAGTGCAAGCAATGCAGGAAGAGTTAAATGAATTTGAAAGAAATAAAGTCTGGGCCCTAGTTCCAAGACCAAAGAACAGATCAATTGTTGGCACAAAATGGGTGTTCAGAAACAAAACTGACAGTGATGGCATAATTACAAGGAACAAAGCAAGGCTGGTTGCTAAAAGTTACTCTCAACAGGAGGGTATTAATTATGATGAAACATTTGCACCAGTTGCTAGATTAGAAACCATAAGAATCTTTTTGGCTTATGCTGCTCACAAGAAGTTTAAAGTCTTCCAAATGGATGTGAAAAGTGCTTTTCTCAATGGAGAATAGGAAGAAGAGGTATATGTTGAACAACCTCCAGGATTTGTAGATACAAAATTTCCAAATCACGTCTACAGACTTGACAAAGCACTTTATGGCCTTAAGCAATCTCCAAGAGCATGGTATGTGACTTTAACTCAATTCCTTCTGGAAAGTGGATTTCACAGAAGTACAATTGATAAAACACTGTTCTACCTCAACCATGGAAGGACTTACTTTTGGTACAGATATATGTTTATGATATCATATTTGGTTCTACAAATGCCAAACTCTGTGAAAGGTTTGCAAAGCTAATGCAGTCAAGATATCAAATGAGTATGATGGGAGAACTTAGCTATTTTCTGGGATTTCAAGTCAAGAAAAATGAAGAAGGTACTTTTATCTGTCAATCTAAGTACACCAGAAATTTACTCAAGAAATTTGGAATGCAAGATTGTTCAACTGCATCCACTCATATGGCCACTGCAACCAAGTTAGATAAAGATACTGATTCATCAATAGATAATACTAACTACAGAGGTATGATTGGCTCTTTACTCTATTTAATTGCAAGTAGACCTGATATCATGTATGCTACCTATTTTTGTGCAAGATTTCAGGCTGATCCAAGAGAACCTCATTTAATAGCTGTGAAAAGAATTTTCAAGTACCTCAAGGGTACAGCTGATCTAGGATTGTGGTATCCTACAGAATCAGATTTTAAGCTAATAAGTTACTCAGATGCAGATTTTGCAGGATGCAAAATAGACAGGAAAAGCACTAGTGGGAGCTGCTAATTTCTTGGAAGCAGACTGCTTTCTTGGTTTAGCAAGAAACAGAAATCAATTTCCACATCAATTGTAGAAGCAGAATATATTGTTGCACGAAGTTGTTGTGCACAGATTCTTTGGATGAAGAATCAGTTACTGGACTATGGGTTAGAATTTTCTAAAATACCTATTTACTGTGATAATCAAAGTGCTATTGTTATGACAGGTAATCCAGTTCAACACTGAATGACAAAGCACATCAGCATTAGGTACCATTTCATAAGGGAACATGTAATGGAAGGTACAGTGGAATTTCATTTTGTTCCAACAGATCAACAACTAGCAGATATCTTCAGCAAACCACTATGTGAAGCTACTTTTACAAGACTGGTAAATGAACTTGGAATGGTTTCAGGTTCTTTCTCAAAACCTGCTTAGTTTTTGTTCTCATGCATCAGACTTTATGATCAGTGTTTACAGATTGTCTTATCTTTATATAATATGTGCTTAAATTGTAATATATTAAATACTGATTATTATATGATGTGATTCTATATACTCTGATAGTGTTTTGAATGTTCTGTGACTATTCAATCCAATGAGGATTACTGTGCTAGATGCTGACCTAGTAGTATTTAACATACTGGAAATCCCATGTTTGAATTAGTTGTTTATGTGGAAATTCATTAACACAAGCAAATTCTGATTTTGAGCTTAGTCAAATTTACTTTGTGTATCTTATTACTAAGTCACAAACTAGATTTTTGCTTCTTATCTGTCAAATTCTGATGTCAGTAAATCTTAAGAATGAACCACATGCTTGATAAGCCTCACTTATATGAAGAAAAGAAAATAAAAGAAAATTGAAGTCAGTTACTCCTTTGAGATCTAGAGTAAATTTGTGGAAGGGAAGACCTAAGTGCATTGCTGTTATTAAGTAATATACATTAGAAAAGCAAATAAATTTTTCTTGGTGACTTTTCACATTCTCTGATTACTGGAGAAATACTCGGATAATAGTATAAATTCTGATAGCAGTTGTGACTCACTTACACTGAGAAGCCACTGTAAAAAGAATGTTAAAAGATGCATAAAATGAGCATAAACAGTTGAGGTGGACTCTTGTATAAATTTGTTCTATAGTAGATTTCATTATTAATGACAGATTTTAAGCACTTTTCTTAGTTATGCCTTAATTCTAAGATGTACTGAAGTTTATCAAACTTTAATCTTTATATGATATTTTGCTAATGCATACACTTTCACTTCATGTGAATGATGAAAATAACTGTGGTGATTAAGTTGTTTCAGACAAACAGTTAAGTGTCATTTGCATAAATTCTGAGGACAAGTTCTGATGGAAGTTCTGATGATTAAACTCTGAAGAATCAAGTCAGTATTTGTATGAAGAATCACTGAAACAGACATTCACTTTTTGAGTACAGAGCCATGTTCTGATGACCGTTAAAATCTGATAATAGCCAAGTTCTGATATTAAATCCTGATGACAACTCTGATGCTTACGTGGTATTATTTATTTACTTGACTTATTTATGGTAAATACTGTTACAGTCATATTTTATCAGAATATAATTATGTGAGATAAAAACATTCATAATCATTTAGTTAGTGTGAAGCGTGTTTTACTTGAAACACTGCATATGCACATTTATTACTGCTTATTTCCCATGCCCACTAATAATGTTTTGACTAATGACATGCTGCCAGGTGTCTAAAGTCTGTTCTGCTTCAATCATAACAGTTGTCAAATAGAGAGTATAAATATGGGAGTTAAAAGATATTATAATCTTTTACCTACTTTTCTTTCTCTAATCTCTCTTATTCTCTCTCTCACTAATATTCTCTGAAGCTATTTTTTTACAGGCCTTTTATCAAACACCTTGTGTACACTCTATTATATCACTTATTTTTCACAGAAATGGCACCAAAAGACATTTTTTTCAATGGAGCTAAGTTTGTTCCTAACAACTACTTAGCTATTCTCAGCAAGGATGAAGCCCCATCAGAACTTCACTTCATCCAAAACTTTTTGTCTCGAAGTGAAATTGGGTATGCTTTGACCCAACCAGAAGCAATCTCAGGAACTCAAGTGTTGGAGTTCTGGAGGAATGATGTGTATGATGATGGTGGTGCACATGGGTCCCCTAGTATTATCTTCATAACTGGGGAGGATGATCATGTGGTGACTTTGGCTACAGTTAGACAGGCTTTACATTTGTCAGAAAACTGTGTTTACAGTTTAACAGTTGAGGAGCCTGCTCTTCAACAAATGATGGCCAACTGGGTTATGAGAAGTCTTTGGCAAAGCTGGGTCAATTGAAGAGTCCTCACATCAGGAGGGGGTGGAGTTTCTTCTTTGACTGCATCACAAAGGCCTTTGCCAACAAGTGCTCCAATTTTGATGCTATACCCATATGGAGTCAGCAAATCGGGTATGCTCTCTTGAATCAAACACATTTTGATTATGCAAATGTTGTTTTAGGATTCATAGGTGATAAGATGACAGAAGATAGAAATACAGTCTATTTTGCTAGATTCTGTCAGCTTATTTACAGTTTATGTTGCTCTAATGCACCCCAACTAGCAAGTGAGTTAATTGAACCATTGCTAAAAGAGATTTTACTGACTTATTATCCACTGATAATAAGAAAACTGTTCTAAGACCCCTCCAAATTCCACAATTAGTCAAACAGATATTAGTAAACTCTGACCCAATCACCTATTCTACCATATAACCTGATGTCCAACCATCCCAACCTCCATCAGCACCTCCAACCACTACACAACCAACCACCTCTCAACCTCAACCAACTCAACCTACCACCTGAACATACTTCCAACCATCACAATCCTCACAACAACAACCATCAGCACCTACCATCAGACCTTCATCTTCCAGGCCAAAGAGAGCAAAGGAGAAGAAGGATGATTCTCAGGGATGAATCTGATAATGAAGAGGAGCAAGTACAGGTTCATGCATCAGAACCTGTGACTGTTGAAGCTGAAAATGTCAATTTTCACAAAAAAAAGCAGCTAAAAAGGAAACTTCTTAGATAAATACTGAAGCTGAAGGTTCTGATACTTTGAAGAGAAAGAGAACTGTAAGTTCTGATGCTGCTAAGGCAACTCCTTCTCTATCAAGGAGATCAAAGAAACAAAGAGCAGGAAGGCACATGGCTCAACCTCAGTCTGAGGATACACAAGAAGCTGAGGAAGGGGATCAGGAATCTCTGATCTCATCAGAACCTGTTATAATTGAAGCTTTGCCATCCCCAACTCAAGCTCAAGAAACTGTTCCAGATATAGTGCACACACCTCCTGTCACCCCAATCAAAGCTACAGATAATACTGAAGAACAAGACACAAGTTTTGACATAGATATTCACAATCTGAATATTCCTACTATTCTTTATCTGGAAGCTCCAACAGCAGCTCAGCCATCTACAGTCAACTCTCCAATCTTAAATACTGAGATACCATCTACACCAATTCTGGAGATAAATTCCGATGATCAGAATTTAGGTGAAGCTACTGCAGAATCTCCAACAGCAACACACACATACTAGTACTGTTAGAAGATAATGAGTCTTCTTCAAGTTCTGAAGACAATGTTTCTGTTGATACTCTAGCTCCCATTCTAGGAAATGAGGCACTTATTGAGAAGTTTGTTGAGCAAGATGCTCCTACTCCTTAGGAAGATACTCACAGAGGTGTGGAGTGGACCAAGAAGTGGAATGAAACTGATTTCATTCCAAGCTCCAAAGTACTGACAGACCAATTGGAAAAGCTGATGAGTTGCTCACAAATTCTGATTTCAAGACACAACTCAAAGTCACAGCTCTATCTACTAAAAATCTTCAAGGTCTACATTCTCAAACTCATGCCAAGGTTGATAAACTTCTTGAGTCAGCTGAAAAGCTAGATATGACTCTCAAGTTAGAGAAGTCAAGACTTATCAGACCTATACATGAGAAGGTTGAAGCTATTGAGAAGGTACAAGAGAAACAACATGCCCAAATGACTGAGGTCCTACAGAATCAAGCCTCTCAACAAGCTCAACTAAATGAAATCCAATATTCAGTTGAACTTCTTCTCTCTCTCCTACTACCTGATGATGCTAAAAAGGGGGAGAAGATAGTTAAGTCCAAATGCTCTAATACACAGATACTGAAGAAAAGGGATAAAAATGAAGATGACCAGGGAAACCCTAGCAAGGGTCAAGGTCAAGGTCAAAGCAGCAAGGTTTCTTCTAGGAAACTAATTACTGATGTAAGCAAATCTTCTATTCAAAAGAAGACAAGTTCTGAAGCTGCTCAAACTCAAAATATGATAGCAAGTGCTGATAATCAAAATCTGATATCAAGTTCTGATGAGCAAAGTCTGATGACAAAGCCTGATGTTCTGATTCAAGGTGGAAGTCAAGACTCTCGAAAGTTTCTACAAACTCTGAAGCTCAAGGGAAAGTAGACTATTGTCTACTACAAGGATCCCAAGATTCAAACACTTGATGAAGAAATTGCTAGAAGACTATTTCTGAAACATAATCCTGGAATGGATTTAAAATATCTCAAGGAGGAAGAAGCTAGATTTAAAGCTGAAATGACAAATCTAAAGCCAAAAGCGTCTGTTGCAAAGAAACCTCCAAGGCCTAAGGAAAAAGGCATTGTGATCAAGGAGAAATCAAATACTGAGGCATCAAAGCCCAAAACAAAATCACAGATTGAGATTGATCCCAAAGATAAAGGAAAGGGAAAAGTTGATGAACCAATAAAGCCACAGGAGAGGAAAATTCCTCAAATCCTGATAAAACCTGTGTGCAAACTGGTTCAAGTTCATGATGATACTCTTGTTAAAGATGAAGATGTTCAAACTCTGAAAAGAAGAAAGATAATTGAAGAATCTAAGACAACCTCTGACAAGGCTCAAGTTGTTCAGAGTGAAGAACAGCAATGTTAGGTCACACACACTATAGAGGGGGGTGAATACAGTGTATAGTATAATCAAATCAAACTTTAATAACTCAAGTAACAGAAAACAAACTTTAATCAAAATAATAAACTCTGTCACAGTATGGAACTCTCCTCTCTCAGTGATGAACAAATATCACGAGAGCTGCTAGGGTTACAATAAATAATAACTTCGATTATGATAACACTTATAGTGTAAACCCTATGTCTGTGTTTATATACTACACAGTTACAAGATAATCGCTAATTGATATGGAATATAATTCTGCTTCCTAAAATATATCAATCAGATATCTTTTCTTCCAAGTATTCTATCCTTCATAGAATTCCTTCTTCATGCATATCTCTTCTTATGTTTGTCTCGATCTTTTCTCCCTGTAAATCAGCTGCCTTCCTTATCTGAATGTTTCCTATAAGTCCTGATATTATCTTCTGATAAATATCTCCTGAACCTTAAGTACTGATGACTTAAGTTCTGACTTCAGTATAAGTGCTGATTTCAGTTAAGTACTGATTTGTCCTGTTTAAGTAAGATCTGAAAACTAAACATAAATCACATTAGTCATGACATTATCAAATATATCTAACAATCTCCCCCAACTTGTAAATTAGCATAATATACAAGTTAACAGATATTTGATGATGTCAAAAACATTAAGTACAAATTCATGAGAGTTTGACTAGATAACTACAATTTACAGTCCTTAAAGCTTTACCAACTTTAACTTCTGATAACAACTTCAGTCTGTATTCATATTAGAATTTGAGCAGTTGTAGATCTTGACTTGCCTTCATCTTCTGATCTCTCTGATGTCAGGAGCTGTTCTGAGATAGTTCTTTAACAAACATCTCTCAGCATATCTGAGTTCATCAATCATCCTCCTTTTAGCATCTTTAAGTTCTGCAGAATCTTCACTAGTTTGAAAGATTGCAGCCTTGAGATCATTAATTTTAGCTTTCTTTATATCCTGATCCAGTCTGATCGAATACGCCTTGTCAGACTCAAGATTGAATTCCACAGCCCTGTAACCCAGAAAGGTAGTTATAATCTTAGCAGAGTTAGGCTTCATCTCAACAATATCACCCTTGTGATCTCTGTACTTTGGAAGATATGTGATGTCAGACTTAACAGAATAAAGCCTTTTCTGTCTCTGAATCTGATTCTTCAAATAGTTTGCAGCACTTTCTGTTATTTTGTCATTCACTTGAAGTAAGAATAATACATGTTCCAATTCTTCATAATACTTCAGTGGAATGGCATTTTCCCTTATATGATAAACCCTACCATCTGTCATGAAGTACAACAAGATGTGTTCTTTCAAGTAGGTATGGTAAACCATCTGTACAGATTCTAGTTGATTCAATCTTTCATGAGTTGCTCCAATACCTGGTTCACTTAAGGAAGTTGGATCATTGGTTGTGTTCTGTATTCTTCTTTCATCAGCACTTCCCAATCCAGTTTTATCTCTTGCTTCCTTTCCAGTAACCACTCTTGCTTCAAAACCACTTGCAGCAGTCTTCAAAGGTTGAGTCTGTTTGGCTTTGGTGAATCCTGGTAGGAGTATCTTTGAAGGTTTAACATGAGCAATGTCAGAGGTTTCCTTTGATTTAACTTCTGATATCAAGTTAACTTGAGCTATGTCAGAGGTTACTTGCTTCTTTGAGATATCAGAACTAACTCTATCTTTACCCTGAACAACTTGAGCCATGTCAGAGGTTGTCTTAGAAATTTTTCTTGAAGTCAGAGCAAGATCAGCATCTTCAACAGTAATTTCTTCATCCTTAGGAGGCACATAAACCTTGATAGGTTCACCAACTTTCTCTTTGCCCTTGGACCTTGGATCTATCTGCAATTGTGATTTAGTCTTGGTTGCTTCAGGATTTGTTCTTTCTTTTATCACAATGCCTTTGGTCTTTGGAAGTTTCTTTTTACGAACAGAAGCTTCAGATTTAGATTTGACTTTTTCTGACTTCAGTCTAGCTTCTTCTTCCATCAGACTCTCAAAGTCCATTCCTGGATTTTCCTTAAGAAATAACTGTCTTGATAATTCTTCATCAAGATCCAAAAGTTCATCAGAACTTATCCTTTTACCAGTAGCAGAAGTAATTATTTTTCCAGCTTCAGAACTTGTCCTGTGACTTGTAATTTCAGCTCTTCTTGATGAAAAACTTCTACCTTGACCATGACCTCCACCCATTCCAGAGTTTCCCTGGTTATCTTTTTCATCATCCTTCCCTTTCAGTGTCTGATCAGTTTTGCATTTGGACTTAATTACTTTCTCCCCCTTTTTGACATCAGCAGGTAAGAGAAGAGAGACAAGCAATTCCACTGAGGCTTGGATTTCATCGAGTTGAGATTGCTGAGAAGCTTGTTTTTTCAAAATATCATCAATCTGAGACTGTTGCTTCTCTTGGATCTTCTCAATATAAGCAACTCTGTCAAAGGTAGGTTGAAAGAAACTTTTCTTTTCAAGTTTCTTAACTGTTTCTTGCTTGAGCAATTCTTCCTGAATTTTATGTAACTCTGCATGAGTTTTTGAATGGAGACCTTGAAGATGTCAAGTACTCAATGCAGTGACTCGAAGCTGTGTCTTGAAATCATTATTAATTAACATTTCATCAGCTTTTTCCAAGTGCTCAGCAAGAATCTTTTCAGATGGAACAAAGGTAATTGAGTTCCATTCCTTAGTCCACTCCTGTCCTCTAGGAGTTTCACTCCAAGGTACTGGTGCTTCTCCTCGTACAAACATCTTGACTAGGTCAGATTTAGAAACAGTTTGTGGAGGTGCATGTCCTGAAGGACCAGCTTCATCAACATCTGCATTTGGAGCAATATCACTAGTATCATCAGCATTTGCAGCATCAGAACTTACAGAATTAGTATCTTCTGATAAAACAACAGTATGAGAAGCATCGAGGCTTCAGCATCATCCTCTAAGTGCTGATCTGTGTCCAAGTTTTGATCAACAGCCATATCCTAATGCTCACCTATAGTCTGATCATCAACATCTAGATGCAGAGAAGGTGTGGTAGACAATTCCGGAGTTTGAGTAGCATTAGTAACAGGTGTTGTTGATGGATTAATTATTATTGGAGCTTCTAAGTAGAGAACCTCAGGCATAACCAGGTTATGAATATCAATTTCAGCACTTGTGCCTGGGTCTACAGAAGATACAGTTTCATGTACAGGAGACACGGATGGTGTGTTTGCCTGGTCTGTAGCAGTTTCTTGAGGTGGGGACAATGAAGAAGGAGATGCAGTAGCTTCAGCAAATTCTGGTTCTTTTGAGATCATAGATTCCTGATCTCCTTCCTTAGCTGCTGCTTCCTCATCATCTGAAGCTGGCCTTTTAGCTCTCTGTTTCTTGTATCTCTTTGAAGGTGGGGATTCCTTGGGAGGTTCAGCAGAAGTCATTCTTCCAAGCCTTTTGAGAAGCGTAGATCCCCCAATTCCAGAATCCTTCTGAGAAGGAACCTTCTCAGCTTCTATAACAACAGGTTCTGATGCAGAAACCTGTTCCTCACTATCAGACTCATCTCTCAGAACAATCCTCCTTCTCTTCTGTGGTGTCTGAAGAACAGTCTTTGTCCTCTTGGGCTTGGAAGATGAAGGTTTCACAGTAGGTGCTGAGGATGAAGGTTGAGCTGTCTGTGAAGGTGTGAGATATGTTTTAAGATATGTTCTGAGGGAGGGTTGAGGTATAGATGTATGGATGGTTTGTTCTGATTGTTGGTGTGATGTTTGAGATGTGGTGGTAGATTGAACATCAGGATAAACAGATCTATAGGTTTGAGGATCAGCATTTACCAGGATCTGTTTTACAGACTGGGGTATCTGTAAAGGTCTAACCACCATTTTCTTAAGGTCAGCATTTACCAAGTCATTAAAAGCCCGTTTTGCAAGTTTAAAAGGTGGAACTAAAGAACTGGCTAGTTGAGGGTCATCAGCACAGCAAAAGGTATATATAAGCTGACAGAATCTAGCAAAGTAAATTACATTTCTGTCCTCTGTCATCCTATCCCCTATAAAACCTAGCACAGCACTTGCAAAATCAAAATGAGTTTGGTTATTAATAGCATACCCGATGTGCTGACTCATTATTGGAATGGCATCAAAGTTGGAACACTTATTGCCGAATGCTTTAGTGATGCAGTCGAAGAAAAAGCTCCATTCCTTTCTGATATGTGCTCGTTTCAACTGTCCAAGCTTAGCCAAACTCTTCTCATACCCCAAACTGGCCATGAACTGCTGTAGAGTTGGTTCATCCGGTGTTGAGAAAATGCAGCCTTCTGGTAAATGTAAAGCATTTCGAACTGTGCCAGGAGTTACCACATGTTCAGAATCATCCACTTCAAAAACAATGCTGGGAGTACCAGTTGCACCACCATTATCAAAATGCCCAGTCTGCCAAAACGTCAGAACTTGTTGGCTTGAAAAGACTGAAGACTGGGTCAATGCATACCCAATTTCACTCTGTGCAAGAAGATCTTGCACAAAATGCAACTCAGACGGCGCTTCATCATGATTTAGAATTGCAGCATAGTTGTTGGGAACGAATTAGCTCCATCGATGATCAAATCCTTTGGTGCCATGAGAAAATTTTAAAATTAAGATTGCCTGTAAGGTGTTTGATAAAATGTCTGTATGAAAAACCAACTTCAGGAGATGAGAGAGAGTAAAAGCAAAGAAAGAGAGATAAACTGTAAGAGTAAATAAAAGATTGTATAATCTTCTCTCTCTCTTACTTATACTTGGTTAAAAAAATAACCGTTGGACACCTGTCAGACATGCAGCAATAATGAATAGTTAATGGGCACGGGAAAACAGTAATCATTATTATCACATGCAGTTTTTCAAGGAAAAACCGTTCCACTTACCCAGTAATCCCATTAATTGAGGTAAGTCTGTTTTAATTCAAAATTTAAACTATTCCCACTTATTTAATTATTTTTACTGCAAAATCAATATTCTGAAGAAAAAAAATAAGTGTGAGAATGACCAAAAAATAAATCAAGTAAACAAGTACTGATATTTTAAAATCAGAACTTAATTTAAATCAAAAATTAAAAATGGTCATCAGAATATGGATATATCAGGATTTAACAGTGCAGTAAAATTGCAAACATCTCAGAAACAGAATCTTGCAAAAATAAGAAATTCCATTAATATATTAAGAGAATACATCCATGAAATTGAAATTACATCAGAGCATTACAAGATTGTCCTAAGCTTCTAAACTTAACATCATCAGCTTTTGTCCTTGGCTAAGAAGCCGAACAAGGCTGACGATGAAGAAAAATAGGAAGAAGAAAACAAATTATTTCTTCTTCCGACTCTCTACAAAAAGAATAGCAAGTCGAATGATTCGCTCTTGTTGGAGGAGAGCTTCCAGCCTTTCTTCTTCCAATCGCTCCAGATGGCGATGGTAGTCCATGTAAAAGAACAGGAGGTGTGTGAGAACCTCCTGGGGAACCGAGTCCCAAATCTCATCAGGAATGACAGTTACATGCCATTCCTGCTGCCAGTCCTCACAGCTCAACTCCATATTGAAGGTTTCATAGTTCAAAAACATATTGTAGTTAACCATGATTGTGTTGGTATGAAGGAAAGGAGAGTGAGTGTGTGAGAAAAGAAATGATGTGTAGGCTGATTTGAGGTGTTGGTTTATATAGGCAAGAGAATGCCAGGAGACGCAGGGAAATTTAATGCTGACAGGTAGAAATAATTCTACCTCGTCTCCCTAGACTTTGAAGAAGAAAAACAGTCATTGGAAATGTAAAACAGGATTTAATGCGCACAAGAAACAAGTAAAAATTACTGTGCATGTACGTGTTCCACTAACCCTAATTAATTTGACTGTTAATATCTCACCCGTACATATTCTGATTTAAATGAAGACTGTTTCAGATTTTAACCACAAATAAGTCAAATAGAGGATCATAATTTAATATCAGGACTTAGACTTATATCAGAACTTAACAGTCATCAAAACATGATTTCTTAACTCAAAAAATGAATGCCTATCTCTGTGATTCTTCATACAAATTCTGATTTCGGTTCTTCAGAACTTAATCACCAGAACTTTCATCAGAACCTGTCCTCAGAATTTATGCAATCTGACACATAAACTGTTCATCTAAAACAACATTGGACGCCACAGTAATTTTCATCATTCATATGGAGTGTAAGTGTGCGCATTAAGCAAAATATCAGACAAAGAGTAAAGTCTGATTCACTTCAGTACATCTTAGAAATAAGGCATAACTAAGAACTTTACTAAAAATCTGTCATTATTCAGAAGTGTACTTTTGAATGAGTGCAAGCATGAGTCCACCTCAACTGTTTTGTGCTTATTTTATGCATCTTTTGAAATTCCATTTTACAGTGGCTTCTCAGTGTAAGTGAGTCACGACTGCTTATCAGAATTTATGCTATTATCAGAGTATTTCTCCAGTAATCATAGAGTGTGAAAAGTCACAAAGAGAAAAAAAATAATTAGTTGCTTTTCTGATGCATATTACCTAATACCAGCAATGCACTTGGGTCGTCCCTTCCACATTTTTACTCTAGATCTCAAAGGAGTACCTGATTTTTATTTCTTTTTCTTTTCTTTTTCTTTTGATAAGTGAGGTTTATCAGCACTTAGTACATTCAACAGATTTACTAACATCAGAACTTAACAAATGAGAAGCATTATTCTAGTTTTTGACTTAGTAATAAGATAGACAAAGTGAACTTAACTAAGCTCAATATCAGAATATGCTTGTGTCAATAGAGTTCCACATAAATAATTACTGCTAACATGGGATCTCTAGTATGTTGAAGACTACTAGGTCAGCATCTAGCATAGTTATCCTCATAGGATTGAATAATCACATAAACAGTCATATCACTATCAGAGTTTAGAAATTCACATCCGACAATAATCAGTACTTAAGCAATTTTCAATTAAGCACAAAATACACAAAGAGAGTAATTTCTGTACATACTGATCATAAAGTCTGATGCATCAGAACAAAAACTAAGCAGATTTAGAGAAAGAACCTGAAACCATTCCAAGTTCATTTACCAATCTTGTAAAAGTAGCTTCACACAGTGGTTTTGTGAAGATATCTGCTAGTTGTTGATCTGTTGGAACAAAATGCAATTCCACTGTACCTTCATCCACATGTTCCCTTATGAAGTGGTACCTAATACTGATGTGTTTTGTCATTGAGTGTTGAACTGATTACCTGTCATAGCAATAGCACTTTGATTATCACAGTATATAGGGATTTTAAAATATGTTAACCCATAATCCAGTAACTGATTTTTCATCCAAAGAATCTGTGCACAACAGCTTCCTGCAGCAATGTACTCTGCTTCTGCAGTTGATGTGGAAATTGACTTTTGTTTCTTGCTAAACCAGGAAACCAATCTGCCTCCAAGAAATTGGCAGCTTCCACTTGTGCTTTTCCTGTCAATTTTGCAACCTGCAAAATCTGCATCTGAGTAACCTATTAGTTTAAAATCTGATTCTCTGCGATACGACAATCCTAGATCAGTTGTTCCCTTAAGATACTTGAAAATTCTTTTCACAGCTGTTAAGTGAGGTTCTCTTGGATCTGCTTGAAATCTTGCACAAAGACAGGTAGCATACATGATATCACGTCTACTAGCAGTTAGTGTAATAACCCCAAATTTTGGAATTTTTGAAACCCTTATGAATAGTGTTTTGCTGATTATGCTGAATAAGAAAACTTTTCATACCACACTATGTAGGGGTTCTTTTATTGATCTTCTGAGATCTTATTAGTACTCTATATGGTATATAAATGTATGTAAAGATCGTCAGAATCCAAATTCGAACACTTTGATTTTTCCCGAAAATCTACCAGTTACCGAAAGAATTGAGTATAAGGTGACAGGATAAAAATGATTTAAATTCAAGGATTTTAAGAGGGGATCATAAAAAGGAATATAAAATATTGAGAAAGGTTTAGGGGAACCCAAGTAATAAAATCCCGGATATGATCCCTCAAACGCCGAACGAGAACGAAAGTTAAGCGAACCGTAAAACAAATAAGCGACCAAGAGACAAGATTGTACAAGAAGCCAAGGATTGTGACATCATCAAACCACAAGGAAGAGACATGTGGCAATTGGATGACATAAGAATGATGACCTAAGCATGACAAAAAGAAGTGTGTTGTTGGTTGATTACAAGTAGTGTTGGTGGATTTGTATTGGTTTTGAATATTGGGTCTTTAACTGGTTGGATAAATTGGTAAAACTTGGAGTTGGGGACTGAGTTTGTAGTATGATGGTTGAATATTGTTGTATTGGTGGTTGTGAGTGAATTGATGATAATTTAGAGTGTTAATTAAATTGGAAATCGCGTAAACATAAATGTCATATTGCCCGATTTTCCTTAACTGTTCTGTTCTTAACTTTAGGACCCGTGACCCCACTGAAAGATTCTAACCTTTGCCATTTTTAGATAGTTCATGTTTCGAGCTTCGTTTTGATATGTGGTTCGTTTGAATCCGATGTACGGTTTAGGAGAAATGACCGTTTTAAGTAACGGCGTTTCGCGAACGAACCATTACCACTCGCCTTACTTTGAAACATTGGTTAAAGACCTTAAATGACTAATTAGAGTATGAAACATTTATGTAAAGTGGATTAGGCAGTTGGTAAGGTTCTCGTGAAAGAATCGCCTTAAAACTCTTAATGGTTAATTTATTAAAAATGGTGGAGACGAGGGTACTCGAGCGACTTAAGAGAATCGTTGAGCGCAAAGCGAGCGTTAGAGTCTAATTGGTTAAAGTATAGATTCATAAGCGACTTTGGTTTAATTCCAACTTATATGTTGTTTATAGGTTACCAGACTCGTCCCAAGCCATTTATCACCCACAGTCACTCAGGCAAGTTTTCTACCCGTTATACTGTTGTTGTGATATATACATATGTATATGCATTATCTTATGATAGATGCATGATGGTTAATTAGCAAATCTTGCGATATATTGGAGCATGTTATATGGTATATATGCATGTCTGTTTCGTAATCATGATATATATCTGTTGATTCAAATGCTTATTAGTTGCATAATACATATGCTAGAGATAAGCAGTAGTTGCGTATACCTTTAGTATATGGGACCCAAAGGTGGACATTTTCTAAAACCGGGAGTCGATGTTCCCGAGTATATTATATATATATATTTATATATATATATATATATAGTTATAGTTTTCAAAACTATTAATCGAATAAGGTTTATTCGATAACTTTATTTTTATTAATGAATATTATTTTGAATATTCATTCGAGGACATATGACTCCGTTTATTTTATTAATGAATATTATTTTGAATATTCATTCGAGGACATATGACTCCGTTTATTTCATTTAATGAATATTATTTTGAATATTCATTCGAGGACTTATGACTCCGATTATTTACTAATTAATATTCTTTATTTTATGGAAGAATAATGTGTCGATAATCAAACTTATTTTTGATTATTCAAATAAAGATCGTACTTTCATATAAGTATATCTTTGGTTATTTATTATTCATTTCAAGTATGAGTTTTAAAACTTCTACTTCAATTATTTTTATAAAGATTATTCTTTATGGGAATATTATTTAAATAATAATATTCAGATATTTTTTAATATATTGGGACTGATTTATTTTATTAAATCAGCATTACTCCAAATATTCTTAAAAATGTTTTCGAGTCTTCAAAATAATTTTTAAAGGTTAGGGCGGATCCCAAAACTCATTTTTATATTTAAGATCCTCCTTTCAAAGGGGATTTAAATACTCGCTCAAAACCTGAGGGATCCGGCTCTGTGGTGTGTTTTATATTCGCAACAAGGTTGCTGTTTTGATAAAAGAGTTTTTGATTACTTACCCAACACTCGAGAAGTAAAATTCTTAGAACAAGTTAATCCATTAACAGGCACCGCCTGGGAAATATCGGTGAGTTTTCCTTTTCAACTAGATACGACTTCTTGGTGGAGCTGTATCAACAAGTTTCTACTTGGGGAAAGGGGGGACAAGCTTTACGTTTCAGAGTCATGGATTTCATCTGAACTAGGAGTGGCGTAAGTGGCTGAGTGGCGCCGGCCCAGCCTTATTATATTGGCCCAAATGGCCTGGAAGTTCCGCTAAGACGGTCCATTCCTTAGGAGTCCAGTGTTCGGTTGACAAGTAAATCCGACAGGTTCTCCTCTACATGTAGAAAATGGTGGGGTTGCACTACTACGACTGATCATCGTAAGTGGTCTTCCTGGCGCGGCAAACTCCCATAATGAGTTCATCATCCAATTGGATATTTCTGCAACACTACCCAGAGCACTTCGATAGAAAGGCTACGGTTGGGCGATTGTTGAGTGTTGGCAGGGTCAAACTTTCAAAATGATGTTTGTATCAAATGAAGTATCTCGTAACTTCATTTTATTTTGATGATATTTTAAAGACTAATTTTATACAAGTTTTGTCTTGTAGGTTAATCTATGGGACGAACTAATTATAACTTGAATGGTGGTAGTTCAAGTAGTATTCGGAAAAGATATAAGTATATTGGAGTATCTTGTAACTTCATCTTTTAAACTTATATCTAGTAAATGATTATCTTATGCATGTCAAAGATTTTCAGAAAAACGTTGAGACAAGGGTAGATATATGAGATCACCTTGCAACGATATTTTTATAGAGTTATAAACTGGAGCCATGTGTGTATTATGCATGGCAGAGTATTCAAAGATTTTGAAAAGTATATATGTATATACTGAATATTTTGCGACTTGGTCGCGTTAAGATATCAGCTTGGTTCACTTCTTCTTGACCAAGACTTTCATGAGTACTGTGAGAATGCTCATATATTGTTAATTATTATACATATTATTTCGGTGGGCTTGTTGCTCACCCTTGCTTTCTTCTTTCATCACACAACATCAGATAGACAAGATGAACATGACCAAGCTCCCAATTCGCGAGCGGATAGGAAACATTCCGCAGTTTCCTATAGGCGTTGATGTCACTGTAGCTGAGGTAGGAACTACCAATAGGCTAGGCTTTCAACTTTTGATGTACCAGACTTATGTATCTTTATGAATTGTAATAATGGCAAAGAAATGTAAATTTATTCAGAAACCCTTTTAAGGTGTAATGGCATATAATTGTGGAATAAAATGACTTGTGTTATTTTTGGATATTCATCTCTGAGACTATAACTTGTGGTGTGTGTGTTTATTGTGGGGTCACAGTACGGAGTAGTTGATTGTTTATTAAGATTGGGTGTTATTAAGGGAAATGGAACTCGTGACAACCCGGATCCCCGACCCCGGATTTGGGGGTATTACAGAAATGGTATCAGAGCTAAGCGTTATAAACCTCAGAGATGAAGTGACGTTAAAATAATAAGTTCACTAAGATAAATAAGAACTCTTGCCAAGTTCATAGTCGGACTACCTAACGTAGTACTGACAGTTAACACCCTTATGGGAACCCTTATAAATATCGTGATAGAAGCGTAGTTCGTTATCGTATATAGTAGCGGGACTCCGAACCCTGAGGTTGAGGAGCAACAACGTGATGATGTTTTATTACTTATTGGAGATCAGATTGTGGATCCGATAGAGCGTCCTAACACAGGACCAGATGATGTTCATATTGAGGATGTAGCGGTTGAGGATGTTGTCCTAGAAGGGATTGTTGCTGAGGAGGATCCCGTGGGGGATCCTGAAAAGAATGAATAAAGGACCACTGAGGAATTGATAACCATGGTTAGGGCGACTACCAGAGGTAGGATTGGCCGGTCACTACCGGAGGTTCGTTCAAGTTTGTAAAGATAATAGCCCCTTTAACGCGGCTTACTCGTAAGACTGAGAAGGTTGAATGGACAGAGAAATGCGAGAACAGCTTTCAAAAACTGAAGCAAAGGTTGGTGACGGCTCCTATGTTGGCGTTGCCGGATGGAAAAGGAGATTTTATGATTTATAGTGACGCTTCGCATAAGGAATTAGGGTGCTTCTTATACAGCACATGAAGGTAATCGCGTACGCGTCAAGACATCTAAGGGAATATAAAATTCGATATCCCCACCCATGATCTTGGGCTCACGACAATAGTTTTGCCCTAAAGATTGAAGGCACTACTTGTATGGATAGGAGTGTGAGATTTACACAAACCATAAGAGCTCAAGTATATTTCCACGCAGAAAGAGCTCAACATGCGCCAGAGGAGGTGGTTAGAGCTAATCAAGGATTACGATTATGAGATTCTTTATCATCCAGGGAAAGCCAAAATGGTGGCTAATGCCCTTAGTATAAAG
This sequence comes from Apium graveolens, assembly GCF_009905375.1. Lineage (NCBI taxonomy): Eukaryota > Viridiplantae > Streptophyta > Magnoliopsida > Apiales > Apiaceae > Apium > Apium graveolens. The sequence continues at coordinate 236,488,621 of NC_133655.1, forward strand.
GAGAGACTCAAGATGAAAATGTCTTTAGGAGAGTTGATAAGAGATTTTGAGAAAATGGAAATAGAAGTGAAGGTAACTGGTGCCGGTACCGAAACGCTGTTTGAGATTGCAATATAGCCCGAATTATCGAAAAAGATTATATTGTGCCAAGAAAAAGTGATGAATGGAGGCAGAGAACCAATGACCGGAGAAGAGATTAATACCTAGAAAGATGATGAGGGAATATTGAGGTATCCCTACAGAATTTGGGTTCCAATTGTTCAAGAGCTTAAGGACTGGATCTTAGATGAAAGTCATAGTTCGAGGAATAAGATTTAGGGCAAACCCTGAATGTGATAGTCAGGAAGGATGCCATCAAGATAGAAGGAACCCATAACATAATGAAGTGGAAAATTAGGATTTAAAACATGAAGGATGACCCCGATTATAGGGAGGAGAAGGGAATGTTCAGACTAAGGAAACAGAAGTCGGGCAAGATAAGGAGACCCGAGACGGTACTCCTATACGGAAATTCATGGACCTGTCTAAACAAAACTTAAACTTTTATTCCCAACCACCACCCTGAGAAAACAATGTAGTGGGAAATTCTTTCAGGACCTTTAAGTCGCTAAGCTCTCAGAGTTCCAAGGAACAGGTTCACCCAGTCGAGGCAAGGGTCTGGCTAAAGGAAATATAGGAATCATTTGAGATTCTAAATGATGGACGAATCACAAAAGTCTATTTTTGTCCTTACCCTCCTAAGAGAGAGGCCACCCGCTGGTGAAAGTCCAAGAAAGGCATGGAGCCAGAGGTTATAATAAACTAATTAATGTTTAGTCAATTATATTCAGGAAACTACTTCCCAAGGTTATGGAGATAGTGTAAAAGCTTTAGAGCCGAAACAAAGGCGGACGAGTATGATGAAATATGAATCTAAGTTGTAAAAGTTGTCAAGATTCGTTCTGAGGACAAGAATCCCAGAACGACGTGATGTTTGAAGTAAATGATTAGTGGGTTCAAAAAATGATTGTAAGAGAAAAGAAAATAAATAAAAAGAAACTGAAGTGGAAAGGAATATAAAGGCAATAGAGTTTGAGGAATGATAGGGGAGTTGGGTATGAGGAAACCCTGAAGACTCATAGTAATAGAAATAGAAAGGTATGTAATCATCATGATGAGGGTAATTCACCATGAGATAAAGTTGATGGTTGAAGGCATAAGAGATATATATATTTTATCCCCTTTAAGTTGGGAGGATTCGAGGAAACCTTGAGATAGTTCGAAGGATAAATAATGAGACGCGGATAGACTGAGGAGATAAGGAAGTAAGAAATTAGGAAAATTGGATGAAGGAAGTGACCTTCAAGAATGTGAAGTGTAAGACCTGTGGCTTGATACCCAGAAAGGGAGACGCCAGGTATAAAAGATATCCCGACATTGAGATGACTGTTGAGATAAACAACAAAAGTAAATGAGGAATTATTAAGAAGAAGTTCACGTTGAACACGACCAATATCTGCCTGAACATCCCTGTTGTCATTACCAAATTAGGAAAGAAAAACGGGTAACCATTGTTATCTTTTGAAGGCCATATGGGTTGACCTCATTTTGAGTACATATGTTATTGTAAAATTAGGCATATACTATCGAGGTGGGAATGACTGAATAAGATACCCTTATCAGGGATATATGACTTGATTTATCCATGGAAGGATGCATGTACCTTGTTAAAGGTAGAATTAAGGATATAACATCGGTAACTTAAAATGAATCCTAGGGGAATGCATAAAGGTTGGCATTTCCCCTTAATAGGGATAGTATGAGTTTTGACAGTAAGAATTTGAAAGGATTAAGGTAACAACAATCTTTAAGGATCAGTGGAGAAATTTTTCAGAAGTATATAGACAATGATTCTGGTATTAGTAAATGGTATCTTGATATGCCCTGTGCCTAGGGTGTACCTGATGAAGGATTTAAGGATAACCTTAGAGGTTTTACAAGGAGAAAGGTAATATTCAAAGTTCTCAAGAATAGAAATTTTGATGAAGGAAATATGACGTAATTATAATAATGCCAGGTGGGGCATGTGTTGAACCATAAGAAAGTATAGATCGATCCAATGAGGGTCGAGATTGGTGAAAACAAGAAGGACCCAAGATAAGAGACGTCCTAAGTATGATCGAGAGTCAGTCGTGGCAATGTTCACATCTAACGACTAAGGCAATGACTTATAGAAAAATGGTGATTTTTTTTTCTTTTTCTCACTAAGACTTAAGAAAAGCATCTTCACACAAGCAGTGATTGGAAATGAGGTAGAAAATTTAGTTGGAGATCGTTCAAACGACATTGATTGTAAGGAAATTTTACTATCAGGAAAGGCCAAAGAGGTGGCCGACACTTTAAATGTAAGAGAGCAATTATAGGCGCTCGTGCCAGAGGAATACAGTGATGATGGTTGAAGCCGTAAAGGTTGTATTATGGTTTGGAAGATTGATATTCCTTCTGATGACTGTGCAATACCCAACCGTAGTAGTAGTTTGGTAAAGGTTTAATTCGTATAATCGCCATGAGCGGGCTATCTATCTTAGAAGGTACTATCTTGAGATAAGCCAGGACCATGTTACGAAATGACTAAATGAACCTTTGAGATGCATGTCTCCCAATAAAGACATATGATTAAGAATGGTATTAACCTGCTATCGTTGCCTTCATTGAAACTCTTCTGCAATTTTATCTGCTTCATGTCATATGTACGTCAAGTTCAGGAGTGTTCTTCATGAATCATGAACGGTGATCATGTTACCTCCTTAGAAGAATTTGATACGATATGTATGGACTCCGTATGGTTAGCTATTAAGACTTCATGGAAAACGAATGACTACAGTAGGTCAACGGTGGACCACAGTAATACAGGAATGATTCTACGAGTAATGAGCCGATTACTTACAACCGTGAGAGTTGTATTGGAATGGATGTTGAGATTGAGTACCACTAATCGGGTCGTGGTAGTGTATAAGTTATCATTAATAGACTAATTAAGTAGAGTATCTACCTATTGAATATTTATTCCCTCTTATGAAAAGAGAGTCGTGTTACTATATGAGGAAGGTTGCGGTGCAAGCATAGAATTCTAGTAACGATGATGTCTAGAATGAAATCCCAGATTCGATTTTCGATGTCGAGGGAGTTTCAAAGGTGATTGTGTATAAGCTCGAGCAAGAGTATGGCTCCATAGAATGATGGACAGAATATCAAAAATATTTAGGCATGTGAAATATGATGTTATAATACCTGATGTTGATATATATACGTATATGTTTTGTTCTCCTATGATAAACCTCTATAGTTCAGAGGTAGATTCCAAGCCAGATATTTTGTGGCAGTATATTTTATATATATATACAATTCTCTTCAATTCGTTCTTTTCTCTCCTTTTCATTTCATATAAGCTGAGAAGAACAACCCTTCCAAAAGGGGAGGTATTGCCGAATGACTATCTATCTGTGTGATAGAAGCCTAGTAAGATACCATCTATTATTTAATTGCTTGTCAAGTACTAAAGGCTGGCCACCTTCTGTACTAACTATGCAATGTAACAATGTTCATGATCATAGTGATCTCTCAATAAATTCTTTTACTTCTATATGAAGGACCAAGCTTTCGAAGATGGAGGCAGCTAGAGATGAAGTGGTACCAAGTACGGTGGTATTCCGAATCTAACACGTTCGTGATACTAAGGTTGACGTGATTATTTAGAGGTTATAAAACTCTAGCGAGTAAAGATATATCTAGAATATTATCTAGTATGGAAGATAGTAACGATTACGAACTGGAAAAGAATGGGTATTGAGAAGCAAAAGCTATAGTGCTAGAAGCTATGATGAGAGTCTGTGCAATAGACTTGAAAGAATTTGGAATGATCACTTAACGCGGATTGAGTTTTCTTACGATAATAAATCGTATGTCAGTATCGAGATATCGCCTTATGAGATCCTTGAGGGAACACAATGTCGATCTCCCTTATGTTAGGATAATATTGCAGAGCGCAAGATACTCGGACCCGCAGTAGTCCAAAGGACCAAGGATATAATAGATCTAATCAGAGGACGGCTGGTAGTAGCCCAAAATGAATATAAGAAGTATGTTGATTTGACACGAAAGGACAAAGAATAGGAAGTAGGGGACGTAGTGCTGTTATAGGTATTCCCTTGGAAAGGATGAATGAGGTTCGGAAAGAAAGGAAAGCTAAGCCCACGAAATTTTTGGACCCTTTGAGGTATTAAGACATATTGGGAAGTTAGCATATGAGCTAGCCCTACCCCCGAACATGTAGCAAGTTCATAACGTGTTCCATGTATCAATGTTAAGAAAGTGTAATTCGGATGCCAGACAAATAGGGGCATATGAGCGCATAGACATGCAACCAGACGTAACCTACATGGAGCAACTAGGAAGGGTTATAGATCAAAAATGGACAAGTGCTTAGGAGAAGGGTTATCAAACTAGTCAGAGTTGGATGGTAGAACCACAATATGGGAAAATTATGTGAGAGTTAGAAAGTGCAATGCTAAGAGAGTATCCCTATTCATTTTCTATCTGATTCCGGGACGGAATCCTTTTAAGGAGGGGAGACTGTAATAACCCCAAATTTTGGAATTTTTGAAACCCTTATGAATAGTGTTTTGCTGATTATGCTGAATAAGAAAACTTTTCATACCACACTATGTAGGGGTTCTTTTATTGATCTTCTGAGATCTTATTATTACTCTATATGGTATATAAATGTATGTAAAGATCGTCAGAATCCAAATTCGAACACTTTGATTTTTCCCGGAAATCTACCAGATATCGAAAGAATTGAGTATAAGGTGACAGGATAAAAATGATTTAAATTCAAGGATTTTAAGAGGGGATCATAAAAAGGAATATAAAATATTGAGAAAGGTTTAGGGAAACCCAAGTAATAAAATCCTGGATATGATCCCTCAAACGCCGAACGAGAACGAAAGTTAAGCGAACCGTAAAACAAATAAGCGACCAAGAGACAAGATTGTACAAGAAGCCAAGGATTGTGACATCATCAAACCACAAGGAAGAGACATGTGGCAATTGGATGACATAAGAATGATGACCTAAGCATGACAAAAAGAAGTGTGTTGTTTGTTGATTATGAGCCATTCATTTTTTACCATGGTAAATCCTCAAAATTAGCCAAGCCATAAACAAAGAAACAAAACAAAAAAATCATAACAAAAACTTGACTTTTCATTTTAAAGAAGCAAGCTCTCGGCCAAAACCAGTGCAGCAACTTTAAACTACCATATCTCCTTCAATACTCACTCAAATAGTATGTTCTATAGCTCTTTGGAAAGGTATTGAGATGGCCCACAACTCTTATTCATAAGTCTCATCCAAATAAGCATGGTACGACCCTCGTTTTGACAGTTCTTTCAATCTGACTGTTAGAAACTTCAAAACCTAACTTTGTGTTCTTGATTTCTTTGGAAAGATCAAGCTTGTAGGAGGTTAGATTAAGGCTCCCTAAGGCTTCCTAGCAACTTAACACCTACCAAGGAAGGTATCAACTTCAAACCCTAGCTTTGATTTTATGATTCCATTAATTTTATTGAAGCATTGTTAGTATTAAGGTTTGATCTTTGATTACAAGTAGTTTTGGTGGATTTGTATTGGTTTTGAATATAGGGTCTTTAACTGGTTGGATAAATTGGTAAAACATGGAGTTGGGGACTGAGTTTGTAGTATGATGGTTGAATATTGTTGTATTGGTGGTTGTGAGTGAATTGATGATAATTTAGAGTGTTAATTAAATTGGAAATCGTGTAAACATAAATGTCATAATGCCCGATTTTCCTTAACTGTTCTGTTCTTAACTTTAGGACCCGTGACCCCACTGAAAGATTCTAACCTTTGCCATGTTTAGGTAGTTCATGTTTCGAGCTTCATTTTGATATGTGGTTCGTTTGAATCCGATGTACGGTTTAGGAGAAATGACCGTTTTAAGTAACGGCGTTTCACGAACGAACCATTACCACTCGCCTTACTTTGAAACATTGGTTAAAGACCTTAAATGACTAATTAGAGTATGAAACATTTATGTAAAGTGGATTAGGCAGTTGGTAAGGTTCTCGTGAAAGAATCGCCTTAAAACTCTTAATGGTTAATTTATTAAAAATGGTGGAGACGAGGGTACTCGAGCGACTTAAGAGAATCGTTGAGCGCAAAGCGAGCGTTAGAGTCTAATTGGTTAAAGTATAGATTCATAAGCGACTTTGGTTTAATTCCAACTTATATGTTGTTTATAGGTTACCAGACTCGTCCCAAGCCATTTATCACCCACAGTCACTCAGGCAAGTTTTCTACCCGTTATACTGTTGTTGTGATATATACATATGTATATGCATTATCTTATGATAGATGCATGATGGTTAATTAGCAAATCTTGTGATATATTGGAGCATGTGATATGGTATATATGCATGTCTATTTCGTAATCATGATATATATCTGTTGATTCAAATGCTTATTAGTTGCATAATACATATGCTAGAGATAAGCAGTAGTTGCGTATACCCTTAGTATAGGGGACCCAAAGGTGGACATTTTCTAAAACCGGGAGTCAATGTTCCCGAGTATATTATATATATATATATATATATTTATATATATATAGTTATAGTTTTCAAAACTATTAATCGAATAAGGTTTATTCGATAACTTTATTTTTATTAATGAATATTATTTTGAATATTCATTCGAGGACATATGACTCCGTTTATTTTATTAATAAATATTATTTTGAATATTCATTCGAGGACATATGACTCCGTTTATTTCATTTAATGAATATTATTTTGAATATTCATTCGAGGACTTATGACTCCGATTATTTACTAATTAATATTCTTTATTTTATTGAAGAATAATGTGTCGATAATCAAACTTATTTTTGATTATTCAAATAAAGATCGTACTTTCGTATAAGTATATCTTTGGTTATTTATTATTCATTTCAAGTATGAGTTTTAAAACTTCTACTTCAATTATTTTTATAAAGATTATTCTTTATGGGAATATTATTTAAATAATAATATTCAGATATTTTTTAATATATTGGGACTGATTTATTTTATTAAATCAGCATTACTCCAAATATTCTTAAAAATGTTTTCGAGTCTTCAAAATGATTTTTAAAGGTTAGGGCGGATCCCAAAACTCATTTTTATATTTAAGATCCTCCTTTCGAAGGGGATTTAAATACTCGCTCAAAACCTAAGGGATCCGGCTCTGTGGTGTGTTTTATATTCGTAACAAGGTTGCTGTTTTGATAAAATAGTTTTTGATTACTTACCCAACACTCGAGAAGTAAAATTCTTAGAACAAGTTAATCCATTAACAGGCACCGCCTGGGAAATATCGGTGAGTTTTCCTTTCCAACTAGATACGACTTCTTGGTGGAGCTGTATCAACAAGTTTCTACTTGGGGAAAGGGGGGACAAGCTTTACGTTTCAGAGTCATGGATTTCATCTGAACTAGGAGTGGCGTACGTGGCCGAGTGGCGCCGGCCCAGCCTTATTATATTGGCCCAAATGGCCTGGAAGTTCCGCTAAGACGGTCCATTCCTTAGGAGTCCAGTGTTCGGTTGACAAGTAAATCCGACAGGTTCTCCTCTACATGTAGAAAATGGTGGGGTTGCACTACTACGACTGATCATCGTAAATGGTCTTCCTGGCACGGCAAACTCCCGTAATGAGTTCATCATCCAATTGGATATTTCTGCAACACTACCCAGAGCACTTCGATAGAAAGGCTACGGTTGGGCGATTGTTGAGTGTTTGCAGGGTCAAACTTTCAAAATGATGTTTGTATCAAATGAAGTATCTCGTAACTTCATTTTATTTTGATGATATTTTAAAGATTGATTCTATACAAGTTTTGTCTTGTAGGTTAATCTATGGGACGAACTAATTATAACTTGAATGGTGGTAGTTCAAGTACTATTCGGAAAAGATATAAGTATTTTGGAGTATCTTGTAACTTCATCTTTTAAACTTATATCTAGTAAATGATTATCTTATGCATGTCAAAGATTTTCAGAAAAACGTTGAGACAAGGGTAGATATATGAGATCACCTTGCAACGATATTTTAATAGAGTTATGAACTGGAGCCATGTGTGTATTATGCATGGAAGAGTATTCAAAGATTTTGAAAAGTATATATGTATATACTGAATATTTTGCGACTTGGTCGCGTTAAGATATCAGCTTGGTTCACTTCTTCTTGACCAAGACTTTCATGAGTACTGTGAGAATGCTCATATATTGTTAATTATTATACATATTATTTTGGTGGGCTTGTTGCTCACCCTTGCTTTCTTCTTTCATCACACACCATCAAATAGATGAACAGGACCAAGCTCCCAATTCGCGAGTGGATAGGAAACATTCCGCAGTTTCCTATAGGCGTTGATGTCGCTGTAGCTGAGGTAGGAACTACCAATAGGCTAGGCTTTCAACTTTTGATGTACCAGACTTATGTATCTTTATGAATTGTAATAATGGCAAAGAAATGTAAATTTATTCAGAAACCCTTTTAAGGTGTAATGGCATATAATTGTGGAATAAAATGACTTGTGTTATTTTTGGATATTCATCTCTGAGACTATAACTTGTGGTGTGTGTATTTATTGTGGGGTCACAGTACGGAGTAGTTGATTGTTTATTAAGATTGGGTGTTATTAAGGGAAATGGAACTCGTGACAACCCGGATCCCCGACCCCGGATTTGGGGGTATTACAGTTAGATAGAGTAGAGAGCCAATCATACCTCTGTAATCAGTAATATCTACTGATTTACCAGTATCCTTATCCAGTTTTTTTACAGTGGCCATGGGAGTGGATGCACTTGAATAATCTTGCATTCCAAATTTCTTCAGCAAATTTCTGGTGTACTTGGTTTGACAAATAAAAGTGCCTTCTTCATTCTGCTTGACTTGAAGGCCCAGAAAATAGCTAAGTTCCCCCATCATACTCATTTGATATCTTGACTGCATCAGTTTGGAAAACTTCTTGCAAAGTCTGTCATTTATAGAACCAAAGATGATATCATCAACATATATCTGAACCAGAAGTAAGTCCTTTTCATGGTTGAGGTAGAACAGTGTTTTATCTATAGTTCCTCTGTTAAATCCACTTTCCAGAAGAAACTGAGCTAAAGTCTCATACCATGCTCTTGGAGCTTGCTTAAGGCCATAAAGTGTTTTATCAAGCCTGTAGACATGATTAAGATATTTGGGATCTACAAAGCCTGGAGGTTGTTCAACATATACTTTCTCCTCCAATTCTCCATTGAGAAAAGCACTTTTCACATCCATTTGAAAGACAGTAAACTTTTTGTGAGCAGCATAAGCCAGAAATACCCTTATGGCTTCCAATCTAGCAATTGGTGCAAATGTTTCATCATAATCAATTCCCTCATGTTGAGAATATCCTTTTGCAACCAACCTTGCCTTATTCCTTGTAATTATGCCATCACTATCAGTTTTGTTTCTGAATACCCACTTTGTACCAACAACAAATCTGTTCTTTGGTCTTGGCACTAGGGTCCAGACTTTGTTTCTTTCAAATTCATTTAACTCTTCCTGCATTGCTTGCACCCAATCAGCATTTTGAAGAGCTTCTTCCACTTTCTTTGGTTCAGTCTGAGAGAGAAATGAATTGTAAAGACATTCACTTGAAGTAGTTGTTCTAGTTCTGACACCTGCATCAGGATTTCCAATTATTAAGTCAGATGTATGTGATTTAGTCCACTTCCTTGCAGATGGAAGGTTTTCTCTAGAACTGGATGCTCCCCCGTGATCCATGCTATCTTCATCAACATTTTCTGATGCTCCCCCTGAAACTATGCTCTCTGAGTTGGATTCTTCAGAATTTAAGTTTTCAGAATTATCAGAACTTGGCTTATCAGAGCTTAACGAATCAGAACTTGAAGAGCCAGATTTATGTTCTGATGCTTCTTGAGATGTGGTTGTATCTTGAGTATGCTCCCCCTGCATAGGTGCATCTTCCTTTGGCGTAGTCACCACAGTTTTAATAACATCAGAGTTTAATCCATCAGAGTTTGCAGTATCAGAATTTAGACTGTCAGGATTTTCAGTATCATAATTTAAGTCTTCATTTTCAAATCTCAGCTGATCATGATCATTGAAATCTTCAAGTCCAGTAATCTTCTTATCATCAAAAGAGACATTGATAGATTCCATGACCACTCTTGTTCTCAAGTTATAGACTCTGAAGGCTTTTGTGGAAAGTGGATATCTAACAAAGATTCCTTCATCAGCTTTTAGATCAAATTTGGATAGCTGTTCAGGATGAGTCTTAAGAACAAAATACTTGCATCCAAATACGTGAAAATACTTCAGATTTGGCTTCTTTTTCTTCACCATCTCATATGGTGTCTTTCCATGCTTGTTAATTAGTGTAGCATTTTGAGTAAAACAAGCAGTCTACACAGCTTCAGCCCATAAATAGGTTGGAAGCTTTGCTTCATCAAGCAATGTATGTGAAGCTTCAATGAGAGTTCTATTCTTTCTTTCAACAACTCCATTTTGCTCTGGAGTTCCAGGAGCAGAAAATTCCTGCTTGATTCCATGGTTTTTGCAGAACTCTTCCATTATCAAATTCTTGAACTCAGTACCATTATCACTTCTTATTATTTTCACAGAATCTTTGACCAATTTATCCAGTTGCCTAACATGATCAATCAAGTTAGATACAGTTTCACTTTTTGTGTGCAAGAAATACACCCATGTGTATTTGATGAACTCATCCACTATGCCATAGCATATTTCTTCTTTGTAATAGACATGACATTTACTGGACCAAATAGATCAACATGTAGTAGGTGATAAGGCTCAAGAATTGATGATTCAGTCTTGCTCTTGAATGAGGATTTCCTTTGTTTATCCTTCTAACAAGAATCACAAAGGCCATCAGGAGCAAATACTGACTTTGGCAGTCCTCTCATAAGATCTTTCTTGACTAGTTCATTTATATTGTTGAAATTTAAATGAGAGAGTTTCTTGTGCCAATTCCAGCTTTCTTCAAATGATGCTCTACTTATCAGACAGATTGCAGAACCATCAGTACTTGTTGAAAGCTTGGCTTCATAAATGTTACCACACCTGTATCCTTTCAGAACAACTTTGCCTGTAGATTTACTTACAACTTCACAGTGTTCTTCAAAGAAATCCATATGATAACCTCTGTCACAGATTTGACTAATACTCAGCAGATTGTGTTTAAGTCCTGAGACCAGAGCTACTTCTTTTATGATGACATTCCCAAGATTGATATTGCCATATCCCAATGTTTTTCCAATGTTGCCATTTCCATAAGAAACACTTGGGCCAGCCTTCTCCACAAAGTCTGATAGCAGGGCTTTATTTCCAGTCATATGTCATGAACATCCACTGTCCAGAACTAGGATGTTTTTCCTGTTGCCCTGCAATCACAAAGACCACTAATAATTAGTTTTAAGGACCGAGATTTGCTTGGATCCTTTGGCCTTATTAAGTTTGTTAACATTTGCAGTGGATTTAGCATCAGAGTTTATGTTAACATTTTTCTTATCAGAATTTACACTATCAGACTTTGAATCAGAACTTACACTAGAAGGAACATTGCTAACTTTCTTTAAAGAAGGTTTTATTTGATAATAATCATAGTACAGACTATGATATTCCTTATAAGTATAAATGGAATGCCATAAACTACCACAATGAAAACAAGGATTTTGTGGCTAATATCTAACAGACTGACTCTTAACTCCTGACTTTGAAGGTAAGGAGTTTATGTTCTTATTCTTCCTGCAAAAAGAAGCCAGATGGTTAGAACTTCCACAGTTATGACATGTTTTTCTTGGAGCATCAGGAACAGGCTTATAATCATTGCTTTTATTCACACCTTCCTTTCCATTCCTATTTTTCCTAGGTGATTTTACCTTGTTTGCATTCTTAACATCTTTCAGCTTATGCTTAAGCTGCTTCTTTGTCATTAAGCCTATGTTTACTTCAGTTGTCTTTTCCTGTTTTTGTTTGTCAGAAGTTAATTCCTTTTTAACTTCTGATTTCTCAGTATCAGACTTTACAGCTACAAACTTAACATGTTTTAACTTTGGCTTTTGTTTAACAACTATAGGCTTAATATCTACAGTTCCTTTATCATTCTTATCCTCTCCATAACCTAAGCCCTCTTTCCAGTTTTCACTACTTAACAAATTCTGAGTTGTTCTGCCAGAGTTAGTCCAAGTCCTGATAATCTCTCTTTCCTTTTCTAACTCAGCTTTTAGAGATTCATTCATTTTAAGCACTTCATTTCTAACATAGAAAGCATCATCTCTATCTTTCCGAGTTTGATGGAACATGACTAACTCTTTTTCTAAATAATCATTCCTCTTTTTGCAAACAAGATTTTCAGAAGTTAATCTTTCATATGTTAAAGTTTGATCTCTATAGCTAATGAACATGGTTTTAAGATATCTTCTCAACTCATTAATATCATCAGTATGAAAGGCATAAGTAGTTTGAGGTACCTTTTGTTGGGAACCACGGACTTAGGGTCTTACTACATTTTACGATAAAGATTACGAAAAGAGGATTACCTTGTTAATGGTTGATTCCACGCTCTTCTATTGTATTCCCAAATTCCCTTGAGCGAAGTGTGGCCTCCGTCTTCTCAAGTTATCCTCTCTTCTTGCTCCTTGGTGGCTACAATATGTTTTCACACAATTCCAAGCAAGAAGAGAATAAGAATATATATAGGCTACAATAGGGACCATGGATAATTTGGTTGGGCCTTCTAATTACATCTTGAGCCTAGCCCAATGTAATTAAATATTAATTCAATCCACTAAAGAATTAATATTTGCACTACCTTTCCTAATACCGTAATTTAATTAATTCGGTTCCAATATTATTTGCTTTTTAAATTCCCCATGTTTAAAATATCATATGTCCATTAATTAAATAAATTACTGATAATTTATTTAATTAATATCTTTTATCCTTGATCATCCACTCAACCTTTATTTAATTATGCCAGAATAAATTCCACCTGCAGGGTTTCACATAATTAAATCTTTTTGAGCTTTCAAGGGGACATCATTAACCCGAATATTATCAGGACATGGATTCCTTCAATAAATAATATCCACCATGTATATAATTCCATCACCCAAAATATAATGATATAATTCAAAAGAATTATTTCATATATAAATCAAAGCATGTAAATAATATACACGTGTCAATTACTATTTCCGGATTAAGAACCTAAGCATTAATAATAACATAGATACTTAGTTCTCCTTCTTAATCAGTATTAAGGGAACAATTCTAAATTTGATCCTGTTCAATATACACAAAGTATACTAGTATTATTTATTAGTCAATATAAACTAATCTAAATAATACTACAGCCATACCAGTGGATTGTCCAACACCACCTGTGTTGTGAATCTTATTATATTATATAACCGTATTTAACAATCTAATATTCTGTATCCCATTTGATACTAGATTGTTCACAATATATAATATTAGACAACATGTAAACATTCAAATGATTCTCAAATAAACTGACCAGAAATAAATGTACATACTTCAAATAAATATTTTCAGTATATACTAACAATCTCCCACTTATACTCAAAATATTCTATGTGTACATCAGTATTTATTTAATCCACTATTACATAAAAATCTATGTGTCCATCCATCTGACTCCTATCGCTTCCACATGCTTGTCAAAAACCTTGGTTGGCAAGCTCTTTGTGAAAGGATCTGCTCGGTTGTCTTCTGATGATATGTGAGCCACAACTATATCCCCTCACTTTATGATTCCTCGTATGAGATGATACTTACGTTCAATATGTTTAGCTGCTTTGTGGTCTTGCGGTTCCTTTGAATTTGCCACAGCACCAGTGTTATCACAATACACCGTCAAGCTCCTAGGCAAATTAGGTACCACATCTAAGTCCAAAAGGAAGTTCCTGAACCATACAACCTCCTTGGCAGCCTCAGAGGCCGCCACGTACTCGGCCTCCATGGTGGAGTCTGCAATGCATTTCTACTTTACACTCCTCCATATAACGGCTCCACCTCCCAAAGTAAAAACATATCCCGAGGTTGATTTCCTCTTATCCCTATCTGATTGGAAATCTGAATCAGTATATCCCAAAGGAAATAGATTTGAGGCCTTGTAAATTAACATATACTCCTTAGTCCTTCTCAGGTACTTGAGTATAGTTTTTACTGCACTCCAATGTTCCTGACCTGGGTTCGACTGATATCTACTAACCATGCCTACAGCAAAGCAGATGTCAGGCCTCGTACATAACATAGCATACATTAAGCTTCCACATGCTGAAGCATAAGGAACTGCTTTCATGCTCTCTATATCCTTAGGTGTCGAAGGACACTGCTTCTTAGATAGAGCAACTCCATGCTTAAAAGGTAAAAAACCTTTCTTGGAGTTCTGCATGTTAAAACGAGCTAATACTTCATCAATGTAGGGCTCTTGAGATAAAGCCAACATCCTTTTCTTGCGATCCCTTATAACTTTGATCCCAAGGATGTATGCCGCTTCACCTAAGTCCTTCATGTCAAATTGTTTGAACAACCATACCTTTACTGATGACAACATCACAACATTGTTTCCAATGAGTAAAATATCATCTACATATAGTACTAGAAAAACCACTACATTACCTTCACTTCTCTTATACACGCACGATTCGCTTGGACTTTGATCAAATCCATATGACTGGACTGCCTGATCAAAACGAATATTCCAGTCTCTAGAAGCTTGTTTAAGTCCATAAATAGACCTCTTAAGCTTACATACCAGATGCTCTTGGCCTTCCTTAATGAATCCTTTTGGTTGCTGCATATAGATGGTTTCTTCAAGACTTCCATTAAGAAAAGCTGTCTTGACATCCATTTGCCAAATCTCATAATCGAGATGAGCTATTATAGATAAAAGAATATGGATTGACTTAAGCATGACTACCGGTCAAAAGGTTTCCTCATAATCGATACCTTCTTTCTGAGTATACCCTTTCGCAATAAGTCTTGCTTTCCAGGCTTTCACCTTTTTATCTAATCCCCTCTTTTTCTTGTATATCCACTTACATCCAATAGGTTTTATACCTTTGGGTGGTTCCACGAGCTCCCAGACCTGATTAGAATACATTGATTCTATCTCAGATTCCATCGCCTTTTGCCAAAGATCTGCATCTTTGTCTTGTACTGCCTCTTCGTATGTACGGGGATCATCATCATGTTCACCAGGGACCAAGTCTGAAGACTCTCCCAAAAATATGAATCTATCAGGCTGTTGAACAACCCTCCCACTATGACGAGGCACTGGTGCGGTATTAGTGACAGGTTGTACATTATGTTGTGTTGTTCTACTTGTACTACAGCTTCATGGGTATTATTTGTCCCTCCCACTAGTTCCTCTAAAACGACACTACTCATGGGTTTGTGATTCATTATATAGTCCTCCTCCAAAAATCTTGCATTGGTGCTAACAATGACATCCCGATTCTTCGGACTATAAAATAAATATCCTTTCGTTCCCATGGGGTAGCCTATAAATAACCTTACTTCTATACGAGATTCTAACTTAGCCGCGTTCTTGTTCAGCATATGTGCTGGACAACCCCATATTCGAATATGTCTTAGACTCGGTTTATCCTCGGTCCACAATTCTAAGGGGGTTTTAGGAACCGACTTAGAAGGTACTAAGTTCAGAAGATAAATTGCTGTCTCTAAGGCATGTCCCCAAAACGACTTGGGTAAATCCGAATAACTCATCATCGATCTAACACTCTCTAAAAGAGTCCGGTTCCTTCTCTCTGCTACACCATTCTGCTGGGATGTGCCTGGTGCAGTTAACTGGGATTCTATCCCATTTTCTGATAAATATTCCCTAAATTCTCCAAGCAAGTATTCGCCACCATGATCTGATTGTAGTGACTTGATACTTTTATTAAGTCGCTTCTCCGTTTTAGCTTTGTACTCTTTGAACTTATCAAAGCACTTAGACTTACGGTGCAACAAATAAACGTACCCATATCTAGAATAACCATCAATGAAAGTGACGAAATATTCATAACCACCTCTTGCTTGGATATTCATGGGTCCACATAAATCAGAGTGAACCAATTCTAACAGTTGTTTGGCTCTATTCCCTTTCCTTGAAAGGCCTATTAGTCATTTTACCTTCCAAGCAGGATTCACAAACTGGAAATGGCTCCACTGCCAATGAGCTTAAAGGCCCGTCTACTACCAGTCTTTGAATCCTCCTCAAGTTAATATGACCTAATCTCAAGTGCCAAAGATATGTTTGGTTCAAACTAGAAGGTTCCTTTCTTTTAGTAGAGTTAGAAGATTTTTTGTTCAATTCCCTAAATTGCAGTTTCAGTGCAGGTTGACTAGGATTAATTATATACAAATTGTCTTGCAATGTACCAGAACATATAATTCGTTTATTCATCATAATAGAAACATTACGATCCAAACAAACATTATAACCATCCAAAGCAAGTTTAGAAACCGAAATTAAATTCCTTCTAAAAGAAGGTACATAAAGACAATTGTTCAAAACCAAAATCCTATCAGAACCAAAAGATAAATGAATAACTCCTACTGCAACTACTGCTACTTTCGTAGCATCTCCCATGAACACGTATATCTCACCATCTCTAAGCATTCTGGATAGTTGGAACCCCTGCATAGAATTACAAACATGATCAGTGGCTCCTGTATCTACACACCAAGTGCTCGTAGATATAGCCGCTATAAATGTTTCTGTAACTAGAGAAAGAGACATACCAGTATTGTTTGTCTTCTTAGGAAGAGGACAATCCTGTTTCCAGTGACCTGACTGTTTGCATCTGAAGCACTTTCCCTTAGGCTTTTTCACACCACCCTGAACTCCCACTGCCTTCACAGCTTTCTGTGTCTGAGCCTTTTTCTTCTTCATAATACCTTTCGGCTTAGAGGAAGAACCTTTCTCAGCCACATTCACTTGAACACTCTGCCGAAATAATCCTTCAGCTGCCTGAAGTTCTGTCAGTAGTTCCGCGAGACTATACCGCCTCTTGTTCATGTTGTAATTCAAGCGAAACTGCTCAAAACTCTTGGACAAGCTCATAAGGATAATGTCAATCTGGGTTTCCCCATCAAGTTCAACACCAAGGATCTCTATCTCATTCAGATGAGACATCATCTTGAGAACATGATCCCTTACAGGTGTGCCTTCAGCCATCTGAGTGTTCATTAAAGCCTTCATGGCTACTTGCCTAGCAGCCCTATTCTGATCTCCAAAAAGTTCCTTGAGATTAAAGAGCATATCTGAAGCAGTGGCCATAAACTGATGCTGATGCTACAAAACACCCGACATTGCTCCCAGAATGTAACATCGCGACATTTCATCAGCCTTAATCCAGCGTTTATAATACTCTTTCTCGTCTTCAGGAGCATCAACAGCAGGCTGTTCAGGCTTGGGTTCATAAGTGCAAAACTTGTACTCCTCAGCAGTCAACACAATGTCCAAATTTCGTTTCCATTCAATATAGTTAGGTCCGGTAAGTTTGTTATCCTTAAGTATGGTGAATAGTGGATTAAAACCCATTTTATCCTGAGAATCATGCATAAAAACATCACATAAATAAAGGTGCATTAATTATTAAGATTTATTGATTCCTCTAACAATTATTAAAATTTAATGCACTAACATATAAACACCATAAGCTTCTGGTACGCCACGATGTGTGACATGTATAACACCTAATTTTGTTTAAATGTTACTTCGGTCCTATTACTAAACAATATGCCACGTTGGGGTGGACTATATTATTTTTCATAGCTAAGTGTATACCATCATCAAATCTTAAATTATTCGAAATCTATGGAACTTGGTACGCCACGATGGGTGGCGTGTATACCTTCCAATATTCGTAATTTTGCCTTGAATAGAATACTTCAATTCAATATTCATCAATGGTTTGATTTCCAGGTAGTGGAGGAGTCACATCGGTCTCGCTTAAAACCCACAGCCTTACAAGTTCGATGAACCCGTTTTTGACAAAATCGCCCCAAATCAGAAATAAAGAAAATCCGTATTTATTCCTTTCAAAATTTATTAATTTAAGAAGTTTGTTCTAGTAATTTTTATAACATTCTAGACACCATAAATTACATGCCACGATGGGTGACGTATATATAATTTATATTCGTCTTTATGTTAAATTACCTACAACCAATAATGGAGACCATGGGATTTAATTTCATATTAATTCCCTCTCCCACTTAGAATTTTTTTTATTAAAATTGAGGAATTTTAAAATTAAATGGGGCCCTATGTTGTTATAATTATGTCTAATCATGCATTCAAAATACACACATAATTTTAGCAACATATAACATTTAATTAAAGCAATAAATAAAATTTATGTCCATGTCGTCCTAATTAAGTTAAACATGCAATTTTAAAAGAATTACACACATAATTAACGACACACTTAATCAATAAATTAAAGCAATAATTAAAATTTAATGGAAAAAATTAAAATAAATTTTCCACTATTATGGCCCTTGAAAAAAATCCAGCTCTCAAAAAAAATCTGCCCCAAGCGCGCCCCGACGCCCCCAGCAGCCCCAGCAGTCCCAGCTGCCGCAGCAGCCCCAGCAGTCCCAGCTGCCGCAGCGGCCCCAGCAGCCCCAGCTGCCGTAGCGGCCGCAGCGCGCGCACCTGTTGCTTTTCTGTGAGTTTTGTTTTGATTTTGTTCGATCCAAACATCAACAGCAGCCCCTTGTAATCGCACAGCAGAACAAAAAACTACCGGAATTGATTTTTGATCGCACATAACTATTACAAAATACCCGGAACAATTACACAAAAAAATAGATCTAATACAAAACTAATTTTGTAAAATCTATTCTAACACGATCAACCCTCGTGTAAATTACAACCACGATTAAACCACGTGGAAACCAAAACAAAAATTAACCACGATTAAACCACGTGGGATCCAAATACATAATTAAAATATACATGGCCATAATAGTTGATTAACAACCTGCATCAAAACCAATACAAGCAAAACACTATATACACGCATATATAATTACGACATGGACATTATATCATAAAACGTAGAACCCATTACCAGGCTCTTGATACCAATTGTTGGGAACCACGGACTTAGGGTCTTACTACGTTTTATTATAAAGATTACGAAAAGAGGATTACCTTGTTAATGGTTGATTCCATGCTCTTCTATTGTATTCCCAAATTCCCTTGAGCGAAGTGTGGCCTCCGTCTTCTCAAGTTATCCTCTCTTCTTGCTCCTTGGTGGCTACAATATGTTTTCACACAATTCCAAGCAAGAAGAGAATAAGAATATATATAGGCTACAATAGGGACCATGGATAATTAGGTTGGGCCTTCTAATTACATCTTGAGCCTAGCCCAATGTAAATAAATATTAATTCAATCCACTAAAGAATTAATATTTGCACTACCTTTCCTAATACCGTAATTTAATTAATTCGGTTCCAATATTATTTGCTTGTTAAATTCCCCATGTTTAAAATATCATATGTTCATTAATTAAATAAATTACTGATAATTTATTTAATTAATATCTTTTATCCTTGATCATCCACTCAACCTTTATTTAATTATGACAGAATAAATTCCACCTGCAGGGTTTCACATAATTAAATCTTTTTGAGCTTTCAAGGGGACATCATTAACCCGAATATTATCAGGACATGGATTCCTTCAATAAATAATATCCACCATGTATATAATTCCATCACCCAAAATATAATGATATAATTCAAAAGAATTATTTCATATATAAATCAAAGCATGTAAATAATATACACGTGTCAATTACTATTTCCGGATTAAGAACCTAAGCATTAATAATAACATAGAATCTTAGTTCTCCTTCTTAATCAGTATTAAGGGAACAATTCTAAATTTGATCATGTTCAATAAACACAAAGTATACTAGTATTATTTATTAGTCAATATAAACTAATCTAAATAATACTACAGCCATACCAGTGGATTGTCCAACACCACCTGTGCTGTGAACCTTATTATATTATATAACCGTATTTAACAATCTAATATTCTGTATCCCATTTGATACTAGATTGTTCACAATATATAATATTAGACAACATGTAAACATTCAAATGATTCTCAAATAAACTGGCCAGAAATAAATGTACATACTTCAAATAAATATTTTCAGTATACACTAACACCTTTAACTCAGCAGCTTCGGAACTGCTTTCAGCACTTGCCATATCAGCATTTGCCATTAAGGCATAATTTTCCTCACTTTCAGAATCTGAGGTGTCTGTCCAGCTTTTGTTCTTTGTGACAAGAGCCTTGCCTTTGTCACTCTTTACTTTCTTGCAATCAGGAGATATGTGGCCTTTCTCACCACAATTGTAGCATTTAACATTTGTATAATCTCCTCTGTCAGACTTTCCTCCTTTGCCCTCAGATTTCTGAAATTCTTCTTATCAGAACTTGCACCTTTCCTGGATAACTTCTTTCCCTTCCTGAACTTTCTATATGCAATCTTCGTGATTCCTTTCAACATAAGAGCACACAGCTTCATCATCCCTTCATCAGCATCCATCTCAGGCAAGCTTTCAGATTCCGAGTCATCATCACTATCAGAACTTGATGACTCGATATCAGACTTTGTGAAGAGAGCTTTACCCTTGCCTTTCCTTGAGGAAGCTGCCTTGGGGGATTCTTCTTCAGCCTTAAGAGCAACTGTTCTTGACTTTCTTCCTTTCCTCTTGCTTCTTTGTTCCATCTCAAGTTCATGAGTCTTGAGCATCCCATAAATTTCATCAAGAGTCGTTTCATCAAGATTATAGTTGTCTCTTATTGTTGTTTCCTTCAAATCCCAGCTTTCAGGAAGAGCCAACAGGAATTTAAGGTTTGAGTCTTCAAGATCATACTCCTTATCAACCAGTGACAAATCATTCAAGAGTTTGACAAATCTATCATATAAATCAGTCAATGACTCATTAGCCTTCGAGTCAAAGTGTTCATACTCTTGAGTAATATTGTCTTCCTGTTCTTCTTAATCGTATCAGTTCCCTGACATCTTGTTTCCAAGGCATCCCATATCTCCTTTGCATTCTTGCAGTTTATTACCCTATTTGACATTACATTATCAATGGCACTATGCTGTAAGTGTCGTACCTTTTCATCCTTAGCAATTGATGCGATATCTTCAACAGTGTAATCACTCTTCTCCTTTGGTACAGACTTTGCTGCTTCACCTGCAACTGCAACAGCGAGCTTGGTTGGTTTGTGAGGTCCTTCCTTAATTCTATCGAGATATTATGGATCTGTAGCTTCCAGAAACATGGTCATCCTCACCTTCCATATGGGATATTCAGATGGTCTCAATATTGGAACTCTAATCGTCTCATATCGGCTTTGGATTTGTGTCTTTGGAGGTTCTTCAGTTTTGGTAGGCTTAGTTGGAGTTTCTACTTCAGACATGATTGTTTTTGGATCTTAAACTTTTTGTGTGTTAACAGATAGGCTCTGATACCACTTGTTAGGTCACACACAATGTAGAGGGGGGTGAATACAATGTATAGTACAATCAAATCGAACTTTAATAACTCAAGTAACAGAAAACAAACTTTATTCAAAACAATAAACTCTGTTACAGTATGGAACTGTCCTCTCTCAGTGATGAACAAATATCACGAGAACTGCTAGGGTTACAATAAATAATAACTTCGATTATGATAACACTTATAGTGTAAACCCTATGTCAGTGTTTATATACTACACAGTTACAAGATAATCGCTAATTGATATGGAATATAATTCTGCTTCCTAAAATATATCAATCAGATATCTTTTCTTCCAAGTATTCTATTCTTCATAAAATTCCTTCTTCATGCATATCTCTTCTTATGTTTGTCTCGATCTTTTCTCCCTGTAAATCAGCTGCCTTCCTTATCTAAACGTTTCCTTTAAGTCCTGATATTATCTTCTGATAAATATCTCCTGAACCTTAAGTACTGATGACTTAAGTTCTGACTTCAGTATAAGTGTTAATTTCAGTTAAGTACTGATTTGTCATGTTTAAGTAAGATCTGAAAACTAAACATAAATCACATTAGTCATGACATTATCAAATATATCTAACAAGCAAGTTACAGAAGAAATAGCAAGTTCTAATAAAGTCATCAAGACAACAACCTCTGACATAGCTCAAGTTGATTTAGACAAAATGAAAGTAGCTGACAAAAAGAAACTTCTATGGAAAAATGTCAAACCATCAGATCCAAAGAAAAGCCAATTGTTGTCTTCTTTCATGACTATTGGGTTAAATGCTAGAGAACCAAGAGACAGGGCTGGACTAGATTCTGATGAAGCTAAGATCAAGACATGAGTTGAAGTTTCTACTAGAGATCCATTTATATTGACTGACAGACCTCTTGAAGATATTACACAGAAACACCTTGATAAGGTTATCTCTGTTCAAGTGGTACTGGATGCTCATGACAAGCATAAGGTCAAAGAAAATCTGATTCTATTTCTTGAAGATGGAAGGACATATCAGATGTCAGAATCAGATGTGCTGAACAAATCTTTGAAAGAACTTCAATTCTTTCATTATCTTTTAGAGATAAAGTCTGATATTCGCAGGAGATGGTCAAATTTCATAATGAAGACCATAAGAGATAAAGCAAGAATTTCTGGTTCAAGGGTTACAGAATTCATTTTAAATATAGTTGAAGATGATGGAAGTGAAATTTCAATCAAGAAGGATTCGGCTAAACTTGAAGTGATACTGAAAGAGAAATGTATATGCTACAATGAAGATTCTTCTCATCCAAGGGTAATAAGACTGGGTGATGGTTTAGAAAGAAACCATATTTCTGCTCTAAGGACTGCAATCTACCAGACTAGAAGTCAGAATGAAGAGTTGAAGCAAGTCAAAGCTACACTATCTCAAGACCTGATGAATAAAGAAGAAAAGCTGATATCAAACTTTGTAAAGAATCATTTTGGATTTAGATTGACTCAGTGAGATTGGTAAAAGCTACAAGGACTGTAAGTTGTAGTTAGCGATCTAGTTAAACTCTTATTTGTATTTGTACTTAAATGTTTTTGGCATCATCAAATCTATTAACTTGTATATTTTACATAATTTACAAGTTGGGGGAGATTGTTAGATATATTTGAGATGTCATGTCTAATATGATTTGTGTTTAGTTTTCAAAACTTAACAACAGGACATATCAGGACTTAATGAAATCAAGACTTACTGAAGTCAGAACTTAATATCAGAACTTAAGGTACATATCAGTACTTAAGTGCGGGAAGACTTTCAGATAAGGAATGCGGCTGATTTACAGGAGTGAAGATCCAGACTAAAACAAAAGAAGATATGCATGGAAAGAGTTAGAAGACTTGTAGAAGATATCTGATTGATATATTTTAGGAAAAATAATTATATTCCATATCAATTAGAATATATCTTGTAACTGTGTACTATATAAACACAGCTTAGGGTTTACACTATATGTGTTATCATTATCTAGAAGATTATTCTTTGTAACCCTAGCAGCTCTTAGTGACATTTGTTCATCACTGAGAGAGAACAACAGTTCATATTGTAACAGAGTTTATTAAATATACTTGATCTTTGTTACATACTTGTGTTCAAATCTATTTGATTGTATAAACACTATATTCAACCCCCTTCTACAGTGTTGTGTGACCTAACAGAGATAAAATGCACTAAAGATCTATAATGAATGAAAATTATGCATTTAATCTTTTGAGAGAAATGATGTACAATAGTGATTTCAAAAGGATTTTAATGAAATAAGAAATCACCAATGTAGAAAGAAGTTTGATTATTTTTTCTCAAAACTGTTCGAGTGCACAAGTCTGTTTTTATGCCTAAAAAGATAAGTGATTTGATAAGACACAGACTGATGACCTAGCAGTATTAAGAAGAGAAAGAAAGATTTTATCTTTCAACATGAATGAGTTTTTGTAAACGCATTGATCACTTAGGGTAAAGTCTAAGCAATTCTCATTCATGTCAAAAGCTCCATAATTTATCTTTATAAGATTACAATCAACAAAATTGTTTATTGATAAATAACCTTAATAAGACTGACTATGCTACTGATTTCAAATTGTAGTGAATCTTTCAGATACAGCAAAGCATATAAATTCACTAGAACTTAAAATCTCATAATTATCTGCAACAAAATATTAACTATATATCATTTACTGATACTTGTCAAGTACTTTGGATACCAATAATTATGTTGTATCCTATTTTAAATATTAAAATAAGATATCAATGAATTAAATACCAATTATCTATCAAAAAGATATCAGCATTCAATTACATATATCATACAATTGTTAACTCCTAACAACTGTAATATCTCAAACAATATTGGTTCGATAAATAAATAAACATTAACCAACATTGATTTGTTTGCAATCTTAGAAAAATATTCTAAGTTCCATATATTTTGATCCATTGATTACTGCATCTTATATCAAAGTGTTTGGGAATTTGCAAGTAAGTATAAAAATTATTCTAACTTGATAACATATGGTTACTTCTAATAAAGCAAAATCCTCATTGACCATAGTTGTACTTTAAGAGATATTTTTACACTTTTTATATTAGTATAAGTGACTGAAGATAAGCATTTATTACTTAGAGGAGTTCTAAGTAATGTCACAAATACCAATACTTCACAATTAGTTCATAATTAAACTCTTAACTAAATATCATTAAATGATGTAAGTCAAGAAATTACACACAACTAATCATGCTACAATCATGATTCTGATTTTAGTGAATTCTTGAGATGTAACATAGCTAAATTCACTAAAACCAAAATCTCATAATTAACTTATAACACATAAGTTACAATCAATATACTAGATATCAATTGTTGACAACTTTAGTTATAATCAATCATGCTGCTTATTTATTTTAAGTTAGTTTGAATTATGGAGCAAATAAAATCATTGAATTGCTTCAATTTCCATAATTAAACTACCCAAAATAAATACTAAATAAATAAATACTAAATATTTATGAGTTAGATACTAGCACTTAAATATTTTCATAATTATCCTTGAATAATCACCAATAGGATATCTGACTTACATACATGGAAATCACTCTTTGGATAATTAGTAATTTTAGAAATACTTCTAAGCATATAAAATATTGAGAGTTTTATACACATGACTTAGAAAATACTTCAACTTTCAATATCAGTGATTTTAGAAATAAGCACTGATTACTTAGAACAAAAATTCTAAATAATATCACTAATACTAAAAGTATCACAATTATTCGTACAAGATACAAATAACTATGCTACATATTATTTTAATATAATTCAAATTATGAGACTAATATGGAATGGAATGTCTACAGTCATAATTTAAATCAATTAAAATAGTATTCAAACTTAATGTTATAATACTTAACTACCATAAATGTATATGACATTGTAATCATGATAATCAAGATAGTAGAACTAAGTACGAGGTACTGGATTACTGATAAATTCACAAGTCCTTTAAATATTGAAGATTTAATACTTGTGAACTTATATTAAGAATTCCTTACAGATGGGATTTCCAACTAATGTGCAATGAATGATATCCCATACTTACAAACCACTCTTGAAAAATTAACTTTATCAAGTGATTTAATAAATGTTTCTGTCAGTAACTCTTTGACTAAAAGACATGCTCTCGAAATAAATGATACCAGGTGTGAAGGTACCTTGTCATAGAGTGTTCCACAGAGTTGTTGGATTTAAAGTTGTTTCTCATCATAACAAGAAATTAATCTTCTTCCACGAAGTTGACAGCATCTCGAGATGTTTCTCCTGTCACTTAAGTTGACAGCTTCAGAGATGCTTCTCCTGTCTTTCTTACAACCTGCGTAATCTACATCTATATATCCAAACATGCTAAGCATAATATCTTTAGGGTACTTTACTCCAAGAGTTGGTAGTCCCTTAAGATATCTAATAATCTTGTTAAAAGCTATAAGATTGGATTCTCTGGGATCCACTTGGAACCTTGCACATTGGCATCTTGAGAACATTACATGTTGTCTATTAGCATTTGAGTAAAAGAGTGAGCTTGTCATACCTCTATAGCTTGTTATTATACCTGAGTTACACTGATCAAGCTTTGGTGGTTTATGTTGGTAAGTAGTCTTGGCATGTTCAGAATCTTCTAAATTTTGCATCTTCAAAAGATCCTTAACTTACTTGTATTGCCATCATTCTTTTGGTATACTTATGCTCCTAAAAGAATTGTTCTTTTGGCTTGCTTGTGCTCCTAAAAGAATTATCTTAATGGCTTGCTTAAAGTAATCCCAAAAAGAATTACAACCTTTCCAACACGCTCCTCCATACCTCTTTGCAATTACTTAGCAAATAATCTTGCACAAGTTTTTGTTAGTAGACCAACATATAACATTGTCATTATATCATTGCACATATAAAACAATATGTTTGTGCCTAGTGATACGAGAGTTATTAATATAACGACTCTACTAGTCTATATTAAACTTGTAACTTCAGTTAGAATGCTATACCATGTCCTTGATGATTGCTTGAGTAGTATACTAGTTCATACCAACCTGAAGTGAGCTTGTAAAGAAGAGATATACATAGTCCAATAGATATGCAACTGCAAAGTCCATGAACTGTGGTGCATTGACTTCCTCTTTTGACTCACCAACCAGGAGTGCACTTGTACACATCTACTAGAGTCCAATTCCAAGTGTAATGTGCATCAGGTGCCTGACATGTCGTAATATCCTCAAGTCTCATCACCGGTGCTATCTGTTAGATACTGCTTCCAAATAATAACCTAGCATCCAGTTTGGCCTTGTCCCTCGTAACAATGCCATTGTCATCCAGTTTTGACTTCTGGTTATCCTCGTACCAATTACAAAATTATCATTTGGTTTGGATACCAGCTTCCCTTCAATCTGTTTGCTGACTGATTGAGTTCATCTTGCTTTGTAATCACCCAATCAATCTGGATCTATCAAAGCTTCTATAACTTTCTTAGTTTCTTCCTTAGATAGAAACAAGAAAAATTATCATTCCCACTCAGTAGCCCTGCTAATCATTACTCCACCATATGGATCATTTAAGAACTAGACTCTGGGAATAATATTGACATCAAACCCTTTGTCTCAGCAGATATGTTCTTGTAGTGTCCTCTTGATATTCAATGTGGTGTTGTATCTGACTAGTTGATCCTTCTTTTGCTCCCCCTAAGCTATTGCTGGAATTTTCTAAAAATCCTTACCCTTGCTGACTGGCTTCATTGAAGTAATGAGATGTGTGGATACACTGCCATTCCACTGTTTGGATATGAATCATCAATACATTAATTTCTCCTTTAACAGCTTGGAGCATGGGGTTATTGAACTGTGCACTTAGACTGTCTATCACCTTCTGTTGATCAACCACACATGCCCTGTAGGTTGTAGACTCCACTGAATAGCCATAAAAAATATCCTTACAAGTCTTAGCTACAAATGCCAAGATCTTCGAACAACTGAAAATATTTCATTATTTGCTTCTGTAGAACATTCTCTCCAAACACTTTCAGGTTATCCAGTATTTGCTCTTGTTGGCCATTAACTCATTAGTGGTCTTCATGTATACATCCAGATCAAGGCTTGATCTTGCTTGTCACAAACTGTTTTGACTGCTCCAGCCCTTTGGTATTTAGAAAGTCTTTATTAGCTTGATATTGTCCTTGTTGCTTTAATCAAGTTCTGGTTCTTCCTTTGTACCACTCCATTATGACACGGAGCTCTCAGTGCTGAATATGTCTCAAAATATTCTTGATGTTACGGATATCAATCAGAACTGCTTCTTGATTCAGTCCTATTATCTGACAACAAGATCATTTCTTTTACAGTTGCTTCCAGCTTGATCTTCTGATATGATCAATCACCATTTGTGATGTCTTGTCTTGAGAACGCACGAACTGTTTCATAAGAGTAGTCAACCACTATCATTAAGGTATATCTTTACTTTGATGTGATGTTGTCTTTGACTTCTCTTTCTGACATGCCTCACATTTTTCATCTTTCTGAATTCCAAATGAGGCAGTCCTCTCACTTAACCCTTTTTACAAAAGATTTCCTTAAGTTGATATTCAAGGATGAGAGCTTCTAATGCCATAACTAAACTTTTGTCAGATGAAGCTTTACGGTAGAAACCACTGACTTCACCTTTTCAGAGTTTCCAGTATAGCCACGAGCATTTCCTTTCCTTACTCTATGAAGAGCAAGCTTCTCAATCTTCCTGCTTCAAATGAGACACTAATCTTTCATTGAATTGACATTTTGTCCTTTGATGCAGAACTATCTAATAAGAGGATTTGTGCCTTGATTCTCCAGCAAGAAGTTGCTTCAATTATTACCAATGACTCCAATGATTAGTTGTTATCAATGATAGCAATTGTTCAATTCATGATGACATCCCTTTTCTGTATAGCTTGTCCCGTAATGAAAACCTTTGATGTCATCTCCAAAGATTATTGATGGAATAGCTTTTGTAATCATATTTGATTGTAAGGCTCTTTCATATGCCTTGAGTATGAATTACCAATAATACATATGAATCAATTGACCTGTTATGTCCTGCACTCACAAATGGATTAACAGTTCTTGGTACCCAACTTATCAGTTTGGGTCCAGATGGATTAGAGATTTTACTATAAATAGAGATAACAACAGCTGCAGCCTTATCATGTTAATTCTTATCTTTGACTGCCCATTTTTTCCATTTTGATACCCTTGACAAAATTGTCTCTAGGATAGAAGAAAAATTATTCCAACCTTATATAAGGAGGACTAGCAGTCTTTGCCCTATTGAAATCCTAAACATGCTTTCTACAATTAATGCAAGTACTAAGAGATGCATTCATGGCATAAATATAAGCAAGCATTGTATTAAGAATATATGGCATTCATTCAGAAATATTACACATAAAAATTAAGCAAGACAGGCATGATATGGAACAAACAGAATTAATAAATAAATCACTAATTCTA
The DNA here is from genome assembly GCF_009905375.1 of Apium graveolens. Classification (NCBI taxonomy): domain Eukaryota; kingdom Viridiplantae; phylum Streptophyta; class Magnoliopsida; order Apiales; family Apiaceae; genus Apium; species Apium graveolens. Next base: position 236,517,846 of record NC_133655.1, read on the forward strand.
TCTTGTCCAATCTTGTTGATAAATCTCATCTAGCTATCTCAATCCAATTATAAATTAATACATCTTAACAAACAATTCAGATCAAATGAATAAATCACATTGTATTAGGATACAGGAGATAAGCATAAACAAAGGTCTTATATGCTGGAAAAACATATATCTCACTAAAGCAATTAATCATGTTCAACAAATATTCAAACACATATTTAAGATCATCTAAAGTAACATGCACAAGTAAACATCAATCCTAGTTACCAGAAAATAGTCTAGTGAACTAGTTCAGCATTATCTATGTGTGATGTTATCATGCTTGTGCGAGTGTTAAACATTTAAACACTATGATCTTATCATGCATTGAATATTGAGAGCAAAGTATTGCAGTTGTTCAAGAATTTGAAACCTGAGATATGTGAGTTGGATCATCTTCAGAGATTGCTATGAAAGCAAGATATTCATGATTCTCGTCATCTAATCCATCCCAACTCTTTCCCGTGCACTATAAGTTTTGACTGGCTGCTTCCCTAAGAAAACATTCCACCTTTGTCTCACTCTTCAACTGAATCCCTACTCATCCTTATTTGTCAAGCTTCTTGTTCTGTTGTAGCAAAACCCCTGATAGTTACTTGACACATATGTCTTGTCATAACTGTAGCTATCAAATCTTGTATCTGTCCCAATCTCAGTCTTGTAATCACCTCTTGAACTGAATCTGTAAAAGTCTCTACTTCGGAATAGATAGGCTTGATCCTTGGATATAACATAAGTATTCCTTGTGAATCTGATGCGACTAAACTTCCCTGACAAGTGAAACACTGCCCTGACGTCCAGTCCCTCAAGTACTTCTGCCTGAGCTACCTCTGATTCAACTATCAGTAACTCTTACATTATGTCCTGAGGTTCCAACTTTACTGCATGTAACTGAGATGTCTGTATGTTCCCACTATCCTCTCTGACCTCCACAATTCTTGCCTGTATGATCTCATTGATTCCCAGGTAAATATAGCATTGGTACAAACCACTATGTGACTGTATAATCTGGAATCATAGAGTTGTCTTCAAATCTCCGAGAAAAATTGTACCCGTAGAAATTTCATTCTTTCCCTGCGTCTGAAAACCCAGTGGTATCCTATGGAGTAAGCCTTTGAGGAAGATCCACAATTCTCGTCTGTAGGTCTTGAAATCAGTTCCATTGGAGTAAGAAAACCATTATCTTCAATTTCCGTATTCGGGAATTTTCCGTCTGAATAGCACATGGTCTTCGTTTTCTTCGAAAGATTAAAATCCACTTTAAGGAGGAATCCTGAGTCTACCAATCCTTTGAGTACCCTTAATTTAATATTTAAGAATAATTTAAATTTCCAGTATTTTTAATTTTCTTAGAAAATAAATTAATCAAAAATAAATAATTACGAGAAAATTAATTTTCAAGAATTTCGAGTTTTCTTAAAAATTAAATCAAACGTAAATTATTATTTAAGAAAAATAAGTGTTCTATGGGGACTCAATGTTTCCTATGTGCTGTGTGGCGACTACTATCTCTGTGGCGATTGATTCAGTTACATTGTGACACTGCAATTAAAACATGGTTGTGGCGACTACTCTAAGGCAACCTGCGTGCAGAGGAGTGTCTGTATGGCCACTAGTGGAAGCTCTATATAGCGACTGTTTGTTATATTCTATGTTGCCGCGCGTATCATGCAATTTGTTCAGGCATCGCGCGTGACCTACACACGGAAGCTAACTGGTCTGCCTGCTCGCGCGTGAGTGGCACAGTCGAGATTAGTCATGAATTAATAGGAGGAGGAGGGTGTACATCCTATTTAGCTGCCAACTAACATGTACAAGTACATGTACATTCAAAGAAATGACAGGGCTTGGTTGCCGAAGTTCACAATAAAAATGGCACCTACTAATTAAATGAATCTGGGCTGCTAAAACAGGAAAATAAAATAAATTTAAATTAAAAAAAATATATTTACTAAAATTTAAAGAGTAAATTAATTTAGTTAAATTTATAAAATAAATATATTTAAATCAAGTTCATACAATAAACTTATTTAAATTAAATTTATAAAATAAATTTTCTAAATCAAATTTACAAAATAAATTTATGTAAATGAAAATTTAATAAAATAAATTATTTTAAGGATCCTGATTGTATATCAATCAGTCAGCTCTGATACTAATTGTTAGGTCCCGAATTATCGTATAAGGGGGGTTGAATACGATAATCACTAAATTAAAAATTCTTTCGAATCTTTAGCGAATAAAATATTTAGTGTTCGGTTAGTGGTTTCGTGTTCTTGAGAGGAATAGTGTTTGGAACAATAAAAACAAGGAACACAAGATATTCGGGGAAATATATATATTCGTATATAAATCCTCGAGGGGTGTTGCTACACTCTGGTAAATAAATTAACCGGCTACAATCTAAGAACAATAAAGTTCCTAGCTACTACAAAGATTTACAAATCAAATCCTGTACAATAATCTAGCTTTTGTTTGTCTAAGGATTTAATTACCGGGTAACGATTATAATGCCCCTATGAATATACAATAGTTAAATCGGGCATTATAACGTTACTCCGGTGAGAAGTTAAACGGATAAATAAGAAGCTAGAGCTTCTCTGTAAATCAATACTGCCATTTTCACTTCTCTTTTAGGAGAGAAGATGAACAGAAAATTGATCAAAAATGAATGAATGGCTCTTAATCTTCTGTTGCAAAGTGTAGACTTTATCCAATAAAATGTGTGGCTGAGGAGAGAGGTTTGTTGTATGGTGACAAGGAGTACAGGTTGTTCTATGGCGACCAGGGGACAATCATTTGCCTGTAGCGACAACATATATACTTGGTTTACTAAACCTTTTATAAACCAAAGACAAACAATTTGTGTGGTGACCACGGGGAAAACAAAACATGTCACCCCTGGTTTCCTTTTACTTGTTTTACTTTTCTTTTTTTCTTTTTCTTTTTCTATTTTCTATTTTTTTTTTGTTTTCTTTTTCCTTTTTCTATTTTCTTTTCTTTTTGTATTTTCTTTTTCTTCTTATTTTTCTCTTTAAGTTTAAATTGTAATTAAATTAATTTATAAAATAAACTTAAATATAACTTATATAAATAAACTAATTTAGATTTATAAAATAAACTTATTTAAAATTTATAAGATAAATTAATTTAAGTTTATTAAATAAATTATATTAAAGTCCTTTAAATGAATTTATTTAATTTACCAATTAAACTTTAAGTTTCGCCAGTCCCCAGAGCTGTTTAGATATATACCCCGCGCACCTCTTCTCGTACTTTAACATATAAATGTTCAATCCAAGTACGTTCCTCAACTTAACAATTCTTCTAAAAATAATGCCCAGATTCCTTTCACGAGCTGTTGACGCCTAGTGCAACTGGTCTGGTTCACAGATGACTAACCCCGATTCAGGTCTTCGTATTATGGCCTTGATTAAATTATTAAGCTTGCAACAACTTTATTGCTTCAGACACTGACTGTCAATAAACAACTGTTCTTTCACTGGAATCCTTCATGGTACTTTAGACGATGTCTTCATTAACCTCTGTCTATACCCTGTCTTCAATTCTTCAGATTCTTATGCTTCGAACACTATCTATCTTCAATCAATGCCAATACACTGAAATCTTCCGCTAGCACTTGTATACTGAATCTTCAACAATTCTGAAACCCTGAAAGTCTTTAACCTTTGTTCTTCACTGAGACATGATCATATTAATGAACTTCTTTCAGTGACCTGTAGACAGACTTCAGGCCTTCTTCTAATTTTCTGATTCTTTGTATTTGCCTTGTCTTCATTCTTCCTGATTTCTTGTGTAGACGTAGTATTATTAACCTGTCATGTTCTAGTGTTGTTATCGTGTTGAGTTATCATGTAACTGTTCATACAGCTACGCAGTCTCACCAACACTTAGCCTTCCTGATTGGTTGGGCGGTCACGTCTGATAAGTGGCATTTTATACTACTTAGAACGTCTTATAATGGCTTGAATTGATGTCTTGAAATCAAGTATTTTGTGTATTTGATGCGTTTTTCTAGTGTTTGTGCATTTCAGGGTATTACTTGCATTTGTGGAGATATTTCATCAAGAATAAGCCTAGGTATGTGCTTGGCATTGCAAGTGGGAAGTTAGGAGCAGAATGCAGCAGAAAACGGGAGCAGAATAAAGTTTTTTCCATCAAGGTGATGGGCGCTCGCTCACCTGGCTGGGCGGCTGCTCAGGAAGCTGGGTGCCCGCTCAGGATTGTTGGGCGGCCGCTCAGAGTCATAAATTAAAACAATGACTTTTAGAGTTCTATTTCTGTTGGACTTCTGACTTCTGAGATAGCTGGGACTTATGGGGCTTCTATATAAGTAGTTTTCAGAAACGTTTCACGTGTGATGAATTATGCTATCAATCAAGGAGCAAGGAGAGAAGGAAGAAGACCGTTTTAGCACATCGCAATGAAGTAGAGGAAGCATACATTTTCTTGTGTTTCTTTTATTCGTTGTATCAGTGGATGCTAGTTTTCTTTACTTTGAACCTTATTACTCGTGTGACGTACTCTGGTTTTAATAAGTATTTTATTTAGTTTATCTTGTGTGTTTTATCATGTTTTCATATGAACCCATGATGACGATGAGTTCTATCATGGGTTAATTGTGATCATGGGGTCGTAACGGATTTACTATGGAATTCTTTAGTTAGTTGTTTAATACCTTAGTGTGTGATGATTATATGATATCTAGCATAGGTTGCGCTTATTCATCTTATGTGCGTCGCGAACATATAAGATAGGGTGTTAATCTCTTGTGAAGCGACGGTGGATCTTGAGGTTTAGAACTTGCCATGCTAGCATAGGTTCATGTATGTGTATGCATGATTAGTGGGTAACTCTAACCGTTTTACTTTTCCTGTGTAATCATAAGGAATAACTTGTGCTTAAATCGTTATGTTGTTAAATTCTGTAGACATATAGGGTCTCAACATAATTGATGCCTATTCAACTTCTATCTTAATTGTGGATGTTTGGTAGAATGGTATTAGTACAACGAAAGTTGGCTTTTATCAGTTTCGTGTTGTTCGATTAATATCATCACCGTTACATGCTAAGGGTAATAACAATAACTATTAAAGGAAGTAGTAATGAAGTTATGATCTCATGTGTGTATAATATTGTTAATTCAAGTATCAATTAAGTGTTTAATTCTCGTAGTTAATTATAGTTAATAATTAGTTAATCAAATCTAAGTGTTATTGTCTTGACATTGAGAAGTAATCATACATTGGTGAGTAAGTGTAATTGAGCATAATTAGTCTGAGTCTCTGTGGGAACGAACTAGAAATTATTTTATATTACTTGCGAACACGTATACTTGCGTGAATTATTAGCGCGTGTTTTGTACCTAACAAGTTTTTGGCGCCGCTGCCGGGGACTCGGCGTATTTGTTTAGTTTATGTACTTACCATCAGTGGTTGTTAGGACTCATTGATTAAGACGTGTTACTTATTGTTTCCGGTTGTGTTTCAGGTACTTTAGCGAGCGTTTATGCAAACACGTTCTCGTACTCGCAAGAGGACTTTAGATACGGCTGAGGAGAGAGACTCAGTTCTTGATATTCCGGAGAAGATAGATTTTAAAGATTTGGATAAAGAGAGTGAGCAGAAAGAACCAATAATCATGGGTGATCGTATAGTTCTGGCAGATCCAGCTCTTATGGACTTTTCTCGACCTAAAATTGAAGACATTCAGTCAAGCATCCTTCATCCGGCTATTCAGGCTAACACTTTTGAAATCAAGACGGGCACTATTCAGATGGTGCAGAATTCTGTTTCATTCGGAGGTGCTGCGACTGAAGACCCCAACATACACATAAGGAATTTTGTCGAGATCTGTAGTACTTTCAAATATAATGGTGTGACTGATGAGTCTATCAAGCTAAGGCTTTTCCCATTCTCTCTAAGGGATAAAGCTAAGGACTGGTTACATTCTGAACCAGCTGGGTCTATCACTACTTGGCAAGATCTTGCGCAAAAAGTTTCTGGTGAAGTTCTATCCAATGGCGAAGACTGCAGCTAGGAGGAGTGCTCTTACTCAGTTTGCGCAGCAACCAACAGAATCTATGTGTGAAGCTTGGGAGCGTTACAAGGAGATGTTGAGAAAGTGTCCACATCATGGTATGCCTGACTGGATGGTAATCACTGGTTTCTATAATGGTTTGGGGGCCCAATCTCGGCCCATGCTCGATGCAGCAGCTGGAGGCGCTTTGTGGGCCAAAAGCTATATTGAGGCTTATAATCTTATTGAAACTATGGCTGCAAATGAGCATCAAAACCCAACTCAAAGGATGATGCATGGGAAGGTAGCAGGTATTCTAGAAGTCGATGCAACTACAGCTATTGCAGCGCAGCTCCAAGCGCTGTCTTTGAAGGTCAATTCTTGAGCCACCTATGGAGTCAATCAGATAGCTATGGTCTGTGAGCTTTGTGCAGGTTCTCATGCTACGAATCAGTGTTCTCTTGTTAATGAATCTGTTCAGTATGTGAACAATTATCAGTGGCCGCAGCAGCCTGTGCCAGCTACCTATCATCCTAACAACAGAAATCATCTCAATTTCAGCTGGAGCAATACTCAGAATGCTATTCAGCAACCATATCAGCAAGGCGTGAGTAAACAGTTTAATCCACATGGATTCCAGCAACCACAATATTATGCTCAAAGGCAATCATATCCTCAACAAGGAGGTGCTACCCCAGCTTCTAGTGCTGCTTTCGAGGAACTCAAGCTGTTGTGCAAAAGTCAGGCTGTTTCTATCAAGACCTTGGAAAATCAAATCGGTCAAATAGCCAATACAGTGCTCAACCGTCAACCTGGCACACTTCCCAGTGATACTGAAGTGCCAGGCAGGAAGGAAGCTAAAGAGCAAGTCAAAGCTATTACCTTAAGGTCTGGAAAAGTTGCTGATGCTGAAAAAGCAAAAGATGGAGAAGCTGAAGTTGTTGATGAAGAAGAGAAGCAAAAGGAGAAAGCAGCGGAACCAAGGAAGAATACTGTTGAACACACTCTGCCTGAGGGTAATACAGGGGAGAAACAACTCTATCCTCCACCACATTTCCCTAAGAGATTGCAACAACAAAAGCTGGATAAGCAGTTCGGTAAGTTTCCGGAGGTGTTCAAGAAACTTCACATCAATATACCTTTGGCTGAGGCTCTAGAGAAAATGCCTAGTTATGCGAAATTCATGAAGAGTATTCTTTCAAGGAAGGTAAAACTGGATGACCTTGAGACCGTTGCTCTAACGGAAGAGTGCAGTGCTGTGTTGCAATAAAAATTACCTCCAAAGCTTAAAGATCCAAGTAGCTTCACCATTCCTTGCACCATTGGCAAGTTGTCTTTTGACAAATTCCTGTGCGATTTGGGAGCAAGCATCAATCTGATGCCATTGTCGATCTTCAAAGAGTTGAATTTTCCTGATCCAAAGCCCGCCTACATGTCTCTACAATTGGCTTATCATTCTATTACATACCCACGAGGCATAGTGGAGGACGTGTTAGTAAAGGTGGATAAGCTCTTCTTCCCTGCAGACTTTGTCATTTTGGATTTCGAGGAAGATAAGAAGATTCCCATAATCTTGGGAAGACCTTTCTTGGCTACAGGCCGTACCTTGATAGATGTGTAGAAAGGTGAACTTACTATGAGGGTACAGGATCAGGATGTGACATTCAATGTATGCAAGGCGATGAAATTCCCTACAGAAGACGAGGAGTGCTTAAAGGTAGATTTCATTGATTCTGCGATAACTTCAGAACTTGATCATATGCTAATGTCTGATGCCTTAGAGAAAGCCTTGGTGGGGGACTTTGACAGTGACGATGAGGATGGAAATGAGCAACTACAATATCTAAATGCTTCTCCTTGGAGGCGAAAGCTAGACATGCCATTTGAATCTCTTGGTACTTCTGATCTCAAGAATGCTGAAGGAAAGCTTAAACCATCTATTGAGAAATCACCTACTTTGGAGCTTAAACCATTGCCTGAACACTTGAGGTATGCTTTTTTAGGTGATGCATCTACTTTACCTGTTATTATTGCATCTGACCTTTCAGGTAGTGAGGAGGACAAGCTCTTGAGGATTTTGAGAGAATTCAAATCGGCTATCGGATGGACTATAGCAGATATCAAAGGGATCAGCCCTTCGTATTGCATGCATAAAATTCTGCTAGAGGAAGGTAGTAAGCCGACTGTTGAGCAACAACGACAACTTAATCCTATCATGAAAGAAGTGGTGAAGAAAGAAATTCTGAAGCGGCTAGATGCAGGAATCATATATCCTATTTCTGACAGTTCTTGGGTGAGCATCGTGCAATGTGTACCTAAGAAAGGAGGTATCAATGTGGTAGCAAATGAGAAGAACGAGCTCATCCCCACTCGAACAGTCACAGGATGGAGGGTATGCATGGATTACAAAAAGTTGAACAAGGCCACGAGAAAGGATCACTTCCCTCTTCCATTTATTGATCAGATGCTTGACAGGTTGGCCGGTCATGAGTATTATTGTCTTCTGGATGGCTATTCGGGGTATAATCATATTTGCATTGCATCAGAGGATAAAAAAAATACTACCTTCACTTGTCCATTTGGCACGTTTGCTTTTCGCAGAGTATCATTTGGCTTATGTGGTGCACCGGCCACTTTTCAGAGATGTATGATGGCTATATTCTCTGATATGATTGGAAACAATGTCGAAGTGTTCATGGACGACTTCTCCGTCTTTGGACATTTGTATGATGAATGTTTGAATAATCTTCGTGCGGTGCTCAAAAGGTGTGTGGAAACTAATTTGGTGCTCAATTGGGAAAAATGTCACTTTATGGTGCGTGAAGGCATTATTCTTGGGTATAAGGTCTCTAGAAAGGGTCTTGAGGTGGACAAAGCCAAGGTGGGAGTCATTGAAAATCTTCCACCACCTATTTCTATGAAAGGAATCCGTAGTTTTCTTGGTCATGCGGGTTTTTATAGGCGTTTCATTAATGACTTCTCGAAGATATCTAAGTGTTGGGTCCCAATGTGTTTGTAGAAGGGGGGGTTGAATACAAACAGTACCGAATAATCGAATTAAATGCGGAATAAAAAATGTGAAACAAAATTCAAGTTAAATAAAAATATTATTAAACTTGAAAGGTGTTACAACAACTGTATCGATTACAAGGAATTAATCTCAAATTAATTATCACAAATCTAGAATAAATTCGACATGAACTTTTTCTATTTTTTGTAATAAAAAGATTCAAATGCTAAACGCAATTTGAGATTAAGTTCTAGGGATTTTGATCCGCTAGATTGTTACACAAGAACAAGATAAAGATTTCTAGTTGATTGGATTTAACTTTACAATCTAGAAATTGATCTTGAATTAAATAGATGAAAAATGTAATATTTCAAGGCGGCTGCTTTTCTTGTTCTTTGTTCTTCTGTTTGAATGATAGATTATTGAAAGAAGGTCTTCTGCTTCTTTTTAATCAACAAACCAATAGAATTGAATTGGCATGACAATCCTATAGCTGGCAAGACTTTCGGTAGGACAATTGAATGAACTAGCAAGACAATCTGAATGAACTAGCATGACAATCAGAATGAACTAGCAAGACAATTATCCTCCTAGAGTAACTTTCGGTATGACAATGGAAAATGGCCTAGCATGACAATCGGTATGACAATCCAGATTGTCATGCTAGTTCATTTCCATTTGTCTTGCTGATTTAAGATTTGAATTTAATCCAATTAAACTTCTGAAAATTCCTAAAATTAATTCAGAATTAATTAATCAATTAATTCAATTAATAAATAAATTATTCTTCGCAGAAATAATTTATTTTCTTAATTAAATTAGATGAATTAATTAATTAATAGAGAATTAATTCTAGTCTTGAGCAGCAACCATTCTTCTGCAAATCTTCTGAAAATCACTGAAAATTATGAATCAATTCCACCACTTCAACGTTGACACTCGATGTACTGTCTGGTTCATGAGTGACTAACTTCCGTGACGTTTCTTCATGTCTTGACTCTGACACTTTGATTTTCTTCAGATTAAATCCTTGTAATTAATTGATACTCTGACGAGATCTCTGTCACTTGATTAAATCCACGATCTTGACTTATATCACTGAGGCATGATCAATTTCTTGAACTTCTTCCAGTGAATTAATTCCTCAAGTCTGTAGATGAACCTTGTCTCTGAATCCTTTGACAGATATTACTTTGCGAGATCTCTCTGATGGTAGTTCCACTATTTACTTATTACATTCTTATTTGAGTTGAGTTGAATCCTCGAATATACAAATAGGCTATGACATATGACTTACAATCTCCCCCTATTTGTTTGTTAGACAATAACACACAAATACCTAGAGGATAACTCAACTAACAAATAAGAAAAAGATATAAACATACATGCAAAGTAAATAGCAGAAAATTTCTGGATGAGATTTAACATTTTCCAGATTCCAAGTAGATGTTCCTCTAGACTGAACATATCTTCAAGTAGTTTCATCTTCATTTGTACAACCACATTTCCCTGTTGAGAAGCCCATATCTCTTGCTTCTCCCCCTATGAGAATCAACTGATTAAAGAAGATCACCTTCGTTTTACCACCTCTCCCGTACAATAGGATCCGCATATAAAAACCAATGGTACTCCCCTAACAGCTTCTTCCCTTACTAGGAAATCACCTTGTGTTTACCACCTCTCCCGTACAATAGGATCCGTAGTTACAAACAACAATGGTGTGGTGTAGTGTACATGTAGGATCTTTTTCTTCCTCCCTACTATTTCTCCCCCTTAGTTGAGGAATCCTCCAAACTATTACTTAAGCTTTTATCTCCCCCTTAAAGAAGGAATGTATGCCGTCGTCTGAAGGAGTTCTCATATTTCACTTGGATGGAAAAGAAATAACAAGTAGTTTCTCTTTCTTCCTCACTGTGAGTGTGTGATTGTGTTTTAGTGTACCTCACATGTGTTTCACTCTTCTCTCCACTCGTGTTTACACTCATTCTCACAAGTGTATCACTCTTCTCTCATAGCTCCATAATCCAGTTGTACCTGCAAGGAAAATCACCTTAGCCATCCTTAAAGGAGGTCACATGTGGTGCAATGGGAGTTCACAAATCCCCATCCTTGTTAAACTCGTCAGATGAATCTGAGTCATAATTTACAAGTTGCTAGTTTCCCTTTTAGGGTTCCAGATTTGAATTCTGGGAAGGTAAACAATGATCCAAAGAATTTAGCATAAAGATCAAAGTTCCCTTCTAATGTCTGTGAAGACATTTCCTTGTGACTTATCAGGTAATATCTGAATCATTGTCAACAAGTTGCCGATCTGCACCTATGTCAGATCCACTATCCGCAGATGCATCCAGGGGATTTAAGCCTGGGGAGGTAGACACTGACCACTGACATATGGCTTTTGGATCAGTATCCTCTCCTAACACCTGTAAAGGCAATTGGTCCACTAACGAACCTTGAACAATCGAATCTGACCTTAAAATGGTCGAAACTCTTGTTTCCGTCAACTCATCCTTTGTGTGTGTAACCTCTCCTTGTGCATCAAGAATTGATTATGTTTGAAGTGGTGACACTACATCGGATACCTTGGCCGACAGGCAAAATTCAATAGACTCACCCTGTTGAGAGAATGAATCTAGTAACTGTTTTTTAGCCTTTTCAGCCATTACATCTTTTTGAGAAGATGTATGGGGGCTAGCAGTTGTCTCGGTTTAAATACTACTCATCCATGTAGGAGACAGAGCTACTGGGTTGACTACAGAACCTTCCTTATGTGGTGCACTAAGGCACTATCTCCCTCACGCTCATTCATACTACATTTAGTGGTAAGAGAGTGTTGGTTGGTTCTGTTTTTGTGTTTGTCTTTACAGTCTGGGATAGACGTTGTGGGTTTTCAACCTCATGACTGTCAATGAAAGAAAGTCATTGGAGACTGAACCTGTAACACAGAATATATGGTAATAGAGAGAAAATGATTTACAATAGTGATTTCAAAAGATTTTACATGAAATAAGAAATCACTAATGTAGAAAGAAGTTTAATTTTTGTTTTTCAATATGAATGAGTTTTTGATAAAACATTGATCACTTAGGGTAAAGTCTAAGTAATTCTCATTCATGTCAAAAGCTTACAAATATCTGCAATATAATGTTAACAAGATATCATTGACCGATACTTGTCAAGTACTTTAGATACTAATTGTTATGTTGCATAATTATGACGACTCTACTAGTTCATATAAAATTACAATTTCTGTTAGAGTGCCATACCATGTCCTTGACGATTGCTTGAGCAGTATACTAGTTCATACCAACCTGAAGTGAGATTGTGAAGAAGAAATTGCATAGTCCAATAGATCTGCAGCTGCAAAGTCCATGAACTGTGGTGCATTGACTTCCTCTTTTGACTCACCAAACAGGAGTACACTTGTACACATCTTACTAGAGTACAATTCCAAGTGTAATGTACAGCAGGTGCCTGATATGTCGTAATATTCTCAAGTCTCGTCACTGGTGCTATATGTTAGATACTGCTTCCTGATAATAACCTAGCACAATATACAAAATTACAATGATAACATTCCCAGCTTGCAAACAGCCATATCCCTCAGATAAACCTTTGCTGTTATCTCCAAAGGTAACCAGGGGGCCAGCTTTCTCAATCCTCATTTGATAGCAGGGCTCTATCTCCGGTCATATGTCTTGATGATCCACTGTCAAGAATCCATACTACCAGTTACACCTGTTTAATGCCCTGCACTTCAAATGGATTAGACCTTCTTCGGAACCCAAACTTGGTTGGGCCCGGCATACTTGTAGAATTGTCCTTTGTCAGGCAAAACAACATTTTTAATTTTAACGATCTCAACATCCTCAATGACTGAACATTTGACCTTGTAAACAGCCTTAACAAATTTCTGTTTAAGCTTAGGCACAAATGTCTCCTTTCTAGCCTTAGAAGGACTAGCAGTCTTAGACCTATCATGCTTCTTGTTATTCACATGCTGACGCGTAGTACTCTTATCATTAGACACATGCTTACCATTAAAATAAGCATACATCATATTAAAAGCACAAGACATACAATTAGCAACACTACATGCTTTATGAGAGTGATTAACAGCAGGTAATTTATGCATGGTAGACATGGAATTATTGTTATCCAACTCATGTGTGTCTGAGTTAGTCTCAGTTGCTTTCACAACTTTGACTGGAACTTTCGACTCACTTGACTTGGAAACAATCTTCTCATTAGCATGATCTTCAGCACGTATTTCTTCATGAATAACAGAAGAGGTCGCATCAAATGGTTCAGCAATTGATGCTTTATAGAGGGGATCATCAACACCCTTAAGCACATGTGGTACTTCCCTCCCTTTAGCACATACATGAGGAGGGGAGTTTATGCCTAATTCTCCAATAGCAGCATTGTAATCATAACCTATTCCACATGTTTGATTAACAGCTTGCTTACTGTAGAACTCTTTAGCCTTCGAACAAGAATTGAAGTAGGCTCTAACCTTAGTCTCAAGACCGGTGATCTTGTCTTTGAGAATAGTTTCGAGTTTTCTATAACAGTCAACTCTATTCTCTAGAAAAGATACCTGTTCTTTTAATTTGTCTTGATTAATGTGCACAAGTCTTAATTCATTGACCTCTTTCTCAAGGTCTGTGATCTGTAAACTTAACAGTTCATTATCATGACGTGCACAATCTAAGTTACCTCTTAGATGATAAACCATTTCAGCATCAGAAAGTTTTACCTCTTTTCTTGACGATGAAGCTTTTCCATCAATAGCCATAAGAGCAAGATTTCCTTCTTCTTCATCTTCACTATCAGTATCATCCCAGCTTCTTCCTTTTGCCAGATAAGCCCTTTCAGAGTTCTTTCTTACTTGCTTTGGCTTCCTACATTCTGTGGCAAAGTGTCCCAACTCATTGCAGTTATAGCATCTAATGGTGCTCCGATCAACCATTCCTGTTTTGTACCCACCACTGCTGGTGTTAGAGGATGAAGATCCACCTTTCTGGAATTTGTTGTAGTTGGACTTGTACTTAAGCTTGGGATTCCTCCTGAATCTGACATGGGAGAATCTCTTGACAATTTGGGCCATTGATTCATCTTCCAATTGCTCCAGCTCTTCCAAGGAATAAAAATCATCACTTGATTGATTTGTAGTAGGAGGATCATATTCTGCTACTAACTCATTTTCCTCACCCTTGGAAAACTGTACCATTCTTTCTAACTGTTGAGATTGTTGTTGTTGTTGACCTTCAGCTACAAGTGCATTAGATGTGCTGACCATTCTATCCTTCCCGTAGACTTCCTTCTGTTGAATCTGCTCCAACTCATAAGTTTTTAACACTCCATAGAGCCTGTCCAAAGAAATCTCACTCAGATCTCTAGCTTCTCTAATGGCAGTGATTCTATGTTCAAGATGAGCTGGCAGTGTTAAAAGGAACTTTTTGTTGACCTCCCTGATTGAATAATACTTTCCATTGATGTTCAGGTTGTTGATCAACGCATTGTACCTCTCAAACACTTCAGTAATTCCTTCTCCTGGATTTGATTTGAAATGTTCATATTCAGAGGTTAGGATTTCCAACTTGTTCTCCCTAACTTCCTCTGTGCCTTCATTAATCACCTCAATAGTTTCCCACATGTGTTTGGAATTTTTACAGTTCATCACATGTCTGTTCATCAAGGGATCAAGGGAATCAATTAATATTAATTGAAGGCTGGCATCCAAGGAGGCTTCTTCCTTCTCAGCAGGAGTAAAATCTTCAGGCTCTTTTGGATAGGTTCTAGCTTCAGTAGTCACCACACCATCTATTATTACCTCCGGTTCAATAACCATCGGAGTTTTTATACCCTTCTTTAACAAGTTTGAATATTTGGGATTTGCAACTTGTAAGAATAATAGCATCTTCTTCTTCCACATGATATAATTCTCTTTATCAAATTGTGGAATTTTAACGGTTCCAACTTTATGTGAAGTCATTATGAATTTTTGAATAAATAAAAATTCAAGGAGTTGAAAAATCACAAAAGTCTAGGATCTTGATTTGTTCGTTAATCAGAAGGCTCTGATACCAATTGTTGGGTCCCAATGTGTTTGTAGAAGGGGGGGTTGAATACAAACAGTACCGAATAATCGAATTAAATGCGGAATAAAAAATGTGAAACAAAATTCAAGTTAAATAAAAATATTATTAAACTTGAAAGGTGTTACAACAACTGTATCGATTACAAGGAATTAATCTCAAATTAATTATCACAAATCTAGAATAAATTCGACATGAACTTTTTCTATTTTTGTAATAAAAAGATTCAAATGCTAAACGCAATTTGAGATTAAGTTCTAGGGATTTTGATCCGCTAGATTGTTACACAAGAACAAGATAAAGATTTCTAGTTGATTGGATTTAACTTTACAATCTAGAAATTGATCTTGAATTAAACAGATGAAAAATGTAATATTTCAAGGCGGCTGCTTTTCTTGTTCTTTGTTCTTCTGTTTGAATGATAGATTATTGAAAGAAGGTCTTCTGCTTCTTTTTAATCAACAAACCAATAGAATTGAATTGGCATGACAATCCTATAGCTGGCAAGACTTTCGGTAGGACAATTGAATGAACTAGCAAGACAATCTGAATGAACTAGCATGACAATCAGAATGAACTAGCAAGACAATTATCCTCCTAGAGTAACTTTCGGTATGACAATGGAAAATGGCCTAGCATGACAATCGGTATGACAATCCAGATTGTCATGCTAGTTCATTTCCATTTGTCTTGCTGATTTAAGATTTGAATTTAATCCAATTAAACTTCTGAAAATTCCTAAAATTAATTCAGAATTAATTAATCAATTAATTCAATTAATAAATAAATTATTCTTCGCAAAAATAATTTATTTTCTTAATTAAATTAGATGAATTAATTAATTAATAGAGAATTAATTCTAGTCTTGAGCAGCAACCATTCTTCTGCAAATCTTCTGAAAATCACTGAAAATTATGAATCAATTCCACCACTTCAACGTTGACACTCGATGTACTGTCTGGTTCATGAGTGACTAACTTTCGTGACGTTTCTTCATGTCTTGACTCTGACACTTTGATTTTCTTCAGATTAAATCCTTGTAATTAATTGATACTCTGACGAGATCTCTGTCACTTGATTAAATCCACGATCTTGACTTATATCACTGAGGCATGATCAATTTCTTGAACTTCTTCCAGTGAATTAATTCCTCAAGTCTGTAGATGAACCTTGTCTCTGAATCCTTTGACAGATATTACTTTGCGAGATCTCTCTGATGGTAGTTCCACTATTTACTTATTACATTCTTATTTGAGTTGAGTTGAATCCTCGAATATACAAATAGGCTATGACATATGACTTACACTAAGTCGTTGTGCAACTTGCTTGAGAAAGATATGACTTTCAAATTTGATGATGAATGCTTGGCGGCATTCGAGACTCTCAAGAAGAGTTTGATAACTGCACCAGTTATTACGGCACCTGATTGAACAGAGCCTTTTAAGATGATGTGTGATGCGAGTAATTATGCGTTGGGAGCAGTTCTTGGGTAGTGCAAGAATATTCTTTTTCATGTGGTCTACTATGCTAGTAAGACTCTAAATGGAGCTCAAATGAACTACACCACTACTGAGAAGGAGCTCTTGGCTACAGTCTTTGGTTTCAAAAAAATTCGATCCTATCTGCTTGGGACAAAGGTGACAGTATTCACTGATCATGCTGCCATTCGCTATTTGGTCTCAAAGAAGAATTCGAAGCCCAGACTTATTCGTTGGGTACTCTTGCTACAGGAATTTGAGTTAGAGATCAAGGATCGAAAAGGTACTGAGAATCAAGTAGCTGACCATCTCTCTAGATTGGAGAATCCCGATTCTAATTCACATGATAAGACATTGATCAACGAATCTTTTCCGGATGAGTAGTTGTTCGCAGTTCAGGAGGAAGAGCCATGGTTCGCAGATATTGTGAACTATCTTGTCAGCAATATAATGCCTCATAATATGAATGCAGCTCAAAAGAAGAAGTTTCTGCATGAGGTGAAGTGGTACATGTGGGATGAACCGTATTTTTTTTGGACAAGGAGCTGACCAGATCATTAGGAGCTGTATCCCATTCTGTGAGACGGAGGGGATATTACGGGACTGTCATTCCACAGTTTATGGTGGATATTATGGTGGTGAAAGGACAGCAGCTCGTATTTTGCAAGCGGGGTTTTTCTGGCCTACTTTGTTTAAGGATGCACATCAGTTCATTTTAAGGTGTGATCGTTGCCAAAGAGTGGGGAATCTTACGAGGAAGGATGAGATGTCGTTAAATGTGATGCTGGAAGTCGAGGTCTTTGATGTTTGGGGAATCGATTTCATGGGACCATTTGTCTCATCCTGTAATAATCAGTACATCTTGCTGGCAGTCGATTATGTCTCAAAAAGGGTAGAATTAAGGCTCTACCGACAAATGATGCGAAGGTAGTGTTGAATTTTCTTCATAAGCAGATTTTCACAAGGTTTGGAACGCCATGAGTAATCATAAGTGATGAAGGGTCACATTTTTGCAACCGTAAGTTCACTTTTATGATGCAGCGCTATAATGTGAATCATCGTGTTGCTACTGCCTATCATCCGCAAACGAATGGTCAAGCTGAAGTGTCTAATAGAGAGATCAAGCGCATTCTAGAGAAAGGTGTTTGTCCTTCAAGGAAGGATTGGTCTTTAAAGCTCGATGAAGCTATTTGGGCTTATAGAACAGCATACAAGACTCCACTTGGGATGTCCCTGTTTCAACTTGTTTATGGTAAGGGATGTCATTTACCGGCAGAGCTTGAGCATAAGGCTTATTGGGCGTTGAAGAAGTTGAACCTTGATCTAGATGCAGCTGGGAAGAAGCGAATGCTTCAGTTAAATGAACTTGATGAATTTCGACTCCAAGCATACGAGAATAACAAAATGTACAAGGAAAAAGTGAAAAGATGGCACGACAGGAAGCTATATCCTAAGTCATTTGTGCCGGGGCAGCAAGTTCTTTTATTCAACTCTCGTCTCTGAATTTTTCCTAGAAAGTTGAAATCAAGGTGGTCTGGACCTTTTATTGTCAAAACTGTGTTTCCACATGGAGCGGTGGAGATTTTTGAGAATGATCCGGGTCAAGCATTCAAGGTTAATGGTCAGCGATTGAAGCATTACTATGGGGACACGGCAAACCGAGAAGTGGTTAGTGCCGTTTTATTGTCAACTTGATCAAGGTACTCTACGTCAAGCTAATGACGTAAAAGAAGCGCTTCTTGGGAGGCAATCCAAGATTTGTGACTATAGGAACCCTTAGAAATTAGTAACCTATCCAAAACCACAAAAAAAATCAGAAAAATTGGGCAAGAAAAAAGTATTTTCCAGAATCCATCTGGGCGCCCGCTCAGCTTTGCTGGGCGCCCGCTCAGCTTTGTTGGGCACCCGCTCAGGATGTTGGGCGCCCGCGCAGCTTTGCTGAGCGGCCGCTCAGCCCCCGACTGTTGGAAAAAAATTTTGCCTTCTAAAAAATCCAAAAAAAATCAGAAAAATTCAAAAACAAAAATACAACCCACGATTTCTTTTCCCATAACCCACGTTTTTTCCTCACAACCCCACTCCTATTCAATTTTTAACCCTAATTCCTACCCTATATATACATACAACTCCTCCATATACACTCCCACATACTTTCAACTTTAAAACTCTCTCCTACACTCATAACACAACTCTTAAACACTTTTTCTCAGTTTTAATGGCACCCAAGAGATCCCGAACTATTGATAGCAACAACACCGTTCCTACTGCTGATTCTTCGAGGGGAACTGCTGCGAGACCTCGTTTGTTTGATAGGACTGCTGAGAAAGAGTATACTAGGCTTCTGGCTAAGCCGTTTTGAAGGAGAGAGGATTCTTACCATCGGGGAGGGATGGTGAGTTGTTGTCGATGATTACTGAAAATGGGTGGATTTTTATTTGTGAGTCGTAGGAGGCGGTTCCGATGAGCGTGGTTTATGAGTTTTATGCAAACGCAAAGGCTGAAAAGAATGGGTTTACTGTTGTTTGTGGGCTTACAGTTGATTATCAGGCCGCAGTGATTCGTCGTGTGATTGGACAGCAACCGCGAAAGCCCACGGAGGAGAATTGGAATGAGAAGACCCCCGGGGACTTTGATTTGGATTTGATTTGTGCTACTCTCTGTCATCCGAGCACGGTTTAGAGTTCAAGACTGGAACTAATGAGTATCGTTCTTTTCCGGCGATTGCGGTGAATAGGTATGCCCGTGCATGGAATGCCTTTATTTATGATAATATTCTGCCTACTTTACATGCACATGAGGTTACAGTTGAGCGAGCAAGGTTGTTATGGGGTATTTTGAATAAGGAATATTATGTGGACCTTGGTTAGTTCATGTACCAAGGGATTTTGAAGTTTTTGAGGGGAGCGAAGCACATGAACATCCCGTATGCATCTACTGTCACGAAGCTATGCCGAGCAGTGGGAGTTCATTGGCCTTCTCACGAGCAGTTGCAGATGCCAGCCGCTCCTATTAATTCGGCGACTCTGAATGCGATGCAGGAGTGGACGGGTGGAGAGCCCGAGGAGCATGGGTTGGGTTATCATCTTTCAGGAGGACGTCCAGCAGCTGGTGCTACCATGGCAAGGCCGGGTCGTGACGACGCAGGATCTTCTAGAGCTTAGGAGGGTGCTGGGATGGCTGATGCCCAGTATAGGAGGCTGTCGAGGAGGATGGATGTGATGTATGAGTCACAGAGTAGGTTCGCTCAGGAGCTCACCCTTGCACTTCGGACTGCTTTCAGTGGCCTTGGAGCTGACATCCAGTGGCCCGCTTTTGGTGAGGACTCTGCTTATCCGCCTCCTGATACTCCACCCTCTGAGGGTGATGATGATGATTTCTCCGAGTAGGTATACCCTGTGTTCCTTTCTACTACCTTCACTGGGGACAGTGAAGATTTTAAGTTTGGGGGTGGTAGTTAAGGAATATTTTTGTATGTGTGTCATGTAGTTGCATATTCATGATAGTTTAGTTCATATAATTGCATATTTTTGCCATATAGTTTTTTTTATAGCTTTATTTATCATATCATTTAGCTCAGGCATATACCATGATCCCTTTCGAGTTGCTTTACCGATTGATTTGTGATATTGATGCAAGTGTAGTGATAGCGTTATAGTGATGTTGAGTCTTGTAGGTTGACATGCATGCTAGAAACACTTGTAATTTCACTAAGTCTTAGAGTATACTTAAGGACTAGGTTGTTGTCATGGTTTGATGGTTTTTGAGGTTAATCTATTGATTATGCTTAGAATTTATAATAGGTTCTTAATGATAAAAGGCATGAAAAGAAAAAAAATGGAGTAAAAATTGGAATTTATTGCTAATTGTGGCTAGGCGTCAAATGGCTAGTAGCCGGCTCATATTTTTATGCGAGTAGTCTAGGGTTGAGCAAGATGGAGCGAAACGCACTTGCTCAGAAATTTGAAAAAAAAAAGAGAAAAAAAATTAGAAAAAAAAGAAGGAAAAGAAAATATAGAAAAAAAATAAAATAAAGAGTTAATGCATAATTGATCACGAGTGGGCTCTTTGGTATTCGAGTTATTAAGTTCTTAGGGGACTTTGTGCCTAGTGACCTAAGGCTTTTATAGTCTGGGATCCGCTAACCTAACGCTCGCTAAATGGATGCCATTGCATGTCTTTTGTGGACCTCACTCATTGCACGGTCAAATAAGCATTTATTGTTGTGTTGAATAAAAAGCATGATTCCGTAATAAGCTCCAGTGATCTTGAAGTGTTATAAGTCATTTTGTGCCTAGAATTTATTCTTCGTATAATCATGTGATTGCCTTGAGGATAGTCGAGTTATGATAATTGGTCTAGTTTCGAAGCATATCTGTTAAGCATCCGCACACACCACGTTTTTGGATGTATGTTAGTTTGCATGATTTAATTGATCTTTATTCGCCTAATAGCATTTGTTGAGATGTCATGAGTTGGTTGGTTGGTTTAGTCATTGTGAGGGGGATCGTTGTATTTCATGTAGATTGTATTCATGCATGTTTTTGTTTTGTTTTTGAGTCTGTGATGCTTGAGGACAAGCATCGATTTAAGTTTGGGGGTGTGATAAGTGGCATTTTATACCACTTAGAACGTCTTATAATGGCTTGAATTGATGTCTTGAAATCAAGTATTTTGTGTAATTGATGCATTTTTCTAGTGTTTATGCATTTCAGGGTATTACTTGCATTTGTGGAGAGATTTCATCAGGAATAAGCCTAGGTATGTGCTTGGCATTGCAAATGGGAAGTTAGGAGCAGAACGCAGCAGAAAATGGGAGCAGAATAAAGTTTTTTCCAGTAAGGTGCTGGGCGGCCGCTCAGCCTGGCTGGGCGGCCGCTCAGGAAGCTGGGCGCCTGCTCAGGATTGTTGGGCGGCCGCTCAGGGTCGTAAATTAAAACAATGATTTTTAAAGTTCTATTTATGTTGGACTTCTAACTTCTGAGATAGCTGGGACTTGTGGGGCTTCTATATTTTCAGAGACGTTTCACGTGTGATGAATCATGGTATCAATCAAGGAGCAAGGAGAGAAGGAAGAAGACCGTTTTAGCACATCGCAATGAAGAAGAGGAAGCATACGTTTTCTTGTGATTCTTTTATTCGTTGTATCAGTGGATGCTAGTTTTCTTTACTTTGAACCTTATTACTCTTATGACGTACTCTGGTTTTAATAAGTATTTTATTTAGTTTATCTCGTGTGTTATTATCATGTTTTCATATAAACCCATGATGACGATGAGTTCTATCATGGGATAATCGTGATCATGGGGTCGTAAGGGATTTACTATGGAATTCTTTAGTTAGTTGTTTAATACCTTAGTGTGTGATGATTGTATGATATCTAGCATAGGTTGCGCTTATTCGTCTTATGTGCGTCGCGAAAATATAAGATAGGGTGTTAATCTCTTGTGAAGCGATGGTGGATCTTGAGGTTTAGAACTTGCCATGCTAGCATAGGTTCATGTATGTGTATGCATGATTAGTGGGTAACTCTAACCATTTTACTTACCCTGTGTAATCATAAGGAATAACTTGTGCTTAAATCGTTATGTTGTCAAATTCTATAGACATATAGGGTCTCAACATAATTGATGCTTATTCAACTTCTATCTTAATTGTGGATGTTTGGTAGAATGGTATTAGTACAACGAAAGTTGGCTTTTATCAGTTTCGTGTTGTTCGATTAATATCATCATCGTTACATGCTAAGGGTAATAACAATAACTATT
Source organism: Apium graveolens (assembly GCF_009905375.1). Lineage (NCBI taxonomy): Eukaryota > Viridiplantae > Streptophyta > Magnoliopsida > Apiales > Apiaceae > Apium > Apium graveolens. The sequence continues at coordinate 236,540,266 of NC_133655.1, forward strand.
GAAGGAAGTAGTAATGAAGTTATGATCTCATGTGTGTTTAATATTGTTAATTCAAGTATCAATTAAGTGTTTAATTCTCGTAGTTAATTATAGTTAATAATTAGTTAATAAAATCTAAGTGTTATTGTCTTGACATTGAGAAGTAATCATACATTGGTGAGTAACTGTAATTGAACATAATTAGTCTGAGTCTCTGTTAGGGCGAAAACACGCGCTAATAACACACGCAAGTATACGTGTTCGCAAGTAATATAGAATACTTTCTAGTTCGTTCCCACAAAGACTCAGACTAATTATGTTCAATTACACTCACTCACCAATGTATGATTACTTCTCAATGTTAAAATAATAACACTTAGATTGGATTAACTAATTATTAACTTCAATTAACTACGAGAATTAAGCACTTAATTAACACTTGAATTAACAATATTAAAACACTCATGAGATCATAACTTCATTACTACTTCCTTCAATAGTCATTGTTATTACCCTTAGCATGCAACAGTGATGATATTAATCGAATAACATGAAACTGATAAAAGCCAACTTTCATTGTACTAATACCATTTCACCAAGCATCCACAATTAAGATAGAAGTTGAATAGGCATCAATTTTGTTGAGTCCCTATATGTCTATAGAAATTGACAACATAACGATTTAAGCACAAGTTATTCCTTTTGATTACACAGGGTGAATAAAACGGTTAGAGTTATCCACTAATCATGCATACTCGTACATGAACCTATGCTAGCATGGCAAGTTCTAAATCTCAAGATCCACCGTCGCTTCACAAAAGATTAACACCTTATCTTATATATTCACGACGTACATAAGACGACTAAGCACAACCAATACTAGATATCATACAATCATCACACACTAAGGTATTAAACAACTAACTAAAGAAGTCCATAGTAAATCCGTTACGACCCCATGATCACGATTAGCCCATGATAGCACTCATCGTCATCATGGTTTCATATGAAAACATGATAATAACACATAAGAATAATAACTAAAACTACTTATATTAAACCAGAGTACGTCACAAGAGTAAATAGGTTCAAAGTAAAGAAAACTAGCATCCAACGTTACAGCGAAATAAAGAATCACAAGAAAATATGCTTCATCTTCGTTGCGGTGTGCTAAAACGGTCTTCTTCCTTATCTCCTCGCTCTTCGATTAATACTACGATCCAACCTTTTTGAAACGTCTCTGAAATCTACTTATATAGGAGTCCCATAAAGCCCAGCTAACTCAGAAGTTGGAAGTTAAACAGAATCAGGAGTCTAAAATAATAAATCTGATTTTCCGTCCCTGAGCGGCCGCTCAGCATTCCTGAGCGGGCGCTCAGCTTCCTGAGCGGTCGCTCAGCAGCGCTCAGCTCCCTACTGGAAACTGCTCTGTTTTTCTCCCGTTTCTTCGCTGCAATCTGCTCCTATCTTCCCGCTTACAATGCTAAACACATGCCAAGGCTTATTATTGATGAAATCTCTCCCGAAATGTAATTAATACCCTGAAATGCACAAACACTAGAAAAACGCATCAAATACACAAAATACTTGATTTCAAGACATCAATTCAAGCCATTATAAGACGTTCTAAGTGGTATAAAATGCCACTTATCACACCCCCAAACTTAAATCGATGATTGTCCACAAGCGTCACAGACTCAAAAACAAAACAAAAACATGCATGAATGCAATCTATATGAAATACAGTGATCCCCCTTACTACGACCAAACCAACCAACTTACAACATCTCAACAAATGCAATTAGGCGAATAAAGATCAATCAAATCATGCAAACTAACATACAGCCGGAAACATGGTGTGTGAAGATGCTTAACAGATAAGCTTCGAAACTAGATCAATTATCATAACTCGACTATCCTCAAGGCAATCACATGATTATAAGAAGAATAAAATTCTAGGCACAAAATGACTTATAACACTTCAAGATTTCTGGAGCTTATTACGGAATCATGCTTTTATTAAACACAACAAACAAATGCTTATTTGACCGTGCAATGAGTGAGGTCCACAAAAGACTTATACAATGGCATCCATGTGACGCCCTCCAAACCCGGGGTCTAGATTTGAAGGTCACTCGCCAATAAACCAAAATAAAATAATCACAGCAGAATAATATAATAAATACGACCCCTTTTACCTACACTGGATCAATCACAGGTTATAATATGGAACAGGCACTAATACGAACCAACTGTTATTACAGACCATAGTCTAATTAGTTTTACAACTTATTCAAATTTTATTACAAACCTCTAGACTAATTAAGCGTCCCAAACTGTCTACCTGGAAACACACCAACTATTTACAAGCACAAAACCTCTGGTCAGACCTGGAACTTAAGCTTGCTCTGGCCTAGCTAAAAGAATCAAGATATGAAACAAGTATGAGCGAACGAAATGCTCAGCAAGTAATAAATAGCTTATGATTTGGAATAACAACAGTATATCTGATGAACAAAACCAACTAAGCTAACTGAACAGTATCAAAACTGATAAAAATTTGATAATAAACAACATTTGCAATATATTATGTTTTGGGACTGGAATCCTCGAACGACGGTGTGTTGCCACCGGTGATCAGCCGCGGAGCAACACCGGTATGCCGAAGCATATCCAACTAAACAAAAGGTACCCAAGGCACATATTGGCCTAGCAAGGTGTTATATCCTGTATAACACATAGCTCACACTGGACCGCCGCCACGGCCTCTTACGCAACCATCCAACCCATAAAAACAATTTTCCGCCAAAGGAGTCGAATCAAATGACATCCTTAACCACATAACTCCCCATTTCTCATGGTCCGGAGTTTTCTCAACAACCAATGGCGAAATAACCAGAACAATTAGTTATTCACTAATCTCAATTTAAAGCTTTGCCGTATAGAGTAATTCATAGCGAAACATAAAACGTTTAACTATTCTGAACTTAGAATAGTATGGATATTGAAAGAATAAAGTTCAGAGTCAATATCAATTGAATGATAAATAAAGATATAGGTACTTGTATAATATGATTAGAAATGAACGTCACTTGAATGATAAGTGAAGTTAGGGTACTTGCCTGGTATGCTCAATAACCTCTTACTTTAACTCTGCTTCTAACTGCTGGCTACTATCTTCGTCTAACACTTGACTGCACTTCTAGCTACTCGATTCTATAAACAAAAGGATTATCTTAAGTGACAGAACTAAACTCAATCGACGTAATTCTACGTCTTGACATCTACCCGACCGTTTATAACTAAGCATGGCATAATAAACTGTAAACAAATAGCATACTTATCACATAACACATAATCATGACCTTTGTTTAACACATAATCACATATTTCATGTAACACATACGTAAGATCATTACAAGACACGCCTCAGTGCGTTAAGAATGAAAATCAGGTCAATATTAGCATTTATCGATCAAATACCGACTCAAGCTGCTACATAAATCAAATGACATTGCAATACAAAAGAAATTAGGTCTCAAAAGTATTTTTATTGAAAGCGCAATATTTTTATGAGTTTGTACGCGTTCGTTTCGTATTAAACGGACAAACGGTTGATTTATTATGAATTTTTGAACATTTTTCGGAATAAAACGGGTCTCCAAATCATTTAATAATTAAATAATAGGGCTCAAACACCTTAAAATAATTTTATAAGATTTATCGAGCCTGGAAATTAATTTAAAATAATATCTTAAAGCTCGAAACTATTTTTCATAATTTTTAAATCAATTTTAAATAATTAAATCTAATTAAATAATCAATTAAAATTAATTAATAACTAATTAAATTAATTAATCAATTAATATTTACATTAATTGACTAATTAAATAATTAATTATCAACTAAAATTAATTAATTAAATAATTTGGATTTATTTTTGAATTAAAATAAATTTTCAGAATTAAAAATAATGATTTTTGGAATTTAAAATAATTAAAACAATTTTATAAAAATAATTATAAACAGAAATCTAATTTTTGAAAAATTTTAAAACAAAAATCCAATTTCTGCAGACTTTGGAAACGAGGGGGGTGCAAACGGTAATTTCACCGTCTTCCCCGTCGTTCCGCCGTCGCCGCCGGCCAGTCGCCATTAACGGCGACTGGAGCTTTTCCGGCCACCTGCAAAACCACTCAGATAATCACCAAATTAACAGGAAACGTTGTTCTTGCTTCCAGGAACGCATCTGCAAGACTAAAATCTTCAAAAATTAACGATTTTAACCGGGAAATTTAATCAAAACTTCCGACGCCGCCATGACTAATTTTCCGATGAGGGCCTTCCGGTTATCGTTCGTTAATTTCAGTGGTACCATTCGATTCGTTGCACAACGGTCTACTTAACCATGTAATCAATTTCAACTCATAACCCCTAACAAAGAAACGCCTAATTTCTAATTGAAAATATTCTTGAATATAAACCCTAAATTCATAATCCGAGAATCAAAATCACTTTTCTACATGTTATTGAACTCCAAATTCAACGTATAATATATCAAAATGACCAGGAAGAAATTATCTACATGATTCTAGCATCAAATCACATCAACAACATCAAGAATAAAAATTCATATTTTAATTATCAAATAATTCGAATATAAATAAATAAATAAGAAAATTACTGTGATTTCTGGGCAGAAACTGATGATTGATTCAGAAAGAAGATTTCGAGAGCTTCGTTTTGATATGCTGCACGCCCGAATCGGAGTTCGATAACGCCTTCGTTCGTGTGTTTGATTCTCGGAAACGTATCGGTTTCTCGGGTTTTTCTCTATTTTTACGGTATTTTAACTGGTTACAAATGAATAAACGAAATAAACGAAATAAGAAATAGGATATTTATATTTATGGAATATTGGATCGTTCTGGATCGTTTTGGATCGTTAAATTAGTTGCTTAGCCGCTAAGTAACTGTAAAAACGATACAATTCAATACCAGAATTGGATAATTATCAAAACCGGGCTTTTTATAAAACACCATATACGAACATCACGTAAAAATATCCCGTCTTTCGAGATTACGGGTTTTTATTGATTACCGAAATAACTATCGTATCGAAAATATTGCGCCGGGTCGCGCACGAGTCAAACCGTAATCCGGATCGAAAAAGTCAAAACACGGAAAATGTCCGGAATTACCAGATTAGGTTAGGAAGGAGTTTTCGGAAGAGTTTCGGGTTGTAAAAACGCAAAACGGTTGAAGTTGGAAGATTCCCGGCTTTATAAAATAATTTTATAATTATTCTGAAAATAATTAATAATTCATAAATCATTATAAAATCATATAACACTCCAAAAATTACCAGAAAATTACCACAATTATCTATATTTTATTCTGGACATATAAAAATTCAAATATTCAAATAATGTCACATATAACATTCAGATATCTATTCTACTTTTCAGATAATTCACCAAAAATTCACATAAAATCACATAAACAATTCCGAATAATAATAATAATATTTGAAAATATATGGGATATTACAATCTACCCCCCTTAACAGGATTCTGTCCTCAGAATCAGCCTAGGAAAATAAATAAGGATACTTGGATCGCATTTCGCTTTCCAATTCCCAAGTCGACTCTTCAACCTTGGGATTCCTCCACAAGACTCGCACTAAAGATACAGACTTATTCCTAAGTACTCTTTCTTTCTTATCTAAAATCTGTACTGGTTGCTCTACAAAAGATAAATCTGGTTGGATCTCGATTGGCTCGTATTCTATCACATGGTTCGAATCAGGCAAATAATGCTTCAACATTGACACGTGGAACACGTTGTGAATATGCTGCATGTGAGGTGGTAACGCTAATTCGTACGCAACTTTTCCCACACGCCTCAAAATCTCAAAAGGGCCAACATAACGTGGACTTAGCTTTCCTTTCTTTCCAAATCTTGATAAACCCTTCCAAGGAGAAACCTTCAATAACACTGTTTCTCCAATTTCAAATTCCATATCTTTTCTGGTAGGATCAGCATATTTACGTTGACGGTCTTGAGCTGCTGTTAATCTTTTTCGAATGAGTTCTATTTTCTCTTTTGTCTGCTGGATCAATTCTGGACCCAAAATCTTTCTCTCACCAACTTCTTCCCAACATATTGGAGATCTGCATCTTCTCCCGTACAAGGCTTCGTAAGGCGGCATTCCAATGCTGGCATGATAGCTGTTGTTGTAGGAGAATTCAACTAATGGCAAATGCTCGTCCCAACTCCCTTCAAGATCTAGTGCACATACCCTCAGCATATCTTCAATAGTCTGAATCGTTCTTTCACTTTGACCGTCCGTCTGCGGATGATACGCGGTACTCATGTTCAGCTTCGTTCCGAGACAATCTTGAAAACTTCTCCAAAATCTTGAGTTAAATCGAGGATCTCTGTCTGAAACTATGGATACTGGAACTCCGTGTCTTGTCACAATTTCTTTAAGATATAACCGTACTAATTTATCCATTGAGAATCTCTCATTGATAGGAAGAAAATGCGCTAACTTCGTCAATCTGTCGATAATAACCCAAATAGCATCATGATTCGCCCTGGTCCTCGGTAATCCGACTACAAAATCCATCGCTATATGCTCCCACTTCCATTCTGGAATGTCCAATGGTTGTATTAATCCACTGGGCCTTTGATGTTCTGCTTTAACTCGCTGGCAAGTGTAACACTTACTTACCCATTCTGCAATTTCCTTCTTCATGCTTGGCCACCAAAAGTTTTCTCTTAAGTCTCTATACATCTTCGTACTCCCGGGATGAATTGAGTATCTAGAGTTGTGAGCGTCTCGAAGAATTTCATCTTTCAGCTCGGCTACATTGGGTATCCATATTCTGGAAGAAAATCTTAATATCCCTTTATCATCCTTTTGACTCCCTATTTCTTCTCCTGTCAAACTGGCTCGTTCATGGCTCATTACTTCTTCCTGACATCTTCTTATTTTCTCTAATAATTCTGGTTGAAAAGACATTGCACACAATACCTCTGTAGACATACTTGGAATACTAACCTCTATTTCCAGCTTCTCAAATTCCTTGATCAATTCCTCTGATGAAATTATCATGTTTAACCTTTCTTTTCTGCTCAGAGCGTCGGCCACCACATTTGCTTTGCCTGGATGATAGTTAATAGTACAGTCGTAATCCTTGATTAGTTCTAACCATCTTCTCTGCCTCATGTTCAATTCCTTCTGGGTGAAGATATACTTTAAACTCTTGTGGTCCGTGTAGATCTCGCACTTTTCCCCATAAAGATAATGCCTCCAAATCTTCAATGCAAACACTATAGCTGCCAATTCTAGATCATGCGTTGGATACTTTTCTTTATGTGGTTTCAACTGTCTTGAAGCGTAGGCTATCACCTTGTCATGCTGCATCAAAACACATCCCAATCCTTTGTACGACGCGTCACTGTAGATCACAAAATTTCCTTGTTCATCTGGCAAGACTAGTACTGGAGAAGATACTAATCTATTCTTTAATTCCTGGAAACTTTCTTCGCACTTCTCCTCCCATTCAAATTTCTGATTTTTCCTGGTGAGCTTTGTCAATGGCATAACTATCTTCGCGAAATCCTGCACAAATCTTCTATAGTAACCTGCCAGTCCCATGAAACTTCTTACTTCCGTTGGTGTTTTTGGCCTCTCCCAGTTGATTATGGCTTCAATCTTTGCTGGATCCACTTCCACTCCTTTATTGCTAATCACGTGCCCAAGAAATCGTACTTCTTTTAACCAAAATTCACACTTGGAAAACTTTGCGTATAACTTCTCCTGTCGCAGTATCTCCAGAACTATCCTCAAATGCTCTACATGCTCCTCTTCTGTTTTGGAATAGATCAAGATATCGTCTATGAACACGATCACGAATTTATCCAAATACTTCTTAAATACTCGATTCATTAGATCTATGAAAGCTGCTGGTGCGTTGGTTAATCCAAATGCCATCACTAGAAACTCATAATGCCCATATCTGGTTCTAAATGCGGTCTTCGGAATGTCTTCAGGCTTGATCTTCAGTTGATGATATCCGGATCTTAAATCAATTTTAGAAAACCATATAGCGCCTTTCAATTGGTCAAACAGATCATCGATCCTTGGTAATGGGTACTTGTTCTTAATGGTCAGCTTATTCAGTTCTCGATAGTCGATACACAGTCGCATACTCCCATCTTTCTTCTTGACAAACAGTACTGGTGCGCCCCATGGGGATACACTGGGTCTTATAACTCCTTTCTCCAAAAGATCTTGCAGCTGAGTTGCCAATTCCTTCATCTCCACTGGTGCCATCTGGTACGGAGCTTTAGAGACTGGTTCTGTTCCGGGTGCTAGATCAATCGCAAATTCAATTTCTCTGTCGGGAGGTAATCCTGGTAGATCATCTGGGAAAACATCTGAAAATTCGTTGACAACTGGAATCGCTTCTAGTGCTGGAACTTCTTTACTGGTGTCTACCACATGGGCCAAATATGCTTCACAATTCTGACGCAATATCTTTTTCACTTGAGCGATCGCTAAGAACTTCTTCTCTTGCCTATTTCCTCGAAATATTACCTTCTTCTTACTATCCAAGGTCTGAAGTCTCACTTTCCTATTCTTACAATCAATCTGAGCGTTATTTTCTGACAACCAATCCATTCCTAAAATAACATCAAATTCTCCCAACTTAAAAGGTATTAAGTCGGCATAGAAATGATGTCCTCCTATCTTAATATCGCACTTCGGGCACACTCGGTCGACGGAAACTTGATCCTTATTAGCTAACTCTATCATTAATGCTTGTTCTAACAACTTAACTTCGCAATGCAGTTTATCGACAAAACTTTGAGAAATAAATGATCTTGTAGCTCCAGAATCAAATAAAACTTTAGCATCTATGGAGTTGACTGGAAGCGTACCTGCCACCACGTCTGAACTCTGAACAGCATCCTTCATAGTCATATTGAATGTCCTAGCCTTTGGCTGGTTCTTTGTTGGTGGTCCTTCAATCCTTGGCACATTAGCAGTTGGTTCAGTTGTCTGGCAGTCCCTGGCAATATGCCCCATCTTTCCACATTTAAAGCACACTGTCCCTGATCTTTGAGCTGTAGTCTGACTTCGACACTCATTAGAATAGTGTCCCTTCTGATTGCACTTATAACACAACACATTAGCCTTACAAATCCCAAAATGCCTTCTACCACAAAATTTGCACTCTGACGCAGGTAGACGATTGGGTCTCTGCTGATTTGAATTCTGAAAACGGTTCCCATTTCCTGGCTGTGGTTTCTTAAATCCCACACTCTTATTATTCTGAAACTCTGGCCTTTTATTGAAACGGCCCGGGAAGTTACCTTGTTGCTGGCCTCCCCCTGAGGTTTCTATTTTCCTTTTCTTCCCATCCTTCCCTTTTTGATACATATCACTCTTACTTTCAATCACCATTGCTTTCTGCACCACTGCCACATAAGAAGTCAATTCAAACATGGCCACCCTATTCTGAATCCAAAATCTCAATCCCTGTTCAAACCTTCTTGCTTTCTTTTCATCCGTATCAACCTGGTCTGGCACGAACCTCGCTAATTCAGTAAACTTAGCTTCGTACTCAGCTACAGTAAGATCTCCCTGGGTCAAGTTCAAGAATTGGATCTCCATTTGATTCTTCATATACCTCGGAAAATACTTCTCTAGAAACAGCTCTGTGAATCTCTCCCAAGTTATAAACTCACCTCCTTCCAATGCTCGCACGGATTCCCACCAATAGTTCGCCTCACCCTTCAGAAAGTAACTTACAAACTTGGTCTTCTGCTCAGCTCCTGCTCCGACCAATTCAAAAGCCTTTTCCATTTCCTTAAGCCATGCATTGGCTTCCACAGGATCAGCACTTCCCTTGAACTCAGGTGGCTTCACTGCTTGAAACTGCTTAAAAGTCACTGTAGGTGGTGCTGCTCGCTGCTGCTGTTGCTGTTGCTGCTGTTGTTGCTGCTGCGTAAGATGTAACATCTGCTGCTGCATCAGTCCCAACATCTGGATAATCACTGGATGTGTACGGCTCTCGGTACTACCCTCTCCTGAATTATTCCTTCTCTTTGGTGCCATTATTCTGGTAAGAAACAAGCAACATATATAATAATATGTCAAGCATTATGTCAAATATGTAGCAATTCCTTAGCATATCAAAATTCGCAAACAGTATCTCTTCCCTGAATATCATAAACTTGCTACCATATTAACACAAGTGACATGATTATCACATAATCCTGCTTATTATCTCGAGAATAATATCATAAAGAAAATTTACTCCGAATTATCCAAACCTTTTAAATCCTTGCTCGAAATCTTAACTAAATCTACAAAATAGCAGCAATGACACAAGGCCTAAAGCTAAACGCAAAACAGGAAACCTAAACAATTTAACTACAACTTAACCCAATAACCTAAATTTAATCCTATAAAAGCTAAACTACACGCGCCTATATTATGTGATCTTCCTATGACTCATCTATGACAATCCTAAGCCTGTTTCAGTGACCATAACCTGTAGCTCTGATACCAACCTGTGACGCCCTCCAAACCCGGGGTCTAGATTTGGGGGTCACTCGCCAATAAACCAAAATAAAATAATCACAGCAGAATAATATAATAAATACGACCCCTTTTACCTACACTGGATCGATCACAAGTTATAGTATGGAACAGGCACTAATACGAACCAACTGTTATTACAGACCATAGTCTAATTAGTTTTACAACTTATTCAAATTTTATTACAAACCTCTAGACTAATTAAGCGTCCCAAACTGTCTACCTGGAAACACACCAACTATTTACAAGCACAAAACCTCTGGTCAGACCTGGAACTTAAGCTTGCTCTGGCCTAGCTGAAAGAATCAAGATATGAAACAAGTATGAGCGAACGAAATGCTCAGCAAGTAATAAATAGCTTATGATTTGGAATAACAACAGTATATCTGATGAACAAAACCAACTAAGCTAACTGAACAGTATCAAAACTGATAAAAATTTGATAATAAACAACATTTGCAATATATTATGTTTTGGGACTGGAATCCTCGAACGACGGTGTGTTGCCACCGGTGATCAGCCGCGGAGCAACACCGGTATGCCGAAGCATATCCAACTAAACAAAAGGTACCCAAGGCACATATTGGCCTAGCAAGGTGTTATATCCTGTATAACACATAGCTCACACTGGACCGCCGCCACGGCCTCTTACGCAACCATCCAACCCATAAAAACAATTTTCCGCCAAAGGAGTCGAATCAAATGACATCCTTAACCACATAACTCCCCATTTCTCATGGTCCGGAGTTTTCTCAACAACCAATGGCGAAATAACCAGAACAATTAGTTATTCACTAATCTCAATTTAAAGCTTTGCCGTATAGAGTAATTCATAGCGAAACATAAAACGTTTAACTATTCTGAACTTAGAATAGTATGGATATTGAAAGAATAAAGTTCAGAGTCAATATCAATTGAATGATAAATAAAGATATAGGTACTTGTATAATATGATTAGAAATGAACGTCACTTGAATGATAAGTGAAGTTAGGGTACTTGCCTGGTATGCTCAATAACCTCTTACTTTAACTCTGCTTCTAACTGCTGGCTACTATCTTCGTCTAACACTTGACTGCACTTCTAGCTACTCGATTCTATAAACAAAAGGATTATCTTAAGTGACAGAACTAAACTCAATCGACGTAATTCTACGTCTTGACATCTACCCGACCGTTTATAACTAAGCATGGCATAATAAACTGTAAACAGATAGCATACTTATCACATAACACATAATGTAAGTCATATGTCATAGCCTATTTGTATATTCGAGGATTCAACTCAACTCAAATAAGAATGTAATAAGTAAATAGTGGATTGACCGTCAGAGAGATCTCGCAAAATAATATCTGTCAAAGGATTCAGAAACAAGGTTCATCTACAGACTTGAGGAGTTAATTCACTGGAAGAAGTTCAAGAAGTTGATCATGCCTCAGTGATATAAATCAAGATCGTGGATTTAATCAAGTGATAGAGATCTCGTCAGAGTATCATTAATTACAAGGATTTAATCTGAAGAAAATCAAAGCGTCAAAGTCAAGACATGAAGAAACGTCACGGAAGTTAGTCACTCATGAACCAGACAGTACATCGAGTGTCAACGTTGAAGTGGTGGAATTGATTCATAATTTTCAGTGATTTTCAGAAGATTTGCAGAAGAATGGTTGCTGCTCAAGACTAGAATTAATTCTCTATTAATTAATTAAGTCATCTAATTTAATTAAGAAAATAAATTATATCTGCGAAGAATAATTTATTTATTAATTGAATTAATTGATTAATTAATTCTGAATTAATTCTAGGAATTTTCAGAAGTTTAATTGGATTAAATTCAAGCATTAAATCAGCAAGACAATTGAAAATGAACTAGCATGACAATCAGGATTGTCATACCGATTGTCATGCTAGGCCATATTCAATTGTCACACCGAAAGTTACTCTAGGAGGATGATTGTCTTGCTAGTTCATTCTGATTGTCATGCTAGTTCATTCAGATTGTCTTGCTAGTTCATTCAATTGTCTCACCGAAAGTCTTGCCAGCTATAGGATTGTCATGCCAAGTCAATTCTATTCGTTTGTTGATTTAAAAAGAAGCAGAGAAGCAGCAACTTATTATTAAGAACACAGAAGTCAAGAAACAAGGCAGAAAAGAAAATCAAGAAGAAATATTTCATCTTTTCATCTGCATACTTCAAGATTAAATTTCTAGATTGTAAAGTTAAATCCAATCCACTAGAAATCTTTATCTTGCTCTTGTGTATCAATCTAGCGGATTAAAATCCCTAGAACTTAATCTCAAATCGCGTTTAGCATTTGATTCTAATTATTGCAAAAATAGAAAAAGTTCATGTCGAATTTATTCTAGATTTGTGTTAATTGATTTGAGATTAATACCTTGTAATCGATACAGTTGTTGTAACACCTTTCAAGTTTAATAATATTTTTATTTAACTTGAATTTTGTTTCACATTTTTTATTCCGCATTTAATTCGATTATTCGGTACTGTTTGTATTCAACCCCCCCTTCTACAAACACATTGGGACCTAACACATAATCATGACCTTTGTTTAACACATAATCACATATTTCATGTAACACATACGTAAGGTCATTACAAGACACGCCTCAGTGCGTTAAGAATGAAAATCAGGTCAATATTAGCATTTATCGATCAAATACCGACTCAAGCTGGTACATAAATCAAATGACATTGCAATACAAAAGAAATTAGGTCTCAAAAGTATTTTTATTGAAAGCGCAATATTTTTCTGAGTTTGTACGCGTTCGTTTCGTATTAAACGGACAAACGGTTGATTTATTATGAATTTTTGAACATTTTTCGGAATAAAACGGGTCTCCAAATCATTTAATAATTAAATAATAGGGCTCAAACACCTTAAAATAATTTTATAAGATTTATCGAGCCGGGAAATTAATTTAAAATAATATCTTAAAGCTCGAAACTATTTTTCAGAATTTTTAAATCAATTTTAAATAATTAAATCTAATTAAATAATCAATTAAAATTAATTAATAACTAATTAAATTAATTAATCAATTAATATTTACATTAATTGACTAATTAAATAATTAATTATCAACTAAAATTAATTAATTAAATAATTTGGGTTTATTTTTGAATTAAAATAAATTTTCAGAATTAAAAATAATGATTTTTGGAATTTAAAATAATTAAAACAATTTTATAAAAATAATTATAAACAGAAATCTAATTTTTGAAAAATTTTAAAACAAAAATCCAATTTCTGCAGACTTTGGAAACGAGGGGGGTGCAAACGGTAATTTCACCGTCTTCCCCGTCGTTCCGCCGTCGCCGCCGGCCAGTCGCCATTAACGGCGACTGGAGCTTTTCCGGCCACCTGCAAAACCACTCAGATAATCACCAAATTAACAGGAAACGTTGTTCTTGCTTCCAGGAACGCATCTGCAAGACTAAAATCTTCAAAAATTAACGATTTTAACCGGGAAATTTAATCAAAACTTCCGACGCCGCCATGACTAATTTTCCGATGAGGGCCTTCCGGTTATCGTTCGTTAATTTCAGTGGTACCATTCGATTCGTTGCACAACGGTCTACTTAACCATGTAATCAATTTCAACTCATAACCCCTAACAAAGAAACGCCTAATTTCTAATTGAAAATATTCTTGAATATAAACCCTAAATTCATAATCCGAGAATCAAAATCACTTTTCTACATGTTATTGAACTCCAAATTCAACGTATAATATATCAAAATGACCAGGAAGAAATTATCTACATGATTCTAGCATCAAATCACATCAACAACATCAAGAACAAAAATTCATATTTTAATTATCAAATAATTCGAATATAAATAAATAAATAAGAAAATTACTGTGATTTCTGGGCAGAAACTGATGATTGATTCAGAAAGAAGATTTCGAGAGCTTCGTTTTGATATGCTGCACGCCCGAATCGGAGTTCGATAACGCCTTCGTTCGTGTGTTTGATTCTCGGAAACGTATCGGTTTCTCGGGTTTTTCTCTATTTTTACGGTATTTTAACTGGTTACAAATGAATAAACGAAATAAACGAAATAAGAAATAGGCTATTTATATTTATGGAATATTGGATCGTTCTGAATCGTTTTGGATCGTTAAATTAGTTGCTTAGCCGCTAAGTAACTGTAAAAACGATACAATTCAATACCAGAATTGGATAATTATCAAAACCGGGCTTTTTATAAAACACCATATACGAATATCACGTAAAAATATCCCGTCTTTCGAGATTACGGGTTTTTATTGATTACCGAAATAACTATCGTATCGAAAATATTGCGCCGGGTCGCGCACGAGTCAAACCGTAATCCGGATCGAAAAAGTCAAAACACGGAAAATGTCCGGAATTACCAAATTAGGTTAGGAAGGAGTTTTCGGAAGAGTTTCGGGTTGTAAAAACGCAAAACGGTTGAAGTTGGAAGATTCCCGGCTTTATAAAATAATTTTATAATTATTCTGAAAATAATTAATAATTCATAAATCATTATAAAATCATATAACACTCCAAAAATTACCAGAAAAATACCACAATTATCTATATTTTATTCTGGACATATAAAAATTCAAATATTCAAATAATGTCACATATAACATTCAGATATCTATTCTACTTTTCAGATAATTCACCAAAAATTCACATAAAATCACATAAACAATTCCGAATAATAATAATAATATTTGAAAATATATGGGATATTACAATCCATGTAGCGAGCGTTAGGTTAGCGGATCCCAGACTATAAAAGCCTTAGGTCACTATGCACAAAGTCCCCTAAGAACTTAATAACTTGAATACCAAAGAGCCCACTCGTGATCAATTATGCATAAACTTTTTTTTTCTCTTTTCTATTTTTCTTCTTTTCTTTTTTTTTTCAAAATTTCTGAGCAAGTGCGTTTCGCTCCATCTTGCTCAACCCTAGACTACTCGCATAAAAATATGAGCCGGCTACTAGCCATTTGACTCCTAGCCACAATTAGCAATGAATTCCATTTTTTCACTCCATTTTTTTTTCTTTTCATGCCTTTTATCACTAAGAACCTATTATAAAATTCTAAGCATAATTAATAGATTAACCTCGAAAACCATCAAACCATAATAACAATCTAGTCCTTAAGCATTCTCTAAGACTTAGTAAAATTACAAGTATTTCTAGCATGCATATCAACCTACACGACTCAACATCACTTTAACGCTATCACTACACTCGCATCAACATCACAAATTAATTGGTAAATCAGCGCAAAAGGGATCATGGTATATGCATGAGCTACATGACATGATAAATAAAGCTACACATAAATAAAATAAATAAATAAAACTATATGGCAAAAAAAATATGCAACTATATAAACTAAACTATCATGAATATGCAACTATATGACACACACACAAAATATTCCTTAACTACCACCCCCAAACTTAAAATCTTCACTGTCCCCAGTGAAGGTAGTAGAAAGGAACACAGGGTATACCTACTCGGAGAGATCATCATCATCATCACCCCCCTCAGAGGGTGGTGTATCAGGAGGCAGATATGCGGAGTCCTCACCAAAAACTGGCCACTGAATGTCAGTTCCAAGGCCTCTAAAAGCAGTCCCAAGCGCAAGGGTGAGCTCCTGAGCAAACCTACTCTGCCTCTCTACATAGCATCCATCCTCCTCGATAGCCTCCTATACTGGGCATCAGCCATTCCAGCACCCTCCTGAGCTCTAGAAGAACCAGCCTCATCTCGCCTTGGCCTCGCCATGGTAGCACCTCGTGCTGGATGCCCTCCTAGAAGATGATAACCCAGCCCATGCTCCTCGGGCTCTCCACCAGTCCACTCCTGCATCGCATGCAGAGTCCCGGAGTCAATGGGAGCGGCCGGCAACTGCTCGTGAGACGGCCACTGAACTCCCACTGCTCGGCAAAGATTTGTAACCGTGGATGCATAAGGGATGTTCATGTGCTTAGCTCCCTTCAAAAACTTCAGAATTCCTTGGTAGATGAACTCACCAAGGTCCACATAGTACTCCTCATTCAAAATTCCCCATAACAACTGTGCTCTCTCTACTGTGACCTCATGTGCATGTGAAGTAGGCAGAATATTAGCACAAATAAAAGCATTCCATGCACGGGCATACCTATTCATCGCGATCACCGGAAAATGGCGATACTCGTTAGTCCCAGTCTTGAAAATCCAAACTGTGCCCGGCCTATAGAGAGTAGCACAAATTAAATCCAAGTCAAAATCCTCAGCAGTCTTCTCGTTCCAATTCTCCTCCGTGGGCTTCCTCTGTTGCTGCCCAATCACACGGCGAATCGCCACAGGGTGATAATCCACCGTCATCCCCCGAACAACAGAATACCCATTCTTTTCAGCCTTCGCGTTCGCATAGAACTCGCGAACAACGCTCATCAGAACTGCTTCAGGAGACTCACAGAAAGCAATCCAACCCTTCTCAGCAATCATAGGCAACAACTCACCATCCCTCCCCGATGGTAAGAACCCCCTCTCCTTCAAAATTGGCTTACCCAGAAGCCTAGTATACTCCTCCTCAGCAGCCCTATCAAACAACCGAGGCCTCGCAACAGTACCCCTCGAGAATCAGCAATAGGGACAGTGCTGCTGCTATCAATAGTCTGGGATCTCTTGGGTGCCATCGAAACAGAGAAAAAGTGTTTAAGATTTGTGTTTTTTAATATAGGAGAGAGTTTAAGGTTTGAAAGTGAATGGGTAGTATATGAAATAGGTGTATGTATATATAGGTTATAGATTAGGGTAAAATTTGATTAGGAGTGGGTTTGAGGGTTAAAAACATGGGATAATGGGGAAATAGGTCGTGGGTAATGGGCTGTGCTTTGTTTTTTTATTTTTCAGATTTTTTTTGATTTTTATAGGTATTAAAAAAAAATCTTCCAGTCGGGCCCTGAGCGGTCGCTCAGCAAAGCTGAGCCGGCGCTCAGGGGTCTTCTGGAAATTTTTTTTTCCTTGCCCTATTTTTCTGATTTTTTTGTGGTTTTGGATAGGTTACTAACTTCTAAGGGTTCCTGTAACAACAAATCATGGGTTGCCTCCCAAGAAGCGCTTCTTTTTCGTCATTAGCTTGACGTAGCGTACCTTAATCAAGTTGACAATAAAACGGCACTAACCACTTCCCGGTTTGCCGTGTCCCTATAGTAATACTTCAAACGCTGACCATTAACCTTGAATGCTTGGTCCGGATCATTCTCAAAAATCTCCACCGCTCCATGTGGAAACACAGTTTTGACAATAAAAGGTCCAGACCACCTTGATTTCAACTTCCCAGGAAAAAGTCGGAGACGAGAGTTGAATAAAAGAACTTGCTGTCCCGGCACAAATAACTTAGGATGTAACTTCCTGTCATGCCACCTTTTTACTTTTTCCTTGTACATTTTGTTGTTCTCGTACGCTTAGAGTCGAAATTCATCAAGTTCATTTAGCTGAAGCATTCGCTTCTTTCTAGCTGCATCTAGATCCAGGTTCAACTTCTTCAACGCCCAATAGGCCTTATGCTCAAGCTCCGCAGGTAAATGACATCCCTTACCATACACAAGTTGAAACGGGGAAATCCCAAGTGGAGTCTTATATGCTGTTCTGTAAGCCCAAACAGCTTCATCGAGCTTTAAAGACCAATCCTTCCTTGACGGACAAACAACCTTCTCTAAAATGCGCTTGATCTCTCTGTTAGACACTTCTGCTTGACCATTCGTTTGCGGATGATAGGCAGTAGCAACACGATGATTCACATTGTAGCGCTGCATCATAGAAGTGAACTTACGGTTTCAGAAATGCGACCCTTCATCACTTATGATTACTCGTGGCGTTCCAAACCTTGTGAAAATCTGCTTATGAAGAAAATTCAACACTATATTTGCCTCATTCGTCGGTAGAGCTTTGACTTCTACCCATTTTGAGACATAATCGACTGCCAGCAAGATGTACTGATTATTGCAGGACGAGACAAAAGGCCCCATGAAATCGATTCCCAAACATCAAAGACCTCGACTTCAAGCATCACATTTAACGGCATCTCATCCTTTCTCGTAAGATTCCCCACTCTTTGGCAACGATCACACCTTAAAATAAACTGATGAGCATCATTAAATAAAGTAGGCCAGAAAAAACCTGCTTGCAGAATACGAGCTGCCGTCTTCTCACCACCATAATGTCCACCATAAACTGTGGAGTGGCAGTCTCGTAATATCCCCTCCGTCTCATAGAATGGGATACATCTCCTGATGATCTGGTCAGCTCCCTATCTAAATAAATACGGTTCATCCCACATATACCACTTCACCTCATGCAGAAACTTCTTCTTTTGAGTTGTGGTCAAATTAGGAGGCATTATATTACTGACAAGATAATTCACAATATCTGCGAACCATGGCTCTTTCTCCTGAACTGCGAATAACTGCTCATCTGGAAAAGATTCGTTGATCAATGTCTTATCATGTGAAGTAGACTCGGGATTCTCCAATCTAGAGAGATGGCCAGCTACTTGATTTTCAGTACCTTTTCGATCCTTGATCTCTAATTTAAATTCCTGTAGTAAGAGCACCCAATGAATGAGTCTGGGCTTTGAATCCTTCTTAGAAACCAAATAGCGAATGGCCGCGTGATCAGTGAACATTGTCACCTTTGTCCCAAGCAAATAAGATCGAAATTTTTCAAAACCAAAGACTATAGCCAAGAGCTCCTTCTCAGTAGTGGTGTAGTTCATTTGGGCTCCATTTAAGGTCTTGCAAGCATAGTAGACCACATGAAAGAGATTATTCTTGCGCTGCCCAAGAACTGCGCCCACCGCATAATCACCCGCATCACACATCATTTCAAAAGGCTCTGTCCAATCAGGTGCTGTAATAACTGGTGCAGTTATCAAACTCTTTTTGAGAGTCTCGAATTCCGTCAAGCATTCATCATCAAATTTGAAAGGCACATCCTTCTCGAGCAAATTGCACAACGGCTTAGATATTTTTGAAAAGTCTTTGATGAAACGCCGATAAAAACCCGCATGACCAAGAAAATTACGGATTCCCTTCATAGAAATAGGTGGTGGAAGATTTTCAATGAATCTCACCTTGGCTTTGTCCACCTCAAGACCCTTGTTAGAGACCTTATGCCCAAGAATAATGCCTTCACGCACCATAAAGTGACATTTTTCCCAATTGAGCACCAAATTAGTTTCCACACACCTTTTGAGTACTGCACGAAGATTATTCAAACATTCATCATACGAATGTCCAAAGACGGAGAAATCGTCCATGAACACCTTGAAATTATTTCCAATCATATCAGAGAATATAGCCATCATACATCTCTGAAAAGTGGCCGGTGCGCCACATAAGCCAAACGAAACTCTGCGAAAAGCAAACGTGCCAAATGGACAAGTGAAGGTAGTCTTTTCTTGATCCTCTGGTACAATACATATCTGATTATACCCCGAATAACCATCCAGAAGACAATAATACTCGTGACCGGCCAACCTGTCAAGCATTTGATCAATAAATGGAAGAGGGAAGTGATCCTTCCTCGTGGCCTTGTTCAACTTTCTGTAGTCCATGCATACCCTCCATCATGTGACTGTTCGAGTGGGGATGAGCTCGTTCTTCTCATTTGCTACCACAATAATACCTCCTTTCTTAGGTACACATTGCACGGGGCTCACCCAAGAACTGTCAGAAATAGGATAAATGATTCCTGCATCCAGCCACTTCAGAAATTCTTTCTTCACCACTTCTTTCATAATAGGATTAAGTTTGCGCTACTGCTCGACAATCGGCTTACTACCCTCCTCTAGCAAAATCTTATGCATGCAGTATGAAGGGTTGATCCCTTTGATGTCTGCTATAGTCCATCCGATAGCCGATTTAAATTCCCTCAAGATCCTTAAGAGCTTATCCTCCTCACTAGGGTTGTCAATGGATCGGAAATCCGGTCCGATCCGGTCCGATCCGAAGGCTAATGGAGCGGATATGGATCACTGAAAAAAATCCGATCCGAAAAAAATCCGATCCGGTAACGATCCGATCCGATAAGTACCGGATATGGATTTAGGCCGATCCGATCCGTTAAAGATCTGATCTGGATAATTTATTATATTTCATAAAATATATATTTATTTATTTATTTACATATTATAATAAATTATATATAAAATGTATAATATATTTATATTATTCTTTGATAAATTTTTTCACTGTGCAAGTCACCGAGATACTGTGTTGGCATTATTTTTCTTAATTGTGTGTTGATTTTTAATAATCTATTTATTCACAAACTTTTGTTGGCATATCTGTTATGTACACAGGTTCTTAGTGCAAGAAACTTGGCTAGCAATTTTGGAAATCACAAAGTCAAATTGATAGATAAGCATTACTTTTCGTAGCAACCCCTTAACCTGAGATTAATTACAAAAGGGCTCATTTTTTTTTAGAAATATTAACGGATCGGAGCTCCGGTCCGTGATCCGTGATCCTAATGGATCCGGATATGGATCGAGCTATAAAAAACCCAACAAAAATTCGATCCGGATCCGAATCCGGTAAAGTTAAATGGATCAGGATATGGATCAAGGCCGATCCGATCCAAATCCGATCCATTGACAGCCCTACTCCTCATTCCCTGAAAGGTCAGATGCAATAATGACAGGTAAAGTAGATGCATTGTAATAACTCGAATTTTTGAGACCTTATAAAATGTTTAATGAATAGTAACCCTGACAGACGGGAAAAACTTTTGAGCCCACACTATGTAGTACAGGAGAAAATGAGTTTCGGAATTGATATTACGACTATATGTACCAAATGAGTGTATGTAAACGCTATTAGTTTTCGAAGAAAATGAACTTTGAAAAACGACTGTATTACGACTTATTGAGGATTACGGGAATCACAATATAATTACGAGATTAAAATCCTACGGATTTATATTTTAGTAGGATACATAAAAATATAAGGAACAAATACGAAAGGAATTACATTGCGAACCATTTATGAGTAAGTATTACGGAGAACGTTAAGTAACCGAGCGAACGCGTAAACGATTAATTAAACGTAACGCACTAACTAAACCATGGTAAGGAAGTAACCATGGTTACTTCATCAAATAGTGAGCTAACCATAGGATGACCAAGCTAGCTAGCAAATAGTGTGCTAAGAAGCTAATCTTGTAGTTTAGCTTATAAGCTAGAAAGCTACAAAGATATGTCCATGGATTTGGCAACAAAGAATAAACCTAGAATGCTATCCTAGGAAGAATAAAATCAAGTTGCAAAGATATCAAGTCACCTTCCAATAAGCAACCTAGAAATCATCCAAGAGAAGTAACCAAGTAGTATAAATACCCCCCCTCTCAAAGCTTCCATTCGGCAATTTGAAGAAAAAAAGGGAAATGGGAATTCAAAACTCCAAGCTCTAGTTCTTGTAAAATCACCCAATTAATTTCCACGCCTCCTAGCAACTAAACTAAGGTAAGAAAAATTTTTCATCTCTTTTTATCAAGGTTTGATGGGTGGAATAAATTCAAGAAACTCACTAGTGAATAGTGTAAATAGTAACCTCTCTTTGGTTTCTGATTTCAATGGTGGTTTTAGGTTCTAAAAATCATACCAAGCACTTCCAAGCCTCCACCATCCTCAAGAAAACATCTCAAGCTTTCAAGAAAGGTAAAAAACTTTGGCCTAACTTTATTTAAGGTTCATTTTTAAGATCCATTTAGTATGTGGTAGTAAACCTAGCTTACTAAGTGTTATTGATGAAATCTTGATGATTAAGTTAAGTAGATTTAAGGTTGGTTGTTGTTGCCTCAATAAAATGATGTTCTTGAGAGGAGTTTGTGTTTTGATGATGATATGATTATTGTTGGTGGTTGTGTTGATAGTTAAGGCATAAACGAAACCCCGATCGTAAACGTAACTTCGTTAAAACCAACAAACCGTAACTTTAAGTTTCTGCAGAAAGTTCCAAAGTTGTAAACTGTATATTCTTGTAAAATAACCTTTTTTAGGATATACAATGTTATAAGGATCATTTAGGTGCTTGAATCGCTTGATTCCGATTTACGGATCAAAAGTTATGGTCGTTTTAGTAAAAGTGATTTACACGAAAAAAACTGCTACGAATTACGAATTTTGAAAACATAAAGGATAGACTTAAAAGTATTAATAAATCATGAAATTTTTACAGAGAGTAACATATTTAGTTTCCTAACTTTCATAAAAATTTCAAGTGAAAATAATGATTTCTCAATTTTATAAAAATGTCGGAGCCGAGACCGCGCGAGTAGAAACCGTAAGAATCTTTAAGCGGAGCCAACAACGATAATGAGAATGAACTCAAGATACTTAGGAAAATGAAGTGACCATAATGTGAAAATGACTTAAAAGAAATGTTGAGGGTAGTATGAGTTGAGAGGGTACAAAATGAGTAGCGCATAAGTGCGAGATACCGTAACCTAGAACGGAACCTAACGAAATAAAATGTGTTTATGGTTATAGATTTCCGAGCGGAACCTAAAGCATCCTCCACCTCGAGATACCCAGGCAAGTTTACAAACCCAACTCCATTTTTATTGTTGTGTTGTGAAAGGATTGTTTTACTATCATCGCTTAAATACCATGTTTGCCATGATGCGTAGTTGTTGAATTTTCACATAATATAGTGATGTTGTACGATAAGTATATATCGTGAAATGTTATTTCGCTTTAAGCATGACATATTATATAAGACCGAACGTCGGTCGGGATTTAAGATAAAACCCGGAAATCATTCCGGAGATATTATAGGACGGGTATAAGTCCATAATAGTACGTTTTAAAGGGACTCATCGTCCATTTACGAAACATTAAAACACCTCGAAATTTTAAAACGATTTCCCAATGAGCATATTCCCTCAACTATATTTTATTGATTCGGATAATAAATATTATATACGTATTCCTTTATTATAAGAGTAGTATACTTCAACATTTATTTATTCAAACCTGATTAATCATTATAGATTATTAATTATGTAAACACAAATTAGTTGAGGAATATTATTTAAATAAATCTTTTTAGAGAGTAAACTCATTCGAGGTATGATTAATATCAATTATCATTTAATTATTTATAGACTATTATTTAATTAATTATTATTTATTAAAGGATTTTTATTGATTTAAAGATCATAGATCCTGATATAAAACATAATTTCTGATTTAGAAGTATTATTCGAATAATTTTAGATTATCGGTGAATATTATCCCAACTTATTATTATATTGAATATAGTTTCGAGAAGAAACTTTTCTCCCTTATTAATAATCTGTTGACAACGGTCAACTCACATCCTTAGTACTTCCTCCGAAATTCTCGGAAGTACGTATATACATATATATACACTTATATCTTAAAGAGATAAACTATTTCTATCAACAAGCAAAATGCTTGGGGAACTTCGATGTGGTTCGAGTTCTCGAGATTGATAGAATTCTTTTAAAGGACAATGGAGGGGTAGACTCTGGTACTATGTGTGCTAGATGGGCTACCAAAGGTACCGCAGGCGTAGGTACTAAGTGTACTCAGGAACTGGTAAAGTATGTGCATACCCGAAAATGGGACACGTAGCCCGAATGCGGCCAGGGTGATACCCGAGAGATGACGGTTTCATCCTTTTACTAGTAGAAAAGGAACTATTTCCGTAGTACGACTGATCATCGTATGCGGTGGCTCCAGTGAATGTTCAAATTCTTCCAATTGGAATTGAGATGCAATACCGTAACCCAAGCCTAGGTGCTGGGATTACTACTAAGGTATTCGCAGGTTATAAAAACCCCTTAAAGAATTGTTTTCGTAAGAAGGTGCGTAACACCAAGGAAAAACTATTTTTGAATAAAATATATATATAATATATGATGTTATCATACAGTCATTTTCATACTGTACATTATTATGCTGAGCATTATAGCTCACACTTGTTTTCTTAAATTGACACAACATAACAATGAATCAAGATGCCTGCCATGAGAACCACAGCCAGGAAACGGGTAGGAAATAGCCAACTATTACGTAGATTGTTTGGTGATGTACCTCAGGTAGTCAGAATAAGCTGGATTAGTTTTCAGTTGTTTATAGTTCGGCTTATTTATAAGTATGATTTATGTAAGATAAGAAATAAGAAACGTATATTTGGTCGGCGGACTAACATTACCTAAAGGTCACTCCCCGGTAAGACTAATTATATTTGGGTTGTAATAAAATTTCTTTCTCTAGTAATGATGGTTCGTTTCCAAGACAATAACCTGTAAGTGTGTGTGTGTTAAGAGTGGGGTCATGAAGCGTGAGTATTTACATATTGTAGTGTGAGTTGTGTGAGTTTAGATGGCGTGGCTTCCGAGACTCCTGACCTCGGGTTTTGGGGCGCCACAGAAATGGTATCAGAGTCTTAGGTTATCAAATCTTGGAAACGATAGGATATAAAATACGTAGACCTAAGATTAATAAAACAATCAATTAGAGCTCAAGTCGAGTTCGTCGTCAGGCTACACGGGTAGTCTTGTCTGTTTTACCCTCAAGGGAATTCCAACTCTAAGTTAGTAATACCTTGCCTATTGTGTCAGGTACCAGGGGAGCCTAGGAGGGAGGTTGAACCCGTTGATGATGTCATGATTCCTGAGCGTAACCCTATTCCCGAGCCAGAGAGCCCACCTATTGATGATTCAGACAATGACCCTACTGAGGATGTCCTACAGGAGGAGACTGAGCTTCCTGTCCCCGTAGCTAATGGGGTAGTATGGAGAGATGTAGAGATGTACCCACACCAGGCTATTCGCTCTCCTACACCACCCCCAGGGATCCAGATCCCTATGTCCTATACTGATAACGATGATGAGGAGGCGATACGCGCACAGTTCCATGAGGTCCATGACATATCCTCTAGCGACCCAGATTCACCTCTACCACCACCGGCGACCATGCATGTAGCCGTACATGACTGGATAGTGGGTCAGCTTAACGCTGAGATCACTGCGGCATCTGCTCGCATTGCTAAGTTATGCCAGGCACTGACAGCTGAGAGAGCCACCCGACTAGGATACCCAGGAGATTTCAGAGCTGCTTCCCCAGCCATAGCCCGCAGAAAGATCGATGGGATCGAGCTCCGTACCAGGGTTCAGATGAGGATGACATCAATGGGAGGATACATCCCGGTAGTGGATGCAGAGATGATGATTGCAGGAGCGATAAGGGGGGTGCGTGACCTCACTCGCAGTGATAGTGACTGAGAGATTAGTGATTAGATGTAGACCTTGAAGAAGGCTGAGTGACTTGTCACCAATTTTGATAGGATTGCTAGTAGTAGATAGCGTTCCTAGCCTTTTAGGGTACACGGCTTATGTATTTTCATTTCCGTAGTTAGAACTAGTAGTGATAGATTGTAATCAGGCATGTATGAACTCGGCTAGTTGTTTCATCCCCAAGATATAAATGGGAGATCTTATGAATATATATCTAAGCAGTTATTAAGAAATGATGTCTATATTACTGCACTTTATAAAACCTGTTAAATAATGAATGACATGCTTACAGATGAATAAAATAACCCAACTGTTATAATCATGTGACCAATTTTCTTTATCAGAATAATGCCACCCCGTAGAAGAGGAACCAGGGCATGGCCCACAGAGTCTGTTAACCAACAACGAGGTGACCCAGTAGTAAATGAGGAAAGTGAAGAAGACCTAGACTATAACGAATATGATGAGGAAGAATATGTAGAAGAAGAGGCTGAGGATACCCATCAGGGAGGGAACCCCATGAATGAATTTATGGAACTACTAAGAGCAAATCTGAACCAACAGCCTATTCCACCACATCCCCATGCTGCCCAACAGACTGCAGCTACTGCCTTTAGAGCCTTCAAATCCCTCAAACCCTCAGAGTTTCTAGGATCTGCCGACCCTGTTGAAGCACGGGCCTGGCTCAAAGAAATAGAAAAATCCTTCGAGATACTAGGTGTTGAGGAACGACATAAGACCATTTTCACTTCTTACATGCTGAAAGGAGAAGCTAACTATTGGTGGGAGTCCAAACGAAACCTAGAAATTGATGTTGTGATCCCATGGGATAGATTTACCCGACTGTTCTTAGACAAGTACTTCCCTAGGTTCATGGAAACCCAGATGGAGATTAGGTTTCTGAAGTTGAAACAGGATAAGTTGACTGTGGCAGAATATGAGGCCAAATTTACCGAGTTGTCTAGATTTGTGCCTGAGTTTGTGAATACCGAAGAAAAGAAAGCACGAAGGTTTCAGCTTGGTCTGAAACAATGGATAAAGAATCGAGTAGCAGTGTTAGAGCTGACAGACTATACCACCTTAGTACAGAAAGCCTCAATTGTTGAAGTTGGCAGTGAGCAGATTATGAAAGAAAAGGAGAATAGGAAGAGGAAGATAGGAACCCAATGAATAGGAACCGGGAGCAGGAGCCTTCCAAGCAGGTTCGTCAAGGGAGCGATGTCCCAACCTGCACGAGGCCTTGGATTCAGAAAGGCCCCGAGTGAGAGCGTTGGCCAGGGCGGCGGACAATCTAGGGCAACATTTCATAGCCAACCACGTGCCCCAATACCAGAGTGTCAAACCTGTAAGAAGAGGCACCTTGGAGTGTGTACCCAGACAAGAGCCCCTCTGAGAAGTTACCTGTGTGACCAAATCGGGCACCTTGCCAACAACTGCACCCGGCCCAAAGTAACGTGTTTCCAATATGGAAAGGCAGGACACATGAAGAGGGATTGCCCAATGTTGAATCCCCCAGCCTCAGGAATGAGCAAAGCTGCATCCAACTGACCTTCAGCCGCTAGGACCTTCAACATGACTGTTCAGGATGCTGTCCGAAACACTGACGTGATAGCAGGTACCCTTTTGTTAAATTCCGAACATGCAAATGTCCTATTTGATTCTGGAGCAATTAAGTCTTTTATATCTCAAGATTTTGCTAGAAAGTTAAAACTTAATGTCATACCCTTACGTGAGGTATTACGAGTGAAAATAGCAAACAAAGAAATAATCCCTGTAAATCAATTATACCCTAAGTGCAAGCTGAAATTAGAAGGGAAGATCTTCAAGGTCGACCTAATACCATTCGCATTAGGAGAATTTGATGTGATCTTAGGAATGGATTGGTTATCCAGTATCGGAGCACAAATAGATTGTGAACAGAAGAAAGTTAAGATAAGAGTGCAGAATGAAAAAGAAGTAGTGTTTAAAGGTCAACGATATTTATGACCATGCTTCAAGCAAAGAGATTGTTAAGGAAAGGTAACGAAGCCTATTTGGCTTATGTGATAGATACCAAGAAGGAGGTCCCCAATATACTGGACATACCCATAGTAAACGAATTCGAGGATGTATTTCCAGAAAACTTACCAGGATTACCACCTGACCGAGAAATAGAGTTCGCTATAGAGTTAGCGCCATGGACGGCACCAGTATCCAAGGCCCCATATAGGTTAGCCCCAGTTGAGATGAAAGAACTAGCTTCTCAACTGCAAGAATTATTAGATAATGGAATTATAAGGCCCAGTGTGTCTCTATGGGGAGCGCCAGTACTATTCGTCAAGAAAAAGGACGGCAACATGAGATTATGTATAGACTATCGAGAGCTGAATAAACTGACTATTAAGAATAGGTACCCTCTTCCCAGAATTGATGATTTATTCGACCAACTCAAAGGAGCTGTAAATTTTTCCAAAATAGATTTAAGAACAGGATATCACCAGTTGAAAATCAAACTGGAAGATATACCGAAGACCGCTTTTCGCACTAGGTATGGACACTATGAGTTCTTAGTCATGTCGTTTGGGTTAACCAATGCACCCGCAGCCTTTATGGATTTGATGAACAGAGTGTTCAAAAAGCACCTGGATATATGTGTGATAGTTTTTATAGATGATATTCTGATCTACTCAAAGACAGAGCAAGAACATGCAGAACATTTGAGAATAGTCTTAGAAATCTTGAGGAATGAGAAATTGTATGCCAAGTTCTCGAAGTGCGAATTTTGGTTGAGAGAAGTTCAGTTTTTAGGATATGTGGTGAGTAGCAAAGGAGTTTTAGTTGACCCTGCAAGATAGAGGCGGTATCCAATTGGGAAAGACCAACAACCCCAACAGAGGTTAGGAGTTTCGTGGGTTTAGCAGGATATTACCGAAGATTTGTGCAAGACTTTGCTAAGATAGCCGGTCCACTGACTAGACTTACCCGGAAGGCAGAAAAGTTCGTATGGACGGAAAAATGTGAGGAGAGTTTTCAAGAACTAAAAAGGAGGCTAGTGTCAACACCAGTGTTCGCTCCTCCCGATGGAAAGGGAGAGTTTGTGATATACAGCGATGCATCGCTTAAAGGATTAGGATGTGTACTAATGCAGCACGGCAAAGTTATAGTGTATGCCTCTCGGTAATTGAAGGAATATGAGAGCAGATACCCTACGCATGATCTAGAATTAGTAGCCATAGTGTTTGCCCTAAAAATTTGGAGACACTACCTATACGGTGAGAAATGCGAGATCTACACTGACCATAAAAGCCTCAAATATATTTTTACTCAGAAGGAACTGAACATGAGACAGAGGAGATGGTTAGAGTTGATAAAAGACTACGACTGTGAAATTTTGTATCACCCGGATAAAGCCAATGTGGTGGCTGACGCCCTTAGTAGGAAGGAAAGACTCAAGATGATAATGACATCGGAGGAATTAATTAAGGAATTTGAGAAGATGGAAATTGACGTGAGAGTGACCGGTAAGGGAACGGAAGGATTATTTGCGATTAAGCTAGTACCAGAACTGACTGAAAAGATACGAGTATGTCAGGAAAAGAAGATGAGTGAGGAAAAAGGGACATTGACCGGTGAAAAAGTGAGATGCGAGAAGGCTGAGAAAGGGATCATGAGGTATGCGTCCCGGATTTGGATTCCGAATGTGCAAAAATTAAAGGACGAGCTGTTGCATGAAGGGCACAACTCTAGATATTCAATCCACTCAGGAAGTACGAAAATGTACCGTGACCTTAAGGAATATTATTGGTGGCCTAATATGAAAAGAGAAGTAGTAGAGTGGGTCAGCAAGTGCTTGACATGCCAGAGAGTGAAGGTGGAACACCAGCGACCTAGTGGACTGTTACGACCCCTAGAAATTCTGGAATGGAAATGGGAACACATAGCCATGGATTTTGTGACGGGCTTACCAAGGATAAACACTAATCACGATGCTATATGGGTTATCATTGATAGACTGACCAAGTCCGCACACTTCCTACCAATCAACGAAAGGTACACCGTAGACAAGTTGGTAGATATTTACTTGAAGGAAATTTTAGTAAAACACGGAGTTCCTGTAGCCATAGTGTCAGATAGAGACCCGAGGTTTAATTCCTGATTTTGGAGAAGCTTCCAGGAATGTGTAGGCACCAGACTAAACATGAGTACCGCTTATGTTAGGAATATATGTGCATTAGTTTGATGATATGTTTAACAAAACACTTAAGTAGAAATTTAGTGTCTGTAGCCTCAACGGATAAGACCACTTTGGCTATCCGTTGATGGTGTAGCTTTACTTAGAAATAAGTCTAGTATTGTAGCATATTTCAGTCTCTGTATTTAAAATGTAATTCTTAGAAGTTGAGAGAAACTATGAGTCATGTTGACTGCTAGATGATATGCAGATAGGAAGGCCAATTGTAAATATTTCATGCCTTGTAATTTTGTATAAATGAAGTGGTATCAACGGATGACTTAAAGACCTTCAACGGATGAGAAGCTAAGCTTCAACGGATGTCTCTAAAGCTTCAACGGATGAGAGCATCAACGGATGAAAGCTTCAACGGATAACATCCTTCAACGGATGAAGTCATCAACGGATGAAAGCTTCAACGGATGTTCTGCTAATTAGCCGTTGATAAGTGGTAGTTGTACCTACAAACAGAGGCACATGGGTTGACAGAGAAAAGCTGAGATGTGGTAGCCGAATTTCAGGATCAACAGAAAAAGCAGCCGTTCTTCTTTAGTACAAAGTTGCAATAGTCAACAAAGTACTTGAGTGAACAGGAAAAGAAGCAAGTGAAGAACTTATTTTACTATTGTAATTTTATATTGTTTTTCACTTGTACACTTGGTAATATATAAACCAAGAAGAAGCTAGTAATTAGAGAGAGATTTTCCAGAGCTGTTAAGAAATATCTTGAGAGAAAATTCATCTAGTTTGTACTAGGATGCAGCTGTGATCAACATTGTTGAACACAGATTTTCTAATATACCATCTCTGGTGGAACAACAAATCCACCAGAAAAGTTTTTAAAGTTTGTTGTGTTCTTTACATTTTGTGTTTGAATATATATCTGTCTGCATTAGCTCAAAGCAATTCATACACTTGTTCATCTAGAACACACTGCTTTAATAAACTTCTCAAAACCTGAAAAAGTTTTGAGATTTACATTCAACCCCCCTTCTGTAAATCTCATTGTTAGTCCTCTAGGAATAACAATTGGTATCAGAGCAAGCTCTTGACACACAAAGAGTTTAAAGATCTTGGAATCTAACAAAGATGAGTAAGAAGGATATTGGAGTAAAGATCCCAGTTCTTGACAAAGACAGTTATCACCACTGGAAGGTGAAAATGCACCTTCATCTACTCTCCCAAGATGAAGGTTATGTAAACTGCATTGAGAATGGTCCTCACATTCCCCACAAAGTAGCCACAGTTGCTACGGCCACAATTGTTGTTGGTCAATCCATTCCAAAACCTAGAGCAGAATGGACAATGGAAGACACAGAAGAAGTCCACAAGGATAAGAAGGCTATGAACATTTTGTTTAATGGTCTTGACAAGGATATGTTTGATAATGTGATAAATTGTTCAACTGCCAAAGAGGTTTGGGACACAGTTCAGCTGCTGTGTGAAGGTACAGAACAAGTAAAAGAGAACAAAATGCAGCTTCTCATTCAACAGTATGAGTACTTTCATTTTGAAGAGAATGAATCTTTAAATGACACATTCAATAGATTCCAAAAGCTGTTGAATGGACTGAAGCTGTATGGTAGAGTGTACCAGGTGAAGGATTCAAATCTTAAATTTTTGAGATCCTTACCAAAGGAATGGAAACCCATGACTGTTTCCTTAAGAAACTCTCAGGATTATAAGGACTTTACTCTTGAAAGATTATATGGAATCTTGAAGACTTATGAACTAGAGTTGGAACAGGATGAGGTATTGGAGAGGGGGAGAAAGAAAGGAGGTTCAGTTGCATTGGTAGCTGAAAATGAGAAAGCATGCAGAAAAGAAACTGTGAGATCTACATCAAGCTCCAAAGATGGTGTAAGAAATCCAGAATCAGACAAGGGTAAAGAGCAAGTTGCTGAAAATGAAGACAACTCCAGTCAAGATGACTCTGATGGTATTGATGAGCATCTTGCATTTCTGTCCAGGAGATTTGCAAAGATGAAGTTCAGGAAAAACACTAGAGCCACTAAACCCTATAAGAACATGGTGGACAAATCCAAGTTCAAGTGTTTTAATTGTGGTATAAGTGGACACTTTGCAAGTGAGTGCAGAAAGCCAACCTCTGAAAAGAAGAAATTTGAACAAGTAGATTACAAAAAGAAATATTTTGATCTGCTCAAACAGAAGGAAAGGGCTTTCATTACTCAAGAAAAGGACTGGGCAGCTGATGGAGATGAAGAGGATGAAGATGTGGATTATGTCAACCTTGCTCTCATGGCTGATTCTGAAGAAAACGAAGTTAGTTCATCAAGCAATCGGGTAATCACTACTGATTTAACACAGCTTACTAAAGAAGAGTGCAATGATGCTTTCAATGACATGTCTACTGAATTGTATCATTTGCGTGTGTCTCTTAAATCTCTTGCTAAAGAAAATAGTAGGATCAAAGAGAACAATCTGTTTTTAAGCAATAGAAATACTGTGTTAGAAAATAAGTTGATTGACCTAGAGAAAACCAAATTGCATTGTATATCTGTTGAGAATGAACTAGCTGAATCTGTTAAGAAAGTAGAAATACTTTCCAATCAATTAGAGAAAGAGCAAGAGGTGATTAAAGCCTGGAAAACATCTAGGGATGTAAGTGCTCAAATTGCCAAAGTCCAAGGAATTGAATCATTCTGTGAAACTGCCTGGGATAAAAATAAAAAGAAACTGGAATTAATTGATGGACTGTCAACGGATGTGGAATCAACGGATGATGAAAGTTATCCGTTGAAGGAAGAAAAGGAACATCCGTTGAAGGTTCCTCAATTAAAACAGGCAGATGTTTCTAAAAGAGAAAATCTAAAGAAACTCAACAAAAAGTTTGGTTCAACTTCAAAGAACTTTGTCAAAGAAGGAGCAAGCACATCCAAAGATGTCAGAAAGGTGAATGTAGGGCACATGACCTTAGAACAGTTAAACAATAGGCTCAAGATGGTTGAGGATAAAAAGGAATCCAAAAGGAAATCCAACAGAAATGGGAAGGTAGGAGTTAACAAACATAACAATTACACACCTGATAAGTATGCTCCTAGAAAAAGCTGTGTGCATTGTAGTAGTGTTAATCATCTATCTGCTAATTGTAAATCTATTAAGAAATCTCCCATAACTGTACCCTCTTCCATGCCTAACATGTCTGTATCACCTCTACATGCTATGCCTGTTATGTCTCAACAAAATCCTTATGCACATTTTGCAAACATGCCATATTTTAACAATCCTTATCTTGCTGCATTCAGTATGCCTCAATTGCCATACAATATGCCAATGTGGAATAACATGTATGCACAATCCATGCCTAATAATTCTATAAATGTGCTGGATAATGTTGTGACTAACCCTACACCTCAACCAACCACATCTAAGACCAAGGTTGACTCAAACTCACCTAAGTCTAAAGATGCAGGAGGAATGAAGTCTAGGAGAAAGGCTAACAAGAATGGACCCAAGGAAACTTGGGTACCAAAATCAAATTGATTGATTTTGTGGTGTGCAGGAAAATAGAAGAAATCTATGGTACTTGGACAGTGGCTGTTCAAGACACATGACTGGAGATTTCTCCCTGCTCACAGAGTTTAAAGAGAGAGCTGGCCCCAGCATAACCTTTGGAGATGACAGCAAAGGGTTTACTATGGGATATGGCTTGATTTCAACAAGGAATGTCATCATTGAAGAAGTTGCATTAGTTGATGGTCTCAAGCACAACTTACTGAGCATCAGTCAACTATGTGATAGAGGGAATACAGTTTCCTTCAATTCTGAAGCCTGTGTTGTCACTAGTAAGAAAGACAACAAAGTGGTTCTAACTGGAGTTAGAAAAGGAAATGTGTACTTAGCTGACTTCAACTCTACAGATGCAGAATCTATTACTTGTCTCTTCAGCAAAGCAAGTTCAGTTGAGAGTTGGCTATGGCACAAGAAGCTATCCCATTTGAATTTCAAGACAATGAATGATCTAGTCAAAAAGGACTTAGTAAGAGGAATTCCTCTTGTTGAATTCTCAAGGGATGGTCTGTGTGATGCTTGTCAGAAAGGCAAACAAAGGAAAGCATCATTTCAGAAGAAGCTTGAAACAACAATTGATGAACCATTACAGCTGCTACATATGGATTTGTTTGGACCAGTCAATGTATTGTCAATAGCAAGAAAAAGATATTGCTTAGTGATTGTAGATGATTTCTCAAAGTTCTCATGGGTCTGTTTTCTTGGATCAAAGGATGAAGCAAGTGAAATCATTATCAATCACATCAGGCAAGTCAATAATCATCCTAACTTGAAGGTAAGAAACATCAGGAGTGACAATGGAACTGAGTTCAAGAATTTGACATTAAGGCTGTTCTGTGAAGAAAATGGAATCATGCATGAGTTCTCAGCTCCAAGAACACCTCAGCAAAATGGGGTAGTTGAAAGAAAGAACAGATCTTTAATTGAGGCTGCCAGAACAATGCTTGAAGAATCAAAGTTACCAACATATTTTTGGGCTGAAGCTGTTAATTGTGCCTGTTTCACTCAAAATATTTCTTTGATCAATCAAGCTAAAGGCATGACTCCTTATCAGTTGTTCAAGAAAAGAAAACCAACTCTAAACTTTCTTCATGTCTTTGGATGTAAATGTTTTATACTGAGGAATCAATCTGACCATAAAGGGAAGTTTGATGCAAAGGCTGATGAAGGAATATTTGTTGGTTATTCAGCTGGAAAATCTTATAGGGTCTACAATCTAAGAACCAACATTGTTATGGAATCTGTGCATGTTGTGTTTGATGATAAAAAGATTGATGGACTAACAGATGAGGAACATTATGAGAGACTCAAATTTGACAATATTGAAATATATTGTGATGATAGTGAAGAAGAGATTGATGGAGACGACACTTCAAAAGGAATACAAAATTTGCCCCTGGATAATGCACAAAATTCAGCATCCGTTGAAAGACATTGTGCATCATCCGTTGAAGTACTTAATGAAGCATCCGTTGATCATAGCTCATCAACTGATAATCAATTTACATCATTAATTGATGGAACTCCAAGTTCCCTGCAAAGGACCAACAACTCAGGGGGAGTTTCAACTAATCAAAACTCTATCTCACATCATGACAATACTGAGATCACCTCATCTAGAGCTCATCTTCCACCCCAAAGGAAATGGACCAAGAATCATCCCTTTGAACTGATCATTGGTGATGCATCATCTAAAGTGCAAACAAGAAGAGCTACTCAAGATGAATGTCTGTATAGTAGTTTTCTATCTCAGGAGGAACCTAAGAAAGTGGAAGAAGCCTTATTGGATCCAGATTGGATATTAGCTATGCAGGAAGAGCTAAACCAATTTGAGAAAAACCAAGTTTGGAAGCTGGTACCCAAACCAAAGAACAAGAGTCCTATTGATACAAAATGGGTATTCAGAAATAAGATGGATGAAAATGGCATTATCATAAGGAATAAAGCCAGATTGGTTGCTAAAGGCTATTCTCAGCAAGAGGGAATAGATTTTGATGAGACATATGCTCCTGTTGCAAGACTTGAAGCTATCAGAATCTTTCTAGCCTATGCAGCCCATGCCAATTTCAAAGTCTATCAAATGGATGTCAAGAGTGCATTTCTAAATGGAAAATTAGAGGAAGAAGTCTATGTAAGTCAACCTCCAGGATTTGAAGATCCAAATTTTCCAGACTATGTGTATTATCTGTTGAAAGCACTCTATGGACTGAAGCAAGCACCTAGAGCCTGGTATGAAACATTATCAAAATTTCTTTTGGAGAATCACTTCACTAGAGGTACTGTTGATAAAACTCTCTTCTTTAGAAATGTTAATGGCTCTAGTATACTTGTTCAAATTTATGTAGATGACATAATATTTGGTTCTAAAGATAATAAACTTTGTAAAAAGTTTGCTAAGCTAATGCAAAGTAATTATGAAATGAGCCTAATGGGAGAACTAACCTATTTTCTTGGTTTACAAATTAAACAAGTTAGTAATGGAATTTTCATTAGTCAAACTAAATATATTCATGATCTTTTAAAGAAGTTTGACTTAATGGAATGTTCATCTGCAAAAACTCCCATGGCCACTGCCACCAAACTTGAATTAAATAAGACTGAAAGGTCTGTGGACATTACAAGTTATAGAGGCATGGTTGGTTCACTTTTATATTTAACTGCTAGCAGACCAGATATAATGTTTGCTACATGTCTGTGTGCTAGATTTCAAGCTGATCCTAGGGAGTCTCACTTAATTGCTATCAAGAGAATTTTCAGATATCTCAAGGGTACACCAAATTTAGGAATTTGGTATCCTAGAGAATCTGGCTTTGATCTAATTGGTTATTCAGATGCAGACTATGCAGGTTGCAAAATAGACAGGAAAAGTACAACAGGCTCCTGCCAATTCCTGGGAAACAAGCTTGTATCATGGTTTAGCAAAAAGCAAAATTCAGTCTCTACTTCTACAGCTGAGCCTGAATACATTGCTGCTGGAAGTTGCTGTTCTCAAATGTTATGGATGAGGAATCAACTCCTTGATTATGGACTTCATGTTGATAGAATACCTATCTTTTGTGACAACACAAGTGCCATAGCCATAACAGAGAATCCTGTGCAGCACTCAAGGACCAAGCACATTGATATTAAGTACCACTTCATCAGGGAGCATGTCATGAATGGTACAGTGGAACTACATTTTGTTCCAAGTGAACAACAAATTGCTGACATACTTACCAAGCCACTTGATGAATCAACATTCACAAGATTGGTAAGTGAGCTAGGTATGCTTAATTACTCTTAAAATTCATGTCTTCTTTGCAATTTGATGTGAAGCCTGAAATATATTAGTTGCTAGAACAAATTTGACTTTTAACAAAGTTTATTCCATCAACGGATGTTCCCTATCCGTTGAAAGTCAAAATTGCTCTATCAACGGATATTTATTATCCGTTGAAAGACAAGTATATCTCTGGAACTTTTATCCGTCAACGGATAAAGCTGAAGTACCTTTCAACGGATGACAATTTACATTATCCGTTGAAATGTCACATCAGACGTTTGAGGTGTTTCACAGCCGTTGATTCTATTTTCTTAACCGTTGATACCATACATACATCTGTATGTATTGGTTTTAAAGGTAGTTATTAGAATACTTACAGTTTATTCTTAAACGGCTGAAATTCACTAACACCTATTTATTGATTAATCCTTTATTTATTTCTTTTTCTTTGAAAGCATATAAGCCCTTCTGATTGTTCATTATTACTTTACGCTTTCTTAGAATTTCAAGCATTTACCATTTTCTCTCTGCAAAACCTTCAAGTTATTCTCTGCAATTTCTACTCACAACAATGGCACCAGTCGTAAAGATTATGTCTCAATCTGGGTTCATCTACGAGAAGAACAATTTCATAGCTCTGGTAGAAAAGAATGAAGCCCACTCAGATTATCACAAAATGATGGACTTCATCAAAAACTGTAAACTTAGCTATGCAATGCTGGAAGCCCCAACGATTTTCTGTGAAGTAGTTGAGGAGATTTGGACAACTGCTGAGTTCAACTCCATGGATATGACTATCTCCTTCACTCTCAAAGGTAAAAATCACTGTATTAACTGTGATGACTTACAAGCATGTTTTAAATTACCTGAGAACAATGCCATGACACCACACACTGATAGTGATGTATCCAGCATGTTAGATTCCATAGGTTACTCTCTTAACTCTGCTAATTTAGGGGGTATTAGACGAAAAGGCCTTAGGAAAGAATGGAGTTTTCTTGGGGATGCCTTCATAAAGGTTTTCTCTGGGAAAATTAGTAATTTTGATGCCATAACTTCATCTCTTGTTAATATGTTCTATATGCTTGTTTCTGATAGGTACTTTAACTTTAGCAACTATGTGATGCTAGAATTAGGTACTAGATTAGGTAACAAAGCTAATAGACCTAATAACATCTATTATGCTAGATTCTTTATGTTATTGGCTAACCATGTTGCTGAAGGTTTAGTCATTATCAATGAGAATAATAAACTCAAGTGCTGGGCACAAGAGAAAAGAGTTCTTGCAGACTTATTGAGAATGGATCTCAACAGCAGTGTGCAATTGGTATATTTACCAATCATGAATGCACCCCAGGTAGGTGAGGTAATTGCTTCTACAACTCCTACTTCTTCCAACCCCTCTATTTCTTTATCTTCTAGTGTGGCCATGAAATCTGTGTCAATGCCCCAACAGATTTCTACCAAGGTCACCAAATCTAAACTTTCAAAATCCAAGACAAAGAAAACCACCTCTGTTGTTTCTCAAAAGACAACAGTTGTAACAACAACCATTAACCCTGAGGGAAGTGAACAGGGTGTGAGTGGTGAGGGGAGGGGTGAACATCAAAGAAACCCCCAGGATAAGGAAGGAGAGTTGAGTGCTTCCCAAGCTAGCCAAGCCCCAGTTTCTCAAAAAGCTGTGGTGGTTGAAAAGGTTTCTAGCACATCCCTAGTAGCATCCTCCCAAAAGGATGTTACTATTGAAAAGAGTTCCCAACCAGGAACACAGAACAAAAGAGGGAGGGACACTAAAGCCAAACACTCACCTACAAAAGCTTTTATTAGAAGAAAGAAGGCTAGAACCCAATCTTCTACACAGGGTGCACACACTGCACAGATACATCCATCTGTCTCTGTGCCTTCTCAAACTCAGTTTGATGTGACTCCAATAAATGTGGAGTCACAGCCCCATTCTCTCACAATAACTACACATCAATCACCAAATACTTCTTCACCATCTCTGGATGTGGATATGTTATTCCCATCAATTCCTGATTCTCCCTCTTTACAACTCAGGGAGGAGCCCCACTCAAATACAGGTGATCATCATCTTTTAGATGATTTGTTGGATCACCCGCAAATTCTTTCAGATATAATTGAAGGATCTGTATCAACACATATCAAATCAATCTATACAGATTCAACAGTTATATCACTTTCAATTTCATCTTCTTTTCCTTCTTCAACGGATATCACTCATCCGTTGACAAGTGGTTGCTCTTCAACGGATAAGCTTAACAGCAGTTATCCGTTGATAACAACAGTTTCAACTTCAACGGATATTCCACATCCGTTGATAGTCTCTACACAAATAACTTAAATGATTCCAAGTGTAGAAGACATGAATACTGTGCAATCACTTTTAGGATTGAGGGCAGGGAGTGAAAATTTGAGTGAGAGGCTGGGTTGCTCCCAGGCAAAAGGAGAGATTGAGAGCACAAAAATGCATGCTATTTCTTCCAGCATGGCAAAAGTCAGTGAGTGGAGTACCACCTTAGAAGGTGAAGGTGAGGGAGTGAGATGTGTGAGCCAGGGGGAGCCCCTGATGCAAGAACATAGAGAAAAAGAGAGAAAAGCAGGTACAGTTGATACAAGGGTGAAACCAGCCATTGCTCATGAGTCAATGATTGTGGATGATGCTGAAAAGGAAAGACAATTACAGCAACATTACAAAGCTGTAATTGATAACATTTCCTTGGATGCTGACACTTTTACTCATCCTGTGACAGCCTATCAAATGTTGGCTGCTCAGGGCAATGAGGAGGCAGAAAGGACAC
This sequence comes from Apium graveolens, assembly GCF_009905375.1. NCBI lineage: Eukaryota > Viridiplantae > Streptophyta > Magnoliopsida > Apiales > Apiaceae > Apium > Apium graveolens. Next base: position 236,580,009 of record NC_133655.1, read on the forward strand.
TACATCTAGTGCATACAACAGAATCTCTTCAAAGGGATAAAGCTGCTATTAACAGGATGCCTTCTACAGCTGGTGAGCCATCTGAGGAATTTGGAGTAAATTCTGATGATGATGACTCTATTTCTTCTGATGGAAGCATGAACATAGGGGGAGATGTAGACCCTAGTTCCATTCCTAATCTACCTGAATGGGCCCTGACTAAGGAGCATAGAACAGGTGAATTCAATGTCCACTTGGTCAAACAAATCATCACTATTCAACAGGCCATTCAGAACACTTCAAATGCAAATATCAGGGCTATCCTCCAAGCTCACCTGGACTCACTGCATCTCATGAAGTTGCAGAAAGTAAAGCAAAATATGAGTCTAGATGATCTCAGGAAAGATATTGCTGACTTGAAATCCTTCACTTCAGAAAAATTGGATTCAGTCATGCCCTATGGTACTTTGCAGGACTTGGTTTCGAGATTGAAAAAGGAATCAGTTACTGAACAAAGGCTGGCCAAGTTGGAAGACAGAGTTCAAGGAATTGAAGACTCTGTGGCCACCCTTCTTCTCAACCAACAATCTCAAACCAATCTCCTAATGCAGCTGGCAAAAGCACAAGGCTTGACCCCTCTCCTTGATGATAACAAAAAGGGGGAGAATAAAAGGGAAGGGGAAGGAGAGCCCTCTACAAAGATTCAGATATCTAAAGTGCTAGTTCCTGCCATCACTACCTCTCCAATCATTCAAATCAAGGGAAAACCTGATGGAATTGATTTGATTCAGCTAGCAGCAGCTGAAATACAAATGAAAGAACAATGGAGGAAAATTGATGAAAGGTTGCAATTGGTGTTTGGTTCTACACAAAATAAATCAACATCTGTGAAATTTAGCACAAAGATTGAACCAATCAACATGGAGCTCAAGCCAGTAGGGAGAAATAAGGTTGGAGAGACTTCTTTCAAGAATTTAAAACCTATGGTTCTAAAGCCTAACACTAGATCCAGTATGGACTCCACAAAGAATCCCCTAGACTTTGCTCAGATAAAGGAAGTAGACTTTCCTCTTCCAAAACCTGATGGAGACAAAGTTCTAAGTGCAAGCATCATAAAGAAGAAGGAGACCAAGGACAAGGGTGAGAGAATGAACATGGCCTTTATCTATAGAGAGGGAAAGAGTATCTGTGTGATGCAAGGACATCCCAAATTTCTAAAGGCTAAAAGGGAAGAAACCAGAAGGTTGAAGAAAGAAGCTGTAAAACTCAAGGCTGACAAAAGAGCACAAGCAAAGCTTGAAAAACAGCTAAAGTCAAGCCAAGTTGAAGAAATGAAAGGAATTGAAGTCAGGGGTGAAGAAAAGATTGCTAACTTAGATGAGGTTCTTGGGAGCATATTTGGTGAAAATATGGAGGAAAGAGAGGAATGGCAGAAGGGAAACAGAAGAAAGGCCAAGGCACACAGAAGGAGTGAAGATAACCCTGAAGATACCAAATCTATATCTAAACCACTACCTTCCATACCTGAACCTTTTGTTGCTGATCCCTCTATAAATATCCATGGTGAACCAATCATTCCAAAAGAGGAACCTATTGATTGGGACAACATCACATTGCCTACCTTTTTAACCACTCTACCACTACCAAAGAAACAGAAAAGAAAATCTAAATCTACACCTCCCCTAACCTCTAAGAAATTCACTCAAAAACAAAAACCTAACCCTAAGCCACCCATTTCTAAAGATGATTATGTTCACATCTGTGACATAAAAGAAGCTTCAGACATTAATCTCTATCTGGATGAGCTGGAGGAAGTAAGGGGAATAGCTGCCTACAGACAGCTACCAGAGAGATTGGTGTTCAGATATAAGGGAGCTGGGGAAAGAACATGGCCTCTCTACAGGATTCTAAATGAAGGCTACTCTACCTTGATCAGAGTCTTTTCAGCCATCAAAAAGGATTCTGGCTTTACCAGAACAGCCAAGACTGAAATTCTCAACAAGATTGCCAACATAAGGAAGACTTGGAGGGAACCAAATGCTTTGCCCAGAACCTTACTCATACAAGAAAGGGGAACTAAAATTCACAAATCACCTCATTGGTTGATGGAATTTAGAGATGACAAAGGAGTCAGAAGATTTTTCAGACTTGAAGACCAACTCAAGATTGCCAGCAATGAAACTCTCAAGGAAATGCAATCTAAGTTGGATATCAGTGATGAAGATGAAGCTGAATTCTTCAGACAACTCCAACTCCAATTTGAGGAAAATGACAAAGGGCTAGGAAAGAAAACCAGGGAACAAAGAAGAAAATGATGATTTGCTCAGGCTAGAGGAGCACCCTTGGAAATACTGTAAATCTTCAATTACCTCCTAGTACATACACTTTTGCAGCACTTTTATATTTCTACTTAGTTTCAATTCAAATATTTGTTAAGTGTTTTGTTATCATCAAGTTAACCCTGAATTTATGCCTACAATTCTTATAGACATAAATAGGGGGAGATTGTTAGGAATATATGTGCATTAGTTTGATGATATGTTTAACAAAACACTTAAGTAGAAATTTAGTGTCTGTAGCCTCAACGGATAAGACCACTTTGGCTATCCGTTGATGGTGTAGCTTTACTTAGAAATAAGTCTAGTATTGTAGCATATTTCAGTCTCTGTATTTAAAATGTAATTCTTAGAAGTTGAGAGAAACTATGAGTCATGTTGACTGCTAGATGATATGCAGATAGGAAGGCCAATTGTAAATATTTCATGCCTTGTAATTTTGTATAAATGAAGTGGTATCAACGGATGACTTAAAGACCTTCAACGGATGAGAAGCTAAGCTTCAACGGATGTCTCTAAAGCTTCAACGGATGAGAGCATCAACGGATGAAAGCTTCAACGGATAACATCCTTCAACGGATGAAGTCATCAACTGATGAAAGCTTCAACGGATGTTCTGCTAATTAGCCGTTGATAAGTGGTAGTTGTACCTACAAACAGAGGCACATGGGTTGACAGAGAAAAGCTGAGATGTGGTAGCCGAATTTCAGGATCAACAGAAAAAGCAGCCGTTCTTCTTTAGTACAAAGTTGCAATAGTCAACAAAGTACTTGAGTGAACAGGAAAAGAAGCAAGTGAAGAACTTATTTTACTATTGTAATTTTATATTGTTTTTCACTTGTACACTTGGTAATATATAAACCAAGAAGAAGCTAGTAATTAGAGAGAGATTTTCCAGAGCTGTTAAGAAATATCTTGAGAGAAAATTCATCTAGTTTGTACTAGGATGCAGCTGTGATCAACATTGTTGAACACAGATTTTCTAATATACCATCTCTGGTGGAACAACAAATCCACCAGAAAAGTTTTTAAAGTTTGTTGTGTTCTTTACATTTTGTGTTTGAATATATATCTGTCTGCATTAGCTCAAAGCAATTCATACACTTGTTCATCTAGAACACACTGCTTTAATAAACTTCTCAAAACCTGAAAAAGTTTTGAGATTTACATTCAACCCCCCTTCTGTAAATCTCATTGTTAGTCCTCTAAGAATAACAGCTTACCACCCCCAGACTGATTGACAAAGCGAAAGGACTATACAGACCCTAAAAGATATGCTGCGAGTGTGTGCCATCGATTTCAAAGGAAATTGGGATGATCATTTACCCCTGATCGAATTTTCTTACAACAATAGCTATCACGCTAGCATAGGAATGCCCCCGTATGAAGCTCTTTACGGGAGAAGATGTTGCTCTCCCCTGTGTTGGGATGAAGTTGGAAAACACAAGATATTAGGACCAGAGTTAGTCCAGCAGACCAGAGAAATGATAGGACTCATCAGGAAGAGACTGGTAGCAGCTCAGGACAGACAAAAGAAGTATGCCGACCAGACCAGGAAGGATAAGGAATATGAAGTAGGAGATTTTGTGCTATTGAAGGTATCTCCGTGGAAAGGAGTGATGAGATTTGGAAATAAAGGGAAGCTGAGTCCCAGATTCATAGGACCCTTTGAAATTTTGAGGAGAACGAGCTCGCCTTACCTCCTAATTTGTAACAAGTACACAACGTGTTTCACGTGTCCATGTTGAGAAAGTACCATACCGATGCCCGACATGTAATAGAGTACGAGCAGGTAGATTTGCAACCAAAACCTGACCTACATCGAGCATCCAGTAAGGATAATGGACCAGAAAGAACAAGTGCTGAGGAATAAAATGGTGAAGCTAGTTAGGATCTTGTGGAGAAATCAAAATGTTGAGGAATCAACTTGGGAACTTGAAGACACAATGAGGAATAGATATCCTTACGCTATTAGTTTTCGAAGAAAACGAACTTTGAAAAATGACTGTATTACGACTTATTGAGAATTACGGGAATCACAATATAATTACAAGATTAAAATCCTACGGATTTATATTCTAGTAGGATACATAAAAATATAAGGAATAAATATGAAAGGAATTACATTGCGGACCATTTACGAGTTAGTATTACGGAGAACGTTAAGTAACCGAGCGAACGCGTAAACGATTAATTAAATGTAATGCACTAACTAAACCATGGTAAGGAAGTAACCATGGTTACTTCATCAAATAGTGAGATAACCATAGGATGACCAAGCTAGCTAGAAAATAGTGTGCTAAGAAGCTAACCTTGTAGTTTAGCTTGTAAGCTAGCAAGCTACAAAGATATGTCCATGGATTTGGCAACAAAAAATAAACCTAGAATGCTATCCTAGGAAGAATAAAATCAAGTTGCAAAGATATCAAGTCACCTTCCAAGAAGCAACCTAGAAATCATCCAAGAGAAGCAACCAAGTAGTATAAATACCACCCCCCCTCAAAGCTTCCATTCGGCAATTTGAAGAAAAAAAGGGAAATGGGAATTCAAAACTCCAAGCTCTAGTTCTTTTAAATCACCCAATTAATTTCCAGGCCTCCTAGCAACTAAACTAAGGTAAGAAAAATCTTTCATCTCTTTTTATCAAGGTTTGATGGGTGGAATAAATTCAAGAAACTCACTAGTGAATAGTGTGAATAGTAACCTCTCTTTGGTTTCTTGATTTCAATGGTGGTTTTAGGTTCTAAAAATCATACCAAGCACTTCCAAGCCTCCACCATCCTCAAGAACACATCTCAAGCTTTCAAGAAAGGTAAAAATCTTTGGCCTAAATTTATTTAAGGTTGATTTTTAAGATCAATTTAGTATATGGTAGTAAACCTAGCTTACTAAGTATTATTGATGAAATCTTGATGATTAAGTTAAGTAGATTTAAGATTGGTTGTTGTTGCCTCAAGAACATGATGTTCTTGAGAGGAGTTTGTGTGTTGATGATGATATGATGATTGTTGGTGGTTGTGTTGATAGTTAAGTCGTAAACGAAACCCCGATCGTAAACGTAACTTCGTTAAAACCAACAAACCGTAACTTTACGTTTCTGCAGAAAGTCCCGAAGTTGTAAACTCTAGATTCTTGGAAAATAACCTTGTTTATGATAGAAAATGTTATAAGGATCGTTTAGGCACTTGAATAGCTTGATTCTGATTTACGGATCAAAAGTTATGGTCGTTTTAGTAAAAGTGATTTACGCGACAAAAACTGCTACGAATTACGAACTTTGAAAATATAAAGGATAGAGTTAAATGTATTCATAAATCATGAAATTTTTAAAAAGAGTAACATATTTAGTTTCCTAACTTTTATAAAAATTTCAAGTGAAAATAATGATTTCTCAATTTTATAAAAATGTCGGAGCCGAGACCGCGCGAGTAGAAACCGTAAGAATCTTTAAGCGGAGCTAACAACGATAATGAGAATGAACTCAAGATACTTAGGAAAATGAAGTGACCATAATGTGAAAATGACTTAAAAGAAATGTTGAGGGTAGTATGAGTTGAGAGGGTACAAAATGAGTAGCGCATAAGTGCGAGATACCGTAACCTAGAACGGAACCTAACGAAATGAAATGTGTTTATGGTTATAGATTTCCGAGCGGAACCTCAAGATACCCAGGCAAGTTTACGTAGTTGTTGAATTTTCACATAATATAGCGATGTTGTACGATAAGTATATATCGTGAAATATTATTTCGCTTTAAGCATGACATATTATATAAGACCGAGGGTCGGTCGGGATTTAAGATAAAACCCAGAAATCAATCCGGAGATATTATAGGACGGGTATAAGTTAATAATAGTACGTTTTAAAGGGAATCATCGTCCATTTACGAAACATTAAAAGACCTCGAACTTTTAAAATGATTTCTCAACGAGCATATTCCCTCAACTATATTTTATTGATTCGGATAAGAAATATTATATACGTATTCCTTTATTATAAGAGTAGTATACTTCAACGTTTATTTATTCAAACCCGATTAATCATTATAGATTATTAATTATGTAAACACAAATTAGGTGAGGAATATTATTTAAATAAATCTTTTTAGAGAGTAAACTCATTCGAGGTATGATTAATATCAATTATCATTTAATTATTTATAGACTATTATTTAATTAATTATTATTTATTAAAGGATTGTTATTGATTTAAAGATCATAGATCCTGATATAAAACATACTTTCTGATTTAGAAGTATTATTCGAATAATTTCAGATCATCGGTGAATATTATCCCGACTTATTATTATATTGAATATAGTTTCGAGAAAAAAACTGTTCCCCCTTATTAATTATCTATTGACAACGGTCAACTCACATCCTTAGTACTTCCTCCGAAATTCTCGGAAGTACGTATATACATATATATACACTTATATCTTAAAGAGATAAACTATTTCTATCAACAAGCAAAACGCTTGGGGAACTTCGATGTGGTTCGAGTTCTCGATATTGATAGAATTCTTTTAAAGGACAATGAAGGGGTAGACTCTGGTACTATGTGTGCTAGATGGGCTACCAAAGGTACCGCAGGTGAAGGTACTCAGTGTACTCAGGAACTTGTGAAGTATATGCATACCCGAAAATGGGACACGTAGCCCGAATGCGGCCAGGGTGATACCCGAGAGATGACGGTTTTGTCCTTTTACTAGTAGAAAAGGTTATTATTTCCGTAGTACGACTGATCATCGTATGTGGTGGCTCCAGTGAATATCCAAATTCTTCCAATTGGAATTGAGATGCAATACCGTAACCCAAGCCTAGGTGCTGGGATTACTACTAAGGTATTCGCAGGTTATAAAACCCCCTTAATGAATTGATTTCGTAAGAAGGTGCGTGACACCAAGGAAAAACTATTTTCGAATAAAACATATATCTAATATATGATGTTATCATACAGTCATTTTCATACTGTACATTATTATGCTGAGCATTATAGCTCACACTTATTTTCTTAAATTGACACAACACAAAAGTGAATCAAGATTCTTGCCATGAGAACCACAACCAAGAAATGGGTAGGAAATGGCCAGCTATTCCTAGATTGTTTGGTGTTGTACCTCAGGTAGTCAGAATAAGTTGGATTTGTCTTCAGTTGTTTATAGTTCGGCTTATTTATAAGTATGATTTATGTAAGATAAGAAATAAGAAACGTATATTTGGCTGGCGGACTAACCTTACCTAAAGGTCACTCCCCGGTAAGAGTAATTATATTTGGGTTGTAATAAAATTTCTCTAGTAATGATGGTTCGTTTCCAAGACAATAACCTGTAAGTGTGTGTGTTAAGTGTGGGGTCTTGAAGCGTGAGTATTTACATATTGTAGTGTGAGTTTAGATGGCGTGGCTTCCGAGACTCCTGACCCCGGGTTTTGGGGCGCCACATGCATCACCTAAAAAAGCATACCTCAAGTGCTCAAGCAATGGTTTAAGCTCCAAGGTAGGTGCTTCCTCAATAGATGGTTTGAGCTTTCCTTCAACATTTTTGAGGTCAGAAGTACCAAGAGATTCAAATGGCATGTCTAGCTTTCGCCTCCAGGGAGAAGCATTTAGATATTGTAGTTGTTCATTGCCATCCTCATCATCACTGTCAAAATCCCCCACTAAGGCTTTCTCTAATGCATCAGTCATTAGCATATGATCAAGTTCTGAAGTAACCACAGAATCAATCAAATCCACTTTTAAGCACTCCTCATCTTCTGTAGGGAATTTCATTGCTTTGAATACATTGAATGTCACATCCTGATCCTGCACCCTCATAGTAAGTTCACCTTTCTGCACATCTATCAAGGTACGTCCTGTAGCCAAGAAGGGTCTCCCCAAGATTATGGGAATCTTCTTATCTTCCTCAAAATCCTAAATAACAAAGTCTGCAGGAAAAAAGAGCTTATCCACCTTTACTAGCACATCATCCACTATGCCTCGTGGGTATGTAATAGAACGATCAGCCAATTGTGGAGACATGTAGGTGGGCTTTAGATCAGTAAAATTCAACTTTTTAAAGATCGACAACGGCATCAGATTGATGCTTGCTCCCAAATCACAAAGGCAATTGTCAAAAGACAACTTGCCAATGGTGCAAGGAATGGTGAAGCTACCTGGATCTTTAAGCTTTGGAGGTAACTTTTGTTGCAGCACAGCACTGCATTCTTCCGTTAAAGCAACGGTCTCAAGATCATCCAATTTCACCTTCCTTAAAAGAATACTCTTCATAAACTTCGCATAACTAGGCATTTGCTCCAGAGCCTCAGCGAAAGGTATGTTGATGTGAAGTTTCTTGAACACCTCCAGAAACTTACCAAACTGCTTATCCGGCTTTTATTGTTGCAATCTCTTAGGGAAAGGTGATGGAGGATAGAGTTGTTTCTCCCATGTATTATCCTCAGGCGGAGTGTGTTCAACAGTAGTCTTTCTTGGTTCCGCCCTTTCTCCTTTTGCTTAGCTTCTTCATCACCAACTTCAGCTTCTCCGTCTTTTGCTTTTTCAGCATCAACAACTTTTCCAGACCTTAAGGTAATAGCCTTGACTTGCTCTTTAGCTTCCTTCCTGCCTGGCATTTCAGTATCACTGGGAAGTGTGCCAGGTTGATGATTAAGCACTGCATTGGCTATTTGACCGATTTGATTTTCCAAGGTCTTGATAGAGACCGCCTGACTTTTGCACAACAGCTTAAGTTCCTCAAAATCAGCACTAGAGGGTGGAGCTGCACCTCCTTGTTGAGGATATGATTGCCTTTGAGCATACTGTTGTGGTTGCTGGAATCCAGGTGGATTGAACTGTTTACTTACGCCTTGCTGATATGGTTGTAAAATAGCATTCTGATTATTACTCCAGCTGAAATTTGGATGATTTCTGTTGTTAGGATGATAAGTAGCTGGCACGGGCTCCTGCGGTCACTGATAATTGTTCACATACTGAACAGATTCGTTAACAAGAGAACACTGATCCGTAGCATGAGAACCTGCACAAAGTTCACAGACCATAGCTATCTGATTGACTCCATAGGTGGCTAGAGAATCAACCTTCATAGACAGCACTTGGAGCTGCGCTGCAATAGTTGTAGCTGCATCAACTTCCAAAATACCTGCTACCTTCCCAGGCATCATCCTTTGAGTTGGATTTTGATGCTCATTTGTTGTCATAGTCTCAATAAGATTATAAGCCTCAGGATAGCTTTTGGCCCATAAGGCGCCTCCAGCTGCTGCATCGAGCATGGGCCGAGATTGGGCCCCCAAACCATTATAGAAACCAGGATCACCATCCAATCAGGCATTCCATGATGTGGACACTTTTTCAACATCTCCTTGTAGCGTTCCCAAGCTTCGCACATAGATTCTGTAGGTTGCTGCGCAAACTGAGTAAGAGCACTCCTCATAGTAGCAGTCTTCGCCATTGGATAAAACTTCACCAGAAACTTTTGCGCAAGATCTTGCCAAGTAGTGATAGACCCAGCTGGTTCAGAATGTAACCAGTCCTTAGCTTTATCCCTCAGTGAGAATGGGAAAAGCCTCATCTTGATAGCCTCATCAGTCACACCATTATATTTGAAAGTACTGCAGATCTCGACAAAATTCCTTATGTGCATGTTAGGGTCTTCAGTCGCAGCACCTCCAAAAGAAACATAATTCTGCACCATCTGAATAGTGCCCGGCTTGATTTCAAAGGTGTTAGCCTGAATAGCCGGATGAAGAATGTTAGACTGAATGTCATCAATTTTGGGTCGAGAAAAGTCCATAAGAGCTGGATCTGCCGGAACAATACGATCACCCATGATTACTGGCTCTTTCTGCTCACTTCCTGAATCCGAATCTTCAAAATCTATCTTCTCCGGAATATCAAGAATTTCGTCTGTCTCCTCGACCGTATCTAAAGTCCTCTTGCGAGTATGAGAACGTGTTTGCATAAACGCTCTCCAAAGTACCTGAAACATAACCGGAAATAATAAGTAACACATCTTAATCACTGGGTCCTAATGACCAATGATGGTAAGTACATAAACTAAACAAAAACGCCGAGTCTCTGGCAGCGGCGCCAAAAACTTTTTAGGGCGAAAACACGCGCTAATAACACACGCAAGTATACGCGTTCGCAAGTAATATATAATACTTTTTAGTTCGTTCCCACAGAGACTCAGACTAATTATGTTCAATTACACTTACTCACCAATGTATGATTACTTCTCAATGTTAAAATAATAACACTTAAATTGGATTAACTAATTATTAACTATAATTAACTACGAGAATTAAGAACTTAATTAACACTTGAATTAACAATATTAAAACACTCATGAGATCACAACTTCATTACTACTTCCTTCAATAGTCATTGTTATTACCCTTAGCATGCAACAGTGATGATATTAATCGAATAACACGAAACTGATAAAAGCCAACTTTCATTGTACTAATACCATTCCACCAAGCATCCATAATTAAGATAGAAGTTGAATAGGCATCAATTATGTTGAGTCCCTATATGTTTATAGAAATTGACAACATAACGATTTAAGCACAAGTTATTCCTTTTGATTACACAGGGCGAATAAAACGGTTAGAGTTATCCACTAATCATGCATACCTATGCTAGCATGGCAAGTTCTAAATCTCAAGATCCACCGTCGCTTCACAAAAGATTAACACCCTATCTTATATGTTCGCGACGCACATAAGACGACTAAGCACAACCAATACTAGATATCATACAATCATCACACACTAAGGTATTAAACAACTAACTAAAGAAGTCCATAGTAAATCCGTTACGACCCCATGATCACGATTAGCCCATGATAGCACTCATCGTCATCATGGGTTCATATGAAAACATGATAATAACACACAATAATAATAACTAAAACTACTTATATTAAACTAGAGTACGTCACAAGAGTAAATAGGTTCAAAGTAAAGAAAACTAGCATCCAACGTTACAACGAAATAAAAAATCACAAGAAAATATGCTTCCTCTTCGTTCTGATGTGCTAAAACGGTCTTCTTCCTAATCTCCTCGCTCTTCGATTAATACTACGATCCAACCTTTTTGAAACGTCTCTGAAATCTACTTATATAGGAGTCCCATAAAGCCCAGCTAACTCAGAAGTTGGAAGTTAAACAGAATCAGGAGTCTAAAATAATAAATCTGATTTTCCGTCCCTGAGCGGCCGCTCAGCATTCCTGAGCGGGCGCTCAGCTTCCTGAGCGGTCGCTCAGCAGAGCTAAGCGGGCGGTCAGCTCCCTACTGGAAACTGATCTGTTTTTCTCCCATTTCTTCGCTGCAATCTGCTCCTATCTTCCCGCTTACAATGCTAAACACATGCCAAGGCTTATTATTGATGAAATCTCTCCCGAAATGCAATTAATACCCTGAAATGCACAAACACTAGAAAAATGCATCAAATACACAAAATACTTGATTTCAAGACATCAATTCAAGCCATTATAAGACGTTCTAAGTGGTATAAAATGCCACTTATCAGTCTCTGTGGGAACGAACTAGAAATTATTCTATATTACTTGTGAATGCGTATACTTGCGTGAATTATTAGCGCGTATTTTGTGCCTTACAACGTCGATACTTCCATACTTCTTTGACAATCCAATCTCTAAGATGCCCTTCCTTGATGAGTTCTTTTATTTCATCTTTCAAGTGTCGAAACTCATGGGTGTTATGTCCGACAGATTCATTGTATTCACGGTACTTCTTCTTATCTTTGGTTTTCCATGTGTTTAAGGGAGCCGATCTCCGAAATATGCCTTTTCCCTTATTAACTTCATAGACATGCTCTATGGATGCCTCCAAAGGAGTGTAAGTGGTGGATTCCTTTTCATAGTTATTCGAGGGGCTCAATTCCCTTCCTGCGACTTGATGTACTTTTCACTCCCTTCGATAGTTTGGACTATGAGATCTATCTCTTCTTTTTCCATTCTTCACCTTTGTGGCTCCACGAGACTCTATTTTTTTATTATCGATTAGTGGTTCTTCAATAAACTTAAAAAACTCCGCTTGTTTGTAGAATTCTCCGAGGGTGTTAGGAATCCTTCCTTGAATGTGTTTTCAGAAATCTATTCCTATGTGTAAGCTAGCAATCGAGAAATTTTTCAATATTTCGTCAGTGGCGCCTCTTATCCAGATGTTTTAGCGTTGAATCTCTTAAAATAAGCTTGCAAAGTCTCTCATTCTCTTTGTCTCACATTTGACAGGACCGTCACCGATGGTCTTTACTTCATCACAGATTAAAATTGAGTGAGGAACATCACTTTCATTTGTTCCCATAATGAAATTATCTCCTGTCCCAACTTTTGGAACCAATGTTGAACACTATCCCCGAAGCTTGCCGCCAATAGCCTACATCTTGCTAAATCTTGCACCTGGTACACATCCATATCAATCTTAAACCTTCCAAAAACTCCACCGGATCATAATTTTCGTGAAAGCGTAAGTCATGAGTGATATTTTTATATCATGTGGGTAAGGGTGCTTCCCTAACCATCAAAGTGAATGGTGATGTAGTTTGTCCGGACTGTTGGATTTTAATCGCAGCAGAAGCATGTAAAATCACTTTTACACATACAAAATCCAAATAAAAGCATATAAATCGTGATTAAAACATAGGGATCGATTACTAACCTTTAATATGTGATCCAAAAGCAACGATCGGAGATCCTTAGCAGCTGCTCCTCAAACGTGAAGCACTCCACCGGTATCCACCAAGAAAACGACGTTAAGGAGGAGGAGGAGGAGGAGGTGGAGAGAATTAGGTTTTATAAAATTTTGGGGTTATTGGGTCAGAATAAAAATAGGGTTTATAATAGTATATTTATAGGCAAAATTTTTAGCTGAAATTTTTCCATAAATATTATTATTATTATTATCCCATTTATTATTCTCATTAATAATTAAAATACCTTTTAATTATTAATCCTTTTTCTAAACACTTTAAAAATAATTCTCTCTCATGATTTAATTTCCAAAAATTAAATCTTTTAATTAATAATATTAAGAACTTTTCTTAATTAATTTATAATCAATTAAATCTCATTTAATCAATTATTAAATTTTCCAATTAATTATTTATTTCATAAATAAATAATTATTAGCCATTATTAATTAATTCCTCCACCATTAAATCATTCTCTTTTTATGGTGTGACCCTGTAGGTTCAATATTAAGCCGGTAGTAGAAATAAATAATAATAAAACTATTTTATCATTATTTATATAAATTCTCTAATTTATTAAATATGATTAATTAATTAATCACATTTATTCTACATCGTGAGGGATACTTCTCAGCATATCGCGACTATCCGGATAATACGAATTCACTGCTTAGAATACCAAGAACCTATTCAGTGAATAGTTACCGTACAATAAACTCCTTCTACCCTACAATGTTCTGATTAAATACAAGGCATGGATCTCGTGTCAAGCCTATCTAATTTAATCAGTTGTTTACCATTTACTATGCTTAGTTCTATGCAAATTAGAAACTCCTTTCTAATTTCATTTACTCTGGCCAGAGATTCCTGAACTAGCATAAGTGGACCAGCCTTGAACATTCGCTTCATTCACTGGAAGGGGTAGATCCTTTATTGATCATACACTATCTTCGTGTACAAATTCCTATACCTAGTAGAGCCCTAATAATTGTCCCCGAAGACTAAGAACTAAACCAAAGCATAGTTCAGTGTACACAAGATGACTATGATGACCTCAAGTCTAAGGATACTTGTACAACTATCACTATGTGAACAACTGCTGACACGTGAGTGAACTCCATCAGTTGTTCAGCTGGGCGAGTCATGTTCAGTGAACTTATTCTATAATAAGCACCTACATACTAGCTATAGTGTCACCACACAAATATCTATGAGAACAGACATCCTTCATAATGAAGCAAGCATAGTATGTACCAATCTTTGTGGATTATTAATTACCAGTTAGTAATCCTATGACCAGGAACTATTTAAGTTTAGAGTTATCATCTTTTAGGTCTCACTATTATGATCTCATCATAATCCATAAAAAGCTTTACTCTAAACTATGGTATATCTTATTTAAACACTTAAATAGATAAAGCCCGTAATAAAAACAAAACTAGTCTTTTATTAATATCAATGAAATCAAAACAGATTACACAGGAAGTTATTCCTAAATCCTAATACATGATTGGACTTAGGACATATGCCTTTCAATCTCCCACTTGTAGTACTAAAGCCAATCACTCTGGTATCTAATACCCATCTAGTCTTTATGACGATCAAAGTGACTTTCAGAAAGTAGCTTTGTGAGTGGGTCTGCTATGTTGTTATGTGTGTCAACTCTATTTCAATACAATACAAGAAATGTTACCGCGCTCCCACTAACTCTTTTGTAGACACATGGTTCATCTACGTTTTTGATAAAACCAAACTCTTTGATTGTCTCATCAAAACGAATGTTCCATTTACGAGAAGCTTGCTTTAAACCACATATGGTTCGCAGCAGCTCACATACTAGGTTTTCATTTCCCTTGGAAAGAAAACCATCTGGCCATTTTCCAGATTTCATAGTCGTAGTAAGCAGCAATCGCAAGCAAAATCCGAACTGATTTTAACAGGGCTACAGGTAAAAGGTTTCATCAAAGTCAATCCATTGCCTTTGTTTGAATCCTTTTGCCAAAATCCTGGCCTTATAGGTCTTCACCTGGCCATCTGCTCTAATCATTCTTTTGTATACCGTATACATAGATTCCATTCCGGATTTCATGGCACTTTGCCATTTCTCTGAATCAACACTACTCATAGCCTCATTATAGGTCACATGGTCGTCATCATCAATGATCGACAACTCATTGTCATTCTCAATGACAAGGCCATATTACCTCTCAGGTTGGCGAGACACTCTCCCTGACCTACGAATGGGCTGTTCCACAGAAGGTTGTTCTGTCAGAACAGGTGTTTCCACTTGATCCGTAGTAGTTTGTGCTTCTTGAACTTCATCAAGTTCAATTTTGCTCCCACTGTTTCCTTCAAGGATAAACTCCTTTTCCAAGAAGGTAGCATGTCTGGACACAAACACCCGATGATCGGTGTAAAAGTAATACCCTAAAGTATTTTTAGGATATCCCACAAAACTACATTTTACGGATCGAGATTCCAGCTTATCTGGGTCAACTTTCTTGACATAAGCTGGACATCCCCAAATCTTAACGTGTTTAAGACTCGGTTTCCTTTCTTTCCATATCTCATACGGAGTTTGAGGAACAGATTTGGAAGGCACCTTATTCAGTAAATATGCTGAGGTTTCCAATGCATAACCCCATAGGAATACTGGAAGATTCTCATAGCTCATCATGGACCGAACTATGTCTAACAAAGTTCGATTTCTCCTTTCAGATACCAATCTGGAGGAGTCCACTATGTAACACCCCCAAATCCGGGGTCGGGGATCCGGGTTGTCACGAGTTCCATTTCCCTTAATAACACCCAATCTTAATAAATAATCGACTACTCTGTACTGTGACCCCACAATAAACACACACACCACAAGTTATAGTCTCAGAGATGAATATCCAAAAAATAACACGAGTCATTTTATTCCACAATTATTTGCCATTACACCTTAAAAGGGTTTCTGAATAAATTTACATTTTCTTGCCATTATTACAATTCATAAATATACATAAGTCTGGTACATCAAAAGTTGAAAGCCTAGCCTATTGGTAGATCCTACCTCAGCTACAATGGCATCAACGCCTACAGGAAACTGCGGAATGTTTCCTATCCGCTCGCGAATTGGGAGCTTGATTCTGTTCATCTTGTCTATATGATGTTGTGTGATGAAAGAAGAAAGCAAGGGTGAGCAACAAGCCCACCAAAATAATATGTATAATAATTAACAATATATGAGCATTCTCATAGTACTCATGAAAGTCTTGGTCAAGAAGAAATGAACCAAGCTGGTATCTTAACGCGACCAGGTCGCAAAATAATTCAGTATATATATACATATACTTTTTAAAATCTTGGAAGTCCTCTTCCATGCATAATAAACACAGAGTTCCCGTTTATAACTGTATAAAATATCGTTGCAAGGTGAACTCATATATCTAACCTTGTCTCAACGTTTTTTCCCGAAAATCTTTGACATGCACAAGATAATCATTTACTAGATATAAGTTTAAAAGATGAAGTTACAAGATACTCCAATATACTTATATCTTTCTGAATACTACTTAAACTACCACCGTTCAAGTTATAATTAGTTTCAAAAGTTCATCACATAGATGAGAATACAAGATAAGACTTGAATAGATTCAATCTTTGAAATATTATTGAATGAAATGAAGTTACGAGATACTTCATTAAGTCCCGATATATATATATATATATATATATATATATATATATATATATATCTCATACATTTCCTGAAAACCTCTGTCATGTAAAGTATGAACAGAGTTGCAATATCCAATGAATTTTGGAAAGAAAAGAATTTTGGCATAAACCCGATATCTTGCTGATCAGGCAAAGATACTAATAAGTAACCTTTTCTACTAGTAGATGGATGAATCCCCCACCAGTCATCACCCTGGCCACATAAGGACCTTGTGCTGGACCGCCACCCGGCCTCTTACGCGTTGATGGACTGCCACCCAGCCACTTACACTTTGATAGATCGTACCCCGGCCTGTCGCTTATGCCGACTCAATTAGATGGACTTACTTCCCGAACGTTGGGTAAGTAATCAATTCATTTATCAAAATAGCAACCTTGTTGCGAATATAAAATACACCACAGAGCCGGATCCCTCAGGTTTTGAGCGAGTATTTAAATCCCCTTTAAAAGGAAGATCTTAAATATAAAAATGAGTTTTGGGGTCCGCTCTAACTTTTAAAAATCATTTTTAAGACTCGAAAACACTTTAAAGAGTGTTTGGAATAATGCTGATTTAATAAAGTAAATCAGTCCCAATATATTAGAAAATATCTGAATATTATTATTTAAATAATATTCCCATAAAGAATAATCTTTATACGAATAATTGAAGTAGAAGTTGTAAGACTTATACTTGAAATGAGTATTAGATAACCAAAGATATACTTATACGAAAGTACTATCTTTATGTGAATAATCAAAAATAAGTTTGATTATCGACACCTTATTCTTTAATAAAATAAAGTATATATCTCAGCAAATAATCGGAGTCATAGATCCTCAAATGAATATTCAAATAATATTCAATAAATAATATAAACTGAGTCATAAGCCCTCGAATGAATATTCGAAATAATATTCATTAAATAAAATAAAAGGAGTCATAAGCCCTCGAATGAATATTCGTAATAATATTCATTAAATAAAATAAAGTTATCGAATAAACCTTATTCGATTAATAGTTTTAAAAACTATATCAATATATATATATAAATATATATTATACTCGGGAGCCTCGCCTCCCGGTTTTAGAAAAGTTCACCTTTTGATCCCATATACTAAGGGTATACTCAAATACCGCTTATCTCTAGCATAGGTATTATACAACTATAAGCATTGAACCAACAGATATATAAATCAAGAATATGAAACAGGCATGCATATATACCATATCACATGCTACAATATATCGCAAGAATTTGCTAATAACAAATATGCATTTATCGCAAGATCATGCATATACACATATACATCACAACAACAGTTATACGGGTAGAAAACTTGCTTGAGTGCTCCCAGATAGACTTAAGCTTAGAGTGGGTCCGATAACCTATGAACAACAACATAAGTCGGAATTAAACCCCGGTCGCTTAAGAAACTAGACTTTAACCATTTAGAGTCCTAACATTCGCTTTCGCGCTTAACGATTTACTTAAGTCGCTCGAGTACCCTTGGCTCCACCATTTTTAATAAATTAACCATTATGAGTTTTAAGGCGATTCTTTCGCAAGTGTCTTACCAACTGCCTATTACACCTTACATAAATGTTTCATACTTCAATTAGTCCTTTAAGGTCTTTAACCTATGTTTCAAAGTAAGGCGAGGGGTAATGATTCGTTCGCGAAACGTCGTTACTTAAAACGGCCGTTTCTCCTAAACCGTACATCGGAATCAAATGAACCACATATCAAAACGAAGCTCGTAACATGAACTATCTAAACATGGCAATGGTCAAAACCTAGAAGGGAGTTCTCGGGTCCTAATGTTATGAACAAAAGCAGTCTAAAGTAAATCGGACATTACGACGGCTATGTTTACGCGATTTCCCAATTTTATACCATTCCAATTCAACCACCAATCAATCCCAATCCATCCATACAACCAAAATTCATCCTCACTACATCATAACAGCCCCAATCAACTCAACATTAACAATTTATACTTATTCTTAAACTTGAATTTAAACTATACTTAAGTCCTTTAACCAAACCATAAGATTTCAACCTTCAATTCACTACCATTCCAACTCAAACTCTAAACTAACAAGCATCAAGCTACTCTTTACCATAACTATCAAAATCATCCTAATATACAAAGTAAAGCTAGGGTTTGGAGATGTTATACCTTCCTTGAAGCTTTTAATCAATGAAAGATCCTTGGAATGCCCATGGAAGCCTTGATCTATACTTAAGCTACCTTGAACTTTCATAAAAATCAAGAAAACCAAAGTTATTTCTTGAAGGTTACTATTCACCATCTTCTTCCTTGATTTATTGGAAGAGATTGTGAAGGAATTAGAAGCTTAGACTTATAGGATATCCATATCTATGTACAAGGAACTTTAGATAATTACCTTGTGATTTAACAATGCTTGGAACTTGATTTTTGATTTTTCTTCCTTTGAAAAGAAGAAAAAGCCGAGAGCAATGTTGAAGGAATGAAATAATTTTGTGTTTGATTTGATTTGTTTTGGCTAGCTTGGTTGTTTTTGTTTTGTTTTTGGGTAATTACCTTTCTAACCTTGACTTTGTGTGGTTTTAAATCAACCACATCTCCTTCCCCTTATGTCATGCTTATGATGTCATCATCCCTTACTTGCCCTCTTCTTATTGGTTGGATGACCTCATCATCCCTAACCTCCTTGATTAACTTCCTAATTGTTTGCCTAATGACCGCTGATCTGTTATACGGTTCGCTTAACTTTCATTTTCGTTTATCGTTTGAGGGATCATACCCAGGATCTTATTACTTAGGTTTCCTTAACCTTTCTCAATACATTATATTCCTTTTATGATCCTCTCTTATAATCCTTTAATTTAAATCCTTTTTATCCTGTTACCTTATACTCAATTCTTTCCGTATCTAGTGGATTTCCAGGAAAAATCAAAGTGTTCGGAATTAGATTCTGACGATCTTTACATACACTTATATGTCATATAGAGTGCCAATAAAATCTCAGAATATCCATAAAAGAACCCCTACCTAGTGTGGCATGAAAAGTTTTCTCATTCAGCAAAAACACTATTCATAAGGGTTTCAAAAATTTTCCAAAAATTGGGGTTATTACACACTGGGAGACTATACCATTTACTTTGAGATAATCTAGAAACACTCCATTAAAGTATTCACCACCTCGATCTGATCGAAGAGTTATAATACTATGTTTGGTTGTTTCTCCACTTCATACTTATACTCTTTGAACTTTTCAAAACCTTCAGACTTGTGTTTCATCAAACACATATCCGAATCTAGATTTATCATCTATGAAAGTAATGAAGTATGAAAATCCACCCATGGCTTGCGTAGACATTGGTCCACATACATCTGTGTGTACCATTCCTAGCAAATTTACAGCCCTCTCTCCATGTCTACTAAATGGAGACTGCAGTGCCACAATGAAGTGAGATTTTCATCATCCCTTTTCTTTTATTAGTTTGTTCAATCTAAAGTAAATTATGTCACATTCATACAGACCATTATTTAAAGTACCACGTCCATAAAGAATATTATCTCTAAGAATAGAACATTCATTATTCTCAATAATAAATGAAAATCCAGCCAAGTCAAACATGGGAATAATATTCCTCACAATCGAGGGAACAAAATAACAATTATTTAAAATAATAGTCTTGCCCGTAGGCATATGTAAATGAAATGATTCTACATCTTCAGCAGCAACTCTTGCTCCATTTCCCATCAGTAGAATCACCTCCTCTTCTTCAAGAGTCCTACTTCTCCTTAGTCCCTGCAACGAATTGCAGATGTCAGAACCATAGGCGGTATCTAATACCCAAGTAGAAATTTGGCTTAATGACATATTCACTTCTATCATGAACATACCTGAATCAGAAGCGGTAGTCTCACTACCCTTCTTCTTCTTCAATTCTGCAAGGTAAACCTTGCAGTTCCTCTTCCAGTGCCCCACCTTGTTACAGTGAAATCAAACAACTTTGCTCTTGGGGTCTTCAGCTGTTGGTGGAACCGGCATTTTCTCACCTACTTTCTTCTTCTTGGAAGGTTTCCTCTTCCTTTTCTTAGGATTGGAACCTTCACCAATTAGAAGAACAGAACTCTTCTTAGGGGGAAAATTCGATTCCGCAATCTTCAACATGTTGTGGAGTTCAGGCAGGCTGACATCCAACTTATTCATGTGAAAGTTCACAACAAACTGCGAGAACGAACTCGGAAGCGATTGCAAGACCAAGTCTTGGCTCAGCTCCCCATCCATGGCAAAACCAAGTTGTCCAAGACGTTCAATCAAATTGATCATCTTAAGTACATGGTCATTCACAGATGATCCCTCAGACATCCTACAACCGAACAGCTCCTTCGATATCTCATATCGAGCTGTCCTCCCTGCCACATCATACAACTCTTGTAGATGCATGAGGATAGTGTGAGCATCCATATGCTCATGTTGCTTCTGTAGCTCAATGTTCATGGAAGCTAGCATGATGCATTGAGCAACATTTGCATCATCTATCCACTTACGATACACAACATGTTCATCATTATGCGCATCGCTAGCAGGTTCAGTAGGCTTAGGTGAGTCAATCACGTATTCCAGCTTCTCAATCCTGAGAACAATTCTCAAGTTTCGAAGCCAGTCAGCATAATTAGGACCAGTCAACTGGTGAGCATCCAGTATGCTCCTGAGTGATAGTGCAGAAGACATAATGTATATTGTAAATCTGTAAATGATAAACACATAACAACACTTAGCAAATATTCGATTTCATTTTAAAAACACTATATGAATCGGGTCTTTATTCATAAGTGGCTCCCACTAGTTTATCTAATTTATTCAACCCCCCTACGTGAAAAATTAAGCATTCATAATGCTAGTGGGAATAGGGATCCTACATTCCATTACACAACCCCGGCTGTAGCACGAACCACCATGTAATGTTCAATAGCCATACAACTCTTGTCAATTACATCTTATGTTATTCCCTAATCAAATTTTAGCCTCTTGAATAATTGAGTCACGGTTGTGGCACGACAAACTCAATATTCTAAGTCAAGTCTAACCCAACATTCCGTACAATTGAATCAGTCCCCAAAGGCCCACGGCTGTGGCACGTACCGACCTTTAGATTCTTATTCAATGTACACATCTCTATGTAATAGACAAGTATTTCTTATTTCGAAATCAAAGCCCTCGGCTGTAGCACGAACCGACAATGATTTAAAAATAAGAACTACTTTCTATCATGTTGGAAGGCTATGACCGACACAAGCCCATTGTGTCATTGGCCAATTACTACTTGATATTATTTAATTTTAGAGGGATTATATTACATTACAATCATAATCATATTATAAAGAGATTCTTCCTTTTAAATTAAATATTTCAAATCAATAATCAATAATCAGATGATTCCCAGATCGGGTGGAGCATTGTCAAGAGGCGTCACTTAATAACCCTTTCTTACAGATAGAAATCTGTTGTTGACAGAATCATCCTTTCTCTCATATCGAAAATTCATATTCAATTACGTGTTTCATAAAAACAAGAATCTCATGATTGTATTCATAATATTATTATTAAGGTTATGAAACAATTTCACTATACTAGGTTGTCTAACAAACGCCTTATGTTCATTTAAGTTCACCTAAATCTATCATCGCATGATAAACTAAGCATATATCACATATATAAACATGAATAAACATCAAGGTAGGCATGTTACATCATCTAGCATATTGCTCTAAGCATTATACATCTCTATGTATCACATGAAGCATTTAAAAGCAGTTAAAACAGTTAAAAACAGCTTTAAAACACTTTCGGAAATATAAACAGTTCAAAACTTTTATATAAACTAAAATTTGATCACTCCATTAGATCCGTCTCGGAAAAACGAATCCAGCGATATATTGCACGCCTAAAACGGAGTTACGAAACTCCCAGAAATCAAATTTAAAAATAACAGACGGGCTGTAACGCATTACAGGAACGCGTTACAAGCCCTGTAACGCATTCTGGTGATGCGTTACAACCCTTTTAAGCCATTAAAAGGTGTAACGCATTCCGTGAATGCGCCACAGGGTGTAATGCATTCCCGGAATGCGCGACACCCCTATTTTTCTGCCTGCGCTGCACGCGCCGTACCGCTTCTGCCTGACAGCTTCTCGCACGGAAATCCGTGCCGCCTGACATCTTCTCTGTCTTCTTCTTCGTGCAACAGTACAGATTACAGCAAATAACAGATGTACATATATATACTTACAATTCATATATATATATATATATGATTATTTAATTACGAATTTAATTGCAACAACTTCAAAAATTCATAATAAAAAATCTATACATCATAAAATTATGAAAAAAAATACCCAGACGATCTACAACACTTGTAGAACCCAGATCAACATTCAAAATTATTCTGAGAAACGATTTCCCATCAGACAAAATTAATCCATAATATAACTTGTAAAACTCATAATTAATTCATACAAGCACATAAAATTCTGAAATTTTTACCACAGATCTATATGCATACAACCTATGCTCTGATACCATTGTTGGATTTTAATCGCAGCGGAGGCATGGTAAAACACTTTTACACATATAAAATCCAAATAAAAGCATATAAATCGTGGTAAAAATACATGAATCGATTACTAACCTTTAATATGCGATCCAAAAGCAACGATCGGAGATCCTTAGCAGCTTCTCCTCAAACGTGAAGCACTCCACCGATATCCACCAAGAAAACGACGTTAAGGAGGAGCAGGAGGAGGTGGAGAGAATTAGGTTTTATAAAATTTTGGGGTTATTGGGTTAGAATAAAAATAGGGTATATAATAGTATATTTATAGGCAAAATTTTCAGCTAATTTTTTTCCATAAATATTATTATTATTATCCCATTTATTATTCTCATTAATAATTAAAATACCTTTTAATTATTAATCCTTTTTCTAAATACTTTAGAAATAATTCTCTCTCATGATTTAATTTCCAAAAATTAAATCCTTTAATTAATAATATTAAGAACTTTTCTTAATTAATTTATAATCAATTAAATCTCATTTAATCAATTATTAAATTTGCCAATTAATTATTTATTTCATAAATAAATAATTATTAGCCATTATTAATTAATTCCTCCACCATTAAATCATTCTCTTTTTATGGTGTGACCCAGTAGGTTCAATATTAAGCCGGTAGTAGAAATAAATAATAATAAAACTATTTTATCATTATTTATATAAATTCTCTAATTTATTAAATATGATTAATTAATTAATCACATTTATTCTACATCGTGAGGGATACTTCTCAGCATATCGCGACTATCCGGATAATACGAATTCACTGCTTAGAATACCAAGAACATATTCAGTGAATAGTTACCGTACAATAAACTCCTTCTACCCTACAATGTCCCGATTAAATACAAGGCATGGATCTCGTGTCAAGCCTATCTAATTTAATCACTTGCTTACCATTTACTATGCTTAGTTCTATGCAAATTAGAAACTCCTTTCTAATTTCATTTACTCTGGCCAGAGATTCCTGAACTAGCATAAGTGGATCAGCCTTGAACATTCGCTTCCTTCACTGGAAGGGGTAGATCCTTTATTGATCATACACTATCTTCGTGTACAAATTCCTATACCCAGTAGATCCCTAATAATTGTCCCTGGAGACTAAGAACTAAACCAAAGCATAGTTCAGTGTACACAAGATGACTATGATGACCTCAAGTCTAAGGATACTTGTACAACTATCACTATGTGAACAACTGCTGACACGTGAGTGAACTCCATCAGTTGTTCAGCTGGGCGAGTCATGTTCAGTGAACTTATTCTATAATAAGCACCTACATACTAGCTATAGTGTCACCACACAAATATCTATGAGAACAAACATCCTTCATAATGAAGCAAGCATAGTATGTACCGATCTTTGCGGATTATTAATTACCAGTTAGTAATCCTATGACCAGGAACTATTTAAGTTTAGAGTTATCATCTTTTAGGTCTCACTATTATGATCTCATCATAATCCATAAAAAGCTTTACTCTAAACTATGGTATATCTTATTTAAACACTTAAATAGATAAAGCCTGTAATAAAAACAAAACTAGTCTTTTATTAATATCAATGAAATCAAAACAGATTACACAGGAAGTTATTCCTAAATCCTAATACATGATTGGACTTAGGACATATTCCTTTCACGGACGCCATGACCTTCCCACCTTCCAAGTACGATAGTAACTTTTTTAGATCATCCACGCCGACATTTCCTACTCCGGGTATATTTTGAATATTAGTTTGTGGCAAGACCGCATATGTTGCCGCTACTTGATCTTGAGTTTGCTTCATATATTGCGGTTGCGGTAGCACAATAACTTGCGGTTGAAGCATGACTTCTTGCAGTTGTGTTGGCGAAACAGCTTGTGATTGAGGCGTGACTCCTTGCGGTTGTGTTGGCGCAACAGCTTATGGTTGAGGCCGTGTAGCATTCTGAGCATTGACCTTTTGTCGATTTGTCGATCATTGATATTCTCCTTGTTGCTTCCTTCCACCATTATAGATGGTGATGCGTAGATATCTACTTTTTCATTGTTGTCGATATGTGAATTCTCGAGTATCGCTTCTACTTCCCCAGTTGTTGCTCCTCTAATCATCATCTTCATGTTATTTTTCCTTCCTTCTATATTCAAAGCTTCTTTTTATTTTTTCCAGAGAAGGGCATCTATTACCGCGAGGCCTTTCTTCCCTTGTAAGGGGTGTATTAGTTCATCCATGAATACTAATTTCATGTTGATCACTCTTTTACGTTTCCGCAATTAACTTCTTTAGATCTTCATCACTTAATGATATTCCAAGACTTTCCTTTAAATGAGATAGTCTCATTCGTTGTTTTTCAATCTCCAAATCATCGTGACAGATCTCGCTATTAGTACGTCTGGAGCGATGTACATGTGGGATTATCCTCCGCTCTTTATTTGGATCTGGTTGAAGTCGTTGTTCATCATCTGAAATTTCTATAATCAGAATATCCTCAATGTATTGCAAGTGACAGGGTATTATCCTCTGAAAGCGTTTGTCATGGGATACATGACCTTCCTTGTTTTGCTCTTCATAATTTTCCTTAGATTTTCCTTGAGTAGGAGTTCTCTTGGAGCGATGCTTGTGAGAATATCGTTCATACTTCTTCTTCTCACTTTTTTCCATAAGATTCAGTTTTTCTCCAAAGCGATTTAGCATATCGCCCATGCGACAGAGTTGTTCCATTACATCGGTGTTGCTGATGAGTATTGGTGGCGTTTCTCTAGCTAGTGGAGTTTCATGCATATCATAGCGTCTATCTTCATGTTCATGTTGCTGGTAGTATCCATCTTCATGTTGATCTTGCATGTAGCGTCCATTTTCATATTGATCTTGCTATTAGCGTCCATCTTCATATTGATCTTGCTTGTAACGTCCATCTTCATGTTGATCTTGCTTGTAGCATTCATATCCATCAGAGTTGTAGTTATTGTTGTGAGAGTTTTCACCATTGTTAGACATCTTTTCCTTCTAATATTAGATTTGATTCAAGCCCCCTTCTTCTAGCGCCAATTTGTTAAAGGAGGAATTTGGTTAACAAAGATTTGAGATTCGCGGCCGGAATCAAGATTTGCAGCAGTGGTTGGTGATCGGAGAAATCACCAAAGTGCGTTGATTTGTGCTTAAGAAACAGCTGAGATTGCTAGGGTTTATGTTTGCCTTCTCAGATCTCTCAAATACGTACCCTCACAATGTGCCTATGTACCTCCTTTTATAGAGGATCAAGTCGGACGTAGTTCTTGGGGAACAAAGACCTAAATGGACTTGGCTTCTCATTCCGTGGCCCAATAGGAGTTGTCGAACCAACTTCCCATTATAACTCCAACATTGATTTGCTTAATGAGTGTCCAACGATGCGGCCTAGTAAGACACAAGGCTCAGTACGATTTCAGAACTTCACGGATAAGAAAACTCCCCAGCCGGTGCATATCCCATCTGGTACCGCTATTTTCGTCGATCGTAACCGCATGTATAGCCATGACTTACTGCAAATGCTCAAGCGCATCCTTGCCCCCCCGATTAGGATAACCCACTAGACTACATGATAAGTGATCCCAAGCGTATAAGTGCAAAGTGCGAGATAATTCAAAAGTCTCCCGGTGAGGACAACCCGATGAATGTAGAGACAGGGCTCCCAAAGCACCCACTAAGTGTTTACGACTGTTCCCCTGAGAGGACAACTCGCAAGACTACAGAATGACGCCTTCAATATGTTTTCCGAGATGACGGGCTCACGGAGGCTCCCCGCATGCTTAGGGCGCACCTTAGGCATGGGAGGTCCCTCCGGGGCTCCTCCTCTTCACTTGTACTTTTTTAATGTTTCATTTATTTCCCAGTTTAATTGTGGGAGCAACCTCCTGCTAATCCTTTCTAGTTGTTTGCGGAGCGGGCACTTCGTGCGGCCATATAACACAGGGCGCGCCCTAGGAGGGTCTGATGACATTTTCCCGGAGCCCGGATCATTTTTTATTCCTAGATTGCTTTACTCTTTCTCCCTTAGTTTAAAATCATCTTTTATAGACTGTTAATCAATATTTGTTCTTCGTCGTCGTCATCTACTATAGCGACCGTCGTAAAATCGCCATATCGGTCGTCGCACGCCTCCTGCAATACCATGGTTGTTGTACTCTCCAGTTTTGATGGTCGTCGTAAACCTTCATGTAAAACTCTATCAATCGTCGTTGTAACTTCTTATTACCAATAGTCGTCGTAATCAATTTCTATACGGGGCTCCGGAAAAACTCGTCCTTTTTCTTCTTTTGACGAAGACCCGATCTATTTTCTCGAATGCCTGAAAAAATATCCATGATCATTTTATGACATAACAAAAATTAATGAAATATAAGGAAACGAAAATTTAAAAGTGAATTATTCGACCAAAGGGACAAGGAGTAAAATCATTATAATGCGATCTATGCAAACAATTTACTACCATGAATTATAAACAGTCCAGAATTTACATCTTAAACAAAATCAAAGCAAAACAATTACTTTCATAATTTGAACTCAGAAAAGACAAAATAAAGAAATCCCTGGTGAAGGTGAAGTGTGAAACCATTTTCACAATAAATGGAAATATTCAAACAACTGCACCTTATATGTTTTTCAATACATTTACTTGAATTTACTTGAATGTTTTAAGATACGGTTTCGTGATTCATTGGATTTGTTTTTGAAAAATTGGATAATTATTTGTAATTAAATATTAAAAAAAAAAAGAAAATTAGAGCAAAACCGCACTTTGAGTTTGAGTTTTTTCAAACTGAAAAACAGCTCAGTACAAACAGTAGAATATTAAAACAGACAGCAAGCCAAGTGTGTTGCCTCTCTCTCTCTCTCTCGTATAACATATAAGTCTCTGATTAATTAATTTGGTTGTTGCGAATTGAAGAAGCTAAGGCTATGTCGTTAAGGCCAAATGCGAGAACAGAGGTTCGCCGGAACTGTTACAAAGTCGCCGTCGACGCAGATGAAGCACGGAGACGGCGAGGAGACAACATGGTGGAGATAAGAAAGAGTAAGCGTGAAGAGAGTCTGCTTAAGAAGCGTCGCCAAGCATTTGATCCTCCTCAACCTACTAATATCTCTCCTAATGCTGCTACCACTTTTATCGAAAACAAGGTTGTTTTATTTATTTATTCTATATATATTTGTAAAATTATTCGATATATGTTATGTTTGTGAATTGTGACTATTATCGAAAACAGGGATATATGACTGATATCGAAAAGAAGGCCGTTATATTTATTTATTCTATTTTTTCTCGATGGATGTTTGTGAATTGTGACTGTATCGAAAACAAGGATAGATGTTTGTGAATTGTGAATGATATAAAAAAGAAGGCTGTTATATTTGTTTATACTATTGTTTCTCGATATATATTTGTGAATTGTGACAGTTATCGAAAACAAGGATATATGTTTGTGAATTGTGACTGATATCGAAAAGAAGGCCGTTATATTTATTTATTCTATTGTTTTCTCGATGTATGCTTGTGAATTGTGACTATATTAGTATGTTTCAATGCCACGATTGAGTTTTTTTATTTTGCTTTTGAGATCTTATGTCGCTAAATTAGACGATAAATGGCTAGAATTACAGCTCCTGCTATGTTTTTAGTATAATTATGTTGAATTGCTGCATCTACTTTGTTTTTTAGCGGAAGGTGACTATAAAACTAATGGAAACTGTTAGTCTTCGCCGTAAGTCGGTTGGTTTAACAATGTAAGGTCAACTGGCTTAAATTTGAAGTATATTTCAATTGTGACTGTGGACATGAAACCTCTATGTATTGTTTCTGATTGTTAGGCCTAGATTTGGATTAACTCTATGTATTTGTTTTACTAGATGGAGAGTTCTTTTAAATCTCAACTTAAGCTAGTTAATACTTATATCAGTTAATAAATTTACTAATTACTTTGACATTGGTTTTGTTTAGTTATAGGCTCGGTAATTCTATCGGAATATTTGTGCCGTGTATTTTGTAGCATTTTTTTTGAAGAATGAACATGTATTGAGGAGAATTTTTTGAGTGATAGAATGTGGTTTGTTGGGTCTCTTACATGATTATTAAATGCTGTTGCAGGTTGAAAGTCTTCCCTCTATGGTTAATAAGATTTGGTCACTGGACATTAATATGCAGTTGGACGCTACAACACAGTTTCGTAAATTGCTTTCAAAAGGTAAGAGAATGTTGCTTTCATTTTTTTAAGTTTGTTAATTGATATTATTAGACAGTTTTCCTTTGAGGAAAATTTAATTAACAGGAAGAAACCCTCCCATTGAGGAAGTTATACAATCAGGGGTGGTTCCGCGATTTGTCGAATTTCTTATGAGGGCAGACATCCCGCAGCTCCAGGTTTGCAGGAGTGCTATATTTCATTCTGTCCAAACTTTATCTTCATTATGTTTCTTGAGAACTGTGGATATTTGCATCTCTTACAGTTTGAGGCTGCCTGGGCCCTTACAAATATTGCTTCTGGGACCTCGGAAAATACAAAAGTGGTAATTGATCATGGGGCTGTTCCTATCTTTGTGCAACTTATGGGTTCTGCCAGTGATAATGTTCGAGAGCAGGTGAATTTTACAAAACTGATGTCTGTTCCAAATTCTCAAATTATCTGGGAGCACAATGTTAACTGGTGAATTAAAAGATACTATCTGCTCATGCAGGCTGTGTGGGCTTTGGGCAATATAGCTGGTGACTCTCCTCGGTGTCGTGATCATGTTCTTAGTGATGGGGCTTTAATGCCTTTATTAGCTCAGTTAAATGAGCATTCCAAGCTTCCGATGTTAAGAAATGCTGTGTGGACACTATCGAATTTTTGTCGGGGAAAGCCACAGCCTCCATTTGAGCTGGTTAATTTCTTACGCATGCTTTGTTGTTTCTCCAGACAAAACATTGATAATAATTCTTTGTATTATGTAGTAAATTTTCTGAATTATTGGCAGATGAGGCCAGCTCTCCCTGTACTCCAGCGCCTTCTTTATTCAAATGACGAGGAGGTGCTGACAGATGCATGCTGGGCATTCTCTTATCTTTCTGATGGAACAAATGATAGAATTCAAGCCGTAATTGAAGCAGGTGTTTGTCAACGGCTTGTTGAGCTCCTACTGTAAGTGGCATTTGCTCTTTTTCATATATTTTTTCCCAAATCATTTCTCCCTTCAGTACATTTTAATCAAGTTCGTGTGTTTTGCAGTCACCCGTCACCTACAATACTCAGTGCTGCACTTCGAGCAGTTGGAAACGTTGCGACGGGGGATGATGCTCAAACTCAGGTATAAACATGAACTAATGTCTTGGATATTTTGTATCATAAGTCTTGCATTCACTAACTGTAATTTGTAAGCTTTGGGAAGATGCAAGTGTTAAGTTTACTAATAAATTTAAAAATATCCACGTATCTCTCTGGACACCATATCGCTTGTAGTTTGAGCTAGAGAATAGCTTGCAAACCACCTTTCACTTATCTAGTTAAAATCCCATGGTATATTCTTCCTAATTTAGGTTGCCACTGGCGTCTATCTTTGCTCTGTAGAAGGTCCTTATTTGCCTATAACTTTCTTCATGTTGGCTGTATATTGCCAATAGAAAGTAGTTGACTACTTGACGAATTATTCCATGATTCTGAATATTCCATATATTTAACTATGACAGCTAAATTAGCAAAAATAAATAAATTGGACAACTATGTTCATTACTGGTCAAAGAAAATGTGGTTGAAATGTATATTCAACATTCTTATACTTTTGCTAGAAAAGTGGTAAATGACCAAGACAATTCACTCTTAACTGGCGTAAGTGGTATAAATATGCTCAATCTGCTTTGCGCGATAGAATTCTAAATGAAGGCAAAATTAAATAGTGGTCAGACGTAGACAATTTTTGCCAGTTCAAGAAACATATTGAGAAGCATGCATGCTTCTCTTTTTGGATGATGATGCTGTTTATAATTGGTTGTTTCCTATCCGTTGACTCCTATAGGAGCTAGCTAGGCTGACTACTGATGCACTTTTTCCATAACTTGGTCGCACGTCACACTCTATCTGTTCTAGATTTCTACTAAATGTAAAGAATTTTAGTTGACTTGAAGAGTAATTTTTTTATCTTACAGTTGACTGGGTCTGTAAGATAGATGAAGGTTATTGAGCTTATTAGTCATAGGTTTTTCTTCCTAAAGAAATGCAGCCGTATTAAAAGATATAAGTAGGATACTGATACAACATATGAGTTAATTTTGCCAGTTTGAGGTTCGCATTCTCAACTTAATTTTCTGGCTGGTCAATCCATACCTCCTTGCTGGGATTATAAGTAATAACTGGAGCAGTATTATTGCTTTCTCCTTTCTGTTGCAGATGAATATACTTAGATGGCCTTCTGTGGATTCATATTTCATTTAACGACTTACTTCTTGAGTCACATCACTCCATTATTGTTCTACCGGCTGAAGCTAGAACACAGTTTGTGTATTTTGCAATTAAGCAAAATAGAAGCACAATTATTTACTACTTAATTAATTGTTCTGATAGAATTTTCTGCAGTTTGTTGAATGCTCTTTACAACTGCATAAGTTTTTGAACGATGGCTGGATTAAGCAACATAGAAGCGCAATTATTTTTTTCTTTATTAATTTTTCTGATAAAATTTCTGCAGTATGTTGCATACTCTTTACAAATGATTAAGTTTTTGAACAATTTTCGAATCTAGCCAACACAATCGTCAATTCTCTTCCTCAAAGCTACTTTTGAATTTTTGCTTGCAGTGTATCATTGACAATGGTGCACTGCCACGTCTGCTGCGCTTGCTTACCCACAATCACAAGAAAAGCATGAAGAAGGAAGCTTGCTGGACAATTTCAAACATAACTGCTGGAAACAAGGGGCAGATACAGGTTAGTGTTTTCAGTTTAGCAATTTTTATTTAAGTTGTAAGAAATTTAAGTTACTTAAAAGAAATATCCTTTATATTTGGTCATAGCTAAAATCGTAACTGGAACAGATACATGTATATGGGCCTACTTTGTACTTGATCAGTTGATCTAAACTATTAGAGTGATGCTTCTTTTTACTCTATATTTTTCTGTATTTAACTAGTTTCAACTAATTAATCTATGTTATTGGATAATATCAGGCAGTAATCGAGGCTGGATTGATTGGCCCTATCATCAGTCTTCTTCGAACTGCTGAGTTTGATTTAAAAAAAGAGGCAGCATGGGCACTTTCCAATCTTACTTCTGGTGGCAACCATGATCAGATTAAGTATGCTTCAGTGCTAACAGTCTTTTGTTCAGCTTAAGATTTCTTCCTAGCTGTAAACATGATTTTACTGTGTACTGTGTTATTTTTTTGGCAGGTACTTGGTGAAGGAGAACTGCATTAAGCCTTTATGTGATCTACTAGTTTGCCCTGATCCGAGGATTGCCGCTGTCTGTTTAGAAGGACTAGACAACATCTTGAAGGTTGGGGAAGCTGAGAAGAACATGGGTAACAGTGAAGTTAACTACTATGCTCAGATGATTGATGAAGCGGAGGGGTTAGAAAAAATAGAGAATTTGCAGAGCCACGGCAATAATGATATTTACCAAAAGGCGGTGAAAATTCTGGAAACTTACTGGTTGGATGAGGAAGATGATGAATTATTACCTCCAGGTGTTGGAGTTGCCAATGCTAATGTTCCATCAGGCGGATTTAATTTCAGTTGAAGCCTGAAGGTGCTAGAGTCTGTTGAAATTATTTTATTGGGTTTAAAGATGAAAATGCAGAGTTCTTTATTATAAAATTAGCATGGAGTTTTCGTTTTCATATATTAACAGATAAACATAGTCAAAGCCAAGCATTTGGGAATTAGTTGCTATAGTTGTATATTGTTTATTGATAGTATTAGAATGAGATTTATGTGGAAGGTGAAATCAGATTATATTCATATTCATATCAAATGTGTAAAAATTAGAGGGATCAGCAGCCAAGAAGGTCAGAGAGTATTCTCTACAAAACTTTGTGTTTGAAGGTCCTAAAAATATCAAGAGCATATAAGCTCATCTATGGGTCCAAAGTCCGAACCCCTGACTAAGGATGATTGTTGCAGACTTACAATATACCTTATTGCATTTACTGTTTACGAGAATTGTGCTTGAACAATCATTGCCGGGGACATCAACCCTGTATTTCAAATTGACAAACACCGAACTAGAGTAGCCGATTTTTATGTATGGTCGAGAGATGCAGAGGTCAGGGGCTGAGCCTACTGCATGGTGGTTGCCACCGTTCTATTGGAGCATGACATTTTATTGTTTGATATCTGCTGCTGTCTCATGCATTTTATAATGTTTCTTGCATTTTATAGGGGTCCTTGTACTATACATGTTGTTCCCTGTTCTTGTGCGTGCATTTATTAAATAATTGTATTGCTCTGTCAAATTAAAAGGTCTTTACTCGAACAATCTTTGTACTCGTAGATAAGGTCTACATGGTACAATTTAGAGACCTTGCTCTACAGGAGAGATATACCGGTTATTGTTTGCGCAGTTAATTTTGTATCTTTGTTTGTACTTGTTTGTAATATGTACGTGTAATTTGAAACAAGTGTTTTGATGATTTGATCTTATATTAAGTTGAAGCAGCGCCATCAGCAGCTTCTACCGATCCACATTGATTGTTATATGAAATAATTACCAACAAACAGTATCAGCCTTGTTTGCTATCTTGGGTTTTTTAGCCGCCTTCTTGGGTTTTAATCTCTCTGGTAGTGCCTCCAAGGACTTTTAATCCTTTGGAAGAGTGGTACAAGGACTCTAGTTTCTCATATCATGGAAGCATAATCTTTTCTTTTTGGACTGTTTGCATATGTTTCA
This sequence comes from Apium graveolens, assembly GCF_009905375.1. Classification (NCBI taxonomy): domain Eukaryota; kingdom Viridiplantae; phylum Streptophyta; class Magnoliopsida; order Apiales; family Apiaceae; genus Apium; species Apium graveolens. Next base: position 236,614,228 of record NC_133655.1, read on the forward strand.
GAAGCCCGTCTGTAGGTAAAGCCGTAGAGGTTAAGCAGTCAAACAATTACGCTTGCAGTGCTGTCGATGTTTATGGAGTTGTAGTTCCTAACACAAGCAAACTTGAGCAAGCTATATTTACAAGTATCCTCTTCTTAGTAAAGGAGTCTCAATCTCAGACCATAGTAAACTAGCACTTGGAGATATTCCTTTGTCCAGATTCAGTGGCTGTGGCAATGGATTCTAAGCTCTATGTTGACATTGACTGTTTATCAAAATTTAGTGTCAAAGTTTCAAATTTTAACATGGAGGAGAGAAATAAGGGCCGTGAGATGAAAGCGACATAAAATTGCTCTGTTTGGGTGAAGGGGTTGAAAAACTTGCTCTTGATTCCTAACTGGAAGTGGAACATCTGCCCCAAGTTCTTCGTACAGAAAAGAAGCTGATTTGAACAGGTAAACTTATGTTACATACCAAGCATGCCTAAGATGATAATCTTTGTCCAAATCGATGTGATTAATTTTACAATGTACAGTATGCAGTATCTTTTCTCAACATTAGATTTATACTCTAAACTACACCAGGAGGACATAAAAACTTTTAGCTGGAGAAAACAATAATATTTATTCTTTTGGTTTGTTTTCAGCTGGAGGTGTACAGAATGATGATTTACTTTTATAGCCTAATAAGCATCAGCGTGAATGTTATTTTCATTCTTCAAATGTGTCAATATGAACTGCAGGTGATTGACCTTGAACCACTGAACAAGATCTACCAAAATTTAAAAGAGTGGCATCCTTCGATGAGAAAGAGCAGGGACAGAAGTAGCGGAACCATCACTAAAGGAGCAGCAAGGGTGATTTCCAATACCGTATACCCCGTATAACTTAGTACAACGACAACCCCTGTCTGCAATTCACAGTATGATTTTTTCCATGTAATCCTGTCTATCACTATGCTAATCGTATCATTGACTTCAGGTATTTGTTTGACAGGTACCAGGTGAACCATAACTGCATTAGGCCTCTGCGCTTTGTACTGGTATGAGTTGATCCACTGAGTTGTTACAAACTATGTATAGAAGCAAGCAGCATTTTACTAGCTGGAAAAGCTGAGAAAATATGAGAAAAAGTGAAGCTGCCATGCTTAACTTGTAACTCATTGATGAAGCTGAGTTAGCAAGATGAAACGACTGTATACTACTGTATAGTCTCCAAAATCGGAGAGGGCTTTAGAGGTTTCATACTGCTCTGAAGGTGCATACCACTTTGATGTTTTTCAAGACAAAATCTTTACACTCCCATCTTCATGAAGATTTAAGTGATGATTGGTTATCATTGATTCAATAGATTGATTCAATAGAGTATAATTACATAAATATCACCATATTTAGGTGGATGTTTTTTTTTCTTGCGATAACCCGCTGCCGCTATCATTCGCGTGCACACTGTGTAAATCCTACAGGCTCATGAAATAGCTTGTAAATCAAGTGAATCAAGATAAACCGCATTTAAGCGACAACCTCTGATTCAGGAGGCGTAATCATAAATTATCTCCCGTGGATTCAATCAATTTGAGAATAGGAAAATGTTATTTCCATGAAATTTTGTATTCTAGTTGAAAGGAAAACAAAGTTCAACCTGCTCTAAAAATTAGTAGATATGTTCGGTAAGTAACATTTTCCCGTAAATATTGCATACAACATGCTTTACTAGCCTTGTATGAGGGGTTAATTAAAATGAAGTACAAATGAATTTATAAGTAGGTTTGATCCTGTAAATTAACAAGAAAAAAAATAAATGATCCTGCAAATCTGAAAATTATTACTTTTTATGTCCTGTTCATTTTTCTCTACTTTTTGTTGTTATATATCTCTTGATTCTCTACATTTCAAAAATAGTAAAATTTTATAATATAAAAATCAATTATATCCACTCATATTTACTAATTTATTTCAATATATACTCACTGTAAAGTGTATATATTAAAAATTAATCAGTCCCAATTACTTTATCCCTTTCTATTTTTTTCATTAAATTAAATTTTATTTTTTACATCACCAAACCATTTATGTAGAAAATTCAAAATAACCGAGTGAGTATTTGTGATTTGAAAATAGTGGTCCTCTGACTTATGTATGATACAAAATGGGTTAATGAGACATCCTTTTCAGTTATTGTTGTCCCACTAAAATCTAGCAAACATATGTCCTTTTCTCTGTCTCTCCTCTCTTGTGTCATTTCTCTTCCCCCATGTTTCAACCACGTACTATCCTGGTAGCCAATATCATCAAATTTCAATTACTGTCATTTCTTATTCTTTAAATCATGAATATATATATATATATATGAACTTTCTTGTATCCAATAGGACTCTCAAATTCTTGTTAGCAAACTAAGAATGGTATCCCCCGGACTACAATTCTGTATTAGGGATTTTATAGTCACTTGTTCTGAATTCTAACAATATAGAAAACAGATTTTGTTAGAATTGTGGATATCTTGATCAGAGTTTAATCTTCTTGGTGCACTTATATAGATCTTAGATAATTATCAGTCCTCTTTTCTACAAACAATTGCTTGAACAGAAATACTGGGTTCCCAAAAAAATTCCCAAAAAAATTCTCTAAATGCTAATGTGTCACCTAGTAGATAATAATTTTCTTGAAAATATTATGGAGCATACATGTGCGCCCATATATCAAAACCCGTCTTGCGATAGCCACATCATGTGGTGAAAATTTTGGCTAAGATTTTTGAAAACCTAGCACTACTCTTGCTTGAAACGCATAATTGGTTGTCGTCCTTATAATGATCCTACATTAGTCTGACACGAAACATCCTGAACCTCTTAGACGCGACGTCTTAGACATATTTAAGCAATTAGAAACCTACAGATGAAAATTGCGGCTGCAGATAGCTAAATAGGTTTCAATTCGACAATGTTGGTGAACTTTGAGGCATGTGGGTTGGGGGTAGCTGGCCAGTAGCCGTATCGATCAGTCACTTGCCTATTTCGAAATCTTTGTTGCATGTTACCTTATACATACGCATTGTCTTATCTATACAAGTGGTGAAGGTAGGGTTATGAAGAAGGAAAAGCAACTTTTATGATCATATTTATGCTATTAGCCTCATGATCTACATATAAGATTGCTGTGGTTTCTGGAGGAGCTACTTGTTTATAAGACTGCCACTCCTGCTTGATCACTTTACATCCATTTTTATCCATGTACTCTCCTACTTCATTTGTTTAACCTACAAGGACTTCTAATCTGTTTCCTGCCCCTAATCTTTTCCTTGGAAATATCTACAGGTTTGAAATTAATTTCCAAAGTGCATGATATATAGTTACTAATGTTGTTTCCTAATTTGGATATAAATTTGATTCTTGTTTTCATTTATTGGTAATGGTCCCTTGTAAAAAGATATATCTTCCTTACATTAGCATTAAATAGAAGCTGCTGACACAAAATCGCGTCTATGATACACGGAAGAGCAAGTCGAATGCAAGTTCCACAATAACTATAATTTTATTTATGATTTAGCACAAAAATAGTTCATTCTTGTTAAAATAGAATTTTATCTGGTATTTTCAATATTTTGCATTCAAATAATTTCAAATTTAGCTAATTGTTCTCCCTCACTCCTAAATTTTATTTAAGATTTACTATTATGCATGCCCTTCGTGGTTATTCGATAATATGACATGAATATATAAATGCATCCATATTTTTAAATTTAGAACTAAATATGCATCTATGCATATTTACATTCAAATATAAAATTCCTCTAAAGTTGATTTTTTTTTAATATTTGATTTTAAATTAAATAAATAACATTACTTATAATATTGTATTGGACTTGCCGCAACCTCGTATTTCTATTTTTTTTTCTTTTGAGTAACATGCAAGGCATAAGCAATAAAGAACAAAGTTATTCATATTAACTCGGGAAACTTAGCTGAGTTATATATATTTTTTAGTATAAAATAATAATGATATTTTTGTAAATATATATAATTTTATGTAATTACTATAACACTATCATGTATCTATATGGAATCTATACTATATTATAATAACCAGAATGGGGTATAATTTAGTTCAACGATTATTCTTTAATTTTATTTATTAAATAAAGTAAATAAATAGTGTTATATATCCTCTAAACTACTAAATTGTTAAAATACTAGACTTAGAGTACTTATACTACTAAACTACGACCACAACTTATCATATCATTAAAAAATAAATAATTAGTGTTATATATCCGCTAAATAAATAGTGGAGTCCAATCTGGCTCCTGTTTTAGCTCCCTGGATTGCTTGGTTGGTTCGGGTCACCCTTGGACTCCGTCCTAGGACCAAGTCTGTGGAATATATAAGTAGTCGGTCTTTCCTGATTCTGCTGGCTTTGTTTGAATTTTTCGTCCAGATGGTAACCCCCTTTCGTTCGGTCATCAGAGTTCTTACTCCTAGATCCCCCATAGATCCCCCACTCCAGGTCATCCTCATAGCTTGAAGCACATCGATTTCTTTGATGAATCTGGAAGTCATGGAGTAAGCTGCAACCAGACTCTTCGGCTCCTTGTTGATCAGTTCTACAATATATTTTTCGTTATACTCCGGGTCTAGGTTCCTCCGAAAGATGCTTAGAGCTTCCCGCTCATCTAAGTTGGAGATCTTATTGATTGCTTCCTGGAAACGCCTCATATAGGCTGAAAGAGATTCATTGTCATACTGTCGGATAGTTTCCAGGTGACACATGTGCAGCTCATGTGCCTCATTTGCTCGGAACCCCTAAGAAAGGCTCTGCGGAACTCCTTCCAGTTGTGGATGCTTTGGGAGGGGATCCGGCTAAACCATCTCAGGGCTCCTTCCTTAAGAGTCGACGTGAAGAACATGGACTTTGTCAAGTCATTGTAGTAGTAAATCTGTGCAATTTGCTCGAAATAATTCAAGTGTTCTTCAGGGTCTCCCAATCCGTCAAATGAATCAAAGTTATAATGTTCTAGGTCTCTCTATCGAGGAATAGCCTCCAAGGCATGGTTGAATGGTATTAGAGTCTCCCCAACTTCCATTCCAGAGTCTTTGTCCATCTTTCTTTGCAGCTTATAGATCATATCCTTGAGGTCCTTCTGCTTCTCCTCATCATCATCAGAGATGGCCTCGGGGGTGAGATCCCTCCGAGTCCTCTTGGTCCTGGACTTTTCCAGTAGCTTATATTCTTCTAGCTGCATTCTTTTTGAATCTTTAGCTCAAGCTTTGCTTCTTCTTCCTTTCTGATCTGTTCTCCCATCTCTTCCAACCTCTTCTATTTGGTTGCTTCGGTTTCTTTCTTATTGTTTTGATCCTTTTGGTTCTTCTTCCCTTTTGCTCCAATTCGGTCAAAGACAGATCTCTGAGATTGCTGGGAGTCCCTAGACTCTTCCGGTTCCTCCTTTTATTCAGCTTCCTCCTGAGCTCGTGCTTGTTCTTTTCTGTAGAGCCGGATTGCTTCATCTAGCTCATTACTGGTCAGGTTGACCATGTGCTCCTCAACGACTGGAACATTTGTATACTTGTATTGGTTTAGCTCAATAAGGTTCCCGGCATCCCGGGGTATTATTACTCTCATCATAATGGGGGTGTTTGTCAATGGTTGCTCTTGGAGGGTGTCTCGGTCAGCTCTCGGGTCATGTGCCTGAGAGTGGTCCGGATCCGAGACCTGGGTACTAGTAGAGGGTCTCCCAGCAGTATTCTTTCCTGTTCTTGCCATTGTTTCAAATGTACTAACAACAATTTGGCCAAGATTTCAAGCTAATAATATCGATCTAAGGTTGATTTTTGAAAATAACGAAAATTATCCAGAACAACAACAAACAACTTTCTGGGACTGGTTCAAACAACTTTTTGGGACTGGTTAACAATATCGTAGAATAGGTGCAGCGGGTCTTAGAATACAAGGCAATATGAAAAATAAAGCAAATTTAGGGTTCTAAAATGATCAAGACTATCTATGGCACATACAAATGTGGTTTAAATCAACAAAACAGGGCTCACACAAACGTGGCCTAAAACAACGAGGACACATAAACGTGGCTTAAATAAAAAATATTCATAGTTATGAGAGCTAAGTTACTTGGGTTCTTACAAGTTAAAGAAATGGACTATTTTAAGAGTTTGTTGGTGAAGGTGAATCCAGGGGCACGAGACCCAAGGATGGAGAGCCCCTCATTCTAGCACCAAATGGTAACTCCAGTATGTGGGGCTGCTCCTTCAACGCCGCACCTGGATTCTTTGTAGCTGTTGTGGGGTTTCTGTAAAATAACACCGGAAGGGGGGTTTGGGTCCCGCGGTGCCTCCGGTATGAGAGTAAGAATTCATTTGAAAAAGATGAAGATATATAGGAATACAAAGTGGTTGTGTGTGTATATGAGTGTATGAGAGTGATTAACTACAAAATCTATCTTCATTGGGCTATTTATAGCCCAATGGTAGGGTTTAGGGGTTGGTACCTTTGAATCGTAGTCATTTGTTCTGGGAGCGGAGGACACCTGGTTGTGGTTACTGCCTTTACACATGTCAGGATGGAAGTGGTTGAGGAATGTTTTAAGGATCCTTTGACACGTGCCCCGATTATTCTCATGATTGATCAATGGCAGTTGTCTTTATCACGCGTTTGAGCATGTGCCTCGCGTACCGGGGCTCTCAAAGGTTGGGCCGCTGGGAATCCCTAGTCCGGACTAGGGGTAAGCGTAACTAGATGGCATCAGGAGTCCGGACCCAATCCTTCTAGGAGCCCTATGTACTGTCAATGATATGGTAATTCGTCGTTGGCAGGATTCGAATAGTAACTTGAATATTATATAAATGATAATTGTGACGACTAGGAATTTCACGACATGATTAAGTGAATAAAGTATAAGTCTGTGGTATAATTATAAATTATATGATTAAATAAAGGGATAAATGATTTTTTTGGTTAATTGTCTTTATTGTATATTAGTAACTGAGAACGTAAAATGACCCGTTCCAGTTTGATGAGTCAGCTTAGGGTATAAGCTGTGTTGTCGGGCCGTCGGGTAGAACAGAACCCGTCTTAAAAGGGATTAAAGTGTTTAAATGTGAACTATGTGCTATTGTGTGAAATAGGAATGTTTAAGTGAGTATTATATTACAGTGATGTGTCAGTGGATATAAAAATAATGATTGTGAAGCGTGTTTGAAAACGCTCAGCGTCGGGCCGTCAGACAGGACGCGACCCGTTACACGAAAAAGGGAAGTAATGATAAAAAGGAAAATTTTGTGATCAAGTATGAGTTGTGATATGTGAATATATGTGTTTGATGTCTGTATGCATGATTACGTGATCTGGATGATTTTAAATGATTTTAAGGGGTTTATTTGATTTAAATTAAGATTTATTGGACCTTTAAATGTGTTTATAAAATTATCCGAGTATGTTCGAGGTGTGAAAATTGTTATGTTATCTTCAAAATAATTCTAGAGACTTTATAAAAATGATAGATGGATTTATTTCATGATCGGTGTATTTTAAAATAATTTTATCGAGTTATAATTCTGGTTTGAGCGCAATCTTGTAAAACCCGTAATGAATCAACCGTACGCTCAAAAATTATTTTAAAAATATGGCTGAAAATCTAATTTCGAGAACTTTATTCTAAAATTATTATTTTTTTCATTCCCATCTTTTCTGAGAGAGTTATTCATTATTTAGAATTCGTTTTTAGATTGAGAATAAAAGAAAAGAGAAAAAGAAAAATCAAAGTATGGTGCAATGACTATATAACCCTTGCCAATTATATAAATATACTCTCTCCCCTCCCCTTTCTCTTTCTTTCACCTGGCTCTACTCTCTCTCTTCTCTCACTTTCTCTCATCTCTCTCTTTTTTCTCTCACTCTCGAAATCTCTCTCTCTCTTTTCCTCTCGGTACAACTCTCTTTCTCCATTGATCTCTATGAATTCCTCCATGAAACTTCATTTCTAATTCATATGCGAGCTCTAAATCATGTGCATGTGAGTGTAGGTGCTTGCATGTGAGTGTGTGTGTGTGTTTGGATTCGGTGATGAACCGAATGCCGAATTCTTGGCTTCTTTTGAATGATCAACTTGAATTTCTATGATTTCAGTTAGACCCGACAATTTCGTACACGACACGAAAACGACACGAAATTAACGGGTTTGGTTTGACATTTTTGGTACACGAACACGAAAGTACACAGATTAATTTAGTGTCGGTTCTGGGTTTACACTTGGGTACACGACACGAAACGAAAGTACACGAAATAAATAAATATTTAAATAAATTTATCAAAATTATATGAATACATATATCTTATAATAATATTTTACATATAATATTTACAGAATATAGATACAAAATAGATTCAAATTTAAATTTCATAAGACTTGATTGCACTTGAGTCTTTATGACTTATTGACTTAAGACTCGACTAGTAAAAATTTAATATTTAAATATATATTTTATTTATCTTTATTTTTATTATTAATTTTAAATTACACGAAACACGACACGAAACGTACACGAAATGAAGGTACACGAATCTGAAATGAAACGAATCATTAACAGTTCGGGTTTGGGTTATACATTCATGACACGAAACACGAAAGTACATGACACGAAAGTATACGAAACGAACGAATTGCCGGCTCTAATTTCAGTGATGATTATGTATTGCATGTGTTAGTTGCTGTATTTTTGAGGTGAAAATTGGAGGTTTAAGGTTGGAAACCCCCGAATGGGGGCACCACCGTGAAACCACCGCCACCGGTGATGAACTCCGATGAACCGGTGGTGAGTAATGATGTACAAACTGAACTCTAGATTCTTAAAACTTGATTTTCAAAAGTTGCATGTGATGTTTCTTTTAAAACCCGAATGGTTCTTGATTTTTTTTAAAAGGATTAAGTTGAATTTTTGTTGATAAGAATGGTTTGTTGTTGATTGATTTTAGAAATTAGATTGAGATGTGGTTTAAAGATTTAAAATAATGCATGCATATAGTATCTTGATAATTGTGGTAGTTGTCACTAGAGATCATGATGTAGTTAGTTAGATTGATGGAATAAAGATCAAATTGATGTTTGCATGTGATGTTTTTGGGGAAATTCGGATAGTATAATTCGAGTTTATAAGAAATTAAGATGATTTATGTGCTCAAGGTGCTGCTCATATGTTTCCATGAGTTATAATGTTGAATTGAGGTTAAAATTGAATAAATAGTGGATGTATGTTAAGGAATGGTGTTGTATTTGGTAAAATTAAGATTTAAAAGAATCGTTTGATTTCTAGCTTTTGTTTTGTAATAAAGCCGAATGGATCATAGTTATAAAAGGGTTTATCTCTAATAAAAGTGGTTGATTTGATCCTAGGGATTCATTAAGTGAATGCATGTAAGATTACTAAGAATTATTTGGTTTATTTGGTGGTTTTGGTTCGAATTAAATGGAATAAAAGGAAGGATTGAGTCATCTTGATATGAGATTGTATAATTGTTATTATAACTCGAGTATAGAGTTTGAATACAAGGATTATATGCTATGTGTCGTAATTGCGTCGCAATATATGATCCGATGACTATTTGGTTAAAGTATACGAGTTATGGTATAAACGTGATTTGTGTTTATGATTGAGTATATATACTCTTAGGGTATTGTGATAAAGGGAAATTGTTAAGCGTTCCAGGAACGTCGAATGGGAATCTAATTAGGGTTTTGATTTTTGGATTGTAGATTCGGAGCGTGAGGGCATTCAGGCTAGAAAAGGGAAGGGTGTACTAGGTGACAATAGTTCAACCCTTGTGAAACAGGAAAGCAAATTCAGGCAAGTAACTCTGCCTACTCGTATAATTTGATTATAGAGAGGATATTGATGATGCCATGATTAACTAGGGGCTTTTTATTGCAATTGTGATAGACCTGTTATTGATTCTTGAGAAACCCTATTATTGTTCTTGTAATAACTTGATATGATTATTGCTAAAACCCTTATAGTAAACTTTTTATTCATATCTTGATCACCTGTTGATACCCTGGACTCTTGTAAACCCTATAAGAACCTTTATGAACCCCCTTGTGTAATGATCCTTCATTCCTTTGTTTACCTTATTCTATGATGATCCTTGGAACTGTTTTGATTCCCTAACTTGTATACCTTGTGATCATTTGATCAAGATCCTTAACATTGAACTCTGCTTACCTTTGATTCATTCACTTTCTTTGAATTTTTGAAATTGAACTTAAGAATGAGTTTCGACTTGAAAGAGTCTGAATGATTTCATATTCTTGGTAATGTTAAAATGAACTTAGTAAAACCTTTCTTTTCCAACACAAGTTTTTCCAAATGAATTCCTGATGGATTGGATTGAGACGTAAGAGACTAGTGGGACTAGTCCAGTCATATAAGAGACTAGCGGGGCTAGTCCAATTTAAGGCTGAAATTATGCCATAGGTACCTTAACGACCAGATGGAGGTCGGTACGGGATGATCACCCGTATTATTATTAATTGAAAGTTGAAGTAGTCCAATCAAGGGTTCCCTATCACTTTATAAAGGATATTGAATACATTGCTTTAGCAAATAGCTTCTTTGAAAATGAAATGGCTTATAATGTTTTGAAAAGAGTTGATTGTGATATTGATTAGCATACAGTTTGTGAACCCTGATTCTTATTCTGATATTGTTATCAATCATATAATTGATTCTCAGAGTTGAAAAGATTCTCTCTTTCTATTTGAAAGATCCTTGAGATCATGTTGATGATTTGTGATGAATGTCGGCTTTCGACTTATCTTGAACCTTGATTCTTGAAAGCCCAACTATCTCTTCTTAAACCTTTCCTAGACCAAAGATAGAAATCTGCCACCTAGAGAATTTTAGTAGAATGCCCCAAAAGTAATTGTGAAAAGATATTGTTTATTGCATCATAGAACAGTCATTTAGTTACTTTCTGAGTTTTATACTCATATATTATGCTTTGTTCTAACCATGGAAGTTAAGCAAGAGGATGGCTAGACTTAGGCGCACTGCTCGTAAGAGCGTACTTGGTGACCCCTACTATGTTGTAGGCTTCCAGATGCCAGAGTAGGTAGTACAGGTTATATGTGAGCAAGCGCTTAGTCGAAAAGTTTGTAAAGATACAATGGGTTATCTGTTGGTTCCAAGTCAGAATCGATTATGTAAATTTGGTATTATTTTGGGTTGTAATTTATATAATATGGTTGGTAGTTGTAATCTTGTCTCAATCTTAATCCCGTTTGATCCTTTTATTAGTTAATCGGGGTTTATGTTTATTTATTGTTAGATTAATGGTGTGTGGGTCCTCATTTCCTAACCCTGAGATTGAGGGCGTCACAATAATATAATTTGTCGTTGGTAGGATTCGAATCTGGAATGTAGTGTTTTTTAAATATTTGAAATTAACGGTCATGATCATTTGAATAATAAGATCTGGCCGTCATAATTTAAATGATAACTAACCAACCAAAATAAATATATACCAAACCCTATTTCAGTTATAGATATAAAGGTCGTCACTCAACGTCCGCTAAAACGAGAATAGAACTATATAAATTAACTCTCATATCGTCGCGCAATTACTAAAAACTAGTGTCAATGTTTTGAAAGAAGCACCGAAAAGTATGAATCAGTTCAAGCAAACACTTTTACGGATAGAGCCGAATCCCTCCCATCCCACTATCTTCATTAATTAATTATTAAAGTAATGATCGGTAGTACCTAGAATCGGGAAAAAAACCCCATCAAGTAATTGAAAATTGAATCGGGTGCAAGGTAAAAAAAGACGAATCACCTAATAACCCATTTCTCCAAATCTAAAATAAAATGGGCATTCAAGCAAGGGGAAAAGGTTAAAATTTAATATAATTATACTAAACTAAAATCTTAACAACCTGAGATTTTAGGATAACTAATAGTTAAACACTTATTTACAAAGCAAAATTGTTAGGAATATATGTGCATTAGTTTGATGATATGTTTAACAAAACACTTAAGTAGAAATCTAGTGTTTGTAGCCTCAACGGATAAGACCATTTTGGCTATCCGTTGATGGTGTAGCTTTACTTAGAAATAAGTCTAGTGTTGTAGCACATTTCAGTCTCTGAATTTGAGATATAATTCTTAAATGTTGAGGGAAATTATAAGTCATGTTGACTACTAGAGGATATGCAGATAGGAAGGCCAATTGTAAATATTTCATGCCTTGTAATTGTGTATAAATGAAATGGTGTCAACGGATAACTTAAAGACCTTCAACGGATGAGAAACAAAGCTTCAACGGATGTCTCTAAAGCTTCAACGGATAACATCCTTCAACGGATGAGTGCATCAACGGATAGAGCTTCAACTGCTAACACATCAACGGATAAAGCCATCAACGGATGAAGGCTTCAACGGATGTTCTGTTAAATAGCAGTTGACAAGTGGTAGTTGTACCTACAAACAGAGGCACATGGGTTGACAGAGACAACTGAGATGTGGTAGCCTATTTCAGGAACATCAGAAAAAGCAGCCGTTCTACTCTAGCATAAAGAGGCAATAGTCAACAATGCACTGGAGTAAAATGGAGAAGAAACAAGTGGAGAACTTATTTTATTATTGTACTTTTTATCTTTGTCTTCACTTGTAAACTTGGTGATAAATAAACCAAGTAGCAGCTAGTAATTAGATATGAATTTTTCCAGAGCTGTTTAGAAAAATCTTGAGAGAAAAATCATATAGTTTGTACTAGGACGCAGCTGTGATCAACTTCTTAAATCACAGATTTTCTGAAATACCATCTCTGGTGGAACAACAATCCACCAGAAAAGTTTTTAAGGTCTGTTGTGTTCTTTACATTAGTGTTTGAATATATATCTGTCTGTATTAGCTTAAAGCAATTCATACACTTGTTTATCTTAAACACATAGCCTTTGAAACTGCTCAAAACTTGTAAAAGTTTTGAGATTTACATTCAACCCCCCTTCTGTAAATCTCATTGTTAGTTCATTAGGAATAACAATTGGTATCAGAGCAAGCTCTTGACACACAAAGAGTTTAAAGATCTTGGAAACTAGCAAAGATGAGTAAGAAGGATATTGGAGTAAAAATCCCAGTTCTTGACAAAGACAGTTATCACCATTGGAAGGTGAAAATGCACCTTCATCTACTCTCCCAAGATGAAGGTTATGTAAACTGCATTGAGAATGGTCCTCACATTCCCCACAAAGTAGCCACAGTTGCTACAGCCACAATTGCTGTTGGTCAATCCATTCCAAAACCTAGAGCAGAATGGACAATGGAAGACACAAAAGAAGTCCACAAGGATAAGAAGGCTATGAACATTTTGTTTAATGGTCTTGACAAAGATATGTTTGATAATGTGATAAATTGCACAACTGCCAAAGAGGTTTGGGACACAATTCAGCTACTGTGTGAAGGTACAGAACAAGTAAAAGAAAACAAAATGCAGCTTCTCATTCAACAGTATGAGTATTTTCATTTTGAAGAAAATGAATCTTTAAATGACACATTCAATAGATTCCAAAAGCTGTTGAATGGACTGAAGCTGTATGGCAGAGTGTACCAGGTGAAGGATTCAAATCTTAAATTTTTAAGATCCTTGCCAAAGGAATGGAAACCCATGACTGTCTCCTTGAGAAACTCTCAAGATTATAAGGACTTCACTCTTGAAAGATTATATAGAATCTTGAAGACTTATGAACTAGAGCTGGAACAGGATGAGGTATTGGAGAAGGGAAGAAAGAAAGGAGGTTCAGTTGCCTTGGTAGCTGAAAATGAGAAAGAATGCAGACAAGAAACTGTGAGATCTACATTAAACTCCAAAGATGGCACAAGCAAATCAGAATCAAGCAAGGGTAAGGAGCAAGTTGCTGAGAATGAAGACAACTCCAGCCAAGATGACTCTGATGGTATTGATGAGCATCTTGCATTTCTGTCTAGAAGATTTGCAAAGATGAAATTTAGGAAAAACACTAGAGCCACTAAACCTCATAAGAACATGGTGGACAAATCCAAGTTCAAGTGTTTCAATTGTGGTATAAGTGGACACTTTGCAAGTGAGTGCAGAAAGCCAACTTCTGAAAAGAAGAAACTTGACCAAGTAGATTACAAAAAGAAATATTTTGATCTGCTCAAGCAAAAGGAGAGGGCTTTCATTACTCAAGAAAAAGACTGGGCAGCTGATGGAGAAGAAGAGGATGAAGATGTGAAATATGTCAACTTGGCTCTCATGGCTGATTCTGAGGAAAATGAAGTTAGTTCATCAAGCAACCAGGTAATCACTACTGATTTAACACAACTTACTAAAGAAGAGTGCAATGATGCTTTTAATGACATGTCTACTGAACTGTATCATTTGTGTGTGTCTCTTAAATCTCTTGCTAAAGAAAATAGTAGGATTAAAGAGAACAATTTGTTTTTAAGTGATAGAAATGCTGTGTTAGAAGATAAGTTGATTGACCTAGAGAAAACTAAGCTACATTGTATATCTGTTGAAAATGAACTAGCTGAATCTGTTAAGAAAGTAGAAATACTTTCTAATCAATTAGAGAGAGAGCAAGAGGTGATTAAAGCCTGGAAGACATCTAGGGATGTTAGTGCTCAAATTGCCAAGGTCCAAGGAATTGAATCATTCTGTGAGACTGCCTGGGATAAAAACAAAAAGAAAATGGAATTAATTGATGGGCTGTCAACGGATGTGGAATCAACGGATGATGAAAGTTATCCGTTGAAGGAAGAAAAGGAGCATCCGTTGAAGGTTCCTCAATTAAAACAGGCAGATGTTTCTAAAAGTGAAAATCTAAAGAAACTCAACAAAAAGTTTGGTTCAACTTCCAAGAACTTTGTCAAAGAAGAAGCAAGCACATCCAAAGATTTCAGTAAGGTGAATATAGGACACATGACCTTAGAACAGTTAAAGAATAGGCTCAAAGTGGTTGAGGATAAAAAGGAAACTAAAAGGAAATCTAATAGAAATGGGAAGGTAGGGGTTAACAAACATAACAATTACACAACTGATAAGTATGCTCCTAGAAAAAGCTGTATGCATTGTAGTAGTGTTAATCATCTATCTGCTAATTGCAAATCTATTAAGAAAACTCCCATTCATGTACCCTCTTCCATGCCTAATATGTCTGCATCACCTCTGCATGCTATGCCTGTTATGTCTCAACAGAATCCTTATGCACATTTTGCAAACATGCCATATTTTAACAATCCTTATCTTGCTACATTTAGTATGCCTCAAATGCCATACAATATGCCAATATGGAATAACATGCTTGCACAATCCATGCCTTATCAAATTCCAAATATGCTAAATGATTCTGTGACTAACCCTACACCTCAACCAACTACATCTAAGATCAAGGTTGACTTAAAGTTACCTAAGTCTAAAGATGCAGGAGGAATGAAGTCTAGGAGAAAGGCTAACAAGAATGGACCCAAGGAAACTTGGGTACCAAAATCAACTTGATTGATTTTATGGTGTGCAGGGAAAAAGAAGAAATCTATGGTACTTGGACAGTGGATGTTCAAGACACATGACAGGAGATTTCTCCCTGCTCACAGAGTTTAAGGAGAGAGCTGGCCCTAGCATAACCTTTGGAGATGACAGCAAAGGGTTTACTATGGGATATGGCTTGATTTCAACAAGGAATGTCATAATTGATGAAGTTGCATTAGTTGATGGTCTCAAGCACAACTTACTGAGCATCAGTCAACTATGTGATAGAGGGAATACAATTTCCTTCAATTCAAAAGCCTGTGTTGTCACCAGTAAGAAAGACAACAAAG